>NC_066841.1:8800923-9408423 GCF_001640805.2 Lates calcarifer | reverse complement strand
CAAGTAACAACACTAAACACACACAAACTTTCAATGATAGTTTGCCAAGAAAACAAGTGCTGACAGTAACACACACACCCATGCTACGCACCTTTGCAGGTGGCACTTTTCCAGCTGCTGTGATCTGTCCAGTGAAAAAGCGACCAAAGCTGTTAGCTGCCAGCACAACTGCCTTGTACCTAAAATTACAGAGTACAACACAGGACATGATAGTGAATCTCAGTGATGTATGGCCTGTTTTTTTCATGTGTTTAAACATGTCCAGTTCAGACATTCCTGGTTGTTTATATTTGAACTACACTGCTTGCTGTTAAAAATACACAGCTAAGAAGGAAACTGTAATATATTTAATGAGCATAAAAATGGTCACCACTGATATTTCTGCACTGGCACAAACAGCAGAAATCTAGCAGTGAATCAACTCAACTAAATCAGTGAAGCTTTTGAGTTGATCCTTCTCATAAAAACAGTAAACAACTGAAGGCACCATGTACATACCCTGCAATGTTTGCCATGGAGCTCAGTGCATCGTAACCCTGGGCGATGGTGACTCGAGGAACCTGGTCCATAGCCAGGATGGTGGCTTTCTTCTGGGACAGCATGTCCATCAACTCAGGGTTCTGAGCTGGGTAGATGAAGCTGATTAAAGTGGCTGCGTCCTTCATCATCTCCACCTCATGGACACCCAAAGTAGGGTTGAAAGTGGGAGCACGGACCTGGAAGCAGAACAAATGTCATACTTAACGGTTATTTGTCATTTTAGTCTAGTAACACTTTTCCTCTCCCTCATTCCCAGGCTGTCATTCTCCCTCTTCCTCCCACACTTAACACCACAAAACCCATATTAGGTGCAAAAAGCTGCTGTCATGTTCAAAATACCTACTAGCCCACTTTGTTCCTCCCTTAACTTTCCTCTATCTTCTTCCCCGCTCTCTCTGGCCTTGACTAACTCTTAAATAATCCACCTCTCACTCCTATCTCACTTTAATCCTACCTTAACCACCACATCTGATGCCAAGACATCTTTAATGTCTTTAATTGTTGCTCCAGCCTGGGTGTACTGTTCATCGGCGAACTTGGAAGGCTCGCCTGCTCCGGACTCCACAACGACATTGAAGCCCTGTTTGATGAGAGCCTGGACACCAGCAGGAGACAGCGCCACACGACGTTCATTCTGTAAAATTTCTTTGGGAACGCCTACTGTCAGTTGTTTGTATGGAATACCTGGAGCAGGCAAAGAGAAAACACAGGAGCATGTGAGATCAGTGGCAGCTGTTACATTATTTCAATTATACACATTTCATTCTTTAATGACAACAGAGTCACTCATGCCAGGCTAATGAACAGTTATTTCTGCCCTTGTTTAAACCTATTATAGGGTAATGGTTTTTATAACCAACAGGCTACGAAACTAAAGCAGTGTTAATACAGTCTGGTTGTTCCAAAGGGTTTGTTTCTGAGCATATTTTAACAAAAAAGAACAAAAACACAGGTATGACGATGAAAGAAATGTCCACACTGTGTCTTGGCACAAAATTGTTTTGTTGACTGAATGGATTGTCATCTACTCTTTCGTGTAGATACCATTGCAGCTTCAAGGAAAAATCAACTCAAATGACCATGAATGGGGTCAAAACTGAGTTTTAACTGAGTTTACCATAAATACTGTAGTATTTAGGGTCATTGTCAGTGTCCTGTAACAACATCACAGTCTACAGTCACACTAACCCCTCTGAAGCTACTAACCATCTTGGTTCAGTGTGGTAACATGCCATAATTTGCTAATTAGAGGCTGATGAAAATGTCATAACTATTTGGTCATAAACCCTGAGTATTGGACAAATTAAAATTTTTAACCTGATGATGGAACTGCAGTTCATTCTGTCGGAGATATAAATGTCTGAACCAAATATCATGGCAATCCATCCCATAATGTCTAAAGATGTCACTCTGAACCAAAAGTTTCAACAGGCAGAGTCAGCAGATTGTCATCTAGGGCTACAAACAGGATAGGACACATCCTCTGGAGAATGAAGTCAAGGTCATTAAGGAAATACTGTAATTCACTGCCAAACTTGGACCATTTCTGTTCTAAAATCAATAAGTAAGACACAGATTAATGTTGTTTTCACTGTGGATCAAGACATGTTTTTGCTATTCAAAGCACAGCTGTTTCAACATGAAAAAAGAGAACAAATTAAAATGAGACTGACACAGAAACACAGGAGACTAATGAGTCGCAAACATGAGAATGAGTGAGACAAAAAGAGAACAAAGTGGCTGAAAATAATAATAGTTCAGTGCCTTTTTTCCATGTCTAGTGTGCAAGCCACAGGCAGGTCACATGTGGTGCCTACTATGGAAAATTCCACTGCAGCTCTTTCCCACTGTCTCCTCGTCTATACATAAACACTAGAGCCTCTGACACGCTGCCTTTCTTTTCACCCTGCTGCAGTGACCTGTCCTCTAACAAACTGTATTTTACAAAAAGCTCCACAACAGAATAAAACTTCATTTGATTTTTGAAAGTCTATAAACCAAGAGTCACCACATGTCACTGCTGGTGTTCTATTGTTTCTGCCAACACATTTTTGGACTCAGGTAGCAATTAGCTTAAGACCAAGAGATTAGAGTCAGAGAGCTGGGGTGGCCTGTCCCAAGGCTATCATATTACTGAACAAAAATGCAATTGAAATTATGTTCAGAATGAGTAGACAGCAGTAGATACACCCATCCACCACTATAAGCCTAAAAAAAAGCTAGTGATCAAATATAACCTTGTTGAGATAATAACAGAATAACCTTTAAACCTTAACATCTTGATTAAAGATGATAACAGTGTGTGAACTTTAGTGTTCATATGAACATATTTAAACAGGTTCCTGTAGGATTCCATTAATTTTTTTCATTCATTTAATGCTCATAAAAATTGTAGTATTAGTATAACCAAATTTAAACAGCATGGATTCTCCTGGAGGTGAGGCCAAGAAAAAAAGCTGAGAGGCTCACAGTGGTCCTGGGATGTTTCACAGGAAGGGATGCTGAAACCTGCTGTGATGCTTTGGGTACCCTGTAGAGTTCTGTAACCACTGAGAAGTGCCAGAAAAGTGTGTAGGAGTGGATTTGAGGGTGGCACACTATTTCACTAATCCAACAGTTGGTGGTGTTAACCCCCCTCGGGAAAAAAAAAAAAAACATTAAGAGGATAATGCATTTCGTATGTTCATTAGGCCTCAAGGATACCCATGAGAAAGGTGAGAAAGAAGCTAAAACAAAAACAACAGTACAATGTAGATTTAAAGCCATGTCTTTAGCACTATGTGAAAAAACGCAGTCCCCACATTCAGTTTGAGGGGAGGAATTGTACTTGATACAGCAGGGTATGACTCCTGGATGTATGACTCAAACTAGCCTTCCTGAGACAGACTCTACTTATCTGCCTCACCAGAACCTGAAGCAACCAACCGTGTGAGCCCTGTTTTCAGTTTGAACGTCCGATAAGGGTGCTGTGTTCCTTTCACAATATGAAAAGAAACAGAGCTACATAAGTAACCTAGAAGCATAATTAGTGTATTCATTTCATAATACTAGTCCCAGACACCAGTGCATCTACACTGGCAGTGCCAGCAATCTGTTCATAAAGCACACTGTTATTCTCTCCAAGTCACAGTTCACAAATCCAGTCTCACATCAACAGGCTGCCTCAGTCTATAGTGTACGCCTACAGACTCTATAGAGGTCCAAGCACAAGTCAGATTGTAAGCTGATACTTGTGTGTCCAGAATAGACACTGCCAGCTGTTACTGGAGCTAACCAAACTGCAGGAATGTCAACCTCCAGTCACTGTGAACCCGGTCACCAGCACCCCTTTAACACTTAACTACACAGAGAGGGACATTGGCACAAACCTGAACCCAGCACATTATGCACCTACAACCAGCTGGTGCTGGTTTTCACAGTGCACACACGCAGACACACACACACCTTCTCACCGGTTAGTGGCTACAGAGTGAAGACATGGAAAATGGAGAATAATGCCGGAGGGCTGCATTATCCTGAATGTGACCTTGAGGCTCAGAGCAAATGAAGGCAGCAACACTGACCTTTAGAACAGACTTCTAATTTATCTCTATTTTGCATAAACAGTAGATTAACTTCTTCATAACAATTACAACATACAGACCTTAAAGGGGAATGAGCATGCAAAGAAAAACAATGAATGATTGACTGTATAGACTGCACTCAACTCTACAGTATAATTATATGACAATGCCAGATTTGTTTCACCAGTTGCCAAGGCAAACAAAGGACAATGGTGCGAACAATATACTTGTATGTCCTTTCTAATTGTGAGTAGTACAATTTTAGTGAATACATAACCTCTGTCAGTGTTTATGTAGTGAGTAGGTGAGACCTGCCATGCTACAGCCCTGCACCTGATACACAGGCACATGAGAACACACACATAAGCTACAGGTGGCATTGCTTTCATGTTGCTATCAGCAGTAAAACAGGTATCTATAAATGTCAACAGATGGGTTACAAGTGTTTTAAACTTTCCTGAATTAAACTAGCCAATTCTGATCTTGTTTACTAATAGTACTTGTAGTATAAAAACACACAAGTATGCAGGTATTCTGTACTGTATTTGCTAAATGATTATGTAGTTCATACTGGAGGACAATTCCTGTATATAAACATTTACAGTGCATCTAGGTTAGAAATGTTCTAGGCTAACAATAATTTGCTGACACAGAACTGGGTCATCCTGCCCACTTCATATTTTATAAAGCTATCCACACATTATCATAAGAGTCTTGAGCATATGAATATTTTCTGAGTCACTTCCAACATGCTGTTCTTAGTTAGTCGTAAGTCTACTGACTGTAGCCTGTAGGCTGGTTGTGACATACACCTAAAATATGTCATGAAGAATATGTAATTGCACATAAGCACACATTTTGTACAACAGCATTTTGCCTTAAATGTAAATCTATGCACTTCATAACTGCTTGTACATGCCTGAGGGTGCCACCGAGAAGCAGAGAGGCCATTAGGGCTGCAAGTAATAATGATTTTCCTTACCGATTGATCTACAAATTATTTTCTTAATTTATTGATTAATCATTTGGTCTATAAAATGTCAAACTACACAGCATCACTTTTTCCATATGACCAAAGTAAATGTGCAACAGTGCAAGATCATCAAACCTTTAGCAACTGATAAACTGAAAACAGAATATTTGGTAGTTTTACTTTATTAGTGAATTAAATGATTATTTTATGTTGATCTTCTAATCAATTAATTGATTAATAATTTCAACTCTGGATCTTTCCCTTTCCCTTCCTCAGCTTTTGCTTGTATGGTTGAATAAAATGTATTCCATAACATTACCATTAAAACATGAACGAGAGCCATCTAATGTGCACAGTCTCAACAATAGTAACTCCTAAGTGCTGCTGATCACTTACATATGGTCAATAAATCACATGTGTACAGCCTGACACACAATCAAAATATCTATGCTTAGAGCAGTTTTGTTTGCTCAGGGACGACTGGAAAAGCTGTAATTGTTGCTGTGACACTGGGACAGTGTGCATCACCATCATAACCTCAACGCTTTCTATGTTGTATACAAGACACATGTTGTTATGGATCTTGCTTCACAGTAAAGTCTGCAGGATCCTGTGATCTCAGTGGAGCTTATTGCACACAGCAACAACGATGAGCTGATTTATAATGACAGTTTGATACTTTCTAATACAAAAAATCTCAGTTTTCTGCAGTTTTTGTACTGACTGTAGCATTTAACACTTATTGTAAATTAATCTATATAAATATGCCCCTGCGAAATCACTGTGCATGTATAGTATCTTACCTGGACTTGCGCACCGTCCAAGAACTTGATGGGTCCTGAAAAAGCGAAGGCATGATGATTTAATCGTACGGCCGCTCTGCAGCTTCACAGAGGAAACCCCGCTGAACACAGGGGCCGAGCAGCTGGCCGTCAGAACACGTAGGAGGCTCGCCATGGTGCACACACACCCGACACTCACACACCAGGAGGAGCTCAACAGCACAGGCAGCACCCCTCCTGGGGAAGAGACATGAGAAACGTGAGAGATAAGGGCACCAACAGACAGAGAGGGGGAGGGAGGTTACGGGTAAAGAAGAATAAGAGGAGGATAAAAGTGTGAAAGTGAAAATAAGAGTGTCAATATGTCCCGATCTGTTCACTTGTAGAACAAGCACATATGTATGACCTTCATTTATGCGACAGGTCACATTCACTGAGACAACATTACTGCATGTATGCATATCTAAATCCAACACATATTCTGGCTGCTGGATCCACATTATGAATCTCTCCTAGGTTTCTTTCTATTATTTAGTCGTATGAATAATTTTGTCCCATTTTCTGCAAGGATCATTTCAGAAAGAGAAAAATGGGTCACTTAAACATCTGTAGATTTACAAAATCACAGAAAACCACAATCACGCCACAGGAATAACTTTAAGGCAGTAAAACTGTGAGGGGAATGCATGTTTACTTAAAAGGGAGATAATGAAACTGGGATAGACTGGGATAGCTTGTCTGGTGTAGTAGGGTTTAAACTAGAATTGGCTGGCAATAAACTCCTCTCTGTCACTCTGTGTGCCCTGAATTGGGAAATTGTTTTTAGGTAAAAGGTCATAAACATAAACCTCCAAAACACAGCCTCCAACAACAGTCTGAACGTCCAAACCAAACAATGATAATAAAACTATAACTAATTATAACTAATAATAAAACTGAGAGTAATAAACACTTTTACTCATTGGCACTGAAAGTAGTCCTAAAACATCAGTTACATGATAACTCAACTGACAGAAAATGTGTCATTAAATTTGATCATTTAAGATTTGAGTCATTCATTAAGAAAAAAATTACTGTCATTTGCTGATAAACGCTTTTGAGATTTTGCTGCTTTTCTCTTTTTTTATTTCTGTGAAAACTGATTATTTTTGGGTTTGGATTCTTGTGAACCTGTGACTGGCATTTTCAACATTTTTTTAATTTTAAAGGTTATACAATTAACTAATTATTAAAAAATGTCAAATAATAATGTATGCTAATAACTATTAGTTGCAACCTTAGAGGACCTTAACCACTGCAAAAATCAGCATAAATGCACAACAAAAACATGTTAGGTTCATTGTAAAAACTCTATAAATCAGGATCAAGTCACATCACGGCCTGTGTGTGTTGTGTTCAGGTCTGTTTTCATGTCAGAGAAAAAAAAAAACAAAACACTGAAGCTAACACGTCATCAAAATTATGAATGACTCATTTTGCTAACGTTAGCTCATAAAACAATACACCCGAAGATGAACACGAACATCATATTGCAAACGTATATTGCTTTGTCCTCTAAAAGTGCCCGGGGCAGGATTTGAATAGCTCTCATAAACCTCTGGCGGTGACCCAGTAAGTCAACAATAAAACAAATGGTCGTTTAAATCAGTGGCTTCCATACAGCAACATTTGAACCTGTAGCGTAAAAACTGATGGATTAAATGTGTAATTCATGGACCAGTGCTCGGTGCCGTTTCTCTGTGATGGGAGGTCAGCTTGGTTATTAGGCGGACACCACTTCTCTCTTTTTGTCTCCACTCACTGCAAAATTTAACGGTGGGAGGGAGAGTGAAAGCTAAAATGAGCTAACTAGCACGCTAGCGCAGGCGGCTAAATCAACATCTGTTCCGTGAAGGCGACGTGTATGACTCAAAAAGCTCCGTACACCAGCACAGAAATGCAAACCGAAACATATGCATGATGAAAAGCGAGAGTGGAAAGGTTAGCAGCAGATAACTCGACTGACCTTTGCAGACAGTCCTGGCTCTGTGCAGCACAGGCGAACTTTCTACCGACCCGGAAGATGTCTGCAGACGCGGCCGCCGGTATAGGAATATTATTGGATCATATGAAACTCATCAGAGGATATCCGATGACTTCTGATGTGCTGTCGTTGACGGGTCATGTGAAAAAGCCATGTCTGCAAATGTTGAATATAGCCTATATATCGCACGGTGAAAGTTACATTAATTCATTATTTGACAATAACATTAATGTTAATATTGTATATAAAAGCCGAATTGTCGCTTCAGGCTTAATTTATTTATGTTAAAAATCAAAGTCAGAAGCATATGCATATTTAGATTTCTAAATAGACAACTGTATACACATCCACGCAGACTGAGAAAGACATGGACTAGATAACTGAGAACAGTTAAATCTTGTATTATCAGAAATGGCGTCCCAAAATTGAATCATGCGGAAGATGCAGCATTGTATACTTCCACTGAGGGTCGCCCTTTTACATTTTTTTTAATCCACCAACGCACAGTCATCTTTCCATCCATCTGAACGCCTCTGTTCAGTATATGTCATACAAAAACCGTCCCTGCAACAACCATCTATCCATCAGCTACATCTGTTTTTATCCCTTGCAGGTTACTGCACGGATCTGGAGCCTATACCAGCTCACATTAGGTGAGATCATCCTGGGTTTGTCACCCCTTTTTACCCTGATAACAATGGCACATTTCTTAAAAGATGTAAAGCAAGACTCATATATCTTCACTGAGGGGCTGAAGTTTAAGGTCTGGTACCTAAAAGTCTCATATGAGGTCTATTCTCTCCTCTCCCATATTGTCTCTTCTCCAGTCCCATGATGTGTTTGCAGAGCTATGACAGCACATACATGTTGCCTCGTTCCCCGATGGGCTACAAATCTGTGTTTCTGTGCTAAAGAAGACACATTAAAGGTGGTTGGTTTCCTTTTAACTGTGTTAATGAAAAACAAACAATGGGACACAACCACAACCTATGTTGACACTAATACATGGAAACAGCAGCAATAACTTCTTTGTCTGTCATTGTTTATCTTATCTTCATCATATCTATTCACTCTGTGCCAGCATGTGCTTTCACTTGCAGTATTGTATACAGTAGATATACATACTCTCGCTCTGTCACACACACACACACACACACACACACACACTGATCATCTGGTTCTCTTATCAGGCTCAGAGATTGGAATGCATTGTTGCTATGCCTGGTTCTCATTGTAGCATTTCACCCTAAAGACAGCTCCTCTAATTTCATTGGCTTTGCTCACACTCCTTTGATTTTCTTTTGTCCTGTATTCTCTTTCCATTTCTTCTTTTTCCTACTCTGTGTAATTATAAAGTTACATTTAACCAACACATACTGTCATTTTGAAGTCAGGAAGCAGGTGGAGGAACATTTCTACTTCTAACATCGATTCAAAAAAAGCATTCTTTTCAGTCACGTTAAAGTGAGCAACTCGACCTGTTGCTGCACCTCGCTGTGTGTAGTAGATGCATGTGTTAACAAGGTGTCACCACATCTTTTCCAAGTCCTTGTCAAGCAAAGGCATCAAAGGCAGTCAAACATTCAATTCATGGAGACAGACCCTGGGTTTACATCAAAAACGAGCAAACAACAGAACCATGAATCAAATGCCAGTCCCATATGAATTTTATTAGAACTCATTTGATAATCTGATTCTCAGTGAACGCTGCTCTCGACTTCATATTTCTTAAGTTGTGCCTCATGTTTCTTAATATTTCGATATATTCAACTCATTCATGTAGTTATAAAATCTAATTCACTTCTATTCCATTTTTTGGTGAATTAAATTTAATTATAATAATTATAATTCAAAATGCAATGTGAACACAGACATTTGTCACTTGACATTTGTGGGAGGGAGAACATTTCCTTAGCAGAAAGTCTTCATGGTTAACCCACCTGTGGGCACATTTGACTCAGATTCACAACTTTGAACTGGTGTGTGAACTGTTAGCTTGTCAGGTTTATTTATGGTTGCTGCCATTTCCTTTCAGCTTCAGCTCATGGTGAACAAATGGTTTTAGGCTGCTCTACCTGTAAGCTCCCACTTCTAACACATTTCTTTTTTTATGCCTTTGTTTTCTTTCCCTCCACATGTGAGGCAGCCCGCAGTATATTGTGGTTCATCTTACTCAGGACATTTTCAGCCTTTCTTTGATGGGCAGTGGCAAATATTTAAATCAACATATGATCAATCTTCACCAAGTGTAATGATGCAAGTAGTTTTCTATTTTACTGATCCTGGCAGGGATATCGTGTCTTCACTTGCCAGACACTGGTGAGGTCAGAGGTCTGGGTCAGCTTCACAGCAGCACCCCTGAGGCAGGTAGGGATTTAGACTCTTGATCAAAGACAGAGCAGGGCAGTTGCCCTCACACTGCCCCTACTAGCCTGCTAATGTTATACAACAATGAGTGTGATTTTGAATGTGTGTCTGAACGCGAATGTACGGATGCAGTGACATCTTTGTGCATATTAAACTCATATGGGAGTGATTTTCTTCTATTGATAATGGACAGAAAAGTTGTTATCTCTGAGACAAAACAGTGCCACACACATGCACACAAAGTATAAGTGTGTGTGCCTGTTTGTGCGAGAGAGAAAGTGAAAGACAAGGGGGGGGGGGGGGGGGATTTTTGAGTGGGAAAATGCTTTGAAGTCACAGAAAATTCCAGGAGTTTCCTGTTAACAAGCCTGGGGTATAATGTGAACCAGGAGTGTATGTGTGTGTGTGTGCAAGCAGAGAAAAGTCTCCTCAGTCAGTCTCTCGCTGCTGGTGAGAGGGGTCACCATCACCGCTGTCTTTGCTATCCTTTTACCTTTGAGATTCATTCCAGATTTGGTCCACTCGCTTTTCAAGGATACAGAATGCTTCAGCCTTCAGTGGGGTTTTGAAATTGAAATTCGAAGTATGAACATTTCTCAGCTGGGGGTTTTGTGAGCTTTTAAACAGCTGGTGAATAATCCACTTTGTCTGTTTTGGATGCAATATTGCCGTCTATGCCTCTATGCTGTGGTGAACGCAGCACTACACAAATGTTTTTTTCCAAGAGGAGGATTTGTGAGATGCTAACCAGTTCCAGCTGATCTACAAACAAACCACTTGACCGTGTCAGTAAGGATGTGTCATCTCTATTCCTCGCACTCGCATCTGTTGTTGTTTGCTGCCCTGTGGAGCCTCAGCTACCCAGGTGTGCTCACAGCCTGGCCGGGCATCGGTCACAGCAAACCCAAAGATCAGCTGGACCCTAATGTAAGGGACTGGGGAGACTATTCGGACCTCCCTCCAGGAATCGAGCAGGGACTGGGGTTGGACGAAGATGGAGAGCATGGAGGAGACAGAGGAGCTGGAGAGTCATCATCAAGCCTAGCTCCGGAGCTGGATTTTCTGGCTGAATTTGCAGGCAAGAGAAATGACCTGATCAGGTGATGTATGTATGTATTGGTCTGTCTACCCTCTTACAGTACCTATATTCCTCTTCTCTGCTCCAGGTAAAAAGCGGCTGTGGGTGATAACAGCCCCATCGCACAGTGACAACTATCTGCGTATGATGGAGAAACAGCTGGAAGACATGGAGCAGGTATTGAAGTCTATTTACTCTGTAGACACATATACCATATTGATTTAGAAAGAGATTTTTTTCAGATTAGTTTCATTTAATTAACTTTCTCCTTTTGTCTTGCCACCTCTCTCTCTCAGAAAGGGCTGAACTGCCATCTAGCAGAGAGAGACACCTTCATCATCACCATCATCCAGAACGCCATGATGGAAGGTCGGATCCAGAAAACAACCTTCCAAGGAGAAGCCACAATAGAAAGCCTAGACCCGGACACAGTTACGAAACTGCTGCACTACCTGGAGCTTACCAGCCAGGTAACTGGTGTGAATATAAATAATTTACTATCTTTATGAAAACAAATATTTCTGAAAATGTGCTTTTCCTTTGTGGTTTACCTGCTCTTGACAAAACATACTTTTCATTAAACTCCAATCATTTCAGGAGGAAGGATTCACCATGCTGGTTCTGAAGAAGAATCTACGGGTCAGTGAGCGGTTCCCCTATCCAGTCCGTGTTGAGGCGATTTTGGAGCTCATCGATCAGTTCCCCATGAGGAAGCTGGAGAAGATGACAAGAAAAGGATCAAACTTGAGGTTTTATTACACCACTATGTTCTTCATTATACTAATAGAGAACTAAAGTGTGCTTTTATAAGGTCATTCAGCCCACTTTACATTTACTTACTTTACATATGTAAAAGAATATGACACAGATGTGACCACAAAAATATAAAGAGTTAATCTGATAAGGAAGAACTTATGTTGCATGTGTCCAGTATTATAATAAGTTCATCCATATGATGTGCAAAACCAGGGAGCAAGAAAGTTAGAGAAATTTCCTAAATTTTTGAAGGGATTGAGTGAAATTTGAAAACAGTCACAAATTCACAGTCTTGTTTGTTGTACTTGATGCAGAGGTTTTTCTATGACATTTTAGATCAAGTTGTTTAGGAAAAACCAACACAAATCCTCTGACACAAAATGCTATTCAATGTCTTTTAAATCCAGGTGTAAAACAACTAAAAAGAAGGTTGTCGTGAAAAGGAAAAAGATGAAGAAAAAGATGGTGCTGAGCCCTCAGAGGCGAGGAAATGTGACTTCTGTGGTGGCGTTGCAAAGACAATCACCTCTGGACAAAAAAGCTGCCCTGAGGAGTAGAATCCAAGACATACTGAGTGGGCGGTTGAGGTTTGTTATTCGTAAGGTGCCTACCGTGGGGTCCACGAGGGGAAAGGACTTGAGCGGTGGTGGTCGGACCACTTCTAACAGACAAGAAAAAGAGAAATCTCACAGTCCCCCACCTGTGTCAAGGAGCAACAAAGAAGTAAAAAAAGACAGGTGCTGTCTTTTCATATTTTATGATATATTTAAAAAACATAAAGGGAAGAGTGAATGTTTTGATTGATTTCACTGAAACTACTTAGATTTTGTGTTCCCATCTGGTATGTCATGCCTCTTCATCTCTTTGTCTCCTCATCTCTTTTTTTTTACTGCTGGATGGACATCAAAGTAAATTTCTTTGTATTGTATTGCAGGCCTGACTCCACTGTGGAAGAAACAAAGAAAAGACATGGAGGAAAAAACAGTGAGGATAAAAAAGAGCAGAATGCAAAGGATGACACACGGGAAAAACAGAGCTCAAAGAAAAAGGGCAAAGGGAAAAAGGGAAAGAAAGGAAAAGGAAGAGGGAAAAAGTCCAACAGAGAGGCCAGTGAAAAGGATAAAACTGCCTACAAGGAGTTTTTGGACAGTTTAAAGGGAACTAGAAGATTAATGGTGAGCAGAGTTGTCTGCTTTTTTCTTCCTGTCTTTCATCCCTAATCCTGCTGAAGAGTGACATCCACATTACAAATGCAAGCAAAACACTGGACTTTAAAGACATATCTGTGCTTAATCAACACATTCCCATTACCCAGTTCGAATAATGTATCTGTTTGTGTGTTGCCCTGGTGCTAGCTGATTTCAACGCCCAGCAGAGATGCAAAACTTTACATCCAGCAGAAAGAAGAGAACGAGAAGCATCACTGTGACCTCGCTATCAGGAAGATCACCGTGGCAACCATTGTGGAGGGCACTGATGCCACGCTCACGCTGCAACACCACCAGCTCGGTAAGGAAGTGTTTGTACAATGTTATGTGTTTGAATATTTGCATCTAAAACATTTGGTTAGGTTCTCTCTAGGGGTGATCCGAGTAATCAGAAAATCTCATGCAGATTATATCAATGGAACACACTGTACTTTCTTACCAAGGCGTGACCAAAGGCAAATATGGTTCCATAGTACAACGGTGTGGAACTGAATTTCTTCTCATTTGTTGTAACAAGTATCATACTGTTTTTCATGCTTCATCCTCTACTTCAGTTCATTTGAGGAAAATCTGCTGCGCTCTTTGACTGGGTTGCCAGCTTTTGATGTTGTGCTGTGTTTATGTGCAGTGGGCATGATTTCCAAAACCTCAACTAGCAGCTGAACAGCAGCTGTTTCAATGGAAACGAGAGTCTACAGACATGCTAGTGGCTCTGTGAGGTTGTAAGACACTAAAACCAGAGTGCTGCTTTGAGCTAAATAGAAACACATCTTAGTTTAGTGTGTGAGCATGCTAACATTTGCTAATTTGTAGTAACCACAAACCACAGCTGTGGTCCATGAGAATGCAATTAGTTTTTTGCAAGAGGAAAACTCAGGGACCACCAAAGCAATTAGAATTCATCCTTGGGGAGACACGAATGTGTAAACCAGATTTCACGGCGACCCATCCAATAGTCATCGAGACATTTTGCTCAAAACCACAAACGTTGACCTCAGGGTGGAGCTAGAGGAGAAGTCAGGGGATCACCAAAGTCATCAGGATACATTATCAGGAATCCACCAATGTGTAAAAGTTCATATCCATCCAATCATTGTTGATATATTTCTGGTCTGGACCAAAGTGGCGGACTGACAGACTGACACTGCCATCCCTAGAGCCATGCCACTAGCACGGCATGGCTAATTACCTCTAATTTAAATTTCCAGTGCTGAGGAAGAGCATCTCAATTACAGCAGGTTTTTTGTGTATGTATGTGTGTTCACATATTGTACCAGGAAGTACAGTAACTGTGTTTTTCTGACATTTGTAGCATGTAGTCAGTAAATATTTGGTTTGATTCTCTCATATACAACAACACTGTGCTATCACAGCAGTTAGATTGTTGTGTATGTATAGGTGGCGGTCCAAATTACATCCACATTTCCTGCGATCAATAAAACATCCCTGTGTGTGTGTGTGTTTCAGAATCAGAGACTCCACTGAGTGACCTGCCAGAGCAGTTCATAGATTCAGGACTGATTTCCCTGTTGAGAGCGGAGCTGGGCTTATCGTCCTCTGACCTCTTTTCCATGACCGTAACGGACTACGACATGAAACCTGATGTGAGAACTTTTTCTGTCCTTTTACTTGAACATAGCTTAGCATTCTGCTCCTTTTCAGCACCATTTTTAAACATGCTCACATCTGGAAGCTGTATAGTTTTATAGGTGCAGAATTTTCACCTCCTCTGCAAAGACTGTTCAAACTATTCTTTCACATGAGTGTGATTAAAGTCAAAGCCAGAGCCAGTACCATCCTTAAATTGTGAGCAACTACAGCGTCATTGAATCCAAACGAGATTGTATTTTGTATTATTTTTACCAAATAATTAAATAAAATAATGAATTGATCCCCATTCTAAACATTTTATATTCCATTGTCTATCCTTTCCAGCGGGGTGATAGGTGCTCAATGTGTCTCTTCCCCTCTTTTCACTTATATCTCTCCCTTTAAATTGTCTAACTATTTATCTTCCCCCAGAGAGTATTTGAAGCTCCTCCATCAAGCCCTGCACTGTTTGAATACATAGACAACTTTCCCTCAAGGCTCTCAGAAAAAGAAAAAGAGAGGAAGAGTCCTGGAGTCTGCTCCAAAGACAAACAGCCTGGAGCTGAGAATTCCCTGCTCAGGTAAAGCACTGCAATTCAGTGCTCATTATTATCTAGTGTCCTTGAGGCAACACTGTCTGGAGCCTTTCTTGCTAATATGAAATCAAAACAGCACTGTTGACTAAAAGTAAACATTTATCATTCTGATTTATTTATGTGTGTATGCTATCGGCACACACAAAAAGTTTTACCATAAAAAGTGCCTATAGGTAAATTTGAATGCTTGAATGTTATTGGTCTTCTACCATGTGAGACATGTAGAGAAAATGTCTGACTGAAAGGCATGAGTTTGACTGACTTACACCAAAATTCAATCGTGAATCACCTTTCTTATGGATGTTTAGGTTCATGTCTAAAAGGAGACTGCTGCTCATCTCTGCTCCCTCTGAGGATGACTACTCTTTCCAACAGCAGCTCTCTGCACTCAGTGGACAAGAGTGTCACCTGGGTAAGTAGCACGCCACACAAACAAAGTACTTTCTGTCTGCTCTGGAGGTTTTGGTAAAATATGCAAAAGTTTCAACAGAGGCAGGCTTCCCCTCTCACCTGGCTGGGAAAGGAAACCCAAGTAAATGTTATATCATTATATAATGAATGTCTAAAGAGGTGATACATGTACTTAATGTACTGTAAATAATTGTAGAATGCTGTCTTTCAATTCAAACATTTTACAGTGTTTTAGTTAGTGATGGTGATGATTTTTGATTATTTGAATCCATGAGCTGGTTGATGTTCTATTCGAAGCTCTTACTGCTACAATACACATATTTGGGTCTTTCCTCAGGTATTCGTCACTTTGCTATGTTAAAGCTGATTGGAACCGGAGACAAAGCCTCAGGAACTGTTGAGTTATTTCCGCTAAATGGTGAGTCACAGTAACGAGGGGCAGTCCAGGTACATGGGGCAGTACTGGAACCAGTAACTAGGAAGTTATTGTCAATGCCTCTGCTGTGGTTTGTTAAATGCGCTGCTTAGTTTTCACTCTGTCATCCCTCTTCCAGGTCGAAGTCAGAGTGAAGTCGAGCCATTACCCCGCGACATGGTCAACAATCTGAGAGAACAGTTGAAGATCAGTAAGGACTACTTCAGCATGTTAGTTGTGGGGAAGGACAGCGATGTCAAGGCATGGTTTCCCTCACCTATGTGGTCCCTGGATAACATCTATGACCTGGTGGACTCCATGGAGCTTCGCCTCCAGGAAGAGAAGCTGCAGAAGAGACTGGGCATCCACTGCCCTGAAGACAAAGGAAGAGGAGGCAGTGAGGAAGGACACTATCATGGCTATGACGACGACAGAGTGGAGGAGACATACTTATATCACCAATCAGAGGAATGATGATAAGGAAAAAGGAAGAGGAAAGAGCAGTGGAGTGAGGAAGACCTACTTAAATTGTTGAGATGAGAGAGAACTACCTGAACACATGGACCTAAAATACTAATCTACAGGACTTACAGCATTCAATGTATAAATTCTAAATAACTGATGAAGATATATCTGTTGGATACCACAATAATAAGCTGGATATTTTTTTGTTTGCAAGTAATAAATTTGAAATGTGGTGCAGAAAATAGTTGAATCGTTTCATTCAAGAGTCTTAATGAAAGCATATGGGCACTCCTAAGTAAGTTGGTGGTCTGTTATTATTTTGCTGATTGCTGCAACAGTGGAAGAGGAAGAATGTCCATTCAAGGCCGAGCAGATTGTGCTTTTTGGCAACACTTCTGTCATCATCAATCATTTTCAAAAACATCCAGTCTGTAGTACAAATATACTATGAATGGAAAGTTCCTGGTTAAGAGACAGTGAAATCGAAAACTATTTCAACAAAACAAATGTTTTTTATTTTATTTTATTTTTACTCTGAGCTAAACATCTGTTTTTAAAGGGCTGCAGTCTGTAGACACCTCAGGGTCAGTTAAACAATGAGTTATTGATGCCAGACTCTGTGTGGCCAAGGACACTCTTTTATAATATTTCTTTGAACAATGTGATTTAACTTGTCTCCAAAGTTTTGCAGTTGTTAGAAAAGCATATCTTGAATGTATGAAAGAATGGTACCAGAATATCTAAGGTTACTTTAATTTAACTGTGCTACGGCTGCAACGATTAGAAAACAGGAGAGAGTGATTTATCTAATCTAGCCTTCATTTGGTTAAAAAATATACACATTTCTAACACAAGAACTTAAATCCTTTTAAAAGACATCGATGTAGTTCTTGACCAGTCCAGATTCCAGGAAAAAGATTATCACTGACATATCAACACAGGAAATATCCTGATGCAAAGATAAATTTTGAATAAACAATATGATAAGGCATGCAGACTTCTATAGAAGTTTATCTCAATCAGAACTAATACACGCCATATATACATAAATAAGGATGTTAGTTTCGGCAAGTTCAGCAGCATCTTACAATAAGAAAGAGGGAAGTAGAGTTTTGAGAAGTTTGTAAAATGCAAAAATAGAATTTTTTTAAGCATATTTTCATAGACTATTTATACATAATAATGGCAAATGCAGGTAAATATCATATGGCAAAGTGACAGACTGAAGATCTGGCATCCTACATTAATAACAGTAACACTGTTGTGAGGAATGTGAAGGTAAGTCAGTGAAAACCTGACCTAGAGTAAATCTTTACAGCAGAGGGTGAAAGAACTGAGGCAAAGGAGGAACGGGAATATAAATATGAAATATGGCAACATAACAGGCTTCAAATTTCTGGAAAAAGAGAAAAATAACACATGTTCTCTGAATAACTTGTGATTTAGTGCATGGGATGCCTCAGTATGTGTCTACCGTAAATTCTGCATTCAATGGTCTAAACTACATAGAAAAGAAACAAGAGAGGCAAAGAAGAAGTAAAAAAATAAATAAGAAGAAGTGGGGAGTTGGAGTGAAACACAAAGTTGGCTCTAACTTTCTCTATGTGAGAAATTTGCACATTTGTTTGTGTAAGGTACCTCCCACAGTTTAGCAGTCAGGTGG
This sequence comes from Lates calcarifer, assembly GCF_001640805.2. NCBI lineage: Eukaryota > Metazoa > Chordata > Actinopteri > Centropomidae > Lates > Lates calcarifer. The sequence goes on along the minus strand of NC_066841.1, from coordinate 9,389,993 downwards.
ATTAGAGACTTCAGACTGTGTCATGTTAAGGATGATGGATGGATCCCAGTGCATCCTGGGAGAGTGTGCATGCCACAGTTTCCTGCGACCCTTAGTACGTTTGTGGGTAAATAAGTCAGTGTTACTTGTCTACACACCTTCTCTCATAAACCCTAAACTATACTTTAAAATCCTGTCATAATGGCAAAAAACAGATAATCAAAAGTTTCCTTCAGCTACATTCAGACAAAACTGAGATCTGTGTTAACAGTCCTGAAAACTAAGAACTCAAGAAAAAAGTTAGCAATGTTTATACTTTTACCAAAAAAAAAATCTGCTCCAGACTTGGACTTTGCAGAACTGCAAAAATTTGTCATTTTAGGTTTGTTTCTTATCAGCTTAGCATGTATATGTACATCCTCTTTTCCTCACTTATCTCTTGTAGTTGAGAAATGGTGGCATAGCTAAAAATCTATACTTGTTATGTCTTTGTTGGATACTTTTTTTATTTTTGCTAATTAGGCCTCAGCTTTGTAAATGTAATAGCAGCACCTTTCAACCCCCTACCAGGTGCAGCACAGGTCATCAGTCTGGAGTCTACAATGATGAAAGTCTCTTGACCTTTGCTGCCAGTGCCAGAGGGTCTTAGGCTGGTTTGCAACTACAAACCATTATCTCACCTATTCTTAAACTGTGCAACAACCTACAAGCTCTGAATGTTGAAGTTAAAGTAAGAATAGCTGTAACCATTTTAATATAATTGAGAAGTATAAAGTAAAGAGTTTGCTTTGATTTGTCAATAAATTTTGCATCTTTCCCTTACACCATTTGTTTTATCATACAGAGATAATACTAGGACAGCCATGACATCCACCAGGGGGACTGTTCATCTATCTTAAGGTCAAATGAGACACAAAAGGTAGAGACAGTTAGCCTTCACAAAGAAAGCACCTGTGACACCTCCTCTGCTGTGATCTGTGTCTTTCTCATCAGTCAGGGTGATCAAGGGTGAGACATGTGTCTAATGTGGCCTCAGCACAGTCAGAAAACCCACCTGAAGGTTCAGCCAAATATGGCAGTTGTATACATACAGTACATGGTCATGAGCTGGCTCACTGTGCTCACAAAGGTGATTGTGCCAACAGTCAACCACAAACACTTTAACCAAGCTGACTGCTGTGCCTGGCACAGTATAAATATATCATTAAGGCTTTATGGCTGAATATTTGTGCATGGCCCTCGATAATCTAATAAATAATTAACACATTTTAAAGTCTGATCTCGAGTCATTTGCAATTGAGTGTTTGCTTAATTTTTTCTTAATAGATTGTGGCTCTGTGAATGGCAATGTTGATCTGTCAATCACCCATGTGGTGGTGTCAGTCAGCCCAACACTTAAGTTCAGACTGAAATATCTGTTTGATTGATTACCATGAAATTTTGTACAGATGCTGATGCTTCCCAATGAAATTCAACATCAGCTATATTTTATGTTTGGTGGTAATTAGTAAATGTTATTATGTTAACATGTTAAACTAAGATGGTGAACATGGCAAACATTATATCTGTTAAAAATCAGCATGCTAACATTGTCACTGTTAGCATGTTGGCATTCTAGCATTAGCATTTAGCATTTATTTAAGTACATCCACAGAACTGATAGTATGGCTATAGATTCTTAGTCTTATTGTAATGCAGTACACACAGCTGTTGCTCATTCTGGCTGTAGCTTTTAGCATTGTCACATTATCACTGCCACAATATTCTTATAGCGTCGTATACAGTTGCTAAGAAACAACTCTTATCATAGTTTTTCTGTTGACCTGACACAAAGTGAGTGAGCATCAAGAGGGAAACTGCAGAGAGTTTGCCAGGGATAGGCAAATCCATGTGATCAAAGCACACAGATAACAGAGGCTATGAGACTCACACACACACAAAACACCTACTACTAAGAGAGGAAGTAGTCAGTTGTAGACATATGCTTATTTCAGCGACAGAACTGGAGTATACATCCTCCCACATACAAACACAGACTCACACACTCAATGTTTTGTCACACTCTTCGTCATTCACTGCGTCTAAGTATCACTCTCTCTCAGCGACAGAGGCAGAAACTCACACAGAGACACTGAACAAACACTCTCTACCAGTTTATCCACTAACCATTTGGACATAGCAGAGACCTCTGGGATTGTTGTCCTCAATATGGTGAGTACAATTCAATAATCAAACTAAAACTATTTCAAAATAATCACCTTCTAAATATTAGGATTACTGTATCATGCCCTGGAAAGATTCAGTGAAAGAAAGCTGCTACTGGAAATCTTTGTAACGGACATTTTTGAAGACTTCTTATTATCTTTGTTATTATGAATATTTCTTTTAAAAACTTCAATTCATACTTGCACACATGATTCTGACAACACCATGATTAGAGTAGAGAAGCTGTTATATTTTAATTGTAACCATGACTTCAACAGAACTCGGACAACAAAGTCACTTTAGTGATTTGTGGGCTTTTACTTATCCTAATACAGTATTTGAGACCCATAGGGCTATATTAGATAGTTTTGCGTCCGATTTTCAAGGCATGTTTTGCATTTCTTCATACATATTGTGTAAAAACAGAAGTAGCCACCATTAGGGTAGATATTTTTTGTTTTTTTGTCAACTAGATTGAGCAAGGCAACTCTGGCCTCCTCTTTACAACACAATGGAAAGAGAAATTGTGGTTCCTCTTTGCAGAAGAGTTTTCTCTGTCCTGTCTCAGCAGGTCATTAGGCTTTAAATGTACTTGTGCTTAATGACGGCAGACAATGGCATTTTTATTTTCATTTGCACTAACACCCAGAATATACACACAGTTGCCAGTTTATCAGGTATAACTAAAGCACTACATTAATCCTAAATTCATGAAGGTTGTAATGTTACAAAGTGCTGATTCATGTTTATAGCTATTTTGAAATGTGTAGTTAATGGTGTTGTTGAATTGTAGGCTGAAGCTGTAGGTTTTTACAAAATTGCAACTGCAAGAATCTTTAGAGAAGCAGTAATTGCAACTATCTGGTACAGGACATATTGAGTAATTTTTAGGTTACTGCTGGTGAAAAAACAGAAGCACAATGAGGGAACTTTCTTTCCTCTGTTTCTTTTCCTCTAATTTCATATTCAGGCACATTTCACACTTCGTTATGCCACCTCTGAAAAATGTTACTGCCACCTTTTAAGTGTCACTCCACCCAAAATATATCTCTTGAGCTCCAAAGACACAGTCTACCATTCACATAATTCCAGAGCAGATAGATTTGCCCCAGTAAGTAGGTACAAAGACTGGCTACCTGTCCAGGGTGTCTCAACTTACAAGTTCCAAAAAGATCATCATTCTGGCAAAATATTGAAGTGACACAATATAAAACATCTTTACTTTTACAACCTTTACTTTACTTTTAGAAACCAAAATCACAATCATTTCCTACAACATCTAATACAAGAGCACTTTATGGACATTTTCAGCGAATGTAATGCAGATTGCAACAGCATGTCCTTCAAAACATATAAGCCAAAAACAATTAGGTGTCTACAAACATAATTTTTAGGAGAGGGGGTTGGTAAAAGATAAGAATCTTGATTTATATGTAAATCAGTTTTTTTAACCTGTCTTAAACAGTAGACCGCATAAGACTATACAAATGAGCGTGACTTGGTTTTAACATCACTCAGCATACTGAAAATATCTTAATTACAATAACACACATGGTAGCTTCTTTTTTAAAACTGCCATTTGCATGATATGGCATACGCAATACTGTTTTTTTTTTTTTATCATTTTCAAACTGGGTTTTACTGTGTACAACATATATTAGATCTGATGTTCATTCTGGTTCAACTTCCCATTTAGTGTCATACTGCTGTACTTTCTGTTGCACAGTTTCCCCTTGCTTTTACTGCTCTGCTGTGGGAATAGCAGTGACTGTGTGTCCTCATGCCCTTATCTCCACTTCCTGGTATGGTGTCGTTGACTCCAGTCAAACCAGCCTCATTAAAATAGGTGTGGCTGCTATTTGATCACTCTGTTGTGACATTTTGTCAAACACCTGAGGTGCTGATACCGGACCAAACCTGCTATTTTGGGGCACATTTAGGGTGCAGCTTGTGGCTCGTGATGCATCTCCCCTAACATTTGATCATTGCCGATCATAGCCAAAGCAACACTATGATCATTTTTTCAGTGTGATAAATAATTAAACTGCAATACACTATAAACCATTTTGTTTCTAAGGCTATTTCAAGCTCAAAAGAAACATATTGCTGATTATCCACCTCCAGAAAAGTATCTTTTGTTTACCTACAGTTTGACATTTGCACATGGTACATAATTAACTAACAACAAAGATAAGCCAGGAAGTATATACAACCTTGGTCTGACAAGTAATAAAGTTCTTAATATACCCTTCACCTACAATGAACACTGTTAGTCAACAATTGCTCATTAGCAAATATTTTCGCACATTGTAATGTGCGAATATATTTGTATAAGTGTCATTTCATTTTATGTATCTGCACAGAAAACATGCTCTTTTCAAATTCCACATCTGCTTTTCATTTATACATTTTAATTTGTGAATTAAACCAGATACACGTGAAACTACAAACACAACAGTTTCCATATCAGAGGAAAGAGCATTTCATTTGCTAAATGCTTATTAAGTGATGAAAGAGAATTTTGTCATGCTTTACAAAAGTATTATGAGGAGCTCATAGTTTATGCAGTCTATTACTTACTGTTAAAACCAAAGAGAATGACCAAGATAGAATTAATTCATTTATTAATTTATTTTAGGACAGAGGCTAATTTGGTGTAAAGACCTAACAATTAATAACAATGTGATGGTGACACACATACACACACAGATACCAATGGCTGGCCCTGTCCTTGTCACAATGATTAATTAGGGTTCATGTGGTTTGTGTGTATGAGTGGTGTGTGACTTGCCTCGGGAAAAGGGTGAAACAAACAGATCAAAGTAACTAAAGTGAAAGCAGGAATTTCCCTGATTGGATAAAAAGTTCGGAAATAAGAGAGGGAAGTGTATTGGCAGGAAATAAGGTATTTTTGAAGTTTTGCAACTTTCTGTTCCTATGCGAACCCTTTATGTCAGGCAAGTGTGGATCTTTCATTCCTCTTTTGCTTTGTCTAGTAGTTTCTGTTTTTAGCACTTATGTTTTCTGTAGTCATTTCATATTCTAGCATGAACAGCACATCACAATATTATTTTCACTTAGTTTCTTCTTTACAGTGTAATTCTGAATCAGTTTGAAGTTTTGTATTTTGGTCATTAACACTACCTCTGATCCTCTTACATTCACTCCAGGAAAACAAGTCAGATGTAAAGGCCATCATGGCCCGCTTCCAATCGACTGGGTGGAGCACTGATGAGACGTCCTCTACACCAACTGGACGTCCCAAACAACCCCTGCATCCCACCCTCTCCTCCGGCCCAGCCATACCAACAAAGAAACCTGTCTTGGAGAGCCTCTCGGGCAGTGCAATAAATGTTCCTCCTAAACCACCTTTCCTGAAAAATACAGTATCCACTAAAAGTGACACAGAGGCACATGAGCCAAGCAAAACTAAAGCCCTGGCTAGCAGGTTTGGCAACACACAAGATGACACCACCAGCAAACCCGCAATTGGTAATAAACAGCAGATACCCTTGAAGCCACCTCTTTCACAGCCTCCTGAGTCTAAAGGCCCTGGACAGAGACCACCTTTCAACAAGCCCCCCCTTAGCTCCACCCTGTCCGATTCCAAACCTGCCTTTCTCAAACCGTCCCCAGCAGTTGGCTCTAAGCCGAGTTGGGTAAAAGAAGACAGCGGTGGGGGTGTCACATCAACTACCAGCTCCACACCCAAAATACCTCCTTTACAACAAAAACCAAGCAGCAGCATTATAAAATTACGGCAGCAAAATGAAGAACAGACAGCAGCTAGCACGGACACCGTGAACAAACCCTCACCTCTGACAAATACCACCGTTAAGTCAGCCTCCTCTAATTTTAGGACTGCTCAGAATATGTTCAACAAGGACAAGAACGAGCAGCCAGATAGCGGTGGAGCCACCAAACCACCTCTTACTGCTACTAACTCAGTCACTCCTCCCAAACCTCCAGCCAATAAAAAACCTAGCTTGAAGAAGCCGTCCAAACCCTCTCCTAAGCCCAACAGCGTTAACGGTGATGCCACTTCAGGCCCCAAGCGTAACCCCCTTCCCAACAGTTTGGCTTTGGGTCCTGCGCCTGCTAAACCTAACCGACCACCCAAAGTCAACCTGGAGAACTTTAAAAGAGCAGCTGAGGCCTCTGATGATGGTAAGTTTGACTTGGAGTTACAGCTCTGTTGATTTAACAGTGACACCTCTGATATAATGAACATAGAATGATTATGACCACAATCTGGTCAGTGAATATCACTTACTAGAATTATTATCATACAGAATAAAAGTTGCTTGTATACTAAAGTTTAGTTAGAGGCACCACAAAAATAGTTAAACCTAAACATGCAGCATATCAAAGATGTGTGATCACACGTCTGCAGTTAGGCTCAAGCATGCATTCTTCATTTAGACTAAACAGAAAGTTCTCACTTACATTTGTGCAGGCTGTAAAGAGCTCTGTTACTGACTAGTCCAGAATAGTCCCAGCATCATAAAATTCTATTCAAAACCACCGCCTTATGAATTAGTAAAAGTATTTCCACCTTTAAATTTAAGACATATAATATATAACAAATATTTACAAACTAACTGATGTTTCAACTATGGAAAAAAAAATATATTGCATTATCATAGTTAAAGACACTAAAGTTGCTGTGACTGTGACTATGCAACTAGTGGTGACTTCTTATGTGACTAAACAGGGCTACAGCCATTAGCTATTGAGGACACAGATACCATGTCCTCAATGTTGTCTTTCTACGGTGTTAAGAGAGAGAGTTTACATTGTACAGTTTCTCACTAGTCAAACATATTGGTTTTTATGCTAATTCAGGTATTTTTATAGTCAACATCCTAGACCTGGCTATTTTTTCAACCATAGCAAAAAAGGAAGTAAAGGGACTGATGTCTCCACCAGAATTATATTCCTAGCACTGTGGGGAAACAGCATGTAGAAATTTGTGTACGTACAGGGAGATTAGAGTTTGTTCCTCATCAAAATATCTTGCATCAGGGTATACATGTGGACTCATGTATTTCTAAAAATCATAGTTACAGTCACGGTCACTAACTCTTGCTGTGATGATGTGGATATGTAATGTGTTCCCATGTCTCTCTTGCAAAAGTAAGACGGTAAGACAGATAAGGAGCATTTCAAAGAGAAACATCAGGCAACCAGTAGGGTCACACATGTGGCCCCACAGGCAGGGTACCGCATTTACATAATTTGTCATGTATTTGGTGTGATAGTTTTGCTTCCCTTCTCCCAATCAGTGTGCAATAAATATAATGCATCACTTCAATTAAACAAGCCACAGCATTTTAGCTGATCTTCCTATCAGGAGGATTGAATGTTGCAAGGTAGATAACTGTTTGCATGTCTCGTGACAAAAAAGATAAAAACACAGAAGGGGTTCCTCTTATTTGGCTGTCAAGTGCATTTCCTCTCTATCACTAGTGGAGCTACTTTTGGACAGACTTTATGAACACACTTCAGAAGTGTGACAAAGGACTTGCTTCACACATTCGCAGTGTGGTTTTAGCAATGTGTAGCCTACAGTTGTTGAGTCTACTTTGGGTTATCTGACCAAACAGCAAAGCCAACAACCTTTGTTTCGTATCACAGCATTAAAAATAAGTTATTATTTCCATTTTCAATGTGTTTATGCAGTATCTGATATCATCTTTTGTACATCCTATACAAAATTGTTGCAAGGTACACAGAGGCAGCTAGACAAATGTTCAGAGCACAAGATAAGAGACCAAAGTCACAAACACTCTTGGTTCCTCTATTTCCCCCAGCCAAGTTCCCTGTCCAGTTTCTCCTTTCTCCTCCCCCTCGCTCTCCGCTCTGACAGCTCAGTTTGTTTCACCACATGAGGAAGTAAGTTCTAGCAAGCAGGGACAGTTTCATGTGAGAGGCTGTGTTTTTAGAAAACACACCTGATCTGAATTTATTTCAGAGTCAGAAGTAAAGGATGTCTGTTGGATGGTATTCATAATAAAAATGGGTACTAGGCAGACAGAAGGCAATGGCTCCACAAACTATGAATCCACTTTCACAAAAGTTGCTCTCTATACAATGTGCTCTCTCTTTGTTCCTTATTATGATTATTATGCTATCCTTTATTTTAATACTTGCCTGAAAAAATATTAAATTATTATATGAACACATGTCAGGTTTTAAGGTTTAATTTCATATATATTGCCTACTTTATTGGTTTTGCATTCTGGGAGCGTCACTCACAGTTGGCCTTTTACTCAAGACTAAGTTATTAGTTCCACGTCAGCCAACTACAACAGTAAAAAGTTGCTTACACACTGATACAATAATAATAATAATAATAATGCAATAATATAAGATGTTACACTGACAGGAGCCATTCTCTCCATAATGAGTACTTTCACTTACATTTAAGGAACATTTTTTACCATCATGTGTTTTTGTTACAGGTCCCAGCACATTTAAGAAACCCATCATCCCTACTCCTCAGTCCTCTCACACCAGTAACCACAGCAACCATGTAACCCCTCCTCCACCCCCTCAGTCTGCAGTCCCCAGTCTGCCCCCACGACACCCTGGATCCATGTAAGTGACACATTCCTGCAAGTACCCAAACACAAATACACCTGAAAATATATACTGTATATACTTTCTGGATGAATCTACTCCAGTTAACAAAAAGTAAATTCTGACTGTGCTTTTCAGGGTCCAGCAAGAGGACTTCTATGATGATGTTGATGAACTGACCAGCTCTCCTCCACCTCCACCACCCACAGGTTAAGTAATGGTCCTATTTGATCAAATGTAATGCATTAATGCCGCAAATACCACGAATACCACACTGCAAGACGCTGATGTTTTTAGCACCACAGAAAGACAGAACAGTACTATGTGATGCTGACCATCACACACATAAAAAAAAACTATATTTATCATTACTGATTATCATGCTGGTCTGTCTTACTGCAACCAATGTCTAACTTTGTGGTGGTTAATTTGGTTGTTTGCATATGATACCTGACTAAAACTGTAGTTCCTCTCCTTAGTGGTCTAGACAGTCTAGCTTGGTTATATTCATACGAAACTGAACACATTACTGTTGTTTTACATGCTGCGGTTCTGAAAAAAATCATGATTCATTGTTTCTCTGCAGGTCACCCGAGTCAGAAGGCAAAGGTGAGACACGCTGAATTTCATTTACATAAATATAGATTTGCCTGCACAGCACAGTGTGCAGGTACAGACACACACACACACACACAAACACAGAAAAGGACAAGGATGTGTGCACTTAAAGACACATGACTAATAAACCTGGTGGAATACGGACACTATAGTGAGTTATAGGTAAACTGAGAAGAGAAAAGTGCAGTCAATTAGTGTCACTTTAATAAGTTAAAGTGTATTTATAGACCAAGTGTATATTAGATTGAGCTCAGAACACAGTAAAAATGATGTGAATCAGATGAAAAAAGTAAGGATTAGTGCATTTATGTCCTCAGTAGTCCCAGCAAAATTAAGAATGCAGACTATTGTGAATATCCATGAATATGTTTTTACTTGGGCCTAGGTGGATCAGAGGTGTACACTATGTATTGTATGACAGACACACACTGAACTAATACCAGGTTTTCATTGCTGTTTTTGACTTCTGCCTTCCCTGTTCAGGAGGAAATCGATGATGATGATGGAGAGATGTATGAGGATCTTGATGAACGATGGTGAGAGAATGTTCCAGATCAAAACTTTGACAGTTTAATTTTTTATGTTTGAGTCTGATCAGGGACTTTGCATGTCTCTGCTTAGCTGAAAACATGATTTGCTCTTCTCTGATTTTAACTTTGTAAATGTGTATACAAATGTGTCACTTCAGTATTGGCCTCAGTCCCAGTACAGCTGTTTCTAACTTTACTAGTACAACCCTCTGGTGGTTGTTTTGCAATACTACAAGAAGTTATTCAATCTCACTCTGATGTAGATAAACAGATAAACTTCCATTTATGAGCAGCTATGTTTGTTCTGTCACGCCAAAATGTTTTAGGGAAGGTCAGGTATGCAGTCAATTTTTTTTGTTTTGAGTACAGTTTAAGTTTTAGTTTTTTATAAAAGTCTCATGACATCTATTGTGAATAAACTTTACAGGCTAAAATGCTATGTGGCGTTAACAAAAACATCAATAAACATCAATTAATTTACTTTTATGCTAGTACTGCATTTGAATTTTTTCATTTTGTAATCTTATGAGCGTCCAAGTAAGCCATACTCTCACTTGCAAGTGCAACCTCAACCTCAATGCTCTCTCTCTCTCTCTCTTTCAAAAGGGAAGCGGCTGAACAAAAACAAGAAAAGAAGAGAGAGAAAGATGAGAAGGAGGAGAAAAAACGACTGGAGGCTGAGAAGAAGGAGCAGAAAGAACGTGAGAAGAAGGAACAAGATGCCAGAAAGAAATTCAAAGTGAGTGGAGCGAGACAGGAGCTCCCCTGTTCCCAGTCTTCATGCTAAGCTAAGCTAAACTAAGCTAACCGTATAAAAAGAATACACCTCTCTGCTCTTAAAACCATGTCACAAATAAATGTCATATTTTACAGGGTTTTTTCTGTGTACACTTTCACATTTTGTTTGTGTGTTGCTTGTGTGTGTTAGTTGGTTGGCCCCCTAGAGGTCATCCACCAGGGGAAGGCTTGTGTGGACTGCAAAAGCAGTAAAACTGACCTTGGTCTGAAGCAGGGAGATCCTTTGGACATCATCCGTGTGCAGGGCAACCCGGAGGGCAAATGGTTGGGACGGACGCAGGATGGATCCAGTACGTTCACCTATTTATCCCTCCTTTGTCTCATTTCCAACATCTTTACCTCGGCTTATTATCTTCCACCTGTCTTCTGTCTTGTCTGCCTTGACATCCCTGTAGCCCCAACTGGAAAGACAGGATAAAACACTTAAATCAATATTTCATTCTGCTCTTTGTTTCCAACAGTTGGTTATGTAAAGACCACTTCAGTGGAAATTGACTTTAACACCCTAAAGAATCGTCAGCCTCAGCAGGCATACGAGCCTGAGGTCTACGATGACATTGATGTCGTCTCTTCAGATAACAGGTACCAGGAATGTGAAATTATATACTCTAACTCCACATCTGTTAGTTGCACTTTTGTAAAAATGTCATTTGTCATGACATTTGTTGTTAAAATTTCACTATTGTTATTGACAACTTCTGTCAGTTTGATATACTGCATATTTCCCAAAATGTTGAACTACTCCCTTGAGCTGAACTAATTTAACAAGTTCAATTTAACTGCACCATTACCAGCAGATTTAAAAGCTGAATTAGTACCACTCTTAGCTAGTCTTTAATATCTATATTACCAATTCTTCTCTCTCTACAGTGGGATTAAAGGACCAGGAGGTATGCTTATAATCTTACAATAATATCATTAATTTCATTATATTGCTTCATAAGCTGTGCATGTAATTCATGTCTAGGTTGTTTTACTGCAAGAAAATATGTCACCAATTAAAATATATTTTTGTCTTTTGTAGTTGTCCTACCTCCACTACCAGGAGAGGGAGGAGAAATATATGATGATGTTGTTGATCCAAACCTGGAAGTCAGGTGGGAACCAATTTACTGATACACAAGTAATGGGTAGAATAACTGTTCCAGCAGTAGAATCTACATAAACCTTTGAAGCTAAAAGGAAAAAAGTACACCATAGAGATTCAAAAATGACACAGAAAAAGAAATGCAAGTTTTTTCATCCTTGGTCGAATCTCTAGTCCCCTGGACACCAGGTCTTCTCTTTCGAAGCCACTTAACTTCCTGCGGATGTTTGACCGGAACAGACGTCCTGCCAGCTCTAAAGTGTAAAATACACTAAGTAGTAAGACTGATCACAGATCTTCTGTCCACTGTTGTCCCTAATCTTTCAGGCATAACTCTCCTTTTAACAGCTGAGCAGTTCCCCTTGGACGAAGTCGCCTTTGAATGTTGATTTTTCTCAGCAGATCAGCATCAGATCAACAACTTCACCTCTGTCTGAATAACACTGAAGGACACTAATTTACAAATTGCATGACCAGTCTGGGTGTTTCCGTGATTATAGTGTCATTGATTATCTGTGATTTTACTAATCCTCTCAAGTTATTTGCATGCCTTTAACTGACCTTTAACTTGACTGTTGACATAATCAGAAAATCAAGGCATCATCTGCTAACACTGTCAAAAGCATGTTTAACAAATATACTAATTCAAATAATGTATTGTAATTCGTGGATACTATTATTAATTTGCTTTGAATAATATTAATCTACTATTAATTGATAATATTTTGATATAAATTATGTAACATTTTAATATATTTCTTTTTGTCTTTTGTGCCAGAGTGCCTCCACCCAGTCAGTTTACTGCAGAGGGGAATTCAGGTATCACTCACTGTAATTATACTACCATGTTTTATGTGGATATTTGATGAAAAAAGATACTTGTCTCTTAATATTCTTCCTTCTTTGGCATTGCTTTGGACGTCTAAATTGAAAGTAGAGATGTGCTGGTTTGAAAGGTACTCTTGAGCAAGGTCCACATTTGGCCATACACAAACAAGTTTTACAGCTTTGGCCTAATTCAGTTTTGTACGACCACGAGCTCATAGACTCGTGTTTGCTAATGTTAACAAAGTTTAGATAGATATTGTTGTAAAATTACAATTACTGAGTCACTTTGACTCTATGACTCTCTTTCTCTTATGTTTCTGTTACATTACATTTTAATATTCACCATTACACTGTCATTGTAGCATGTGGCTACAGTGACTGGTATTCAGCAAAAGTCCCATAGTGTCACGTTAAAGAGCACGCCCTTGACAAATTACTAATGTCTAACAATTAACGTTTGTACTGGTCTAATTTTATTTATGGCTTTAATATGCATCTGAGCATAAACTACTGGTGTAAAGTTCCCCACACTTCCTCTGTATATTCTTTACAACTGACAATCTATTTTTTGTTATTTGTAGTCTGCCTTTGAATGAATGATAATGTCAGGTGCATGTTGTAATTTAACGTCATTGACTTTTTCCACATATTACCACAGATCAGTCAGGAGGAGCAATTGATGAGGAGATATACGATGATGTTGACTCTCAAAATGTGTCTTTACCGCCTCCCAGCAGGTACAATTACATCAGTCTCAGAACATAATAATGTCCGTCCATTTAGATTCAGGAATATATTTTACTGAAGTTTTTACCATTTTGGTTTTGTCTTCTCACTTATTTTCTTTCGGTACAGCTTTTCAATCCTAAAAGGCAAAAGCAAGACTGAGGAGATGGATCCAAAGAAACAGAAAAAGTTTGAGAAAGAGGAGAAGGACTTCAGGAAAAAGTTTAAAGTCTGTCTCTCTATTATGTTTTTAAGCATGCTTATCAATCTAGTCCTCTAACCACTGCTAGGATCATACCTACTGAAAAACCTCCTAATGTGAATTTATTGATTTCATTGGAATATTAGTGTGACAAAGTTAAACTTAAACCCTTAAATTGATTTTTGTTTTCCATATATTTATAGACCTAACGTGCTATTCAAAGTCACAAACTTAAAAATTGAGAACATCATGCTCAATCTCTTTCAGTATGATGGCGAGATTCAGGTGCTATACCAGGTGACCATCGTCCACACACTTACTAATAAGAAGTGGAGTGGGAAAGAGCTGCCAATCAAAGCAGGGGAGATGCTTGACGTCATTGTCAAAGACACGGACAACAAACTGATCTGTCGGAATGAGGAGGGCAAGTGTGAGTATCTGCTGTTTGTTTGTTTGTGTTTGATACCACAAAGATAATGAATGAGTACATGTAGGGTTTCCACACTGCTGCTTTTTCATTTTTTTCACTTCTAAACCTATATCATCCATGTGTAAACTCTTTATTTCTGTTTCTAACAGTTGGTTATGTGTCAACCAGCCACATTGTTATGGAGTAAGTACCACAAACATTCACACAGTCATACACACACAGACTAACAACATGCTGTCTGTACTGATCGTTTTGTTTTTGTTTACAGTGATGCTGATATCTACGATGACATTGGAGATGGTAGGTTCAGGTCATCTTTATTATAAATGAACAGATTTCTGCACAGTAAAATATTTGTATAATTTTTTATCAATATTATTTTTTCTTTCAGATTGCATCTATGACAACGATTGAGAAACATCCTACACTGAGTTTACTGTTTTACACTGATATTGTTCATGTTATTTATTATGTTTATCACTGGGAGTTGCTTTGAGTTGATAATCAGACTGAATTGTCATTTCATTTTCACTTCATTATTTATTAATTAATATTTGAATTACTGAAAATAAATTGGCCATGTGGGCAGCAATTCAGAGACCAAAAAAACACAACTTTTCTATGTGGTTGTGGTACTTGCAACATCTCAGAAAATTGGGAACTTGTTGAATTTGTTGGATTAACAGTATTTGCATTATTTCTGTTTTTATATTTTTGTCTGTTTTTTTTTCCTCTCTTCCACTGCCTTTGACTTTTTGCAATATTACAAGAACAGTAGCATGTTTAAATGAAAGTTTGAAAACTTGAAACATTACATGCTATTTTGCTGTCAATTGTCCATGATATGATACTGATCATAACTCTGGTTTCTTTGTCTCAGGTTTCAACATGTAGACTTAACAAATCTTTTAGTGCCAAAGTGATTTTGACATACAGTACATAAAGTTATGTTATACAAACAAATTTCCAAAAAAAAGGAGTGTTTTTGATTTGTCTTAACACCTCTTTTTTGTTCTATCTGCTATGATGGGACACATTAGTTAAGCACGTCTATCCCCAACATGCAAAATAAAGTGTTACATGATGCCTGGAAACTTGATATGTGTGCAGGTGTGTGATGCATACTCGGCTAAATGAGAACTTTCTTGACTGACTTTTTCCAAGTCAAGAAATCAGCAAATGACCACCCTTTTTTTGTGCAAGAGGGGAAGCAGTAACATCTAGTGGCAGCCATTAGGAAATACAACAAAAGCAAACCAGACCAAGATTGGGATTGCTGTCAGCTTTACATAGTACAAAATAGATCAGATCAAAGGCTGTACTGAATGACAATGTTTGGCATATCGTCCGAAGTATACTTATTTAAAACTTACTTGTTTCCACCAAAATGACACAGGAGAGGCGATGCCACAGGTGAGGTGTGAGCCATATTACAATTCATCCTCTAGACTGGAAGCAGAAAACATTGACTAAATTAGTGACATGAACATGACATGGTGAATTAATTCAGTTTTTTTCAGTATTTTCACCACAATATTCTAACTAAATAGATAATTATGACTACATATTTAGTTTTCCCTTAATTTAGCTAATTACACATTTATTTGCCAGCTGTGTAAGTATCATTACCTCGTAAAGTTTTCTGTTTCCTCGGTCCTTAGTTTGCAGGTTGAAAAGAGAGAGAGAGAGACGAAAGAAAATTTTTAAATTAAATTTAAAAGTTTAGTGGTGTAAAATTTACACCGGGACCCCCAAAGGATAGACAGTATAGCTAATGGTACAAGGGAGATTCTAGCTACACTGCTTTTGACAAAAAAAGAAGAAGAAAAAAAAATACTTCCGCTCTGGCCGGAAGTCACTCCCTCGCTTCACCATGGTTCCTCCAGTCGCAGTTTCGCCGCTCATCAAGGTAATGATACTCATTATTTGACCTGGAGATCTTTATAAATATGAATTTGTACGTCTAGAGGAAAGAGAGTAAAATAAAACTCCAGCTGCCATCTCAAGATGAGCATTTATCGGCCATCTGGTCGTCAGTGTTAGTTGTTGGGTTAGCATGTTAGCTAGTGTTTGCTAGCGGTGACATTGAGAGCCTTTACAGGTGAATCGCACTCCGCATAAACAGCTGTAAAACCTGGATCCTCCACGTCTGTCTGATGCGAAATTCGTCATCATAATGACAAAGTGTAGGGATACAATAAACCCAGTGTGTCATTTCAGGATATAGTTGCACAGCGTTAAACCACTCAGACAGAAAGGTCAAAGAAAAACTGAACTTCGCCCCAGTCACTGCTAACTGACAGTGGTTTGTGTTCAGTTATCTGGCGTAGTGTGGTCTCTCAGACGGTGACCACAGCCTGAGTTAAAATCAGAACTGCAGAAAAATCAGAAATGTTGCTCGCTCTCAGGAATCATTTTTTATAGATTTTTTAAAGTCATTATAGTGAAGTGACGCAGTGGAAATCTTCTGCACTGTTAAAGAAAACATAACCATCTATATCTCACCTTACTGGCAAGTCCCAGCTCACGCAGGTAGCTGATGACTCATAGCTGATTTACCAAGTAACACGTGTTAATCTTTTTTATTTCAGACGGCCAGGTGGTCTGCTCTGCTGCTTGGTGTCTTCTATGGCAAACAGAGGTTTGGTAAGTTGTCAGTGTGTTACTGTTAATGTCTGACCTTCTAGAGCAGTTTTGCAAAGGAATCAGTTCCCTGAACAGACACATCCACCCATATCATGAGATTCTTTAACATATAGCATATGTGGGCATGTAAGAGTAGGAAAAACACAAGGGTAAATGATAAAATTAATGTTGACTGGATTCTGGTAAGCTGCTTTGATTTCACGGTCCTTGTACTGTACACGTTGGCTCACTGTTACTCAGTAATGTTACTGGCAACACTTGTGCCTTTTCTACTGAGGCAGGTCAAAATATCTCCTGTGAAAAATGCCTCTTTTAAAGTTGCAGTGCTGTAATGCAACACACAACAAACTGTGAGAACTTCCTATATCTTGTTTTTCTGGCGAATAACCAAAAGCCAGCTCATTTTTAAAATAAAAGCTATCATCCAAAGAAATACATTACAAGCCATTGAATAGTCCTCATATCACTAAACAAACATAAAAAATAAGGAGAAGACAGTGCATCAGGACTGCACTATTCTTAAACATTTTCATTTTATTTTTGAAATGACTGGTAATATTTTCTCATGGGGTAACTCACATTTAATTGTGTGATATTGATGTGTAGCTGCTTGGATTGAGTGGATAACATAGACCTGCTCTGATCTATAAAACATATATTAATCTATAAGTATATTATCAATCCACTTACTTCTACCTGTAAGGTGTGCACATGATACTCAATGACACAGCTGTCATTAGGACATTTTCACACTTCATCAAGCTAAAATAAAAATGTTCACTGTTTGTTTTGAAATCATGACTTACTGTGGTGTTATTCTTGTTCAGACTACTTAAAGCCCATTGCTGAGGAGGAGAGGAGGGTTGAGGAGGCAGAGAAGAAGGCCAGAGAGGAGCAGGAGCGTATCTACAAACAACTGTCTGAAGGTAATACACACACACCCTCTCTTTGTTCCTGAATCTACACCCCGTCTGTCAAATAATGTCTTATTTACATATTTTCCCTCTTGTTCTCTCTTCCCTTTAGCAAATTCAGAAACCATCCTGAAATGAACAATATCTGGACCTGAGTGATGTTTCAACCTCAATAAAAACAGAAATAATTTTTCATGTAACAAGGGGTCATGTGTTACTTATTTTCTTTATCATAAAATGAAAAAAATAAACATTAAACCATTTAATATCACCTAAATATTTTTTTTTTTTTGTTGCTTGCAGTGCAAAGAACAAACAACTATAGAACACACATTTTGTGTGTGTGTGTGTGTGTGTGTGTGTGTGTGTGTGTCTGTGTGTGTGTGTACACCTGTCCTTCAGTAGGAGATGAGCCTGGGGAAAGAGCATGGTTGTAATCCTAGCCTAGTTTAGCTGCAATCCAAGGATTGGGGTCAGGGACCAGTTGTAGAAAGTGCAGTGTGGACAGAAGTGTTCCCTCAATACGCTTTTGTGTTGTGTAATGTTGTAACCTTCATTATGAACTCTGCACTGCAGTGTAGCATTACTGTATATAGTACATGCACTGCAGTATAGCATTATTATTGTGATGGCTAAGAAAATCCCAATCAGAGATGACTACATTTCAAGTTGCTGCAGGGGACTAAAACAAGATATATCTTTATTTTTAGAACGTTAAGGTCATATATATTTTATAGGAGTCAATTCCGGACTGAGTCAGTGAATAGTGAGTTATTGAACCATCACAGATGATTAATTCACTCAGATATCTCATAAAAATACATTTGCTTTATTTGGGTCATTATCGTACATGTGGAGCACAGGAAGAGGCAAGCTTTAAAATACCGACCAAGGTAAATAAAGTCTATTTAAAAATTATATTGGATATGTCCGCAGCATATTAGATACATGTATTGCCTAATACAAGTTGGTTATCTCTGATACACCCAAGCTTTTTTAACATGTGGAATACTTGTACATCAGAGAAATGAGGCAAGCGTAATAACAGTTCAATAAACGGGAAAACAAAATTACTTGACTCATTTTGCCAGTGCTTGCAAATATCTCTAACTTCCTGATTAAAAAATGAGCATCTACATTTTAACTAGAAAAATATTTTTTTAATTATATATTTACAGCGAGGGAGGAAATATGTACATGTTTTTACAAGAAGTTGAGTTACTCCCTTGTGCTGTGTCAAACAGCTCAGGTCTCTGACCTGATCCTTTTTTGTGTGAAGTTTGCATTTTCCTCCATATTTGTATTTAGTTTCCTCTCACATGAGAACACATCATTGTTACATATTATGAATGTTACGATGGCCTCAGAGGTGGAGTTAGTCCTCAGGTGGTGCATTCTGGCTGCTCTTTTTAAAGAATCCCATTAGGGTTCAAAGAGTATGAACTTCATGTAGCAGCTGGAGAAAGAAAGTTTCTCCAGCTACTGTTTAATGCTTCAAAACTTAATTCTTAACTTCATAATAACATTAATCTTATCTGGGACCAACTCATTTCCAGAGTAGTAACTGGGTTTCACTGTCCTCTATTTTGTTAAGACATTTGTAAATTTATATTCACGAAACATGGTAACATTCTCAGCTACTCTCTCATATATATGTACAGTAAGAAGGCATCATGAGTAAGCAACTACAGGCTTGTTTGCAGGCAGTAAAGTTATATTCCTATGCCATATAGTCTTCACAAATATGCATCTTTTCCTGCAGCAGCCCTGAACTCATCATCTACCATCTTTGGCTCTCTGCAGACAAGGTAAACAAACTCTCATTTGTAAATGTTTAGTGACTGGAAGAAGTGAAAATGAAATTCTCATTCTGGAATAGTGGAATATATGTACAACTGTTCAATAATATTTCTATCTACCCATTATCTAAATTTACATTCTGAAACACTAAATGATTATTGCAGTAATGTACAATATACAGTATGTTTGAAAGCATTGCTCCAAACATGATATACAATCTACAGTGATTTGGACTTAGCAGCAAATAATTACTTGTATAGAACATTCACTGTACAGTATGAGGATGAATGAAAACCAGAGATTCAAAAATCACCTTGGCTGTTGATTCATATATAAACACAAATAATATTAAGACAGGGATGGGTACTTTTGTCTTACATGTAAGCAAGTGTTACATAGAAGCAGTACTCATGACTAGCAGTTTATATTTCTGCTGCATTTTGAATTCTTTTTTATTTTTGAAATGTCTTTAATTTTTAAGCTCACCTGGTTAGTGTCCCTTCAAGATAAAACATTGATTGTCTCTCCTTGTTCGGCTTTTTCTTTTTTCATATGAACCAGTATTTCTTAAGAAATACTCTGGGGCTTTGCATTCTTTCATGTATCCATCTTCCTGACATCATTGCATTTTTATTTTTTATTTTTTGCCCTTGGCAGTGAGACTCACTGACTGGCTGTGATTCTGAAGGTAACTCTGAAGTCAGTCTGTTATGATCTCGTCCATATGCACTCCAATCATTTGCACAGCTTTTTGATCCTCTAGCATATCGAGCAGGTCTTGGAGCCAGAGCCTCCACCACCGGAATTGTTTGCAGGAGCTGGTGGGGGAAGAAGAAGAAGAAGAAATGATATATTTGTAAATCAGGAAGCAAGAACATCTTGGAATTAAAGTTAAATGTTTTTGTGCTGCGGTCAATTAATAACAAACTAATAACAAAATGGATACACAGCTTTCCAGCAATTCATTGTAGCTGTGTAATTATTCCATAGAATTACTGCACCTTTATTGCCTGTAGCCGCCTCTTTAGCAGCCTTCTCCTCCTCTAAAGCTTTGAGTTTAGCTTCATACTCCTCTTTTTTAGCATTCCACTCCTTCCTGTTATTGAGGATGCCATCAAGCATGGGCTGGATTTGTGGGTGGAAGCGAGAGAACTCCTGAACAGAAAAGGGTCAGAAACAATAAAACACTGTTAGTGGGAACTACATAATGTATTGGCCCTTATTTTTTCAGGGCCACCTTTTAAAATGGACCAGGTACCTCCCAGAAACACATTAACTAATGATTAACATTAGATAAACTAAAAAAAAAAAAAAAAAAAAAAAAAAAAAATTTGTTGCTGTCAATGTGAAACATTACCTTGTAGACAAACGTGCAGACAAAGTCAATGAAACCACATTGTAGCTTTGGAAGCTCAGCTGCCTTGGTCCTGTCCATCATGGGCTGGTGGGAGGAACAAAAACTGTTAAATCAGTGATAACTGCTACTGCTGAAGTGATTGGGAGTAGTAGAACTTGCTTCTGGCTTTGTAGCTTTGTAAAGTGCGTCTACATCTGTACCATTGCAATACAACTTTCAGCTACCACTGGCAGCATTCAAACGAGCAAGGGAGGAGGAAATTAAGCACCATCTTGAATTTTTTTGTCAATATCTGACATAAACCATTTTCTCCCAACACGTTACAAAGAGGTTCACATTCTTGAGTGAATCATTGCCCAAAATGGTAGAGTCACTAGGACTTAATCAAAACTTGGTATTTGTGTAGCTGTATGCTGGTTGAAGATACTATGACACAAATGTACTGGGTTCTGTCTTTACAGACCCACAAAAAAATGTATCACTCTGTCCATACTCCTTGCTACTGGATATGTTGATAAGGCTCAGGCCACAATCTGAAGCTACTAATTTACAACTCTACTAATTTGCAGCACAACAACAAAAATACCACATAATTAAGCAAAGAAATGAATATAAAACAATGAACATAAGCTGCAATATCCCATAGATTTCCTATAGGTTTTTGAAGTATTAGTACAAGACATTGAATGACATCACTAAGGACTCTTAGGACATGTGATGGATATTTATACTATTTTCTGACATTTAATAGACCAAATAATTGATCAAGAAAATATTTGGCAGATTATTGGATAATGAAAACTTAATTGCAGCCTACACAGTTATTTACTGACATTAATGTGCACATTTTCATACAGATACACATATTTATTCCAACAGTTTGTAAACTCACAATGGGTTGCTGTTCCAGTACTGTCCTCTCCAGATCACCCTGCTCCCAAAACTCTGCTGCTACAGACAAGGCAACCTGAAAGATGCAAACACAGCTATCTTCAGAGAAGACTCTCAGAAACACTCAGTGAATCTCTGATTTATTAATTTTTTTGTGTTCCTCACCTTGCTCTGTACCTCCCAAGGCTTGGTGATAGCAGACAAGTCACAGGCTGTCATCATCATAGCCCTGAAGTGGAAAAGAGAGATTTTGAAGAATCAGGGAAATGTCAAGGAAATAAGAACTTTGTGTATGTTCGCTGTACTCACATGACGATCTCTTTCCTGGTTGTTTCTAGCGACATGAAATCTACCCACTTCTTTTCATCCTCATATGTGTGTGAAAGGTCCACAATCTTCTGGAACATGGTTCTTTTCCTAGCAAGGTACAAGGAGAGGACCTTTTTCACAGGTGTCACTTTACTGTGTAGGCATGAAGGCAAAATGAAGCAATAAACAAGTAGGCAGAGTGAGTAAATGAGAGACTGTACTGACTTGAAATAAAGAGCCAGGTCAGTGGCGATGATGGCAATGTCCATGAGATGAATGACATGGTCGACTTGTCGCCTGTTGAGGTTCTGGTAGATATTCAGTGACTGCAGGTGGGGTGAAAGGAGAGAGGCAGGCATCAGTCAGACTTAGTGACCGGGGGACATGCCTAGGAAGAGGTTTCAGTAATGTACGAGACTGCCTCTTCATTCTCACCTCGTCAGACAAGAGGAACTTTCCAAACTCTAGATGGTGTCGTTCCAGGATGGAGGAGCCGTGCAACTTGGCCAGAGGGTTACCGGATCTGTTGGTGTGAATCAAATTCCGCAGAAATCAGCAGGATTAAAGATGAGCTAAACAACAGTTGCCATCCGTTTCAAGTGTTGACATTTTAAGTATTTTTTCTTCCAGGTAGCAACTGATTTTAGTCACAACTGAATAAAATCTGCCTGTAAAGACATCTATTACAATGAACCTCAAACCTTATTCTATTGGTGTCAAAGCTGCATTATCAGTGCATTGTCATGCTGTTGAAAGAATTAAGATGCATTAGAAAAGGTTTAAAAACAAAACTATGAGACATTTTAAAAACCCTTTAAGAAAAAAAAGCTCTTAAACAGTGCTCAGACACAGCAGTTTGATTTTTGTGCAATCACAACTGTTTTACATGGGGGCTGCACTTACTTGACTTGGTACAAGTTGTTTGTCCCTCTGTGATCGATATCATGCAGGAAGCCTGCAGTTATCATGGCCATTACCTCCAAGTCAGTGTAGTATCGCTTCAGCATTCCCGTCTGAGCACACAGAAACACACACAAAGTCGTCCAGTAAAGAAAAGTCCAGAACACAGTACAGTGCATGTATGTAGGATATGTAGGAATTTAAACAGTTTCTTTTGCAAATTGAGGCTAAAATAATGCACAAAATAATACCGTTAATAGCGTAAACATGGTCTGTCCCACGTTGAAGCCATGACGCCAGTTGTGGTAGGTGATTCGCCTGTAGCCTTTACTGACTGAGTACATGAACCGAACCAACACCTGAAAGGAAAAGAGAAGAGAACCAGTCAGTCATACACAATGTAATGCCTGGGGATTGTTGCATACAATGTGAGGATGTAATGCTTGTATGTATGTGTTTATTTGTGTGTCTAGATCACCTCTTGAGGGACCTGGAACTTCTTGACCACCCCAACCTCATAGTACATCTGGATCCCGCACTTCACCAACTCCATCTCTGTGCAGTTAAAATCCGAAAAGTGGAACTCGTAGATCTCAAACTTCTTAATCAGTGGAGGTAGGTCTTTTTTCTACAATGAAGAGAAAGCAGAGTAAGATAAAACAGCACAGAGCACATTCATGGCACTGGCACTCCCACACACTTGTGTTCTGTTGTAAAGATTAAATGCTACTTAAGGCCCACGGTAGACATTAAATTACAGTCAAGTTTTAGTATTACCAGGATAGCTAGGAGCTCATCCTCTTCACAGTCTCTGGGCTCAAGGTCATAGACCTCTCTGGTGTTCTGGAAGAGACAAGAAAACCATTGAGGGTGTATGCTTGAGCAGTCATACTGAATACAAGTTTGAATTTGAAATAAGGTCTTTTAATCAAATGCAGTTATTAGGATTGTTGATGAAGCTAAAATTTAAAAGGGTTAAAGTACTGACCAAGATATTCTGAATCTCATCATCCCGACATTTAACATGGTAGAGCACCATGTCCTGAGCAATGTCCTTCCGATTCTCGAGCTTGTTCATTTTGTCATAAGTGTCCGTGTTCAAAACTGACCAGCCCAGGAACTGGGTCAAAGCCTGAGGAACAGGGAAATCAACCACAGAAAAACAGGATCAGCACATTATGTATTGTATCTATCAGGAGAGGATGGTCCACAGTCAAATACAGATATAGAGCTTCAATTGTATAGCATAGAACTATACACAGATTGTAAAAAACTATTACCTCCATGAGATTCTCATCGTGATCATCAAAAGGCTTTCCGTCTTTTCTGTTGTAAAAGGTGGCGACACCT
The DNA here is from genome assembly GCF_001640805.2 of Lates calcarifer. NCBI lineage: Eukaryota > Metazoa > Chordata > Actinopteri > Centropomidae > Lates > Lates calcarifer. Next base: position 9,365,841 of record NC_066841.1, on the reverse strand, counting down.
ACTATCTCTTCTTTTTTGTTGACAATTGGCAGCGAGAGAACATTTTTTATGGTCCAACCACTGCTGTCAAGTGGCTCAGTCTGCAACAATGGAATGAAAAATGAGAATGTGATCTTTTATGAACCTCTATAAGAGCCACAGACTCTAGAAAAGTTTGGAAAATCATTTTTTACCTCCTTCTCTAGTATTTGGCCTTTGTAAGTCTCTTACCTGAAATTGGAACGTCTCATCAGAAGCTGCATTCATAATGTTACAGATCTAAAGAGCAGGAAAACAACAGATTGATCAAGGGGAAGAGTGCATAAAAAATAAAATTTGGTCTTAACTGATTCAATAGCTTGTTTTAATTTATACAATATTAAAAGAAAACTTACAAAACCACTCTCAGCAACATAAGTTGGCAGGCCGCTGCTCAAGGCCCAGTGATCTGGAGTTGGATTGCTGTATGATGAATAGACAAGTTGTCATTTCAATCCATCACCTGTGCTGCTAATAAATATGCAGACTGAGGCAAACTTGAAAGTGAAAACATCTGTACTCACGGTATTACTTTGATGTCTTCTTTTCCATGTAATATATAATCAATCACTTTGTAGAAAATTACCTCCTGGAGAAGGAATAAAACACAGAGATTAGAGAAGAAAAAAGACCAAGGGCAACATCAAGTATGTAGATATCTTCTACCAACAGAGTGCTCCAAACAATGTTTGATAAATTAAACTAAATAATGTACCCTGCCATCAGGAGTTACAGGGCCAGAGTAAGGTGGCTGCTCTCCCATCAACACAGGCCAGATGTCAAAGAACTCCTGAGAGTAGACAGACACAAAAAATACAGAGAAACAAAGTCAGAAACTTCATGGCAATACAAAATGTGGGATATTACAGGCAAAGATAAAAATGCAGGTGAAGTACCTTTTCCTTTGTCATGTCAAGTAAACCAACAGAGTAGCGGTCACAGTTGAGGTAGGCTCGGACTGTGTACAAGGCTTTGTGAAACTGTCGCTCAATGTCTGTCAGCTCTTCAAATACCTTGTTGGCAGACCACAGCAGCAGCTGGGAAACATAACACACAGTGTAAATGTAGTAGATGTAGTAAACGGTTGGCTAAGTTCCAGGTTAATGTCCTTTACCTGTCCTTTACGTGTCTCACAGCTGTGGAGGTAACTCAGATGGTAGATCTTCAAGTTCAAAGAGGCAATTTTCAGATACTTTATAAAAAGCTGAAAGGACAAATGAGACAAAAGAAAGAAAGAAACATAAAGTTGAGTGATATGGCACAGAAAAAAAAAAAAAAACTTAATAACACAAATGGTACATCATGACACAAAATAAAATGGGGTAATGTGTGATTATATGGTATACAGTGTAATCTGATGAAGACATTATATGATAAGGTGTTAAAACAAATGCTGCCCCAATAATTTGGATCAGTCAATGAAAAGATAATAATAATAATAAAAGGAAAAGAAAAATAATGTGCTTACAGGAAAAAGAGTAAAGATACAAATGAGCTTTGTGACTCATGTCTGATAAAAGGCCATTATTCCAGCCATGTTGTTAAGTATTGATTTAAAGGTAATAATGATACTGAAAACATAAATTAAAAATAGTATTTATTTATAGTCTACCTTTCTGGCTGAAGTATGTGTTATAGGAATGCTACTGGAAATAGCTTGATTCCTGCTGCTGTTATTCAGGTAACATTTTTTGTTTGATTTTGCCTGTCTAGTTATGTCATTAATCTGCTGTGGGTTCAAGTCCATGACTGTCCTGTCTTAACCTCAGGCTTATTTCCATTTTAAAGCTCAGTTTATTCTTACTTGGGATGACATCCCTGTATAAGTGACAGATTAATAACCTGACGTATACTGAACACACTCCACTCCAGCTCGTAAACACCTTCATAATCTACTGAGCAGGCTCGAAGGGAATTCCCTCCCGGCTGTAGTGACACCTTTTATAAGTGCTCTGACTGTGTGTGCTTTGCTCGTTGGTTCACATGTGGTTGGGACTCACGTCTTCATCCTCAGCAGTGAAATGTGGTCCTGTGGTCTTGTTCAGAGCCATGATCACTGCCACCATGTCTTTACCGTTGAGAATGGGTGTAGCCAGAACGTTCCTGGTCTCGTAGTCTGTGAGTTCGTCGACAAATGAGCTGAAGTACTGGTTCTAAAAGAGAGAAAATATGATGTTTTTAGCCCATGTTGAAGGCTGTTTGCAACTAGTGCACACACATACTCTGTTTCTGTTTTCAGTGCTAGTAAAGTCTGGTCTAAAATGTAATTTATTTCTAATTTAGTTAACATTTTATGTACTCTCAGTTGTTGTAGTATACATCGGTTACTTATAGTTACTTAGGCTTCCCAAAAATGTAATCTATACTCTGTATATGCATGAGTGATGTCTGAGTTATGACTGGCTTTTTTGTGTTTTTTATAAATACTATACTGTATACTGTGGGCACTCTGTATTGAGGCAGTGTGAAGTAAACTAGTTTTGATCTGTTTTAGATTCCTGCTGACTGCTGACTAAATGTCAGAGGCGTCTAATCCACAGCTAGAGCAGAAGCTGATGGGATCTGGAAATAAATGGATTATGTCTGACAAGGGGATTTGCACCCTCACTTGGTCAAGTATAGATATATGTTAATTAGCGCTTATTTTAGTTGTCTACAACCAGCAGACACTGGTTATGAAGTGTAAGCCTATTGAAATTCATGAAAACAAAGATTTATCAAGAACATGCCACTGACTAAAATCAAAACATAGCATCTGATCAGTTTTATATAATAACACCCATAAATATTATTTATTTTTTATGGCACAACACATCTCCACAGGCTGCATCATTGTATGCCTTTGTTTAAAGGTCAAAAATGTTTTCACTCACTCCCAATGAAATATAATTTGATGGTTCCTCTGTGTCTTTTGTTTTTGCTGTATTGCCTTTTCCAAATGTGAACTATCAACACTTGTCAATCACTGAAATGCTGTTTTTAGCCATGACCTACATCTATGTCAATGGGGAGAAGAACATTGGCCAGCATATTCTTTAAAAACACCCCAGTTGTCCTGAGTTTTGATTATCATTAAAACACCATCAAATTGATACAAAAATGTATAACAAGTTGAATTTACTCATAAATTTAGATTAAAGAAAAGATGCTGAAAGATTCCCGGGCACTCTCTATTGTTATGAGCTATAGTGACGTTCAAAAACTGCAAATTGCTGTGAAATTAATATTTAATTGTTAAAAAGATAAATATTAATTAATTAGTTAAAGTCACTATGTGCAGGATTTGAAAACTGGAGGCTGTGGTGCCATCTGCTGGTGCTATCATTAATTACACTGTGACCGCATAACATCTGCACTTTATTCTCACAGGGCTCCATCATCCCAAGCTTAGGTTTAGAGTTCACTGGCACATTTTCCCACCTTACCTCTTTAACATCTTTCACATTAACAGTCTTCTTGGTCAGGGCCACATTGCCAACTATTCCCATGTCCAGCGGATAGACGATCTCAGAGTCCGGTGGCACCACGCAGTCGTCAAACTCTGCCTTTGTGCTGACGTTGAAGAGCCTTGTTGCGAGCTCTCCGATGCCGTTCCGCTGCCGGTACATGAACAGGCTGCACCGGTCAGCGTGGATGAGAGCGCTGATTCTCTTCAGGATCTTGAAGACCACCTTTTCCATGTTGATGTTCTCCTGCATGTCTTTGATCAGGTCATACATGATTCGGCTTTCCTCAACCTTGAAAAAGAGATTTTACTTTCAGTAGAGAAGATTGGGTCCCTCATAAAGAATACAGAAGTTTGCCAAAGGTTATACTGGATATCCATAAGTCTATGTAAATCTGTCTGTCTCTACTTTCTCTTTCCTACCAGTATCAAAGAGAGAAATCATTTCATTTACCTGACTGAGCTCCTCAAACTGACTGAAGTCGATCTGGTTCTCTGGGAGTCCTGACGCCTTCGATACAGAGGCAGGGCTCATCTTCTTGGCAAAGTACTGTTTAGCAAACGCAGGATTCCCCTGGAGGAACTTTTCCACATCTCCCTTTTGCACACCCATGGTTCCTTCTTGCTCCTCTTCTCCTAAACCTTCCTGTCTTCTCCCTCTTTCAGCTCAGTGATGATCAGCTCCCACTCGGTCCAATGCTACTCTAAATGAGCTGTGCCCAACTTCTCAGAGTAGAAATAAAAGACAAAATAAGCAAAACAACGCCTGCAGCTGCTGGTTAATCCAGTTAATCCCCTAAAGAAAAAAAAAGAACAAACAGATCTTACCCTGGTATTACACAGAAAGGGGGAAAACACAAGCCGGCACATTCAAAAGCAGGTTAAAAAAAATGTAATAATCCCCCCTGTCAGTGGGATGAGCACACTGAGTGAGGGAGAGCCCTGAGGAGAAGGCAGAGGGCTGAATCCAAACAATCCTTGTGTCATCAGCAGATAGTGCTGAAGGTTAGCAGGGATCTACCCATGTTAAACTGGTCAGCTGATCATTTAGTAATGGATATGTGGCCAATGATACTGCACCACCAAAATGGTGCTCTCTGAAACACATTGTTATTTGCACTGAGAGTGTAATACATGCTGTAATGTATGGTATGTAGATATTAAGAAAGCACAACATTTAAGATTTAACACTCAGTAGCAAGACACTCCCCTTTTTCCTTTTAATTGCATTCAAAATAAGATTTATTGTGGACTGATTTATTTTTTTGCTCATCACATCTACAGTGTATTTTCCATATTTTCCACTGTTTATGTACCATTTACAATAAACAGTCTCTCTCACAAATGTAGGTCTACCTGCACAAGCTCTTTAAGTCCTTATTAAACAAGGCCTCCTCTGGCATAAGCCCTATTTAGATAGGACACTAGCTGATTATCTCAGCACCCCAACTCTCCCTCTTTCTCCACATGCAATCTTTATGGCACTGCCCTTCAGAGTTTCAGTTACTGTTATCATTAGATTTAGGAGACAAAGGACTGACCGTCATTGCCTTTCTAAGAAGCCTGAGGGAATGAAGCCTGCTGGAGGCTAGATACTAACTTGACAGTAATGAGATAGTGCTGTCATCAACAAACACGCAATGGGAAAAAATAAAGATGTTCTTACAGAAGATAGAAAAATTGTTTCTTACATAAGAGAAAATTAATCCTTTCATTGAGAGCAGGGAGGACCTGTCTATAATAAGGTCTCATAAACACCTTAAACAAAAGGTCAAATAGATAATCTGCTTCCACTATAATAGATTACGGCAGTTCCAGCGTGTGTGTGTGTTTGTGTGACAGAGTGAGTGAGAGTGGGAGGGCTTAGTGGTTTAGGTTGGTGAGTATGATAAGGGTGTGTATTTGATGTGTACCTGTGGTGTCTCATGGGTAAATCCACATATAATATCATGTGAACAGGGATCAGGGTGGGGTACACACTATAGCTCAGCACTGTGGTGGCCCATTTACTTGCTGCTCAGCACCAACATTTTTTCCTTAGGTCACTTGCATCCACAAATGTAACCCTCATGTTGGCACTAGAGGATCACAAAAATTCAGGGCAATCTTTTTAACATATGTTGAGATATTTTAGTTTTGACCAAAGTAGTGGACTGACCAACCAACAGACACAGGTGAGGAGTGACAAAGGCAGGGGTCAGGCAGACAGGCAAGTTAGGGGGGAATGGCAGAGACTGGTTGCAGATTTGCAGGTGGAATGGAGATCCAGCAGATGAACAGGCAGAGGTGGTGAGCGTGGATGTGGTGGGACAGCAGCACTGAAAACTCAGGAGAGACACAAGGTTAGTCAAAACACAAGCAATTCACCAGAAATATTATTGAATGATAACTCAAAGACTGACATGCAAAGCAATCTGTTACCACTGAGACAACTGGCCTGCCAAAGAATGACAGGAGAACTGGGGTTCTTATACTGGAGCTGATGGGCTGATGAGGAGCAGGTGTGGAGATGAGCAAGGTAATTGTACACACACACACACACACACACACACACACACACACAGAAGGGGGGGGGGGGGTTAAGATGCATTGTCGTAGTTACATTGCGTCAGACCCATGAGCATGTAGACGCAACAGAGCACCTGTTACCATACATGTCTGTCTGAATTTAATTCCCGTTTTATCATTATTTTAATGGCTCAATTTTCTCAATTCATTTCAAAGTTATTATATTATTAGTGTTGGACAGGAAACCCTATTGAATTGTAGCCCACAGCACTGACTTTGTCACTGTACATGTCTTCCTCCTGTTATAAATAAAGTTGCTTAAAAAAGTGTTTGAAATACAGTGATGAAAGAAAGAAACATCTCAGTTTGGTCTTTAGTCCTTACAAGTTGTAATGCTGACATACACCACAGGATGGCAGCATACCCATATTTTAGCACCCATAGAAGTCCTCACACACCCCTGGTTCATGAGGGTGCTTCCATTTCTGTGAGAATATATCAGAGGTCCCCAGTTGGACACAAACCAGAGGCATCAGCAGTTCATGGTTGCTTTACTGTTTTGACTTTACAACATAAGGCTACACCCCAAATACTCTGTGTTTTATGAGTTGTGTGTACAGTATAAGCTTAAAGCTTTAGGCAGTGGAAGTTTGCCCAGACCCTGAACGTGACGGTACCTAAATATATATAAACACAGTAGTCATGAAGATCAGCAGAGGGTGTCATCATCCTCTTAGCCTTGACCCAGGTCTATTTGGATTTTTAGCAATCAAAATCTGCTCATGCTCGTGACCTGAGGCCTGGAGAATCCTCTGTCACTGAAGCCATGTGTGGGCTCACAGGTGTCCTCAGATCAAAGGGTTAATTTATATAAATGGTTTTACAGGATCAACAGAATTACTCATCATCAATCATTCATTTCCTTATAGTAAATGGCCTTAAGAATGGATGTATCATCACAAAACAATTTTGTCTGTGTGGAAATTTTATCACTAAATCCTCATATAATTCTACTAATTCACACTAGAAATTACTCTGGCCCCTTTCATAACCTTGGCACAAATGAATATACTGGCTCTACCTTATTTATTGAAAAATAGAGGAATTGCATTTTTACACAATCCCATATTAACCTCCATATAAATGTAATTTATTACATATAGGAATCTAAAACCTAGCTATAAAAAGGTGTATAGTAAGTCTATTTCTGTCAATGATCCATTTCAGGCCATACAAGTAGGATTAGAGTACTGAGCAGCACAGTCAGAGGAAAAAATAGACTGTCTCGTTTGGCTTGTCTATCTGTATTCTCACTAAGGTTAACCATCAACATGGGGTGTGGTCTTCTAATTATTCTATTTTGTGTAGAAAGACTCTGCTGCAATAGAATAAAGAACTTTGATTAAGCAAAAACGTATGATCGTAGCACAAAGCTACACTTGAAGAAGACTCTGGACGTCATTACGTGATATATTATGCCAGCAGTAATCTCATGTGACCAGGGTTAATCCAGGAATTCACCAGTTCACTGAGGAGACTATGTGTGACTGCGTGTAGGTGTTGAACTACATTCATGCACGAGAAATTTATTGACATTACATTGAAGAATGGCTGCCATTTTGATCTTTTAAATGCTAAAAGCCTGTATGTAAGCCCTTATCTAACTGTGTTATTGGTCTTGATCTTATTGTTAGCTGATCATCCTGTTATTTGGAGAATGTAGACATGCTTACCGATTACTTCTTACAGGATTACAGATCGATTGCTCAACCAAAAGAATACAAAATAACAAGGTTGTCCAGTTCCATTTAGTCTCTCAAATGAAAGATATTATGCCATGTGGCATGAGAGGACATTGGCTACTTCATTCACTTGTAGCCTGTGTCCTTAAACTGTGCTGAATTTACTAAATATTTGAACCACATGCAGTATAGGTTTACAGTTGAAGTGCATGTGGAAATGCAGTACATTGTTTTGTTATTACTTGTATTATTCAGATAAAATAAGGAGGTCAGCTCTCCTTTTGTTGCTTTCTGTAGTAATATATCTAGTGTTGCACTTTGGGATGTACTTTAAATGCTTGTGTTATGGTTTGGACTTGAGCAACCATGTGCATGTAGTGAACTAATAACTCAAAGCAAATGCAAGGTGACTTTTTTTTTTTTAAAGCTACAGCTTATTATAAGTTAATATACTTATGTTACTCGAGTAGAAAATTCTCATTTCCATTTCTCTGTAAATTAGCCTGACATATCAAATCAAATAATGCTCTGTCAAAAAGCTCAAGTGTTGAATCTCTGAAAGTGTTGTTAGATCTTTATAGATTGAATAACTGTTTGCCATGTCAGGAAAATAAGAATGTGGGTTAATTTTTTTCTTTGAATTGTGCAGGTGTTTAAACTTGTTTTCTTGTTAGGCTTGGAAGTTTTTCAAGCCAAGTTTCACAGACGGATTAGTACCATTTTTACCGGTGCAGCCAACTGGCAGTAGCTTTTATCAGAAACACTATTGAAAATAGCTTTATGACAACAAACATTATTTCTTTCACATTATTTTTTGTTTTGTCTGCAGAAATGGCTGCACCATAACTTGTAACATATAACACTGAAAATCCCTTTCTTGATTTATCTTGTCACGTCACATGTAGATGAGTGAATATTGGTATTTTTGCATCTTAATTTTTTAACAATTATATTTTCATCTGTATAGTATTTGTGGTGGAGATACTTAGCATGTACTAAGACATGAACATATTCTGTTATCTGAGATGGTGCCTTTCCTCACAAGCAAGACGTCAGACACCAAAGCTCAAAAGTATTGACCCCATCAGCCTTAAATTAGATCTTCATGGTCTTTATTCTGTATACATGCAGGTCATTTGTCAGCCCTGCTGTGCATGTTCTTGTTTTATTGTTCTTCCAGCTAGTTACATAAAGGTCTAATTGTTTTTATGGTAAATCTTGGGCAGGTTTGAACATAGAAGCCAGATTACGGTAAGGATTTCAACCCAACAGGATTACTTCTAGATTTAAGCACCTTATTTAGACCCAAGCAATGAAAATCAGCCATAAGCTTGTCTGTGGAGCGCGTATATAAACGCAGCGTCCAACACAAGAGTCGATCTGGTGGATAACCACGCACAGCAGTAGAATTTTAATCACTGTTGCTACTTTGACTCACTACAGGTAAGAAACTGAAATTTTGACTCATTTTAAGACAGTTCACTTTTTAGTTTTAGGGTTTCTTTAGATTTTTTCAGGAGTGATCATCAGAAAGTACGTGAGATTGTATTCTCTCTATTCATCTTATTAATCATGTTACTATGTGAACTTGGCATTTGAAGAAATACTGTCATCTTTGTGACATTTCTAGAATTGACAATTTAACACACACTTACTTTTTAGACTTCATTGCTCCAACATAATGTAAGATCTTATTGGCTGTCACATACTGTAGTGCTGCTGTTTTCTTTACCTCATGTTAAATGGTTCTGTATATTGATAGTGCATTTATATTTGTATATAACAGCAGTTGGTGGACTGTTTTGACATGAGACTCAAAGATGCGATTTTGGTTGAAAACAATGAAACTTATATTTACGTTTGTCCTCTGGTCACGATTCTTAGAGTTCTACTCTATTCATTGTAGAATGGGATCCTCTAAGCTGGCCCTGCTCCTGGTCTTTGTGTCCTGCGTGGAGCGCTGTCTGTCTGCTTCCTGCGTTGTCGACAGCTTCTCAGTCAAAGAGGACTTTGACCCCAAGAGGGTGAGTTAATTCAAAACTCACACACGCAAATAGCATGTATGTTAGGAGAAAGTTTAAAACAATCTCTGACTTCCTTCCTGTTTTCATTGCCATTGCAGTATGCAGGGAAGTGGTACGCGCTGCAGAAGAAAGATCCAGAGGGCCTGTTCCTGCAGGACAATATCTCAGCTGAGTACACCATCGATGATGACGGCTCCATGACTGCCTCCTCTAAGGGACGTGTCACTCTGTTTGGGTAAGTGGCTGCTTTATATCAGTACTTGCAGATAAGAAAAATTATATAATTCACTCCAACCAAAGCAAAACCAGCTGGTCTCGCCCCTCTTTAAACCCCCTCAGGTCAGGGTGAAGGGTCAGTTTAGGCTCAAAGACCTTCTTGACTCTCCAAGATCTGGGGCCAGCTCAAAGATCCAGTTTCCAGGGTCAGAAGTTAAGATAGGTGCTCAGATTTCTGCTCATGGTCCACCTCAAGATTTAAGATAGGAACAGGTATAATTTTTTAGAAGCACATTCTCAACAGCATTAGCTACAAGCTGGGTTTTCCCTGGATTATGAAGGATTAGGGAAGAAATGCAAATAGGAGAGGTGAGGATTTTACACAGGAATGTGGACTTGAATGCACTTTTCCAAACACACTTGTATTTTGTAAAGATGTTAACGTGTATGTTGCAGCTTCTGGGTGGTGTGCGCTGACATGGCTGCCCAGTACTCTGTCCCTGACCCTGCTACCCCTGGCAAGATGTTCATGAACTACCAGGGACTGGCCAGCTACCTGTCCAGTGGAGGTCAGCTGTGCTCACACACACACACACACACACACACACACACACACACACACATCCTCCTCACATCCTTCTTAATACCGCCTCATTCTTTTTTTCATTCTAACTTCTCCCTCTCTTTCCAACCAGGTGACAACTACTGGGTGATCGACACCGACTATGACAACTACGCCATCACCTACGCCTGCCGCACCCTGAAAGATGACGGCAGCTGTGAAGATGGCTACGCCCTTGTTTTCTCCAGGAACCCCCGTGGCCTGCCTCCCGCCATCCAGCGCGTCGTGCGTCAGAAGCAGGAGGATATCTGCATGGTCGGACAGTTCCAGCCTGTCCTGCAGTCTGGAGCCTGCTAAAGAGAAGAGAAAGAAAACAGTGAGAGTGTGCCAGCTAGCTGCAGTCTAGTTGGCTTGACAGCAAGAACAGGGAAAATCAGAGAGTACATGTGAGAGAAGGTGTATATGGTGTTTATGTGAGAGTGATAAAGTAGAGTGAACGGACAGATGCAAAAAAAAAAAAAAAAAAAAAAGAATGAGAGGAGGGAAAAAAAAGAAGTGAGGCAAAGATAGTGAAAAACCTCCACATTCCACATTACAAGAACTGCATCTGTTTTCATCCATTTCCTCCTTTATCTCTCATGTTCATCTACTGTTTGTCCAAGAGAAATATCACTGCTGCTGTGGTGTTTTGAGTGAATGTGAAAATTGAAATTAAAAAAAATATTTTTCTAAACAAAATTTGGGGGATTCTGTTTTTCTTTTGTGCTGTAGCAAAGCTGTAGTATGCAATTTCACTTTTAAAGTATGTATTTGTAAAAACACAACCATGGGCAGAAAAAGAATGAAATGAAACATGGCTGTTTGACGTATAAAAACACAGTAATGCCTTGGTCAGCAGTTCAGGCTTGAAAACATGTTGCACTTTGACCATGTAAGTGGCTGTGATCCCTCCTGAGCCCAGGAAAATGCAGCCAAACCCAACACAATCCACACTGACCAGTAATGGGATTACTGGTGGCCTGATGTTTAGAGACTTTAGTCCTATTATGCCTCCACAGGTCAAGCATCATGTCAGGAGCTTTCTAAAACCATGTCTTGCGTGGATTACAGTTGTTCACAGGTTAGAAAAAGCAACATTAGGATTTGCGGTGTTTTGATGCTCAAAAGGCTCTGTTTTGTTCACTATATGGGTAAAATGTTGTCAGTGAAAGGACAGGAGAACCAAGAAAGCTGTTAGAATCATAGTACTTCAGCACTCCAAAAGAGGCAGAAACAGATGGAGACTGTTTGTTTTTATATAGCTGGTGTGTAATCTTGTTGATGTTATGTAACAAGCAGTGAAGTAATGCACTAAAGCCAATAATGGTCAAGCTTTGCTGTAAATCAACAGAATACACCTGACGTCCTGGCTTAACCCATGAAAGACAGTCAGTCAAAGAAATCTCATTTACAAAGACCTTACCTGTTCTACTTCCTGAGCCATACAAGTCAGAAAAAATAAATAGTGTCATAATCTTGGATTTCAATCTTGAACAATTCCAGAAGTAAAGCAAAATAAGACATTACATGTGTGATTTAGTCTCACCTTCACTGCAGACCCAGACCTGCTGATGAAATCCAGACTGTTTTTATGTAAAGCCTGAGGTAAGATATAAGTGGGTTTATTCGCTTGAGTTTGGTGAGGCTTGAAGGCAAAAATCCCACTGGAAAATGCTAGAGTTATGTTGTTCTCTAAAGACAACCTAAACACACAAACAAAACAACTTAGTATTCAACCTTGAAGAAAATGTAGTTGCCTTTAAACTAACCTGTGTTATTCATTAACTTCAACCTTTCTTCTCATACTGTCATATTTTCTGACATTTGGACTCTATGAGGCTTTTCTGTCTAAGCAGACATCATGCTTCTGCATTCAGACAGAAATAACCAGCTCTCCAGCATAATGAATTTTATTCTTTAATCCCTCTACTTTATATAGTGTAAATTGTTCATATTCTATATATGAATGTGAGCATTTGCTACCTTTGTTGAATAAATTACTTAAGCAAATTGCTATATCAGGAGGTGACCACTAGAGTGCAATCAAACCTCGTGGAACATTAAACACTGGGATTGCAGATCATTTGAATTTACAGTAGTTACAACACTCATGGCTGATACTATTTATAACTACATGCAGCCTTAATGTTATCAGATATATTTACTCTGAACTGCTATTACTGTATTAATTAATAGATCTCTAACCTGTTGGCCACTTATGTTGCACTAACTAAGCTGTTCCTGTCCATAGATGTCAGATGTCATCACAGTATCTAAAGTGAGATGGCAAAAGGCTTTCAGCCAGACTATTGACTGTTGCAGAACTATCTGTACACTCCTGTCTCCCAGAAATTGTGATAACAAATGTGGTTTCAGTGAGACAGGGTGGGAAAAGTTTGGTAGTATGACACCTACCTCTATGGCTTCGTCTGTCATTAGGATTAGACAGTGCCATTAGATATTTTTATTGTCTTACTGTTAAACAACTTATCAGATGTCCTGTCTCTGTTTTTACAGCTTTGTCGCTGGAATCTTCTGAGGGTCTAGACAAATCAGCCCTGTCAAACATTAAACACTGGGCTTAAAGACCATTTCTATTTACAGTAGTTTCATTAGTTATAGTTTATACTATTCATGACCGCATGCAGTCTTTAAGTTATCATGTATAGATACTATGAACTGCTGTTAAATATTTGTACTGGCTTAATGTTTAGCTCAGTAGCAATTTCTACTTAAGATTACATTCTTTACATTTATCACGTAGATGGTGTGAGATGCTAACGCTCCTCATATGGAAGAGGTGTACACCACTGTTGTTTCTGAAAGCACAGGGATTCCTGTTGGAGCTACTCCTCAGCACGTTATAAGCAGAATAAACAGGTGAAGGAACAGTGGGCGTACGGCACTAAAAGATAATTAGTGCTGTTGTGTTTTAGGTTGTGGTTTCAGGGTGGGGATGAGCGTGTTAACAATGTCACACTGTTCATGTTCACAAAACAAATAACAACCACACAAGAAATCAGGGAGGAAAACAATATGGCTCTATATTACAGTTTGATTAAACATAAACCATAAGAAGTGACTGTTTTGTTCAGATAATTGAGGCATAGTTCTCCTCTTCTAAACTTACTCTAGTGTGCAGTTCTTATTAAATTGTGTCTGTACTTGGAGAATATCTGAAGGTGCGCTTGTTTCTGAAACATCGACAGACAACTTAACCCAAATATCTGTCTGTTTCCTACTCATCTCTGTGGTCATTCTCTCTTTAATGCTTCATGATTCAGGTACTTTTTGCTTGCTAATTATTTCCCATAGAGAAACTGATAAATAACTGTAGTTTCTTTGGTGATGTTTTTTGTAAAACACTTTAAAACACTGTTACTCGGTGGTCAAGTACCTGAAAATATGTCCTTTCTGTGTGGCAGTAAATTGGCCAATGAGTGTACAGGTGGTGAAAAGTGTCTGCTTGGATTATCAAATCGATCTCTTGAAGGCTTACAGTTATCGGTTAGTCAGACTTTTGCAGCTCTTTCCAAGAAAAATAAATATATAAATGTTGCAACAAACCTTTGTTCCTCAGAACTGCCCGCAGCATTTCTTATTGTGGTCTGTAAATTTACATGTTCAAATTGATTCTCTAGAATCAGCCTCAGCCCTTTTTTTCAAAAAAGTAAATGTAAGTTAGTGAAATGTTTGATCTGTTCCCACTGCAGTTGTCCTTGTTTTAGGAATGAGTTGTTTATTCAAGAGAATGATGCCTAAGTGTTCATGAAGCATACACACACACACACACACACACACACACAAACACAAAAACACACAGACACACACACTTTCACAGGCACACAGGCGGTGGATCTAATTTTTTTTCACAGTGTATCTGACATAAATCTGGCTCTGAGCTGTACTGGCCCAGTGACTAAAACTCCTATAACTGTCAGTGGTTGTATTTTGGCTTTCATTACTCAGATACCTTCCATTTGCGGAAAATGGGATACAAAGGGCACCTATACATTATATCAGGTGTGATTCATTTAGGAAGCTAGATGTTAAAGTCACTGAAATAATAAATGCTGCTGATGCATTGTTTAAATGACTGTCATTATGATCACAGAATCATCAGTGTGAGACATTTCTCACAGTTTATGTCTGTCTCATCTGTTCTTCCAAATATCTACCTGCTGAGGTGCTTGCTAGCTTGTCGACCACCTGTCTCTGTGTTTGTGCGCTTGCCCTGACTCATCTGACTTTGCGTCTCCATTTTTATGACCCTTTGAGTTGTTCGACTGGGAATCTGCCGTGGGTCTTGACAGATCTGTCTAGCTGCTCTGTAAACAGACGGTGCCTTTATCACAGTTGTGGGGGAGGGACACTGAGGCGGATTAGGATAACCTGAGGCTGACCAGCAGTGTTTCAGGATTCACATTATGTGCTTCCATCCAAACTAAAGCACCACTGATTATATAGGAAAACTTCTCTTAAGTTTATGAGTTCTAAAATTCCAGTCTCATTTTGTATTGCAGAGTTTAAAACCACCGCTCTCTGAAAATGACCATGTGCTGTATATTTAACCTGTGATCTCAGGTATCCTGCTGGTATCTTATTGTTGTGTGTTTTTGTTGGTCCAGTGCATTCATCATGTTTGCTCTGTAAACAACAAAACGTTTGAAACCTGTGTGGTAGAAACCATTAAGAGTTGGTGGCTAAAATGGTCTGTGCAGTGCTAGAATTGCTATTGTTTTGTCTCAAGATGGATGATGGGACTTTTAGAAACAACCTGAAAATACTCCAGACCATCTAATTCATTCTTTTTGATGTGAACTTGGCCTGATTGAATCTTGCATGTAGAACTTTTCTTGTATTTTCAAGATAAATCGAGACATTCCCTTTTTTTTATTAGTTGCTTTATATTTTCCGCCTTCTTTCTGACTTTTGTTCATGAGGATTTTTGGAGCACGGTGACCCCAGTCTAAAAGGTCATGATCTTAAATTACAGGGCTGATAGAGGTCACAGCATGTCATGAAAGTGTGTGCTCAGGTAGTACGTGCTTATTAAGGGATTATCTGAGCAGAGAAGAAAGAAAATCCTACAATTACTCATAATGGAGTTACATCTCTATCTGTCTGCAGCTTTTTAGCTCATGTAACTAACTCACAGATAAACCTGTGTGTACCAAAATCATCTATGTGGACTTCAGCAATGTCAGCCAATCTGGATAATTTGCCTTAATATTTGCAGAAAATCACAACTGCATCACTCAGTGAATGAATTTATTTTACAACTCTGTCTCATTACAGTAATTTTCCTCTTAATTACCTCATTTTTACAAGCGATGTTTCAGAAGTGTCTTTGATGAAAGAGCTGCAGGAGGTTGTCTGACAGATAGAGACATTGCCTCACACCTAACCTCAGTGATGACAGACATGTTGTGTAGGGAGTTTTGACAGTACTTGTCTCTTTTTCATCCAGGTATTGTCTTTCCATTTTCCATCACAGTGGCTTCTTTTATCTTTCCAAGTTTAGTCATGATTTGTCTGTTCTTGGAAGTCCTGATGACTGACAGGTTACATGTTATGTCTAGTCAAACAATAACTGTTAACTTTGAATACAATTAAATATGACTTTATAAACTTAACATCTCTTCATTCTTTCACTGCTCGTACTGATACATCTCAAACTTAAGAGGAATTAGTTTTTTAAAAAATGAACTGAAGTATTATTGAATGAAGTAAAGGTTGATGTGAAATGTTTGTTAAGTAAGAGTAAAGAGGAAAACATGCAATGGATTAATGAAACTTTTTATTCAGACAGGGTACAAACACACATGCCGCAAAGACGATTAAATGATATTCTTGTAAAAGGAGTAAAGGCATGTATGACATTAACTACAGTAAACTTCACCACACTAAGAAATAAATATCTTGGTTAAGAACACAAAATTTTATTAGTAAAACAGCAGGAGGATACAGCACTGGTTCGTCAGCTCGTCTCACACAAACACAAATCTCTACTCAAAATTCATATAAGCATTCATAGCTAAAGCAGTTAGAGCAATACAGGACATATTTGTTTGTAGTAATGCTTGTACCGTTCTTCTCCAGAAAAAAAAAAAATCACTTTGCTTGTCTCCGATACGCTAACCTTAAAGGAACGTGTCTCACAAAACATTCATAATCATGTAATGCATCCCAAAAATGCCCAAAACTCCACGTCTTGTGTAATATTCTGACACTTATTTCTTTTCTTGTTTCATTTCTTCTCTCTCTCTTTTGGTTTTGCTGCTTTCTGTTGTAATTTTGAAAAATCTCCATTAGCTTTTTTTTCTATTTCTTGGTCTCCTCAATCTGCTCCACTTCGCTCGATTCATCCACCACTTTGCCGTTAACCATCGTCTGAGTCACCACCTTCACAATCTTTCTGGTGCGAACATCAGGCTCCTCTGTACAGAGAAATAGAGATGAAATGAAATGAGATGAGATGAGATGAGTAAAAAATTTATGGTTTGTAATGTGTTGGGTTGAAATAACAAGAAAAAATATATAACATATGAGATTTATGAGATTAGAAAAGACTGGTTTGAATGACATAATATGAGATTTACACAGATGAGCGTGTAAGCTGAAGTGTAGAAAGAAGAGATGATATGAAATTTCAGCAGAAGAGAACAGATGAAGAAAAAAGCATTTGAAATTAGAAGATGAGATCATATGAGACAGGACAAGATATTAAATAATACAGTGAGAAATGCAATGAGGAGACATGAGGTGGAAGAGGTGATGTGAGAAGAAAGGTGAGAGGGGAAATGAAGAAGAAAAAACATCAGAAGCTGTGGGATGAAATGAGAAATTATAATGAGGTTAGATAAGGTAAAACTTGGTCTGTAAAAACTGGTAATGGCTATTTAACTTTTATCTTTTGTCTCACAAAGACGTTACAGTCTGTGCTGTCTTTAGTCTTCTGATGTCGTGAGACAAGAGATGAACAGTTTGCTAAACCTGCAGCGTGAGTCAGTCAGATTAAGCCACAGTTACAACATTGGGATAAATGTTTTCACACCCACATTTGTTGCTATAGGAGTTGAGCTGTTAGTAGTGTTTGCATTGTTTGATTGATAAAACTGTCATTAGTTCTGGGCCTCCTGGGTGCGTGTGAAAGGATATACAGTATGTATGTCAGTCTCACTATGACGCTGTCTCAAATTCACATCTGAATCCATATAAGGTTGACCTATTATGCAACAGCTGCTAAATAAACATTTGTGAACAACACGCTTGACTTATCTCTATCATCATTTCAGCTTTAGTCACTCTTTACCTCGCTGACGTTTTTTTCAGGTTGTGATAAAATGCGTTCAAAATTAATAATTGACCACTCCTGTGTTGTTTGCTATGCTATTGTTCAATTATATAACACTGTGCTTGAGTGTCCTTCTGTTGTTCTGACATATAAGTATTGACTTCACTTTCTTTTAAAATGGAAAGCCAAGGACTCACTTTTTGGTGGAGGAGGAACTTCTTTCACTCTGAGGGGCAGAAAGAAAACGTGTTAGAATTAGCTTTAGGTTGAGCTGAATACAAAGGCAACACATTTAAAGGAATCATTCAACATTTAGGGAAACATGCTTATTTGCTTTCTTGCAGAGAGATAGATGAGAGAATTGATACCACTCTTATGGCATATGGTAAATATAATGGAGCCAGCAGTTAGTTTAGCTTAGCAAAAATCCTGGAAACAGGGGGATACAGTTAGCCACCAGGATCTCTACAGCTCACAAATTCATAATTTTCTCAATCTGTACCAAAACAGAAGAGGAAAAACAAAAAGTTATGGTTTTATTGGGAGTTGTGTGACCTTCAGACAGAGCTAGGCTAGCTGTTTTTACCAACTACCAGTCTTTATGCTAAGCTAAGTTAAAAGCTGCTGCCTGAAGCTTAAGTTTTGGCAGACAGATATAGGAGTGGTACTGATTTTCTCATCTAACTCTCAACTCTGAAGAAAAACAGCCAGATGATCAGACAGGTTATAAACAAGCCAAAAAATTTAGCCTGATTATCTGAAGTATTTTGCTCATAGTTAAAACCAATAAGTGTGGTAGGTCAAATTTGTGAAATTTCAACTTGGAATATGGTCTGTAAACTGTGATGGATGTTTACAATGGGCAGGTTGATGATGAATTGTATGATTGAAGTAATTATAACATATTTAGGTCAAAACTATGAAAATAATTGGAATTCCCCCTTTTAATGTCCCATTAAGCTTTTTAAAATAAAGTTTTTAAATTCTTCATGAAAACTGACGTTTCCTCTCCCTCCAGCAGGCGCCTGTAGGTGGCGATCTCCATCTCCAGGTTCTGCTTGATGCGGAGGAGCTGCTCATAGTCGGTCTTGGTGCGCTGCATGTCAAGCCTGAGCTGGGAGAGGTCATCCTCCAGCTGGTTCAGGATGGCCTGCAGCCGCTCCATCTCAGCAGAGTACTTCTGACCCGTCTCACCCAGGTTACCTTCCAGCGCTGCAATCTGAGGGGAGAAAAGCACCGATGTGTGTTTTTATTGTTGTTCATAATCATTAGATCATTTTATAAGTTAAAGGGCTGTATTGTGCTGTAAGCAGTGTGCAAAGCAGTGATTCTGTAGGTGTGGCTTCGGGTTCAACCTTGTACTGTTTCCACAGGTGTTTGCCAGTGGAAATCAAACCTCAAGAATTTCTCCTGTATTTCTGATTCTGAAATTACTTCCTAAACCATTATCAGCAAATACCTGTGAACTGACAGGGCCCTGGCATCCAAAGCAAACATTAGCTGCTCAGACATGATTGCCCATCTTGCCACAAAATCTCGCCCTCATACAATTTAGCAACTGAATCCAGTACATCCTTGCATGACTTAGCAGCGTGGGAGAACATGCTGACTGTCAACACAGGATTACAAGAGACAAAAACAAAACAATTTTTCCCAGACATTTATATGAAACAGTGGCATGGACGTGTACAAATGAAGAAACTGGTCTAATTGAAACTGAATCTGAGCGTCTGAAAAGATTTTCTGTGTTGTTATTTGACAAATCTCCTATAAAACTGACCTTTCTTTAACACAATACCATGACTCATTAGAGCTTTGTGAAAAGCTAATACTTGTAACTGTGTTTTTCAAATCATGGTCACGGACTTTGCAATTCTTGATGCGTATTAGATCTGGTTTTCACAGCTTCCAAGTGCAGCAGTTTTACTTGCACAATTATTTTTAAGCCAGACCACATCAGATGTCTGCCACCAGAGGGGAGAAACAACAGTTTACTAAGGCCCTCCAGGCACAACAAGCATATCATTCAGTTTCTGAATCTCAATGTCAACATTTTTACATCCTAGGCATCCAAAAGGTATCAAAACTCACACATTTGCTTTGTGTGTGGACATGAGGATACCTCTTTTATCTTATGACCCTGCAGTATGTCAACATGTCATTTCATACATACAACTTCTATGTGTGTGTGTTCATGAGATGTTTTGCTCCATATTCCCGAGGCACAGCAGCTCACCTGTTTGTGCAGACTCTCCAGCTCCACTTCTAGGGTCTGCAGGAAGCGCTGCCTCTCGGTCAGCTCGCTCTGGGCTCCTCTCAGAGCCTCGTTGCTCTCCCTCACCTCGTTCTGCACCGTCTCCAGCTGGAGAGGACCCAAAAAACCCACATCCATCTTATTTGTCTAACTTTGTTCGGACCATTTGACATAAACGGTACATTTCATTCAATCACTTGATTAAATAAAATTATCTTGTCATGGGAAAGACATTGACTTTCTCACCACACCTTTTTGCGGTACCACTGCTCTGCCTGCTCCTTGTTCTTCTTGACTATCCCCTCATACTGGGAACGTAGGTCGGCCAGAATGGTGCCCAGCTCTGGTCCACTGGCAGAGTCCACCTCCACATTCACCTCATCTCTGGCAATACGAGACTTCATCTGCTCAAGTTCCTGCAGGAGGAGGAGAAGTTTATATACTTGCTTTGCTTATTGTGTCGTGTCTTGTGTTAACTAAACTGGACTTGAAATTGTAGCATATGTGTGAGTAATAATTGTGTGTACAGGATGTGTCTGTGTTTTTTATCAGGCACCATATGGAACCAAGAGCTATTTTGTGAATCCTACACTGCAGGGCAGCAGAGAGGATGTGAGGGCATCTTAATTATTTAGATGTTCTCCATCAATAGTTGATGGGGCAGAGCTCACCTTACCCCAGGCTTTTCAGCTCACACACACACACACACACACACTGTCCATGCATACTTGATGGATCTCTTTCACTCTCTCTTCTCTGTGGCATTGTGTTTTGTCACATGCAGTTTGTTTTAAGTGATGTGGCCTGTTATTAATGTTCTTGACATATATTCATACACAATTTTCCAGCCTCTGTTGGGGGATAAGGTAAAATGATATTCTTTATTTTATGTACAGTGATCCTAGCTTAGCTTGGGAAGGGGAAGAATGATAGGTAACAGAGTGATCTAGTTTTCTACTAAACCCCCATAGATGCTACCTTTCTGTTTCAGTGCAAGTAAAAGTTGATATTTTCATGCTAAAGACTTTAGGAGAGAATATCCTTCACACATAGTCAAATAAAAAGTATATATATATCAGTAATTTACATGGTAAATTTTCATAATGTATTCCAGGATTCACCAACAGCAAAATCAAAAGGTCATTCTTTCATTCTCAATATCTGCGCTTGGTCACCGTTTGAGTGTAAAACTGAAAATTTAGCCTGTTTGACACCAGATCTAACAAACACTGAGACTGTATACTTTGCTACTCTCTTTGCACCACATTATTGTAGTGTAATGTTAGTGGCCTCCAATATCTTAATTGAACTGGATCTGTATAATCTTGTTTCAGTAAGAGTGAGATCAATACCTCCTTTGGTGATAGGGGGTAAGTTTATCTTAGTTTCTCTTCCCCCCCAGAGGACAGCAGCCTGGGCGCCTCGGATCAGCTGATTGGACAGAAAGAGCAGGTTTTGGAAACCAGATCTACCTGCTTCTTTTGTCCGTAGTAACCAGAGGACCACCCCTCTCTCTCTCCCCCCACCTCCCTACACTACTCTTTTTCTGTCCACTCTAAAAAAGACCTTGTGAGCACATTGAACTGGGTCAGTCTGATATCAAACAACTTGTTGTTTTGCAGTTTGCAGGTTGGAGAATAAGAGTAAGGGCCAAAAGGAAATTGAGACAAAATGTCAAGTGACAGAGAGGTAAGAGGGAAAAAAATGAGGACAGAGAGATACAAGTGACTTACCTCCTCATGGTTTTTCTTGAGGAAGTAAAGTTCTTCTTTCAGGCTGTCCAGATCTCCCCTCAGAGAGGCAATGATCTGCTCGTGGTCGGTCTTGGCCTTTTTTAGAGCAACGCAGTCTCGCTCCACAGACTGACACATCACCAGCTCAGTCTCCCACCTTAAGCAAAAATAGCAGAGAAAAGCCCCATTGTATAGTACAGTGAGAGAGCGTTAGAATGATCGCTCAAAGTTTGCACTTAACCTCTGCAGACAGATTGCTCAGTGTTAATCTGCAATCACTCTACTTTGTCCTTTTATTTATATATATATATAGTGAAGCATTTCCACTAATAATCAGAATTAATAATCAATTAATTAACAATCAGATTTTTAATTTTCTAATTGAAATTAAATACCAGACTGTTACAAATGTGCCAAGTGCCTGTTACATGTACTAAATATAAAGATTTGGATTGAACTCTGAAGGGCTCAGTAAGTCACATCAAAGAGGACAAACAACCAAAACTGGTTTCATTTTGCCATCTCCATCATATAATCATTAATCACTCACTTGATTCTGAAGTCATCAGCAGCCAGTTTAGCATTATCGATCTCCAGCATGAGACGAGCATTCTCCAAAGTCTTCTTCCTCACCTGACAAATATTAACAGGGTTGTAATAGATATCCAGCATCCTTCATTAACGTCTGTCCTCACATTGAACTTCTTCTACATGTCATGCTTTATGTGTTATGTTTATACTAGATTTGGTGCGCTGACAGGAACACAGTGTTTATTCAGGTGAATTAAAAGACATCTGAAAATTTGAATCTTCCAATAAACTCACACAAGTCAATGTCACTAAACCGTAACTATTTCTGTTTAGTCAAAATAGGTAAAATAATTATTAACTTCACCTTGGCTCTGTTTGGTTTAGAATTAACTCGAAAATCAAATGCAGGTGAAATTTGGCCTGTGAGGAATGATGCAGCTCCTCCTATAAGATGCCACATATTTGCATGAATGTTTTGTCTATGTAAAATAACAAAAGTCATCATAACCTTGAGCTTTGTTCACTGACATTTACAAAACTCTGAATTTGCAGTCTGGCTGTTCAAATGGACCGGTCTATAATATGTATGTTTGTGTGGTTGGTTGCTCCCTCACATACCCACCTCTTGCTCAACAGCATGGGCCTGGGCCATCATGGAATCGAGGTCATGGCCTTTGGGAATGCGGTCGAGCATCAGCTGCTTGATCTTCATCTCCAGGTCTGCATTGGAGCGCTCCAGTGACCGCACCTGCAGGAAGTCAAAAACAAAGAGAGAGTTTAATGATCAAAGTATTTCAGCTTGCTGCTAATAGTATCATTTCCTTGTCTGCGTGCTGCAGTGCTGAGATATATCCATCACATATTTGGCTGCAGACCAACAGGCCTAACAGTGCACTACTGTGTAATGTATCCAACCTTGTCCAGGTAGTTGGCCAGACGGCTGTTGAGGCTCTGCATAGCCTCCTTCTCGTTGGTGCTATTGCCGTGCAGGCCATTAAGTTGGAGGCTGATGGACCCGTTGAGATCCTGGCTGATGGAAGCTGAACGGGCCAGAGGGCTGGCTGCCGCAAAAGAGACCGAAGCACGGGAGCGAGCACGGCTGGTGTCCATCAGGGAACGACTGGAAAAGGAGGGCTGACGGCTCATAGAGAAACTCCTCACCGACATGCTGGAGGTCATGATGGGTGGCTGTGAGGGCTGGAGACACAAGGAGTAACACATAGAGTCATGGAATTAGACAATGCTGTGTTGTGTGAACTTGTAAAGACAAGATGGAGGTATGAAGAGAGAAACAGAACAAGAGCACAATCACAGATGTTACATCTATTACAGCTCTTGTGGGTCCATTTCTCTGAAGAGAGAGTGGAAGGATGTTTAAATTACAGATGTCACAAGGAAAATACATACGTTAAAAAGCCAGACTGTTTGACCTATTGCAGTCATTTGAAGCTAGTGTTACATGAGATCTGGCTGCAGAAAAGCTCTTTTGTGGCCCTTAAGTAAATGTGTTTTATTCTAGCATTTGGCCAGACTTTAATGGAAATACAAGTAGGGCCTAATATTCAAGACCACTGAACGCCCACTGGAAATGATGAAAGGAGCCTTTAAATGAGTGCATGGCTGGTTAGTGGCTATTCAAGCTAACCATCTGCATGGAAGAGATGACTGACTTTATGGTCAGAGCCACTTCAGTCTGTCATTCTCAGCTCTGTTCAAATGCAACTTCAACTCAAGTCAGCGCAAAATCAAAATGTAAATGAGTACGGCTCAACCCTGGGTCATAGAAGAGCCTCTCTCCGGGACTGAGAACACTCTCATGTAGTCTATTACTATGATAATAAGATGCATTTTACATTTAAGAGGAGACTAATGGAGGATTCATAAAAACAGAAACAAACAGAGAAGATCAAAGTGGCTCTGTATCCTTCATAAACTATTATTACTGGTTATGTTATTTAAAAAGTTGACATTCTCCAATTTAAATTTATGTTTCATGAATGTTTCTTTTTATATCCACTTCATATGCAAAGAACATTTTTAATTGACACAACTTTACATATACAATACACTCCCATTTGACATCTGTCCTCCTTTTTTAACCTCATTTGAGTTTAACGTGTTCTCATTGCTTCTGGGACATCAAGCATGTCTAGCTGGTGTTTGGATGTCAAACATAGTACAGGACAGAGTATCCTTGTCTGTCTGTGTGTGTGTGTGTGTGTGTGTGTGTGTGTGTGGTGTGCGTGCGTGTGCGTGTGCATGAGGTTTTGCGCATGCTTGCTCTTGTGTGTTTCTCAGCAGGGCTTCAGTGGCAGATTAGCAGTCAAGGGAACCTCTCTGTCTCTCTGTCACTTGATCCCTGCAACACCGTTCCCACAACACTACAAAGGACCCAGCAGGAGACAGACGCTCCTTGTTCAGATGAAAGATAGAGCTTGGGAAAATGATGGGGAAAATATTCAGAACGAATTCCAGGCTTCACAAGGAGGCACTTTGTTCAGCAGGAAATGGACTTTCATTTCATTTTTTTATCATCTCACTGACAGTTGATAGGAAGATGTGCTGACAACTTTGAATGTAAGTGAACAAGAAAATAAGATTCCTTTGCTTCAGGATAATGGTGACAGCTTTTTCACCAAATTATAATTTTGATTTAGATAACTGCTTCAGTTTTCATGATATCAACTAACTAAATAAAAGGACAAAGTAGAGTGATTGCAGATTAATCAAATAATCAGTTGTAGGATAGTCTAATTACTGAACATTTTTAATTTCTTTACAAAAAAACAAAAACAAAAAACATCCAACTTACCAGGATTTTCTTCAGGTAGAATAAGGATGGGATCCAGAGGAATGCAGCAGGTTCTGAGCTGCTGGTGCTACAGGTGAGCTTATATGCAGGTGTGCGAGAAGTGGGAGGAGCTAACTCTACTATGAGGTGTGTTTACTCCACCTGAAGGTCCTGAGAAAGATACATGAAGATGAGTGTGGTAATGAAAATATTGCATGTATGTTGTTGATAACCTTATTATTTTAACTTAACCTACTTGAAAATGTTTAGCTACTGCATACAAAATGTCTCCTGCTAATGAAAACTCCATTCCCACTGTGCTCTAAAGTTTCAAGTCTCCACATCAGAATTGTGTAAGTTGCATTTTGAACCACAATTGGCTTCTAAATCATGCTCATAAGTCAAATGTTATGACAGTGTCGAATGACAATAAACAAAACCCATTTTGAGCTGTGACTACATGTTAAATATGTTAGCAAACAATTACCTATTTAACATTTAGGCATTTCTGGTCATGTGACGCACATATTTGCTCTCCTTTCTGCTCCGTTTTGGTCTCTACTAGGTCGTAAGGGAACTATCTAGCTAGCTATTTGCTAACTGTTTTGGTCTGCTACCAGACACATAGCATACAATTGTTTTATCAGAATGTTTTCACTGAAAACAGCTACCTGTGCCTGTTAACAACAGCGGTGACGCTGAACCAAAAGTTGCGGCCCTAAAACCAAAACAATGATCTGAAAGACACTTAAATGCTCTGAAGAACTGAGGAAAACTGTAGAGATTGTTGACCATTTTCTGCAGGATTATCACTATGAGCAACTCCTTTCACAGTACACTTAGTCATTTTTTCAATTGTTAATATAAAAAGGTGCAGCTTTAAATACTATTCTTACAAAAGGAGACAATTTTGCACAAGCTGCTGACATCATTCTTCACTGACATTTGGTGAGTGAAGTGAGCATGCATCTCTGATCACAATAAAGCGTGCCCTCTCATGTATCTGTGTGATTAAATAGCTCATTATCATCATCATCCCTTTACCTGTGTATATGGGTAGGAGTTGCCCTGTCTGCTATTCTGTGGTGCCCTCCTGTCAGTCACCTTGCTGTAACGTGACCCTCCTTCTACCTGCTGGAGATAAAATATTCAACAAGTCACTCTGAGACAGGAAACCTGCTGGTCAGAGCAATATCATTACCTACTTAACTGTCCTCAGAACAGTTTACATGCTGACACAAAATATGTTAAAGTTTAAATTGTGCATCGCCAAAAAATTTTGCAAGTGTTAAAGTTGCGACTCTGTATGATGAGGATGCTGCATTTGTGCAACAGGTAGAAACCTTAGACTGACCAAATGTTTACTGACATTAATTTACTCTGTGCAATGTTGGTGTGGTCAATATTTACTTCCATCTACTGGCCTCACACACACACACACTGTCATTCAGTGATGAACAAGGGCTGATGATGTAGTTCTCTTTTCCACTCCCACTACTCTTGTGAACTTTGTCCATGCAAAGTCTTACAGAAACATAGTGATGTGTGTGATATTTTAAAAGTGTGGGAGAAGCATCTGTTTCCCATGTATTATCATATTCAAATTCAAGTGAAATGAAAATATTCTTAGTGTCTCTCAGCATTGCAAATGTCTCCATTTGCATTACACCCACAAACATTGTGCATTTTGTTCCTGCCAGTGTAATATGAGCAATCAGTGACTAGCTTCATTGTTATCATTATTATCATCATCATTATTATTGTATTAGTTAATCACTTTTATTTTTCTTGTTTACTCCAGAATCATTGATAAACTGGTCATTACAGTTCTCTGCAACGTATCTGTGTTTTTTTTATGTCTTATAAGGTGCTGTCAACACCCACCTCCACCCTTGCCCCTCAAAGTCACAAAAATATTTCAATGACCATATTGTTTTTCACCATAGTGATCATAACCTGGTGTGTATGAGGGTTAATATTTGCAATAACCAGTTACATGCAATGATTAGATTACGTTGAAGGAATGATGTCACTCTTGGTGCTCTGATGAAGGCTTGATGGCGTCAGCCTAAAAGTCAAAAACTGAGGCTATCCTAGTTGATGTTGCTGTGACTTGAGCAGTGAGTCTCTTGCAATTGAATCAACGAGGCAACAAGGTAGCTATCTCCACTATGTGGTGAAGCCTGGTAAATACAACCTGAGTGTATAGTAAAACTGGTACCACTACTTTCCAAAAGAGGGCAGCAACAAGCTGTGCTATTAGAGCACTTATACTGCACTTTACTTTCTATTACACGTAAACGTCTAAATGTACTTATTCTAATGGTAAAAAGAAAATGAGCTTTAGAAGGGGGATTCTGAGTAGGAATTCAAATACCAAGATTTACATAATTTCAACCCAGTTTTGTGTTTTTGTTTGCCTTAAAGTATTCTTATCATACCATCCAGAGATGTCACATATATATTCTAAATGAACTTGATTAAACTTTTTCTCAAGCTAAACTATGTTTACGCTGAGTGACATTTTATATGCCATTAAATAAGATGGAAATGTTCTCAATCATTTTATATACATTTATATACTTTTACAATTATACGGCACAATTATGCAATGACTGATCCACAGCTCTACAAGGAGACATTTAAATTTAACAGCAAACAAGGTATGCTTAGTGAACCAAAGATACTGCTGAATATGGACTAATATGTCCCTAAAGGAGATCCATCAGCTGAACCTTAATCAACCTTCTCCTCATACTTTCACTTTCTCACCTTCTCTCTCCTCTCACTCTCTCCGTCCTTCAGTCAATTTGGATCAGAGTTTGGTTGTTAAATAAATAAACAGGTGATTAGACTGGCAGGATGTCAGGATACTACTCGTGACCCCACTTGACCCCTCGTGACCCCTGTCACAAGCGTTCATGTGACCACACCGGCAAAACACACAAAACCGGCACGAGGAAGAGTGCTTTCGTTGTGGTACTGAAGGTGTCCAGGCCAGGTCATCACTTTCATGGCCTCGAAAAATAATAAACCACACAGACAGAAAATTTTATGGTTTATTTGGGTGCTGAAAAATGAGTGTGAATATGACATTTACACTAAAATCAGCATGACAGCTTAGGACATGACCACAGAAGGGAAATACTGTAATGTAAGTTGATGACACAAAGTAATGCAGAGGGAAGAAGTAACCAAGTCATTACAGAGCACAAATACAGAAATGTGACAGCCATAGCTAATATAAGTATTTAAAGAACCAAATCTAATATGGAGACTAACTGTCTAATTATATAAGCTGCTTGTCGTGTTGTATCAGGTAAACTCCTGAAAAAAGGGAGTTCATGGAAAAACAAACTTCAAATGACTCAAGCATCAAGCTGCATCAAGCTGTGCAAAATCCTTGCTGCTTTGGCCATGAATGTGACTGATGCCTCTCAATAGTCATTTTGCTCCTGAAGTGATTGCTTCCTGTTGTAATTCTGGTGCTGGCAGGACTCACTAGCATTCATGCTGTCCGGCTGACAGACTGACAGACAAACAAACACAGACACACAGAGAGGCAGACAAACAGACAGACAGACAGACAGACAAACAGACAGACAGAATCAGTCACGAATGAGCAAGAATAGGTTCCATAACTTTTACTCCTAGTAGTAATCTTTATTTCCCAAGTTGATTGAAAAACTGAAAAATAAAAAGTCCTGATTCTCAAATAGAAAGGTAATATTATTTCAAGTTCACAAAGTTCAATTACTGGTTTCAGTGGCTAATCCAGGTAATGCCAGTTATGTAAGCGAGACAGCAGAAATGTTGCATCGCTGTTCCGAAACCACATGTATCCAAAACAGGCCTGTTTTCAGTTGTGTGATGGTGGATTTATTTAGCTTTAGAAGTGTGAAAATTTCTTATAGTTTTTCTCAGAAATGAATCAGTCAGATTTAGAGATGCTTTGTTTTCACTGGGCAGTGATTATAGAATTTGTGAAGTGATGGATGTGCTGATGAAGCACACATTCCTTTACTGAGGGTATTGAATGTGTAAAAGTCATCTAAATTAACCACAGCTGGCAGAATGTTGTATCTTCCATAAACAACCTCCTGATCCTTTCTCCTACAGAATTCATCATTTCCATCTTTCAGCTATTTTTTTAGTACTGAAGAAAAAAGATGCAGAGGCAGAACACACTTCATTTGATCTCAGCATGATCAAAAATCAAGTCCACAGAGGTACAAATTCTGTCTTCCTACTGTCGCTGTGTCACTGCTGTAGAGTGGGGTAGCCTTATGGGACCTATAAGTCATTTTGACATGTCACAGTAGGAAAAGCTCAGGTATAAATGATAAAATAAATGATGGCTTAATTCCATTTAGCTGCTTCAGTTTGAGGGTCCTGCTACTGTGCATTGTGACTCACTGTCACACTGTCATATCACACCGGGGCACTTGAATAGAACAGAGCCATTGTTATAAGTGCTTTTCCTGCTATAATGAGTTAAAATGTCTGCTGTCAGAGAGGCCTATACCAGTCAAGTGACTTTTTTGTCTGCAGTGTTTATTCATTGCTGTGCTCTTCCATATTTATTTTCCACTGACTGCTGTGTGTAAGCCGAGTTGCCTCTTGGGGACATTAAAGATTTATTCTACTCCACTCTAATAGATGTATGTACTGCATGTATTGTATTATCTACACTTAACTAAGAAAATCTGAATGGGATCACTGCAGATCATAGAAGTACGATATTATACCCCAAAGCTTGTCTACTGGCCAACAGAGGTTTTGTCGTACTCTTTCTTGAGCCTTTAAATGATGCCTGATGGCAAAGGGAGATGATAAGATGGGGTGTGAGGAATTCTGGAGATCCATTTGACTCCTTTAAAGTTTTTTTTTTTTTAAACAAGTAATGTGACAACATTAAAGCATGTTAAATTCTTTGAGGCAGCAACAAGCTATACATGCAAACAGACCATGGTCTTACCCAGAGGCTTTAGTATTTTTCAACTCAGTATATCTACAATTTATTCATTGCCTTTGCTCCGTTTCTCACAGTTCCCCATCAAAAGTTTAAATCTAAGGTAAAGAAAAGGAAGTAGATCTGTTATTCCACCAATTTAAGGAACTCAAAATGCGGCTCCACTCCAGACCCTGATTGATGCAATTTGGGCCCCAAGTCACTGTTTGATGGGCGGACTTCAGTCCACCAGCCGCTCTCTGATAAGCAGATAAGAATCTGCAGCAGAGAAATTACACACAGATAACGACATATGTGAGCAACTCTGGAGGTCAGCACCTGCATGCTCTCTTTTCTTTTCTTTTGCTTTAAATATCAGTTTCTTTTTTCCCTCTCCATTTGGGTTTTCCTCCTCTCCCTCCCCCACTGCCTGAGTGCAGGTTGCTTTTGTGTGACAGAAACCACTCGGTGTGTGTGTGTGTGTGTGTATGTGTGTGTGTGTGTGTGTGGAGATTATTATCAGGGAGTTTGGTAATATTTAAGATATAGATCTATATGCATAGCTGGTGAGTGTATGAAAAGTTGAAAGGGAGAGAAGTCTCTCTCTGTGTGTTGTGTGTGTGTGTGTGTATGTGTGTGTGTGTGTGTGTTAACTTGGCTATGAACACACTCTTATCCTGTTCACAGCCTGGGGAAGTAGAAGCATAAGGAGGGAGGGCAGCACCTTTGGGAGCTGCTTAGTGTTTCAACTGCAGTCCTGTTGACAGCTGAGCCACTGTAACAGTTATGAACAGTGCTTTGCTCAGCAGAACCTCGGCAGCACTTCCAATGAACGTTTTCCTTCGAACTTCCAGTGTGTGGATTCAAACTGTTGAGGTTTCTACTTTTATGCTCCAGGGTCACTGTGTGTGTTTGGAAATTTGTACCAGTGAAGTACAATATCAACTAAGACAGGTTCTGCATTGTTAGGGTAATTTTGTGGCTGTGCCTTGTATGTTTCAAAATCTAGTTTTAAAGGCCCTGAAAACCAATTTTCTCGGGTATCAGCTTCTCCCTCCATGAACAAATATTTTTCTGCTAAAGTTGGAAGAGTTTTAGCTAAAGACATTTTTTGTGCTTGTATGATTTGTGTCGTTTTTTTTTTTTTTTTTTAGATTAACTATGGCTGTCCTTCCCCAAGCTTATTTAGTGAACAGATTTAACTGCAACCTGAAACTGAAGTTATGGCTGTTTACCACTTGGTAAAGGTTGTTTTAAAGTGAGATTTAGTTGTATGTATATCTTTGTTTGTAAATTGTGCCTATACTTCAGGAATCATTTTGGCTCACTACTTGGGGCCAAGTGAGCACAGAAATGAGGTTAGGACCAGTCAAAAAAAAAAAAAAAAAAAATCAAATCATTTTGAAAATTTGACACTCCACACAGTGAGTTTTTGTCATTTCAATTTCTTTTTTTTTTCAAAAGTGAAAATGACTGAGGCTGAGTCTCTAAACTACACAAGACACCCAAGACAATAATGACACAGTTCCGTGATCCATCGCTAATGTGATCATTGGATGTTTGTTTTGAGGGAGAGAGCTCGAAATCCGATGTTGCTCAGCTTTCCTTCATTTGGTCCCATTAACCGCTGGCAGCACTCTTGTTTTTCCGTTGTTGCTGAAAGAAGCCCTTTCATATTCATAATCCATGTTCTGAAGTCTGCACTCTGTGTGTGTATGTGTGTGTGTGTGTGTGTGTGTGTCCTCAGGAATGACTCCATACTCCAAAATATCATTTGCATAAATTTTTAACTAAAGCAGGAGAACTTAACACTGATACTGACACACTGAGGGTTAAATACAGATTTGAAATAACAGGGTAAGAGAAGGTGTATGCTAACAGCATGAAAACAGGAAAAACACTTGTCACTTTAACACAGCCCCTTATGAACAGCTATTATTATAATGACATAATTCTGACTTTCAAAGACTAATGACACGTGAAAACTAAGTGAAACTGAACTAATCTTTGATAGGCGTAAATGGTGTTAAGTCAATTTGGAAAAAATGAATCGCATTTAATACTTCACCTCATTTTGTGTGATATAAATTACAAAATAAATCTATAAAAACTGAAATATTTGCCAAAATAAGACAAAACTTAAAGCTGCATGTCAGTACCAGGGGCCGTGACCTTTAAGTGCAGTTAATTAGGTAAAGTACTAGCAGGAATTAATATTTGAATTAACACTATTTCCTAATGAATGACATGTTTTGTCACATCTTTCAGAATGTAACATATTAGCAATTAGCCTATATCTGAGCCTGATTAAAATAAATACTCCTTACATAGTTAAAGGGCTTGTCCTATTGGATATTACTGTGTCGATTCTGACAACAAGGAAAAGAGAGTGTGGTTTTTTTAGCACTGACTGAGCAACATGATACATTTTTTAGTGCTTCTTGCTTGAAGTAAGTTGTTGATCAATATGCCCAGCGGGTGCGATGAATATGCACGAGGCGTCCGCCGCGGCGGCCCGGTAATTGCCGGTCGTCAGGGGTGGCAGGCACGGTAATTTGCATCTTGGGGATCCTGCAATCAGCGTTCTATTCATTAGCGTGCCAGCCGCTTCATCTGCTGGCCACTCAGAGCTGCCAATCTCCCCTCAGCAGCCAAAGCATCTGAAAAAAAAAAAAAAAAACAGAATGGAAAAGTTTCAATTACAAGCCCTGGCTGCGGGTAGTGGTGTAACAAGTCTTAAACCCTGTATTTAGGCTGTTTTATGCAGGTGATTGACTGTTACTTCATTGTGAAAGAGAATTGGTGGAAAAGCTCAATGAAGCAACCTTAATCTCATGTATTTTATATCACCTTTATCTCGGGTTGACTGTCTGCATTCACAGGGGGAGGGGACGGTGGCTGAGGCGTCTTTGCCTGTCTGAAGTGGGCCTTCAGTGCATCCATTGCCACAGAGGGGGAAGGGTTACAAGCAAAGAGAGATTATTATACCTCAATGAGAGAACGCTGGCATTCAAGCCTATTGTCTCAAGAAGTCTGCACACAGTCAGCAGGCTATAGGCTACCGCCAGACACTGGAGATCTATCATTTTCTTTGCAACAATAATGTAGTGATTTCCAGTATGGCTGCATGTGATATAGCTTATCAGAGCAGGAAAGGACAGTTAGCTGATATAGGAGGGCAACACACACAGCTGACACTTCTCTCTTTCTCTTCTCATGGCCATAATCTCATAAATAAATCTGACAGCTCGAACGTGGATGTACAAGACTTTTCACATTTATTTCCTGTATCCTCTGTTTGCTGTCTCCCTTGTGCTTTATTTCTTCTTTTTTTTACCCTTACTTTTGAAAAGAGGATGCAGGACTGTTGGAGCTTCATCCTGATGACTTGTGTGCCCAGTGGGATGTGTCTCTCAGTCTGTGTGTGTGTGTGTGTGTGTGTTTGTGTGTGTGTGTGTGTTTCTGCCAGCACTGCAGCAGGAAGGGAGTTCCTTGTGGTCGACGGAGAAGGGTCTCAGGAGAAGTGAGTGCCAAAAGAGTGCATGTGTGTGTGTTTTGCAGTAGTGCTGTGAATCTTCTATTGTTTCACAGTGACATAGTCGCTGTTTCCTGCATCATAAATCTATGTTCACGTACACATAAGATAATTTATAATTTTATAAACATAAAAGGCACATAATTATGCACAAAATCCACAAATGTGCATAGATACCAAAACATGGAAATTATACATATACAGATGCTACTAATAGCTTACAACACATGTACATTTGCAAATAAACAGGCACGCACACAAACACACCTCTGTGAACACACAGCTACTTTGCCCTGCCATTGTCTTACAGAGGAAGCCTGCGAATGGAGGAGGAGGAGGTCGGATCTTGTCCTCAGCTGGAGGAGAGTGCAGGGCAGAGGGGGCTGATGGAGAGAAAACACCAGGATGGAAAGACGAGGGCCGAGAAAAAGCGAGGGAGGAAGAGGAAAAGGAAAAAGAGGAGGAGGCAAGATGTTCTTACGGTAAATTCAAATCTTTACTGGGACAGGGAGCATATAAGGTCCTGAGGAGGGTCCATTAGAGGTCCCTGGTTAAATAAGAAATAATTTAATTTCACTGCTAGCTTGGAAATCTTCAAGCAAAATGATGTTGGGGGACAGAACTGACACTGTGGTGTAATATGCATTTATCTAAAGATCATCAAAAGAGGAAAAATTATAAAACCTTGCAGTCTAAATTATACAAAGCTCAGTAATCTCTCACATGCACACATCCAGCTTGTATCCAGCTTGACTCTGATGGCTTTATAATAGTGTCTGCTAACTGGATAGAAATACTTTTCACTGGCACGGAGCTATTAAGTTGATTAAAGCCACCACATGAATCTATGTGTGTATACATGTGTGTGATAGATACATTATTTATATGGCCATAAAGAGCTGACAGTTACCATTCCTGATATGTGCAGCCTGGAACAAAGCAGACAGTAGTCTAATTAAAAGAATACTGTTTTTATTCAATGTTTGAATGCCTTTTTTGGGGGGGGAAACAGACTGTGTTCATGCCCCAAAACACAAATTATTTTATTACCCTCAAACCTGAATATGGGGTATACAGAAGGAAAGTGGAGCACCAGGTCAGCATTTAATTTTGTGATATTAGCACCATACATTGAAGTGTAAACCTGTGCCTGGTGTGCACAGGCAAGATAAAGTGAATCGGTTTTAAAACAAAGTAAGGTCTATGTGAAGGGTGACCAAATGGAAACAGTATTGTGAGCACAGTGGATGATGGCTGTATTATTTCTTTCAATCTGACGGCCTCATTTCAAATCCAATCACAATCACTCATACATTTCAACATTTCAACAATGACTATGTTTTGAGCTGTAGTTGTACTTTTGAGCCACAGAAACAACATGGCTCTAGGGGTAGCAATGGAGGCCTGTTGGTCGGTCCAGTGTTTTGGTTCCAGGCTAAAATATCCCTTGTCCTTTCCTCTAATACCACTTTGAGGTTGACAAGGATTAGATGAATTGCCATGAAATTTTGGTTCACCTTAGGATCAATTGTAAAAACTTTGGTGATCCCCTGACTCTCCTTTCCTAGTGATGATAATATAAATATATACACCAATTTATTGTACTTAAACCCTAACCATTACTTTGTCAGGATATAACCATTACACTTGTTTCCGTGATAGACAGGCATATTAGCAGCTTTTGTCTCATAGTCCAGTGCATTGCAGAGGATTATAATCATCAAATTATCAATATCAATGCTGCAGAATCTTAGAATTTTTGTTTTTAAAGTGTTCTATATGCTAATATATGTTCAAGGGCTGCTTATACCTGAGGTGAAATATGGCTACCTGTGCTTATAATCTGACTCAGGATGGATGACAAATTTGATTGTTGGTCTCAACCCAAACCTACAGACACAAATCTCCAACATGGACATATGAAATTATCTCACAGTATAGAACATTTAGATAAGGAGACAGATTTCTGCCACCCATTCATAATAACAACAGCTACTCCTTTGTTATCTTTGCGCCGCACCCCTATACTGTATCAGTGAAACTCAAAACTAAAAGCAACCTATTTCTGTAATCACTGAAACAACACATTTGATTTGACGTGTTGCTGTCAAATTATAGCACCTTTCCCACTTCTGCTTCGATGCATATCTTCGTTGCTCTCTCTCTTTTTCTGAAACACACACTCTCTCTCTCACACACACACAGTAACTCCCTTTCTCCAAATGACTGAAATAACACTATTACTCTTGCCATCATCACGTCAAAACCCTTTTCAGTGTCAGTCTGTCTCACCCAGCATGGATGACCAGACCTGCAGCTGTCAAAATTCCACAAAAAAGAGAAAAATAATAAAGTTGTCTGTGAAAAGACTCCTAAAGACACAAGAAAATGAGGAGAGGAACAGTTGAAAAGAAAGGTGAATTCCAGGGAAGTAAATGCTGGGAATTTATGACGCTCCTTGTCCGGTCTAGAACAACAAACCTTCTTTTTTTTTTTTCCCCTGAGAGGTGTGAGCAGTATGCCAGCACCGTCGCGCCTTCCTGGATGTGAAAAGAAAAGAAAGCCTGAGGAGCCCTCTGAAACCGCGGCAACCTCGCGGCCCTGCCCACAGAGGCACCTTGACACGCACCTGTCAGAAACGTCAATACAATTTGTGTGCACGTGCGCGAGAGAGAAAGAGAGAGAGATTGAGGGGGGAGACAGAAAGGGAGTGAGTGGAGTGTGCTACACAGCTCTGTGGGTGGCAAAGGAGAGGGATCACTGGATCTGACAGGAGCTATTTGACTAATCCAAAACAACAGCTGTAAGGTAGGAATGAGGGGATGAAGGGGGGGAGGAGCAGGTGGAGGGTAGGTACAGGAGGGGAAGGGAGGGCTGTCAGTTGAAGGAGGATTTTTTTGGGGGGGGAATCATGGAAAGGGAATATGAAAATTAATTCCGCATGTAAACCCTGAGGGGGAAAAGAACCTCAAACACCACAAATAGAATAAGAAAATGTTGGACACAACAAAAAGAAAAGTGGAGAGTGAGGTGATGTAAGATGTGCAGAAATGTGACTGTGAGAGAGACAGACAAAGGGGTGGGGGGGTGGGGGGCAGAACAAGAGGGACAGGCAGAAACTACTCCTAACGGGGTATCGCCCGGTTGCTTCCATTTGCCTCTGCTCGGGGGTTGGGGGGGTGGGGTTGTATTAGCACCCACTGCAACACAGGTGAGAATGATTATACGCACACATACACATGCACCATCCTCATGCATACGCTGGCCTTCATTACACATCTGGTTGAGGTTTGTTGAGGGAAGCTGCGTTGGGGTGGTCCACGCTCCTCTAACACGTCTGTCCTGTTAACACGGCAGGCCACGGCGAGTCCATCACCCTGAGGGGCAGCATCTTAACATCTTAACATCTCAGCATCTCCCCTCTGTGCAGTGGGGCAACAGCAGCCAAAGCTCAGTGCAGCAGAGCAATAGCAGCTAGAAAGATTGAATTATAACACCGGGGCTAGTGAAGAGATGCTGTTTTAGCTTTTTTGTTAGCGTGAGGGGTGGAAACAGGGCGAAGCAGTGAGTCTGGCTCTATCTGAGGGTTACAAAATCCATCTACTAGCTATTCTAAAGCTCACCAATTAACACACAATATATCAGTTTTGTTTCATTTATGCAAAGAACATATCGACGTGTCTGAGTAATATCTGTTAGCTGTCTAATCTGAAACCCAGGGAGTGAGAGGAACACTGGTAAACACAGGTTAAAATCCTTTGTCCATGCTAGTAAATTCTACAGATACACATTGAAGTTTTCTTTGTTTCTTTATCCACGGGTGATAAATGGGGCATTGCATTCTACTCTGTGTTTGAATTATCAAGTAAAATCAGTCAATTAAAATATGTATGTTTTCATCTTTGCTTTTCTTCATGGCATAAATGTGAAAAAACAAACATGAGGTTTAACTGGAATCCAGACCCTTCCACATACCAAGACAGAGGTCTGTGATCTGCGGTTCTGGGTTCTATTTAACCCACTGAGGTTACGTCGGTTCTGCTCGAGGACTTGGCTGTGAAGCCCAGTTCCTGTGGCTTCAGACCAAACCAGGAACAGAAACCCTTTTCCCTTTTTACAGATCTTTTCTAGATGTCTGGCTTCTCTCATCTCGCTGCTCGGCTCTCCCCTCGATCCCGTCCCAGGAAACCATGAGAGCAAAATGGCCTTCTTCTTCTTCTGCTCTCATCTCTGCGGTATATCGCTGAAGTATCTGAGGGTTTCACTGAGGTATTCCGAAGCATCACTTTGATGGGATCAGGCCATGTTTGGTCATGAATGTGGTTTTGGGTGAAGAGACGTGAATGAAAGCGAATGCAAACTGACAGAGTTAAATACTTGAGGGTGAAGGGCTGAGGCTTTGGCCAGGCTAGAGCGGCCAGCGTAACATATCCAGGTGTACCACTCGCTTTGGCCAGAGCTCTGAGAAATGAGCAACCGTCTGCATGTCAGTAATCTGATACAGAAGAAACACACACATTCTGTCCATGCACACATGCTACGAAGAAGATAAGACAGCATGAAGTCATAGAGCCTTTGTTTGAGAGACTTCCTTTAAAAAAAGATCTGAAAGTCTGAATTCTTTAGCATTAATATAGTGTTATTTTATTGAATAAAACAGAGCAACTATTTTCAAGGCTATAATTTTGATATTATTTTATAAGTTTAATTTAGACCCCATAAAATAATGGTCCATTTCCCTCACATACAGCCTCTTAACCTACCCATTAGATCTGGAGGTCTAGACCTGGACTCCTCTTTAAAGTCACTTTGAGAACTTTAAACACGCCTTCATGTCTGATTGGGTCTTAGTTCTTCAGTAACTTATACAAAACAGCTCCTGCACCGTGCGTGTGTGTGTGTGTGTGTGCGCTCATGACTGCATCTTGGACCTAAGTAGCAACAGATGCTGTGCTGACCTCAGAGGCTTCCTGGAAACACAAATTTGTCAAAATGAAGCAGGAAAAAGAGAGAGCAGCAGTTTAGGTAAATGTAACATATAGGGGGACACACACATACACACACAGACAGGACACACACACACTCCATGCAGACATACACACATGCATACACACAACATGGACACACTCATATATATGCCCCTCCACGTATTGGACAAACACACACCAAGCACAGGGTAGTGTTACATGGGACGGACACAGACAGCATCAAAAAGAGAAAATTATTACTGAGTATATGGGTGGTTGCTACAAACACAAACACACACGTACACACACAACCTTCAGTGTGCTGATGCTGCTGATGTGCATTTACATCAGCTAACTGCTTTTTCTCACAAAATGTGTCAAGAGCGTAAATCAGTTCTGCTCTTTGTTGTTGTTTTCACCCTCTGTCATTACGTCTCTCTGTTTACCACCAGGTATAAAAACTGGGGAGAAAATGTGGAGTAAAAACATTTACATGTGCCTTGAGATGACTTTTGTTGCGATTCAGTGCTATATAAATAAAACTGAATTGAACTGAATTGAATTTAGAAGAATCTAAAATAAGGCCTCCTCACATAACCTTTTATCGAATGTTATGTTTCAGGGGGCGGGTGGGGGTACAATAAATCCCTGCAGCTGAAATTTTTATCTACATTGGACACATTTTGGAGGTAAAAAATTAAGCTGTTTAGTTTAGGTTTTGATAAAAACGATTTCCTGCCAATGTAATGACAGAGCATTTAAAACAGAGCTTGTAAACTTTGGCATAGTTCCGGGGGGCAGTTTAGTTTTTTAACGATAAAATGATCTGAAATGTGATTTAATGCCACAGTGCCTCACTGAGAACCACATTGCCCCCTCATCCATCTCCCCTTTTTCTCCCATTCCTCTCTTTCTTCAGTACCGGAAGCAATCACGCTATCTCGGTGACGAACAAGCAGCCTGACCGCATGATATCACCTCTTTGGGAAAACAAGAGGAAACGCGTGCCAGTTGCTCTCACATGCGATCAATTATTTTACGGTGAGGTCGGGCTGGGGGGAAATTTTCAGCCATTAGCCCTTTAGCGTAGGGATCATACTGAGGGTAATAGTGACTAAACACTGAATAAACACATTTGGCTAATAGGTCATTCGAACCTGAAGCGGAGAAGGTGGGCCTGTTGATTTGTCAGGAGGTTGTTCTAGCATTCTAGCTTTAGCAACATGTGTATTCACTCACTCAGAAATACCTGTACCTATAAATACCTATAAGAATGGAGAAAACAAAAGGAACATTTTGTAACAAAACCCCTCATAATGTTTTTTTTTTTTTTTTTTTGTCAAGACAGTCACAAGTAATTACAGCAACTACTGTAAATCACAATTTGAAGGGAAACAAGCTACACGAGTGAGTCATGCAGCTGACTTGCAATTAGTAGCGTGTGTGTCAGCTTTAATAGAGCTTCCAAGGCAACACAAGGCAATTAAAGACAGCCATAATTTCTGGTTTGTTAGTCAAATTCTCAAAAATTATGCAACGCTGAAAGAAGAGAGTGTCTCAAAAACTGGTTAAATCTGTTAGGAATTTGTCAGTTAATGTGTCAGTTTACTTTATCACCCACAGTGACGCTGTACTTTTAAAAAGGGATACAAATTTAAAGTATCAAAATTACAAACATGCATAGGC
Organism: Lates calcarifer; assembly: GCF_001640805.2. NCBI lineage: Eukaryota > Metazoa > Chordata > Actinopteri > Centropomidae > Lates > Lates calcarifer. The sequence continues at coordinate 9,325,542 of NC_066841.1, read as the reverse complement.
TATCGTATACAACGCATCTCAAATCAAAAACATACTGACATATACCAGCGCTTGAAGAAGTGTTAAGATTCTTTATTTAGGAAATGTAGCTCTAATACAGTACAGTAAAAGTGAAAATCCTGTATTCAATATTGTATGTACCAAAACTATGTACTATATTATTGTAGTAGTAGTGGAGTAAAAATGTTCAGGATTCTACTAATACACAAGTAAAGTACAAATTCTTCAGACCCATAAGTAGAGTTCTTAAGTAAAAAAAACACTCACACTGATACAATCCAGCATCTCGGTCACCAAATATCCATGTCACCACAAGTATAATATGTTAAGTTACAACTGCAACATCCAAAATACATTTATTCAAAGAAAGAACGACTCTTATTCATCACTGAATGTGATCAAAACTTTCTGACACCTCTCAATAAAATCTGAATATTACGAGCTCAAACCGCAGAGTAGTTTAACTTTATTACAAGATCTTCCTATTATTTTGTCCAGCCCCTGTATGTAAACACTCGCACATATTATCATACACACAGCTTCAGGCACTGCGTGATCAGGGTGAAACTTAACTACTCACCTAATTAAGACAGGCTGAAGGTTTCCCTCCTCTAACTCCAGCATCTTTAACCTCAACATGAGAGATCCGGCTACTCACCAGAGAACCTCGACCTCAGAGTACACAGCATTTAATACAGTACAAAGATTTTCATCTACTCAAATATGGTCTCTGTACTTTTCTATTTATAGTATAGTGTTTTTTTCCCCCATTCATTGACCAATATGGGGAATTCAGTCTCTTATCTTCAATACAGATTTTTGTCTGCATGGGCTGTTTACACTAGATTCTCCCTCAGAATCATGAGATTTTGAGGAGTGTCTACAGCAGAGTGTGTGATTAGACTTTTTAAAATGTATTTGTTTTTACGGTACAAATTGAGGGACACACTGGCCATGCTCTCTCTCTCTCTCTCTCTCTCTCTCTCTCTCTCTCTCTCTCTCTTCTCATCAACCTCTCTGTCTTTCCCCGCCCCTCTCTTCCCCCCTCCCTCTGTTTATTCTTCTGGCGGTGCAGCAGGCCCCAGAGCCCAGAGGCAAGTCATGTTCTCAGGGAAACGGCAACTCTCCACAGAGCTGATATCAAAATAGTTTAAAATGTGAATTGTCTGATAGTTCCCAGTGAGTGCAGGGCCGAGCCAAACACTTCCAGATCCCCCTGCCAGCAGAATGTAAACAGAGCCCGGGGCTGGGAGAGAGCAAGTGAACCTGTTGTGTTCTTGTCACACAACAGAGCTCGGACCAGTCTGGTTGGATTAGTTGGCGGGGACCAAGGTTTTCCAAAACCTTTTTTTTTTGCCAAGTTAAAAGTAGTATGTTGTTTTTGCTCTAAAAGTCAAGGGTGTGCAGGTGGTGACTCTTGATGGGGAAATATTTTGTCAGAGCTAGAACACTGAGATGAAGCAGGCATCAGCAGAGTTATTTCTTCATGTCTAAAATTAACAACAATAAGAAAACAGATGTATTTTCCCTTGAAAGACATGATAAAATTAAAAAAAAAAAATGTTTAGTCTGGGGTATTTGGTGACCTAGGGGCACAAGATACTGACCACTCAATCCCAGTCTCTCTTGCCTCATCCTGTTTCTGCCCTCTACTACCCATCTATCTAAAAACTATGAAATATAATTTAAAAATTGCTGAAAAAATGTTAAATTATGGTCTTAGTTTGTATACAATATTTTCAGGAAGTAAAATAATATATTGCATTATGTATTTATACACAAGCCCCCACTTATGGGGTGCTTGCAGTTATAGCTATAGTACAAATACAATTCTAAACACTTCTACATAAATCACATTATAATGTGTTATAAACCATTTGTTAAGTATTTAATGCTTATGAATGCTACATATGGGAATTGGGAAAGTATTACTTAAAACTGTGATTAACATTAGAAGGAAATGCAATATAAGTCTGGGGTGCAGCTCTGCATACAGCTGTAACTGAAAAATTCTGCACATGAAACAAATGTAAGTTGTGTATTGTGTAGACAGCACAAGAATAGGTTTCACCCCATAGCTGGTATCACAGATGAACTACCTAAGCTTTGATTTCTGGTGTCCACTGCTTTCTAAAATCTACCTATCAACCCAAGAGCTTTTAAAAGGTACACTCAACAAATTACATAACATGCTGGACCTCTGGACTGTTGGTGAGGGAAACATCATGGCAGGGTATTTTCTTAGAGAAACACCAAACAGAGAAACCTTTATAGAGAAGAAAAAAAATGCTCACTACATTTACTGAATATGAAAAATGTATGTATGCGTGAAAAGTTAAAATGAAATTTACAAATGAGTTTGATGACAGCCGGGCACTGGAGGAAATGTCACAACCTCAAAGAGTAAATATAAAATCCTGGATGTGTTAAAAATTTCAGTTTCATTTTTCAAACTGCAGATGATTATGCTGAAAATGCAGCACATGCTTAAAAACTCCCTAAATCATAGAAAATTAAATCATCTTCACTCATTTGATGAAAAATAAAAATAATCTTATTTATTCTATGTGTGTGTGGAAAAATTGTAAATGTACTGTATATTTTCAGTGCATTTGTGGCTTTTATTGATGTACTGGAAGATTTAATATTTCTGTGTATTTGTGTAAGCACGCCTGCACACTGAAAGAAAAACATGCTTGATTTGCGCCTTCACTTGTTTGCCTGCATGTTTGTTTGCACTGGCATTCAGTGCATGTTTGTCAGGTAGCTTGAGATGCCAGCATGTAGTTACACAATGTAATGTATGAGATAAATTATATTATCATCATCATCATGTCCAGGACAGTGATGTGTGTGTGTGTGAGGGGAAGGAATTGTCTCACTTTTGCTTAACCAGCATATATTGACCTGTTTTTTGGGGCACTCTTATAGTTATATTTTTAATCTATTTATTTATGCATTGAATTAATTTAACATTTGTAGACATGTAGATTTATCTGAAATTAGGATATGAATATCTTAAGTTGTAAATATCATGTGGACTGTATTTATCCTTGCAACTAAATGTCACTCTAAATGAAAAAAGGGCCTTTTTTTTTTTTTTTTACATGGATGCAACATCTGCAATGTTTGATTCTCAATTTGACTGAATGAGGATTAAACTGAAAAAGAAAAAGCTGCAAATTAAAAGAAAAGTGTTCATGAGCATGTCTACTTGTTGGGGGGTTTGTGGGCTTTGCCTGAATAAGCACTGGAACTTTCCAGCATTTCTTTTCCTTCTTATTTATTTTTTGTCTGTGTTGTTTTCTCAGTATTGCAATGCATCACTTGACATTACCCAAGCAAGTTTGAGCTTCGGCGCATCAGCTGAAAGCAATTTGGTCCGGAGTGCAGCTGCCAGGCGGATAAGACTTTCCTTCTTTCGTTTACTTTGAAATGTTCCTTTTTTTTTCAACATCCAAAATACACAAGGCAGCCAAATTGCTGACATGTGTGAGAGGGGCAGCGAGACTCCTGCATTCTTTCATGCCCCACTATGCAAAACTCCACATTGTTTATTTAAAGAACACTGAACACTTTAGCACTATTAAGAAACATGTCATATCGTAAACTAAAGGTTTCCTCTCAGGAAAAATCCCTGTCAGTTTATTTTTCTTTTGCAAAAAGTTATTTTAGTTTTGACTCACAAACTGCCTGCATTCACAATTAAGCAACAGTGTTGTAACTCGGCTTGTGTAATGCGGGACGCTAACAGGCAAGGTAAACCTGGAAGTGGTGTGATTATTTATGTGTTGAGGCGTGGACGAGTGAGATGGGAAGACTGGACTGTCTCTTTCTCGCTACCTCGCAGTGACACTGGAAATAGGACTAAGAGTTAAGACCAGGCTTTAACTTTAAATCCGCCTAACCTGATAGAAATGCATTCAAAATACATTGCAATTAATTGTCTCTGAGAACATACTGTTGCTGGGGCTGCAGCCTCAGCGAGTGTGATGTGTCCAGAAAAAAACAAAACATGATTCAATATGGCCTCAGCACCTACGCCAATGAAATTTAGTCCTCCCTATGGCTTACTGTGGACTGCAGACAACTGAGTTTACTTTTAATGCAGGATAGGTCTGAGAGAGAAATTAAAGCTGACAAGTGAGGACCGTACACAGACACACTGTGATCTTGAGTGGAAAACAGAGAGCGAGGCAGAAGGGATGTAAGGTCTGAGAGACAGCCAGAAGACGGCCTGTGCGTCACTGTAGGCGAGGTGGTGGGTGAGAGGAGGGCGTGGAGGGAGGGAGAGAGGCTTCCAGAGAGACTGAGAGAGAGAGACGGGGAGGGCCCGCTGTGAGTGATAGCCCACCAGGGCCTCAGAGCGGCCCAACACTGGGAATAGCTAACCTACCTTGACATGCGTAGGAAACCCAAAACTCTCTGAGCCCTCTGTCAGATAGGAGCCACCCAGAGGAGCCCCGCCACAACTGTGTAGCCCGAGCCGCTGCGCGTCCTTTTTAACTAGCACTGTTTAGATGAGCGAACGGCAGAGGAATGCTTCAGTATACCTTGCAGAAACCGCAAGCACAACAGCATTAAGGCGACATCAGCTTCCCAGCGCATGGGAATAAGTCAACTTTGGCTACTAGCAGGATTATAACTGCTGGCTGAAGTTCAGAGTATATGTGCATATGTGTATGTGAATGCATGTCAGCTGGTCTCTGTATTGAGTGTACATATGTGTGGATATATCCTTCAGTAAAACTCGCTTTGATGCTGTAATACTGTCAGAGAGATAAGAGCTGACAAGGGTAAAGTGACTCTGAGGTGGTTTTGGGTCCTGTTAGATTTGACATTAAAGGAAAAGGAAACACTGAACTTTGGTGACAAGGAGCAAAGATCTGATTATTATCCTTTTGTCACTAAGTTAGAAATTTAAGGCGAAAGCACAGAGGCATCCCCAGTGTGGCTGTGAGTCACTCTGCAGGGCTCCTCCCTGCTCAGCAGAGCTGAAAACCTTAGAGTTCAGACAGGGACTCGAGTCGAGACTTGACTCACTTGAGACTCGCCTGCCAGAAAGACTTGATTTGACTCAAGACCTGAGAGCAAAAGTTTTCAAATTTCAGTAATGACCAGTGTCAGACAGGCCTCGTATAGCAACACTGCTTGAATATGTGATTATCAGGCCCATGTAATATCTTACCGTGTAAAAAACACTATTAGCACAGTATATACAATACAATCAAATGCCATATCACTTCAATGGTCAGCCTTCAGAGCTATACTTCCTGACTTGCAATATGTTTCTGAGGACTTGACTTGAACTTGCCTGTGAGGTCAAATAACACTGTGAATGCTACTTTTCTTCAACGTCTTAAGCACATGAAACTACAAATTGCAACTAGTGCAAGTTATAATCTAATGAATTTATAATACTGACATAAAAGGACCAATTTACATGACTCACCCAACAGATCTTTTTCATGGAAAGGTTTTTCACCATGTCACAGTAGGAAAAGAACAGGTGTAAAAAATGAAATTAATGTGGTAATTACCCTTTTTACGTAATTTAATGGAAGCTGAAGGAGTGAGACTAATATAGATAGTAAATATAGTCATTTAACTATGATAACTGTGTTGTAACGTATATCACACTGCAAGTCCACATAAAGGAGTAATATTAGCTTACTTTCTGGATACTTATTAATATTTTTGTCTCTACAAGGAGCACAGCAAGACCTATGCACATATAAACAAACAAACTTCACACAGAAGAAAGGATGAGTAATGCCTAAATGTGTGTTTATACTTCAGCACGGATGGGTTTAGTCTGTTTGGCTGGAAGAAGAGTGAGGGAGGGAAGGATTTTTGAGGGAGAGTACCAACACACAGTCTGAGATAAAGCAAATGATGTCGGTATGGAAGCAAATGGGAGTCCGAGGAGAGGAGAGGAGTAGAGAGGAGAGGAGACAGGGAAGAAAAAGGATTGGATGTTGGCACGCAGGGAAAGGCAGTCTGCGGTAGACTTGTAAATAGCCGGAGGGACAGAGGGATGGAGGAATGGAGCTATCAGCAGAGAAGTGATGAAGGTCTGGGATCAGGCCAAGATAAACACAGGCCAGCCCAGAAGGAGCTGCAACACCACACACACACACACACGCAGACACACACATTTATGCACAGATACACACACATATGTATGAACTCTGCTCATACATACATATACAAATGCACAAACAAAACTCAAACATTTAAGGCGGTGAACACTATATGTATCATACTCCCACATATACACAGACACACTCATGCACACACACTCATGCGCACACACCTGCAGACAAATAAACAGTGTTCTGTGTGGCTCCCAGACCACAACTTCTTGAGTGTTAAGCTGTGTGACAACAGGCTGAGCTGTCATTTCGACGTCTCATTTCATCACATACTTCACATTAGCCCATTCGCTCCGATGCCACAGAATAAACATGTAGCGAAAAGAAATGGCTGGAGTTTTATTTTTAAACATGTGAGAATAAACAGACTCAAGGGTTAGCTGAGCACTCAGAAAATCCCTTGTTTTGAGTCATTTGAAATACTACTCAGTCCCTTACAACGAAAAAAAAAAAGCTTTGCTTGTAATAATAATTCAAAGACAAAAATGTCAGCTATGTCCTGTAGATTTAATCATAACTCATACGTGCTGGGAAGATATTTATAACTATTGTTAATGTGCATGCCTGCATGTGTCTTTTTTGCTCTGCATTTGTTCAAGTGTGTTTATCTGCATTCACATGTGTCAGTGTATTTCATTGTCTGCCCATGAGTGTGTGACTGAGCTTCATTAGTGTGCTATGGAGCGAGAGCTCTCCTGCTCCGTCTTGTCTTTGACCAGCTAACACCTTGAGTGAAACCTTAACATTTGCTGAATGTTATCTTAAGCGCAGCATTCAGAGGCATTTGGCAAAACTGCAGCATGAAAGAGCGGCTGTGAAGCATGTCTGACTGGAATGCAAAACACAAGTGATGGTCATCACTCTGACACCATACAGATTAAGGCTGTGAGGACCCACGGCCTGTGTGTGTGATTTTGAAGAAAATTCTGTTAAATATAATTTTATTTTTATAATAACAGTGGATCAAATGACTATTTACAATGTGAAAGGGGTCTCTCCTACTGACCCACAGTCAAATCTAACCTGACTCTGCAGTTTCCCTCAGCTTTATAATATCTTTCAGCTCACTGCTTTGGTTTTTCAGTCCACAACTTCACTGTTTTGGTTTGCTCTCATCATAGCTCTCATCATAGCTTTGTTTTCAGGCGCAGCAGGCAGCTGTTTTCATTGAAAAGCTCTTAAAAGCCACTGTAGACTACCTGCTCAGCACCAAATGGCATACAGACTAGGTTAGCCACTAGCTGGTGGACATAATGGAGCATTTATCAGCTGAAGAACCAGCTTTTGGTGTATAGTGAGTCCAGTACTTAACATCTGTTTGAATAGAGCACAACTCAGAATAAATCCTGATGTGGCTCCATATGTGCTGGAGGTGTGCATAAGCAACTGTTTGCCATATCGACTTAAACAGTGATATGTCAAGGTTGTGCTTGCAGCTTGTGTCCGCTGCTGTGGCAAGTGGCAAAACAAAACATGAAACAAAGCTGAAGTAAAAGTACAACAAATTTTAAAAGATTCCCTGACAGGTAATATTCCACGTCATTGTGTATATATCTCAAAATTTGTGCACAGTCTTGGCCTTCTACCATCAAGTCTATTTTGCATTAACATTATTAAAAACAGCTCAACTCCAGGGTGGGTTAAAAAAAAAAAAAACACAGCACTAGCAACGCAGCAAACAGCTTCGTATTCAGGAAACTCACCATATGTTTGGTGAAAGACCAGATGCTTTTCTTTCATTATCTGCAACATGTTTGGCAAATAGTGAGATTACTTGTAGCACTGCAAAATAGGTGGCCTTAGGAGCTTGGTGACTTAGTCAGTATACAAACTCTAAGTCTCTGACTAGACAATGAATTAACAGTTACTTCAAGGAAACAGCTGTGCTGTACACTTGTATCTTATGGCTCACAACAAACTACTCTGTCGCGCTTATGTGCCAGAGCTCTGGAATAAGCAGGTTTTTATAATATTGTATGGTGCAATATAGAGTACAGCTGATATGACCATTTTCTTCATTTTGGTTTCCTGTTCCCTTCAAGGCCTGCACTGTCAAGATATTAATTTACGTGAAAGTAATTAATATTGGTCTGAACTTTGACTGTTATAAATGCTGGTGCGACAAGGTTTTGGAGGATAACCCAACACGAAATCTTTCACTGCCGCGACGTCCTGTCTTGTGTAACGGTGCCTGCATGACTCTTCCCAGACAACATTAGAGATTAAAAACAACAATGTCTGCCTCGTAAGTGAGCACATGTGCTTTTGTGTGAGTATTTCCCTTTTGAAGATCTCAGATTATTAATCTCCATGAGTGGTGGTGGCACTTGTAGCTCGGCTGTTGTGTGTCTTATACATACAGCAACCTGCATGCCAGTTCAAAGCCGCCCAGTGCAGTGCAAGGGATGAGGAGACATGAAAGAAACACTCAACAACATGTACAGTCTAAAAGATCACAGGGCGAAATGGCTGGGAAGGCATGCCAACATAAACAAATCAAACACACCTACATTTTAGGGGTTTGTCAAATCAAGTGCACCCACATGTTCAGGGCTCTTAATGGCATGGATGCAGCAGAAGAGAAGTGCAGTGTTGTGTTACGGATACAAAAGTAATGCACTGATAATGTAGTCAGTGTTAATTTTCTGCGCTGCACTGAAAATCTAAATGTAGTTTTTTGTCCCCTTGAACTCTATCTTCAGTTTCAAACACTGTGGGTCTGATGGAAAATAAACAACACTTTCCAGCTATGACTGTCAGTGACCATCACCTCTTTAAACATTCATTTTATTATGTCAAACCTGACACTGAACAATGGGAATATTGACAGTCATGTGTTATGAACAAGCCCAGTTGTTTGAGTATTTTAGCGCGTCGGGCTCCCAGGCGGGCTGTAGCTTTGTGAAAGCCCTGTATTGTATTTCTTTCCTGTGCCAGAGCCCGTTTCCTGTGGCGGTGCTGTGTCAAACAACGATGACCCTCCGCTTCCTGCGAGTCGCATGGAGACAGGCCTGCCACGAGCCCCAGGGCCTCACCGCCAGCCACTGAACAACCTCCCAAGCCCCCAGTCCGTCTGGTCTGTCTGCTTTCAAGTCATTCCCTCCACCTTGCCCTCACTGGATCACACTTTTTCCCTGTCCTACCTTTAGTTTAATTCCTTACCTCCCTGTAACTGCTGCTTTTTGTTCTTTTCCTCCCCCTTCTGTTCATTTCTCTCCCACCTCCTCACCTGTTTTCTCATTCACCACCTCCTTTCAGTCCTTTGCCCCCTTCTCCTCTGTGTTTCCCTCTGTCCGCACCTCCTCTTTCTTGTTACATCCCTTCTTCCCTCCTCCCTTTGTCCCACTGTCCAGGTCAGAAGAAGGTCTGTCAGACATTTCCTGTGCGAGAAGCAGGTCCAGACCACACCTTGCGAGGGGATTTCTGCAACTACTGTCAGAGACGCCTTATAGAAACACACAGACATGCACACTCCTGTCTGCATATATACACATCACATGAAGCTACTGTACACAATGAAAATACATGGTTGTTTTTGGCAATAAGCTCTGACAGCACACTGCTGAACTTGCTATCTGTAGGAAAAAAAGAAACTTGTGGGAAACAGTTGGAAACAGTATAGAAAACACAGGCAGTAGGCATAATATCAGTGCTCCATCTAGAATAAGCAAAAACAAAAAAGCTAAAAGTGTATTTTTACATATTCAGAATAAAACTGGAGTGACTGTCAGCTGATAGCTGTTGACCTCTCTATAAGTCAAGTCCCTATGTTTTTGTGCGCTGAAACAGGACACTTACATCACATGCAAAACACCCTAGGGCCACATCTCTGCTTCTGAGTATGAGAAAGCTGTCAAATCTTGCATTACTATTGGTCCCCATAGAAATCAACCACATGGCAGGGGTTAAAGACTGACATTTTAAGTACAGCAATTCAAATCACCAGTAGATTTCAGACAGCTGATATGCATACTTAAACAAAATCTGAGCTTTTATGGTAACTCGTATGCAAGAGAATTTCACTCACCACATTAAAACTCAACTTTGATCTTGAACAGTGTCCTGGTGGTATGTGAGCACGTGTGTGCGTTGGCATGGTCCTCTAAGTTCCACAGGCACGGCCTGTCTTTGAATTAGCTTCTCATCTCCTTCCATTCAAGGTCACAAGTGCACACGTGCACATATGCACACACATGTATGCTGGTCGCAAATAACGTACTTCGCAGTGCATCTCCAACACGACTCCTCCAGCCTTCTTCCAGTCCGGGTCAAAGGCAGGAAGTGAGCTGGGAGAAAAGGAGGAAGCAGAAGCAGCTCTCTCTAGCTGCAGGTAGTGACCCTGAGCCTTGACCTCCAACCTCACCCTCCATCAGTCTGAGAATACACACTCTGACAAAACACAGATGTGCAAACATGGTGGTGTCGCCAACAATTTGCAAATATCAAAGAAACTGTGTCTGGTACCTGGTGCTGGTAAAGCCTTTAAACAGTTGATCTTTCTTAGGAAATGTTAAAGGCTTTTAAATCCCACCTTAAGGCTTGTTTTAAAAAAGAAGTCAAAATCCAGTATTATAATTTATCTTTTTATTATTTGACAACAACAATAACAGTATGTTGCATTTGTTCACTCATTACATTTACAGATGTGGCCAGGAAAGCTGTATGGATTCATGGACTTTGTTCACACAATCATCCATCTATCCTTCCTTTATCAAACTGTTTGATGATGCTGGAGGGTACAGTACAGCTGCTGAAGAGACTGTTAGGACATGAGCCCTGTCCAAAATCAACTCTCTGACCATACACACATAAATGTGCCAAAACCAGCATCCTTATTGCCTGTGCCTGCACCTGGGAGATTTAAACCTTTTGAAGTATCACAGATGTATCACTAGTCATGTGAAGTCTAGTTGTTTTTGGACAGAGCCCATGGATTTGGAAGGTGATTGACTTTCTGGAGCTGCCTCACCAGCTCCAGAAGAATAACCTGCTGCCATATTTGGAAGGCTCCAGTTTACCCTCGGTGGTTGGGTTGGGCTCAGGACGTGGTCTTGAGTGGTAGGGGTTCTCAGGCAGTGGCCGTGTGGTTGCCACTTTGGTCACCTATAAAAGAAAAGGAACATGCATGCCATGACTTGTCAGACATACACAGCCCTCCCCTTATGTCATGATTTACATCTTCTCAACTCTCCTCTCACCACATCCCCTATCCTCTCTCCTTTTCCCCTCCTTTGTACTTTGTGTATGACTTGCAGGGTCAGGTCTACCCCTCTCTCATCTATGCTCCCTCTGCTACTACTGTGCCCTTTTCTTTCTCCAACACTCAATATCTTCCCACCTGAATGGGTCACTCTCTTTCTTCTAAGCTCTTATATAGCTGAGAAACCAGAGAAACTCAGTCAGTGCGTTGACATTCAACCTGAACATTTCTTCATGGTAAGTCAGATTGCTGCTCTTCTGTTTCCAGGCTCATGTGATTTGATTCCATGAACAATAGCTCTGCCTGGCAAGCGCAAAATGTCCAGAAAGTTGATTACAGCCATTCATGGATTCCCAGGTTTGTGCAAGTGTCTTTTAAAAGACTACAGAAATAAATGCCCTAAAAGCTCCTGTCAGAATCAGTTTTGAGTTTTGCTTTGATTGCTGCAGCCTAATTAATGCCTGCCAGCCAGTTATGCAAACCCCTTTAATGAAAAGAATCCCCAAGGCAGCAAAAAATACATGATTTTCCTGTTCAAAACTGTAGCTGAATTAGACCACTATGCTTTTAGCAATCAGAGGCGCTTGCACAGCCCACAATCGGCAAGAATAGAGCCCATCAACCCAGCTGCTCACATTGTGAATGCGCAGTCAATCTCTCACAAGTCTCACCTTAGACAAGTCTCCCAACTCAGGTCTCTCCCATCCCAGCTTATCAAGGACGCAGCTGTCGAAGGTTTGCTGCTGCTTACGGCAACGACGGAGTTCTGCCAAATTCGAATAATCCAGACAGGTCCAGTACTCCGTGAAGGACTCGGCACAGTTACCCTTGATTTGCCTATAAGGATTGGTGTGAACAGAGTTAAAAATGTATCAATAAACCACATTCATCCTATTAGTCCATCAAATTGAAGATTCAGACAGAAGTCCAAGTCAGGAACTTTCATTAAATTGTGGTTTATGACTTGTCAGTTTCCAATCATCAAAAAGAATTCTGACTGCCATGGGCCAGTTTTCACAATAAGAATATTCCTAACTTGTCATGTGAATGAAGTTCTTCTAGTTCTTCTGGCAGTTGCCAGAAGCACCCACGAATCAAACCAGGTCCCAGGTGCAATTACAGCTTTTCTCAAATCTTTCCTCATTATAATAATTACAGGTACTTCGCTTTCACAATAACTCTCAGTTTATCTTTGGGGTTAGAGTGTCAGTTGTTTGTTTCTGCTTTTGAATTAGAGGTCATGTGTTTTACACTTTTTCTTACTTTCTTTCTTCTTTTTTTTTTAGAAACCAAAAACACAAGTTGTTTGAGACACACGCAAACACACAAAAGCACCTTAGTTACTGCATGGGCATCAGGGTACAACCAAAGCTCTGTCTTAAACTGTCAGTAAACACAGGCATAGTAGTTAAGAGTGAAAAATCCCAGACCACTTCCTCAAACAGCCCCCAGTGGCAAGTTTCATAGACACAATAGGCTGTATAGTTAACTTATGTTATACAATTCCTTTTTTCTACTGGGCATTTTAGAAAGAAAGTAGCACAGAAAAATGACGTAAAGAACATATTTTAAATTTAGTGTTAATTGAGATTTTAGGGTAGAGGCTGACTAATTCAATAGCTGAAAAAATGATTTTTATCAAACTGAAATGAATACAAAGTAAAATTATTAATGATAATAATAATAATAGTAATAATAATAATAATGCTTAAATAGCTCTGCAGGAATAGACTGACTTGAAAAAATAATCCAGATGATCCAAAAACAGCTGTGAGATTAGTACTGTGACAAAGTACACTTACATAATGGAAAACAAGTTTTCAGACATTTGGCAACATCTCAGGAAAGTTGAACTGAAAGTTTAACCACAAACCTGTTGTGGGTATTTTTGCTTTAGTTCTGCTGAAAGCCTAGAGACTGTGCTGTGTGGTTTTAATCTTGGGTTTAAGTGTGTGACACATGTCTTTACCTTCTTTTAAATCTGCTCCTTCCTCTGGGTATTTTGGGGCTTTCTTCATGTATTCATATTTCCAAAAACATGCGATCACTCATCGTTTCTTCTATTAAGATGCACTTTGGAATATTAAGGACAATACGTGCCCCATTTTTTACATTTACAATTACAATTTCTAAAATATTAAGACAAATAGTCATAATACAGACAATTAGAAAGTTAGAAGAGATCTTATGCAGCTACAACTTCTCACCACTCATGGTTCAGTGCATTCAGTAGAGGCAGGTGGAGTGTAGAGTTTATTAGCAGGACAAGTTACAGAACAGGCCAAAAGACAATCCAACTGTGTGTTATCTTTGATCTGTGTAAACTTAACAACTGTAACCCCTGGAACAACAATTATCCAACAGCAGTATTTACAACCTCAAAGCACATATTCTGCCCATGTGTCCATCACAGAGGAAGAAATGCAAAAACTCTTGACCACAAACCATGGTTTTACATGGATTCTCACACTATGCACTCTCCAGCTGGCTCCAGAGATCAGCCACATCTGAAAATCAGTCTGACCACAAGCGCACTGCTCAGTTTTGCAGATGATAGCAGTGTGGCAGCCTCACATCACTCATGTATTGCCTTAACCGTCAAACACATTGCTCATTACTGCTTTCTTACAGGTTTCTAGTCTGTTCACACAGGTACCATATATCTGATAGACAACTATTTTTGTAATTATAGGAAAAACACACACTGTGTATATCTTCTGAGATGATTGTAATCATGTCTATGTATGGGTGTGTATTACCTGAAGAAGTTGAGTGCACACTCGTTTACTTTCCTCCCTTCCTCTAAACACTTCCTGGGGTCCTTCTCCTCCCAGCGACAGAGCATGAATTCCTTGTTGGGTTTGTCACACTGGGAGCCATAATGGTGGGCAGCAGCCTTCAGCACTGCAGACGACACATTGATCTGGAAAGAAACAGACACATGCAAAACAATGAGACTTGGTTAAAATTATCATTAATTACCAAGTAATAGATTTGCTGGGACATAATTTCATTTTTGTTAGGTATGGGAATATTTTTGTGTTGCCTGACCCTTGCTGATATTTGTGATCCCATTAAGAGAGCAGAGGTAAATGTATGAAGATTGTCCATCAGTTTAACATGGGTCCAGGGCAGAGAACACTGTTAATGTGTTGCCCAACTGGGGGCAGCTGGAAACTGCTAGGCCAGCTCCAATATTAAAAAGTACACCTTCAATCACATTCAAGTTGTTTTATTTAGTCTGTAAATTTTATCTTGCTTTCTAAATGTCTGTATTTAAAAATAAACACACAATGAAAATAGACTTTGTAATTTAATTAATTAGTTATGAGGACCGAGCTCTTTATTGGAGAAAAGTCATTCATCAACCCAACATCACTCATCAATATCTTTATATATTCCAACTAAAGCAGTGTTGCCAGATAAATGGATGTTCTGCAAATCAGTGTTGAACTCTGATAATCCCCACACCAGAGAAGTAATGCAAATATATCACAATACTGTGTTTAAAGTAAATTCAAATGCTCTAAAACATACTTCTTAAGAATTTTTATTTACAGAGGAGAAGGATTTGTCAGGCCCTGGGCATCAGAACAGTATAAAGTACAAGAACAGTATGAAGTTGCTGGAGAAAGGTTTAGAGCACTGCCAATGTGATGTAATTCTTCAAATATGTGTTGAACTACTGAATTTAAACGCACCTAGCATCTGCACACATATCGTTCATTAGATCACTGACTGGTTTTGAAAAGATTGGAGCTGCTGCGAGCTAACACCTGACTTCCAAGGACAAGTTCAATGTGTCAAATAACACTGCTGTTGACATAAACATGTCAGGAGTTGTTCTGGGTCAGCCAATGCAAAGTTACTGTCCACACAGTGCTGATATGGAGAGGTAGTGTTAAACGACACAAACCCTGCAAAGACAAAGTTAATGATTGTTTCTGCATCGATAGTATTGAAGACATATTTTAATTCCTCTAAAGCTATTTAATGTTGCCATGGTGGCTATCGCAAAGATGACAGAATATTCAGCGACATCAATTGCGAACATAAATATTCACTGGCGGGTGTATTATTAACCCATCTTATCTAACTATCTTTGACCACTGTGAAGGTTGGTAACGCTAGCTGCAAAAGTTGTTAAATCCTGAGCACATATCCTGAAGCCTATAGCAGCTAGCGTTAGCAG
Organism: Lates calcarifer; assembly: GCF_001640805.2. NCBI lineage: Eukaryota > Metazoa > Chordata > Actinopteri > Centropomidae > Lates > Lates calcarifer. The sequence goes on along the minus strand of NC_066841.1, from coordinate 9,309,995 downwards.
CTACTTAGCTAGCATGTTCTGTCTATGATTTTCATTCAAGCTTAAGAATAACCGCTGCTCACCTCGTCCACACTTAGCTCCTGCAGAGTGGGAACTTCCAGTGTTGTGGGCATGGCTGCACAAGGAAACAAAAACGCAGAAAATCAAACACCGCCGCTTAAAAACATCCAAGGTCCTCGCTCTAGGACGAGCGACGACGAGGCCGCGGAGAAGGTCAGTTTGCTTTCTGATTGCTGCCAGCCGGGAGGAGGCGCGCTCTGATGACGTACACGAGTAAGCGACAAAGGCCGCCCGCATGCGTAGTGAAAAAGACTGTTAAAGGAAATAAGAGTTGGATGAATTTGTTATTTTGGGTGGTGTTTTGTCAAGTTTTATTTTGAATTCGTATTAAAAGACTGTGATACACTGTTCTTTATGAAGAGCAGTTTCAAGACGTCCCTCTCAGCTTTCTGTTGCATAGACTATATATAGAGAAGTATGTTGCCACGTTGCCATGGTAACGTCGCAGTTCAGCGTTGGCCCGTCTCAAAGCCGCGGTTTGTACCTTAGTTTATTTAATTTGAGAAGACGAAAGCATATTAATGGAGTTCACTGGGAGCACTTACACAGGAGACACAAAAAATTACAGGTAAAATAGCACAACTGATTTGTAGCCCTAAAAAGCAGTATTCACATAACCAAATTAATCACAAAGTGGTTTGTAGTTAGCTAAAAGTTGACGGCGCACTGTTGACCACCTCCTCTCTCGCTCAGGATGGAAGGAAAAGGAGAGTATATCTTTCCCACAGAGACCAAGTATGAGGGAGAGATGAAAGATGGGATGTTCCATGGCAAAGGAGTGCTACATTTTCCAAATGGAAGTAAATATGAGGCTATTTGGGAGAACGGCATAGCTAAACAGGTGAGGAGTTGTGTGCATGTATGTGTGTATGACAGAATATATGCATCCATATGGCATGCGTGACTGTGTGTTTCACATTGGTTATACTTGTTATCACATCTGGTCCCTTTTAGCAATCACTCACCATTATTGTCGCAGTTATTAGGTTTCTCTCCCTTTTTCCTGCGTGAAGCTGTAGTCCCTCCTGCTCTGATGCAATCTTTCATGGACTTTTGCCACAACAGTGATCACTCCAATTATTATCATCACTGCAGTTGCGGTTCATGTGAAATGATAGCAGCTCTGAACCATGACTAACATTGGCCCAGACTACCCTGCACCTGTGTTCATGCCAGCCCAAGAAAACCCTCTTCTATTCAAAACAGGCCTAAACCATCCAATATACTCAGAAATTCAAACTCTGGAAATTACATCTGGGAACTAATAGCTCATTCTGCAACTTGCACTTCTTCCTTCAAACAATGCTTCTCAGCCTGGGGCTTCAGGATCCATGTGTTTTTTTCTTCATATTTTAGGATAGGCAAAAACATATATCTGCTGTGAAAATTTGCAGTTTTGCCTTCTCATTTTGAAATAGTGCATAAGTCTGTAGCCTCCATGCCTTCTATGAGAATTAACAAGCATTTCAAAGTGTCATATGCCTAAAAGTTTGAGATCACTTTGAACACTCTGTGTATGGTAATTTTTTAAGATACTATTAAAATACCGGTAATATGTTTTATTAGAAATCTTATGGTTGAGGTGTAAATATCACTGCAACTGCTATATTGAAATTTTGTTAACAAGTGTTAATAAATAAAAGGGATAACAACAACAAACAAGAATAACCTGGAATTTTGTCTGGTGCATATAAACAGACCTTTTCTACTGCAGAGACTTGTAATAGCAGGAAAAGCACAGGTGTAATTTATCACCTTAATTAAGGCTGCATTTCCATGTTGGTGTTTCAGTTCCATGGTTCTGGTACTGTGCATCCTGGTTAACTGACATAGTTTAATGGGAGACTTCAGTGGAGCTGAGCCATCGTTACTGTCATTAGTAACACCTGTGCTTTTCCTGCCTGACGGGTCTGAATATCTACAGAGAAAAAGGTCTATAGATAAGACTAGGTTAAATTTCTCTTCTCTTCTCTTCCAATTTGTATTTGACCCCTCACTGAATATGCGCTCTTAACACACACACAGATAGTGTGTGTCAGCTCACCCAAAATACCAAAAGACATATTTTTCCTCTTTACCCCAGTGGTACATATCAATGCAGAAAGTTTTGGTTTCATCTGCTGAGGTTTTGAGATATCCATCTCTAAAATTTCTGCCTCAACCCAAAGACAATGGAGGAAAATTTCTTGTGGTGCTTGAAGCACTGAAAAGTGACATTTGAAAACCTCACCAGCAACTTATCTTTCCAGAAACCATGTCTCGGCTACACAGGATAACCTTCAGACCTCGCTTTCAACAGCTTTCACTGGAAATACTTTCTGCCCAAGAAACAGTCCCAACAAAAACTTTCAACAGTGAGGTCTGTGGATTATCTTGAGTAACAGGGACATTGTTTCTGCTGTTGAGTTTTTCAGATGTAATTATTTCACCACTTTTAGGAGCACAAAGGGAATTTCATCAGCTTCCATTGTACTGGGGTGGTTGAAGATGCAGATATCAGAGTTTTGGCACATGACACTGAAACTATGCATGGTCAGACACCACTAGAGGCAAGTTGGAAACTAAAGTTTTTGTAATTTATGGGTGAAATTACCTTTTAAAGTTTATGACTGAAGAATGAAGATGATTTAGCCCACTCTATATTTCATTGTGCTTCCTCACAAGGGTTCTTTTACCTTTGCTGATGGTCTGCAGTACCTGGAGAAGGACTGGGACTACTGTGATGGTTATGACAGGCGCTTCTACAGTGAGAGGTGCAATGGACTCAGGCCTGCAGGTTGGGTTCTGTTTATTTGTTTATTTCCTCTCTATACCACTCTCACAGAAACACAAACATCATTGAAGTTTTCCCAGAATTACAACACTGTCAGTATATTAAGATTTGGAACACATGGGTGTAAGAGAAGTAACAGCCAAAGCAATTACAGAGAATTAAGTTTTGAACACAAAATCTTCTAGGTATGCAACAGCATTAACCACTGAGATATTCCTCTAACTGAGGATAGTAAACAACCATAAGAAAATAATTAAGTGCAAACTATCCACCCTGTCCATGCAGGAAAGTCTCAGCTAACTGATCTGCATCCTCCACGTGTTATTCCTGATCGGTGTTATGATTGTGGAGATGGTTTCTATGACCCCACCACAAGAGTCGTCACTTCCTACACAGGCAGATTCCTCAGGAACGCAGGTGAGACAGAAACTATCCTGTTATTATCACTGTTGTAGCCTTGTGACACCGTCAAAGATGACTGGTCCATAGGAGATATGGTGCACATGTAACCCCTTACTTTGAATAATAATAATAATCCTTTGCAACTAAATGGATACCCTCTAACATAAATATATTATGAACAATCATTATTATTTTAGCCAGCAATTGTTATAGCGAGATGAACAAAAGTAGGCATTACCTGCTGCAGTCCACAATCCACATATGAAGCAGGGATAATTGACATTTTCACAACATCTCTATCATAGTCAAAATCGTACCTCCTTTTCTCACTGCCTACATTTCTTTAGTTAGTGCACATTTTTTCCACTATCTTGATGCCAAATTGGCTCTATCTGTGTTGAGTAATATCCAGGCATTTTCGCCTGTGGTGCCAAGGTAAATTACAAAGATTAAAGTCAAGAGTAAAAACAAATTTACTTTACAAATTAAGCACATAAAGTTTAATATCAAATGAAACATCTTGTCAATGATAGATTGCAATACGGTTAATGTATTTATATTGAAACTTAATAAAGCAGCGCCACTTGTTTCCAAAATTGATCATAATTAGGAATAACATTAATTACAGTAATCATGTTGCTGTTGATTTAACCTAGATTTCCAATTTGGAACTTGCAGCACACTGATGCTTTGGGTGTTTACAGTTTTAAGGTGTTTGCAAAGGACATAAAGTTGGATTTATGGCCAAGCTGTCACAGATGTTCTCTTAGTTCCCTAGTCTAGAGTCCTCATATAATTGTTTCAATTGTTGGTTGATAATTTAGTTTTATTCAAGGAAGGAAATGTCCACTCAGGCATATGCCTCATGAAGATCCACTGAGTTAAAAGCCATACAATCAGCCAAATTAGTATTGAGGGAGTAATTGTTGCTGCCTTGTCATACAAGATAGTAGCTCTGTGTAAAATCATGTGTACTTTTCAACAACTGAACTTTTCTGAGAAGAGGCCACATAGAAAAAGCTTTACTGAAGCTACTTTGAAACATAGTGAAGCTCTTGAATTGAATTTGTTTCAGGCAAGTCTGAAAGCATACAGTGTGGCCATATGGGGAGGATTTGATAACAATGAACCTATGGAGTGATTTTAAATGGATTATCCCTGGATTCTCTGATGGAAGATTACTGCTACAAGTCATCTGATAAGCATGCCTCCATAGGCTATTTCAGTCAACTCAAAAGTTTTTTTAACTTTTGTTATTTGTCAAAAGTGGAAAATTCAAGACACATTTTTCCACTGAACGAGTGCCCAGTTTTGGAACTACTGATTTGAAGTGAATGCGGTTTGTCAGGTGTCCAGATAGGAATTCCCAATTTTTGACATCCTCTGCTCGTCACGTCTCCCTGCCATACTTTAACATAATGTTGCGCATTAGGCATCAGGTTTTGGATCTGTTTTTTTTTTGAGTGCACCTGGGAGGGAGGGCAATGGAGATCTACATGGCAGCAGCCTTTGAACTCAGCAGTTTCTAAATGACTTTCAGTTGAGGTTAAGTCCAGTTTTATTGCTGTGCATCAAGGGTATTCAATTATCTTTGTTAGCCATGTTAGCTGTACAGCTCTAGGGATGACAATGTCATGGTGTCGATTGGTTGGTCTGTTTTTCTGTCCTCCATTTGGTCCAGACTGAAATATCTCAACAGCTAGTGAATGGTTACCATGAAAGTTTGTTTTTTTGTGGTACACAGATGATGAATCCTACCCTCTTTGGTGACCACCTGACTTTTTTAGAACAGTTAACATGGCTGCAAAACTTGGAGCCTGGTTATTAGGCATGTGCTGTGCAATATCTTTACAAAGTACATGCATTGAGACATTTAAAATCATACAGAGCTCTTGCTTTTAGTTGCAGAAATGCAGGAAGCATTCAAACCCGACAATTTCTGGTATTCTACAGTTGTTTAAGAAATCAGACAAAGTCCAGCTTCATCTGGTAATTCCTGAATCTGTTTTATTTTGTATGTGAATTGATTTGATTGTTCCGTACCTTACAAATGCAGACATGTGTCAAAACATGATCCTTGGCAGAAGTTTATGTATGACTCACAAGCTCCCTAAGGTAGAAATGTAATCTCAGGCAGAATATTTGTATTCAGATGAGCTACTTGCAGCATAATACAGATTAGTTCCACAAGCACACAAATCTCATTTACATACGTGTAGAGACAGAAGGAAACAGAGGAGAGGATCCACATCCTCACCAGATGTCATCAGCATGTGTGAGAAGACAAAAATATGTTTTGTGATTCTTTCCTTGATGCGGGTTGTTCATCATCATTATAGTTCTGGTATTGATCAGTGAAATTATGGAGAGAGAGAGAGAGAGAGAGAGAGAGAGAGAGAGAGATAGTGAGGAGGAGAACAAAAGAGGAGGATGAGAGGAAAAGATTTATTTTTTTTTTGGAAGTTGAGATGAAAAAGAAGAGGAACTGAACACTTTCCAACAATGCTCTGACTCTGTTTTGATTTAGATAAATATGGACTCAAACAGGAACTATTTAATTGATGTATGCCTTGTTTTTATTTGTAGTGTTTATCTGCATGTGTGTGGAGAAAAGTGGCCTGTGTATCTCACATACACTATTAATGCCTGTGTGTGCACTCCTTCTTGTCTTGGTATACAATTCTTGAGAAGGATGCTTCTGCATCCTGTAAGGATTTATTTTTCAACCCTGGGAGGTGAAGGCACATTTGTCAGAGTGGGTGTGAAGACAGAGTTTATTGCCTCGTGGCTTCCGCCCAGGATGAGGACTGTGAGGATGATGGGACACAGGGAAGACCCACCCTCCCAGTGGGGACGTTTGGTGCAGCAAGGAAAGAGGAAGGAGCTCCACATGTAATACTTACAACTAGTGTATGTAGGACAAGGGAGAAGTAAGCAAGTGAGGACAGTGAGGACAAAGCCTCATATCTAGAAAAGTTGCAAAAATTATGCATATGGAACTGTTTTTAAACACAGATGATTCAAGTTTTTACCCCCCTGGCTCTAAATATTGTTGCTTGGAAATAACAGGCTAAACTTCACTCACTGGCCAAAACTGACCTATTGCAAAGGCCTGCCCTCCTTAGTTACTGTTGCTAACTTGGACAAACAGCCCTTCTTGGAATAGTGCCAAGTAGCAAAACAATAGGATCTGTTACTAATATTCCCCAAGAGGTATAGAGTATTTTTGGAATTGAACCGATTTCTTGTCATCAAGGAGCTGCTGATATGCCTGCATACATGGAGGGATTTGTCAAGAGTACTGGTATACCATGTAGAAAATGTAGGATGATATGGTGAGAGTGTCAGTTGGAATGGGGACCTCCTGGTTCCAGAGAGTTAGCTGTGACATTTCTGAAGCAGTAAGTAAAGTGACCCATACTACATTACCGCTTACATTTCTTTCAAAACTTTAGGCCAGTAATTTACAATTTTACTGGCTGTAGCTCAGATGGTGGCCATTGATTCTAAGCTTAAAGCATCCTTGAGCAAGACACTGAACCCCAGAACACTCCTCAAGTACAAGTCACATTCAATAAACACTAATAATGCCATGGCTGACCCTCTTTATGACATGCATAACACTTCAGACACCAATGTACAGTAACAGGCTGGCTCTGATTGTAAGTGGTACACTCAACTATAAAAATTTCACTTTACTCACTGGCAAGGACCAGGGAGCATTTACATGGGTTAGAGAAGCTGTTTAAGGTCGTGGTCTGTGTAACCAGTGGATGATGACCGATGCCCTTTGCTGACCGTGGTCATTGTTTCCTGTCCTCTTGTTTAAATAAACTGCGTGTCAGATTTGTTTTCCTATTAAATTTGAGAAAAGAAATGGCATTCAGTTACAGAATTATGCTTTATTTCAAATCTACAATGTTAAGTTTAGGTAGTTGCTGAATAGCTTTTACAACGTTTGAAAGGCAGGGAGTCATATCCTCATTATTTACCTGTTTTTTGGTGACTGGTTTGGATGATAGACTAGCAGTTGTCACAAGATTTGTCTGAACAATTTGTTGGAGAGCAGAAGGAATTCAGGTCTTTTTGGCTGGAGACACTGGGATAAGACAAATGAGAAAAAGAGGGAGCAACTTTGGAAGGAGGGTTGAAGCAAGATCTGCAGGGGTCAGACAGGTCATTTTGATACAAAGTCACCATCTGAAATACACAGAAGACGGAAAGAGAGGAATGTCTGAGTGTGTGTTTCTGTCTCTGTGACCGTGCACTGTGTGTGAGTGTGTCAGTGATGAGTAATTGCAGGTAGTGAAAGATGAACATTCAGGGATCACAGACTTTATGTCTGGCTGATGTTCCTCCCAACCTTCTTCGTGAATGTTCAACCTCTACTTTACTACCACAGTAATGAGTCATTAAGAAGAAAAACAGCAGTTTTTCATCTCCTCCACTCATCTCTTGCATTTGGCATTGTGGATGAACTGGCAGACTAATCCATATTTGTCTTATCATCTTAAAAAGGATCTCTTCTGATGTTTTTTGGATGTTTATTTGTCATGTGGCTCACTAAATACTTCTGCATGGCGTAAATAAACACTTAGTAGGAAAAATAAAAACACATCAGTCATGAATCCTCATTGGTGGTCAGAGATAGCTTACAGGTGAGAAGTTGTTGTTTTGCTAATTAAGACAATTAAAATTACATGGATCATACATGATATAAACACAAATAATTAACATTGCATTTTGCTTCCATACGGTTTAAAACACAGCTTGCTAAGAAGCTAATGGAGGTTAATGATGGAGATTTGAATCATGGCTTGATTTAGTTTTTCTGTATTTTTTTAGTTTGCATTTTTATTGTGATGTGAAAGCATTACAGCAAACATGTGCTTCCACTTACTACTCACTGTGTCATAGCCCAGCTTAAATAAAGCCAACAGACTACAACACAATGAAATGATTACTGTTAAATCTGAAACACAAATCACATAATCAAACAACAAAATATTTTAAATACAAACAACTCAAAAAGGCTATTTTTATCTGCTTTCCCCAAAAACTTCCCAAGACACATAATTGTACTTTAATTTGTCCTTACTGATGAAGATTGTTGTTTCTTAAATTTGGAGGTGAAATGTAAAACATTTGCATTACTCTGTAAAACTGCAATTAAAAAACAACGAAGGGAAAAGATACATAGGCCACATCTGCACAATCAAATCTCCACCACTGACTGATTGAATATGTTCTGTTATTACAAACAAATACACACACACACACACACACAGTCAGTTATGTATATTCTGTCTTGGCAACAGGCAGCAACACTCGGCAGCAGTGCAGGAGGCGGCAGCAGCTCCAGCAGGGGCCATGTGTTGCCATATTGTTTGTAGCACTTTCCTGTTTCTGGAATAACCGCTTCCCTTTGAAACTCCACACAGAAAGAGCTCCACACTCAAAACATTCCACTGCCAAGGAAAACACCTCTGGTGACCAAACCACGGGCCCCTCCCTTTGTCCTCGTCCAGCCGAGGTGTTTCACAGACAGATAAAATCAGCCGGGGCCCTGGGGAGTGGAACAAATCCTCACGTTGCCTTTCCTGAAACTCTCATTTTTCATACATCTTGTGAGACAAAAAAAAATCACTATAAAACATGATTTAAAAGTTAATCTTGTGAGCTGTGACAGATGGATTAATAATTTTAAAGATCAGTATCTCACCATCAAAGCTAGAAACGCCAAAATCACTGCTGTTTTCCATGATTTGATCAAGACACAAAACCTAGGGCTGCTCCGTTTGCAGTGAATTGGAGACAGATGACTTCTACATGTATGTTTGAATGTTTGTTTGAGCTTTCACATTTAGGTAAGTTTGATTCACTGTCGTACCTCCAGTTGGAAACCACAAAATGTGTATATATTAGCATTTATTGACCATGCATATGCAACTACAGTTAGTCCTTTAAGTTGAGCTCTTCAGTCAGTGGATCAGCTCCAGAGTTTGTCTCTTGTTGACATCACAGAGTCGTAGCTTTCCTGTTTACATGAATATTACACTATTATTCTACTTCACCATCAAATCCAGCAGAATACAGTCATCTCTTATGCAAATCACTATGGTACAAGAAAGTTGATTTTTGCTTTGGCTAATTAAGCCATGTGTGTCTGTTTTTGTGTGTAAGTTGAAGTGTGTGTGTGTGTGTGTGTGTGTGTGTGTTAATTCACCGCCATTAGGCTGGAAGGAAACACTTTTCCCTCAGAGTGTATTTTAAGGATTAAGATAAACAGACTTAAACAAGGTGCCATTATCGCTTCCACACACTCTCTCTCCTGTGTACATTGCACAAAGGTCATCCATGCAGGTTGTTATTGTCACGATGGATATCAACCGGAAAACTGTGTTTGTGCTGCACTTCATTGAATATTAAGGTGATACAGTCAAAATTTCCACCTGAAATTGACCCTAAAAAATTGCCTGTATCGTTACTTCACTGAGAGAAGACATGATATGATTTTATTCATTTATTTCTGTATCTAGCTGTCTAACCTCCCAATCCCAGTTACATGAAATGACAAACTAGTAAATCCAAATCACAAAAGTGTCCTGCTGTTCTCAGATTGCAGAGAATTGCCTTAATATACCAGCCACCTGTGCCCTCAAATAACTCAAGGTACCAATTACATACAACTTAAATCCTGAGATAAACGCTGCCATACAATCTCAAGAGGGCAGAATTACAGCAAATATGAAAATGTTCCAATCTAATTCTCATCAAGGCAGGTTGTGGTTCGTGGCTAAGTGAGGTCACTCTCATGGCAACACAGTAAGGCAGCGATGCACAGGCTTCGGTAATTACCTTTTCCACTAACACGTGTGTCACAAAGGCTGGTGGAAATGTTTGCGTGGCAGCTGTCCGCATGTCCGATATATTCAATTGACCTCCGATCAGAGCAGGTAGAAAGAGAGAGACAGACTAGTCCGAAAAGGGGCCGGGGGGGGGGTTTACAGTTGAAGTGGCTGTTAGTGTCGACGCCCATTGCTTGCAATTACACACAATCAGTCCGAGAGCTGCAGACCTGCTCCTCTGTACAATGGAACCCCGCGCGCAGTGGAACCTGGGGGTGAGGCCCGCAAGCCGCTCAAGTACATGCAGCTGCACACGCTCCAGAGAAAGCTCACTTCCCCTGCAATTAGCTACTCATTTCAGTTTTAACAATGAAAACTGGTTTATTATCAGCTCCTCTGGCAGTCGTTTTGGTTTAAAAAAATTGGCGTCCATTTTTGGGGGTTATTATTTATTGGTGTCTGAAGTGGCTCTGAGAAGTTATTTTCTCCTAATTGTCAGGGTTATCTTGATTTGACAAATTTACCCAAGACTTGAATGGCACTTCACTGTTGCAGCCTCACACACAAAATGACCTGTGGTTTAATTATGCAGCCTACTGGTTATTACAGATTTGATTTAAATGTTTTAAGTGAGCTCAATGAAATGAATACAGCTCCTTGCTGTGAACCCTTTACACTTCAATCTGTGGGTTGTATTTCTTTTTCCTATTTGGACATAGCTCAAACATTTAGAAAAAACAATTTACTTTTCATCTAAACTTTGTTTCTGGTACCATTAATACAAATTCAATACTTTCAAACTCAATACTTTCAAATTAAATCTTTCCAACAGATGACTCAGAACATGAGTGGATTGTGCGTACTTGTCGGAAAGCTTGGGACGAGGTTGTTGGCATTGATCCTGAAAAATCTGCAACCAGACCTGAAGAGGCCACCAACATGAAATGATCCTTTTTTCTTATTAAACCACATTTCACTCAACATTTTCTTTCTAGTAATATTAAAACTTTATGTCTTGATTCTATGTCTTGTCTCTTACCTTGTAGAAGACATGTCATGAGTGAAAAGCAAAACAATAGGTTCATATTGTATTGTTACTTTTATTTTTCCTTTTTTAACCTTGTAGGAAGTACAACTGCTGCCTTTCAGTGCATTCATCTTCACTTACATAATATTGTGTATGTGTGTGTGTGTTTGTGGTGTTTGAGGGAAAGAAGGAAAGAGAGAGGTCTGAGAATTTAAGGGCAAAACAGTGTGTGTCCAGTTTTCATCCAGTTTGAATTAAGAAAACTTTAATTTGATATGCACGTTGAGTTTAGTTGTTGGTTGTACAAACATATCACTATGCATGTCCACAAGAATATTATTGTTATTTGATCAGTGAATATCAGTTTCCTGCAGGCTCAGAAGTCTAATACAGTTTGCCCATGAAAAAAGTGATCAACTTCATCAAATCAGAATTTTTTAGGCATGAATCAACACTGATTTGATTGCAATAAAAGTTATCTGCAGCACTTGGGGGAAAAAGAAAAAAAAAACACCATGGCTTCCTGTTTGTTCAACATGAATGCACTGTTTTGATTTTTGATGCAGTTTTTATAATTGAAATCAGTTACATGCAAATATCAAATCCTATCCTCATTATTCCCTGTCTACATGTTAGTAGACAGGTTTATAAATGTAGTGTTCATGCCTGAAAAATTCAGTTATCAAATTAATATTTTAATACTGAAAATATGAAATTATCAGGGTACTGGTCATATGAGCAAAATGATGCATAAATGCTCTCTGAAATGAAATATTCCAAATAATGTCTATTGCTATTGTGCAGGTTAGGTTGAAAGTGCTCACATCTGCAGGATGAGGATCATGCCCAAAACCAAACTACTCTTTAACATCTGTTTTTAGAAGATGATCTGTTGTGGTATGAAAGCACCTCATCTTAAACAGTTTTACCTTTAGTTACTTTTGAAAATAATAGAAATAAATAAAATGAAAAACACATCAGGACTTTTAAATGCAGCAGCCCTTTGCAGAAAGGGAATTTTGCTGCTTCATGACAAATACACATTATATACACAAAAAATGTACACGCACACATGCACACACATACATGGACCCACAATCCAAGAACTAAACATACCAAACTACAATCCTAGGAAGTGATAAGACAGTAAAAAGTCATGCTTAATTAAAAAACACACACATTAATGATACAAAACTTATTATTTATTGATTTTATTTGTATTTTAGCCATTTGAAAAATAGTTTTAATCATTGTACCCAATTTTCTATGCTTTGTGCCACACATGTTGTTTGGGGAAAATAAAAGTGAATTATTGCTTTGCTAATTTATCCTCAGAAATGATCCAAAACCACAAAAATATCACATTCTATTTTATTGCAATTTAGTACACAAAACATTTATGATGCACAGTCTATCAAATAAACTTTTTGTTTAATTTCATTTCATGTTTTTTTAACAAAACAAAACATTTTCAGAGGGAAAAAAGTGCTTTACAGGGATTTACCATCTCAATAAATACAAGGACATTGAGGTCTTGTTGGAGCCTGTTCTTCACACATTGGCCATGGCACTAAAATACAGATGCACACTCTCTACCCCTGCCAATACACACACATACATCTCATATACACACACACACACACTCATATCTTACTATATACAACCCAGTCTGTTTTATATTGTCCATTTTGTACCAATACTCCATTTTCCTCCTTGTACGAAAGACACATGCACAAAGAGGCTGAACAAACAACTTTAGAATCATAAATTAGTGACAATACACCTGTTTGGAAAATATGTAACTTGTAACATGGCAGATTTTGTAGGAATGTGTAGTTTGACTAGTATGCTCATCTCAGACTTCCCTCTGCGTCAGTTAACAGGACTGTAGCGGCTTAAAAACTGTTAGCCTCTGCTTCTAATGTTACAGCCATAATTTAATAATACGCAAGCTCAGACATTGTGCTTTGTGGTTTTCCTTCATGATAAGTAGTCAACATGCTACAATAGATACAATTTGTGATTTTATACCAAAGGATGATATCAAATTCTCATTCTCATTTCTACTACACAGTCAAATTTAAAAAAAAAAAAAAAACTTTGTTAAGTGATGAATTACAGGCTTGAATTTAACTGCTGTAAACAACCACAATTTCTTTTAATAATGGAAGAGATAAGGCACACAATGTTTTCATTCTTTAACAAAAATCTAATTCTACACCTCATTTCAGTGGAAAATTAACCAAAAATGTAGCTGGGAAGTTTCTTTTTTTTTTGAGATGCCATAAAGTCACTATGTCATTCCTAAAAATATTCCAACAGTGAACATATTTTGCTTACGTTCAGGTTTCCTTCATGGTTGCTTAGAGAGAAAAGAGGGAGGAGCCTTACCTCTAATGTGGTCTACTCTGTGTGCCCGGCCCTTGGCCCACAGTGACAGTCCCCCCTTAAATTTTCCCCTCTTTGTTTTATCTTCAGTATTCTGACAGCACTCAAGAGGCTTCAGTCCTGCTTCCTCGATCAGTTTCATGCCTTTAAAACTCCCTCCACCTTCAAGTCAGAGGGGTGTTGAGTAGAGTGGAGGATGCTTTACACTTGAGGCAAAATGGGTCCTTTTGGTGGTTGTAAAATATAGTCTGTGAGTTCCTGCTAATGATAAATGCTTCATGGGCATTTTGTCGAACTGGCTGCAGGTGGGATATTCCTGTCCTCAGAGAGAAATAGAGAGAGAGAGAGAGAGAGGGAAAAAAAAAAAAAACTTTTTTCAGCTTTCTTCCATGTCTTTTTCTGTTTCCGAGTGGCCAGGGCTCCTGTAAGATTTGTCTTTTCTCCAAGCTGACTCCTGCTTGACCTCTGGGTCAGGTCTGCAGACGTCACTGATGGGAGATCAAGGGTTAGGTTCCAGAGATTAGGGGTCATAAAGGTCATAGTGGAGTGCTAGCGGCTGAGGGGGAGCTGGGGCAGTGACATGGCCTGATGAGGGAGATTCTGAGAGGTCAGCACAGAGAAGGGATGACCTAGAGAAAACAGAAACAGCACATTAAAATGTGTTTTTTTGGTTAAACAGCCACATAAAGAAGACTGGTTTAGAAAAAAGTCCATCCATTTTCTATACGGTAGAAAACTAAAACTCACTGTCAATGTACCCGTGAAGAGCCACCATGCGCGCCCGCTCAGGACTGCCGAAGGGGGAGTAATGCAGCTCATCGGGCAGGGACGAGGGTATCCTGGACTGGGGATGACCTTGCGGAGCCCCACTGTGCTGGGGCGTGTGCTTTTTGTGTCTTGCTCTGCAGTTTTGAAACCACACCTATGAAGACGCAATGTAACCAGACATCATGTAGCTATATTCTTTAATAGAGTATGTTGATTTATTTTGAAGGTATGTTTGTAAAAAATATATAAATGACAAGGCAAGGCAGCTACAACCAAACTGTAACATAAGTACAATTAGTAGCACCACTGGAGTATGGATGTCTGTGTACTGACCTGTATAACTCTTCTGCTGAGGCCTGTCATGTCGGCTAGTTTCTGTAGTGTCTGGGCATCTGGGTTGTTGTCCTGGGCAAACTGAGCCTGCATTATCTGCAGATTCAGACAAAACATTAGCATCAAATCAAATGTTGCATGACATACTGTGATGAAAGGTAATGTAGTAATTTCATGTCATTCAAATATGGTGAATAGGCTCCACTTTTACAAAATAAGCTGCAAATTAACATTTGTTTTAGTCTGCAATTGATGCAATGTGTGTGTCTGACCTGTAGCTGCTCTGCAGTGAAGGATGTCCGTGCTCTTTTGGCCGGTTTGGGTTGACTGTCTTGCTCTGTTGGTACTGCTCCTTCTAACGTGATACCATTGCCTGAAAAATGTTTTGTATGTTAATTTAAAGCAGCCACAGATGGGCTAGGACACATATTTAAAACATGGGACTGAGACAATGTATCATAAAGGGACTTGTAACATGATTTACTAATCCTGTGGGTATCCATCAGAACCACTGAGAAATCAGGAATAAAAGGACCTAATATGACAGATATCATTATTATTAGTTAATTAGAAATAAGACATTATAACATTTAATTTTGTATGTGCTCACAAAATAGTATGAAATTTATTAAAATGTAGAAATTTGGATAAATACTTTTGGAATGAGATTTTTTGATCAAGCATCTGGATGATCACTGAGGAGAACTGCTGTAAATTTTTGCCAGAACCACCACTCACCACTCTCAGCCGCTCGTTTTAGGTTCTCCACCATGGTGTCATAGTGAATCCTGCACAGGACCTTCTCCTCCACCAAACCAAACTCCTCTCCCGTGGACAGCTGCCGCTTACATGAGTAGCACGCAAAACATGCCAAGTGGTATGCGTTTCCCCTTGCACGGCGCACCCAGTCACTGGCGTATATCTGCCGGCCACAGCGGGCACACTTAGTACCAAACCTACTGTGAGGGAGAGAAAAAGAGAGGCAAGAAAGGCGGCAGAGAGAAACAGAATGAGGAATTTATTGGTTTGTAGATGGGGTAAAAACAACATTTCGGAAGAGAAAATTGCAGCAGTTCATAATATTTTAAATCTTATCTCAGGGCCATTTCCACATAGCACACACATAGAATTAAACATGTACAGACATCCTTTTCTTTGACAATATTTTGAGAAAGTTGAAAATTAGTGTTTTTAAACTTGGAGTTTTGGCAGAACTCAGAGGGTTTAGGGGAGAAACCTTGGAGGAGGATGTGGCCTTCAGAAAAGACTCCTGACTGCGGCTGCAAGCTGAGCCTTGAATGCAAACAAACCAACACCTGCAATTTCCTGGCTGATGCGTGAAGACCCTGACATATACACATGCTCGCTCGCACACAAGCACATACGCACGCACACACAAGCACACACAAGCACACACACACAAAAGGGAACACACCAACACACACGTAAGCCAGGGTGGTTTTACACACAGTGGAAGATGAAGAAAGACTCGGATGACATCACTCTAAATCGCCCCACTGTAACTGATAGCAACAGTGAGATCAGGCGGCGTATAAACCTAAACCACCTGACTTACTGTTCTGGGTGGGTGGGGGGTTGAGGGGCACAGAGAGGGAGAAGATGAGAGATAAATGAACAGAAAGTTACAGAAAGAGAGAGGCTAGGCAGGGTTGGACATCAACTTGTTGCATCAGCTCAAAATAAGATATTAATGTCTGACATAAACATGAACTCTACTCATATGAATTGCTGTAAATGTGACTGAAGACAGAATGAGACAAATACAATTAATTAGAGTAACGTTCATGTTCTGTCAGAGATAAGTGTGTGAAAGCAATTTTATTCTTAAAGGATAAGCCTGGTATTATTCTATGTTTTCTTAACTGTCAACCAATTACGTGAAAAAAAACAAATCTAGCAATACATTCCTCTCTCAATATTTTTAACTCTCTTCCTTATATGTGGCTCTTAGCCTCATGCCCCTTTAATCCCACTCAAGATATAAATCTTAAAACATCCATCGTAGGTGGGTTCATCTTTTTTTTTTTTTAAAAAAGAGAAAAAAAATCCTAAAGCAGCAGGACACTGTAGGTTTTGTAGTCAAATATTACTCAAATGTAAGAAAGTCATGGACTATTTTACACATTTTCTATTCCAGCAAGTGTATATATTAGCAGTATGTGTTCATCATAATGAAAATCGTGCAACAGTGTGGCTCACTGATGTCCTTTTAATAGTTCCTGGACAACAATGGAGCCCTTCGACACAGTTATATTAGGCCTTGGCAACACAGACAACATTTTGTTAGGTTTTATTTTTTTATTGTATTTGTTGAAAATAAGAAGAGTGTATCATTGCCAAACCTACTTTTCTATTGAGATAGGGTTCACTGAGAAGCTGCTGGCACTGTGAAGTATCTGAAAAACCTCTACTTTAATGGAACTGAAATATCATACCAATTTCCTGTTTTACACAATAATCAGAAGCTCCTCATTTAAAGAGCACATTATGGGTTTAATGAGTATAAAATGCTGTCAGTTTGACGTGGTTATGGTTAGGCTAAGAGCCATTGTTGGGGTCAGCAGCTACCAATTCTGGTGAAGGAGGCAGGATTTGTGAGCAGTCTGAGAAAGTGCTACCTCAGGGGTAAAACTGGGGGCATGAAGCATACACAGGCACATTATGGGAGATTGTACAGCCAGCATTATATTTAACTGGTTTTAGCTTAATTTTAAAGCATTTTCATGACCAGGCACTGACCAAGAAAGGAAGAACTAATGGATGAGACAATATTTCTGACAATTTTGCTAATATGTGTTGCTATTTCTTCTTTATACTACCTTATTTTCATCAGAGAAAGCAGAGATAAAGAGAAGGCTCACAAGCACACTGTCACAAACATGAGCTGAATTCACAGAGCTGTCGGTAGTTGAAAGCTATGAAGGAGACGAGAGCTGGTTGAGGGCATGGATCAGGATGAGAAGAGCAGATGAGGAGAGAGGACGTAAGTGGCTCGGGCAGAGAGTCGTAGTGCTGAGGGAAATGGCAAAGTAAAGAGCGTCAATGGCAGGGAAAAGAACAGGATGACGGGGGAGCAGGAGAGCACGAGGGTTGCCAAGTGAGTGGGTTTGGCAGCGCATCAGTGCACTCAAATCCACTCTATCGGGAATGAAAGCACACTATAGCCCTGACATCTCACAAGCCCATACGCTCCACATGTATATAAGCTTGTTGGCCAGAAATTTCATTTTCATGCATGTTGCATGGTAGAGAATATTTGTAGGTCATTACTAAACGCCTACTGTTTGAGGATATCTGTCTGACTCTGCCTCTGTCTGACAGTTTAATCTTGAATTAGTGCAACAATGTCCACATAAAAAACACATCATCAAATTCAGTTCAACATTAGAGCAGTGAGACAAAAAGTCTTTGTGGTGACCTTGAAATGAAATTGGCTGGCGTGGCACTTACAGGGAGCTTAAGTTGTCACAGATATGTGCAACTTAACCAAAAAACCTCTTATAACCCAATAAAGCCACTTCGGAGACAAATCGACTCCATGGCTTACTTGTACAGTGTGTACGTATCATTTCAGATTGTTATGGAGCATTCCAGCCTGTTTCTACAGTAAAGAGGAAAACATTGTGGAACATTGCGGCTAATCTAGCATGACAGCTTGTCAGTTTCATGCTCCGAGACAGAACCCAGAAAAGCTGCAAATCATCCCTTGTTTTAACCCCCTCCTCCTCCTCCTCCTCCTCCTCCTCCTCCTCCGTTCCTCTGTCTTCATCTACTCAGACCCTTCCCTCCTTCTACTATGTCTTTTTTTTTGTTTTGTCTTTGTACCAAAAACCTGGTGTTTATTTTGGAGCAATGTCAATCCTCACGGCCCCTATATCACTCAAAAGAGGGGAAAAATTCTACACCGCACACATATGCCCCAGACCTCTCCTATTTGCTTCTCTTCTTTCATCTAATCTTTACTTATTTTGCACAGTAATTCACCTGCTGCTGAAAGAGGGGCTTGAGGAGGTACACGTTTTTTGGATTATTCCTGATGTGCTGTGAGAATACACTAATCTCTATTAGATTTGTCCTGAGAGAGTTCCTGCTTGACTGTGTGGTTTTTAAGGCGCGAGGTTCATGTTCGGCCTAAAGTACGGAAATCTAAGACTGGAAAGTGATCTAAATACTTTACAGACAACTTCTTGTAACAGCTTTAACATATTATCAGGCTTTAAAATATTAACCCCAACTAGAAGAAACCTTGACATTTTTATTCTCTGTTCTTTGAGCTGGTAGAAATACACATTACACAAAGTAACTGTAAATCCAGGCAATTTTCTTTGTAATATCCATTCTGCTTTTCAAAACGAGTAATCTACTTAAACGCTTACACTGAGCAGTCTTTATTTAAATGTGTAGCATTGTGTGACAGATGTCTCTTTGTAATATTGATAGATTCAGTTCTTAATAAAACTTGCTCTCTCCCTGTAGCATTACTCATCCTTGTTGCTATGGAAACCTAATCAGCTAACCAGAGGTAGGTTGATGAATAATTATTATTACAATGCTGACACACACACACATAAAGAGGCATATACAGATGCACATGTGCACACATCTCACCCACAAAGTTCCCTGCATACATGGACTCTGGTTACAGTGTCAGTATCACAGGGTGCCCCTGATTAGTGCAGCAGTGCAACTTCCTGTGTGGCCTGCAGCTCACGGACGGGGATGAGGTTTCTACGGAGCGAGCCGAGGGAGGGGGTGCAGGGGAGGCGAGGGGGGTCAGAGGAGGAGGCTGATAAAGAAAAGAAATGATTTGCGTGTGTGTGTGTGTGTGAGAGAGAGAGAGAGAGAGAGAGAGAGAGAGAGAGAGAGAGCAAGCCCCTGAGGCCTGACATGGGTTTGAGAGGCACAGCGCGGGCTCTGTCCTGCACCCCATATCCCGAAATACCCCCCACCCCCATCCCACCCCTCCACACATACACGCGTGCGCGCACACGTGCACACGCGCACACACACACACAAACACACACACACACACACACACGTATATGGAGGGAAACCCACTCTGATTTCCTGCTATTACGCCCCATTAAAGCAGCTGTCAGTCCAAAGCCAGATGATAGGCTGACACAGATGAGGAAATATCTCCAGAGGTTTGAAACCAGCCCAGAGGATCTGGACTTGCAGTGGTGTTTAGCCTAGTTTGAATCTGGCCTAAACCCAGATTACAGTTTATATTTACAGAAGTAACCATTGTACAGGCCCCAGCCCTGCAGCAAGGCTTCACTGTGCAAGATTTTTTTTTAATCATTTCTCATTTTCCAGAGTGACTTCCAAGGAAATCTAATCTAAACCTACAAATATTATTATGCAAATGATGAATTGTGTCTACAGACTGTAACCACACTGAGCAGAGGATGCAGCACTTGAATTGCAAAATGTCTTATTATTTGACCTACAGAATATCCAGCCTGTCAAATTTATTATCACTTTACTTATCATACCTATCTTTGGAGCCACTTTTCCTGGCAGATAGTGCATAGTTGTTCCATTGAAAGGTTGGTGAAAACACTGACTGTAGTTCATACCATTAATTAGGAAATAATAATTTTTAAAAAGTAACACAAAGCAACAAAATACGTGGCTATGCTGCCTTACAAAGGTAGAGAGCAGGAACTACACAACCAGGGAGGTTGAGGGGAAGTTCAAACAAAATGTCTTCTTAGCTTTCTTGTCTATTTGAACACGATAAATTAATCTGTAGATTAAAAAATGTTACTTAAATGCAGGACTTCTTTATCTGATATTACTTTTTGTTCTCCATTATGATTAGATTTAATTATTGTCTTATTTATATGGTATAACAAACTCTGAGATGTTGGAGCATCATCTTGATTGCACTGTCATAGAAGACAGGTGGGAAGGTGGGGGTAAATTAGCTTTAACTAAGGCTAGCTGTGGCTCACCAGATAGCTTTAGTTAGGCAGGCAGCAGTCACTATTTATTTTGTAGTCCCTGCTAGCTTTACACGTTTTTTTTTGTTGTTGTTGTTGTTGTTATTGTTTGTTTGTTTGTTTGTTTGTCTTTCAGAAAATGACACATTTCTATGGCAAATGAATTTTTGTATTGTAAAACCTTTGGTCATACACTGCTGTATGAATAATAATCTATAGTGTGGTGATCCACATTATGTACAGTAATTACTTGGAAATTTGTGGTGAAACTTAAAAATCCTTGCAATGATGGGTAAACATAACTAGTGCAAATGTTTCCATATTCATATATTTAATCACAGATACTGTATTTCATATAATTACAGTGTATACCTTCCTGATGAGAATATAATATGTGACCCAGTGACACATTATACTCATTACCATTTTTGAAGATCTAACGTTCTGATATATTTAAAACCCGCTCTGCGTGTTTAGTAATGACTCACAGCGCTGAGGGCGAGATGGGTGAATGATGAAGGAGCTTTTAAACGGAGACGGGTCAGGTAAAATATTATTATGATGTGGCACAGCGAAAACAAGAATCTCCATTTTGTGAAAAAATTAGCAAAATGATTGGCAGCTGCTGGACAAGCATAAATAAACAGAGATTTCAGTGTATGTTTTTGTGTGTGTGGCTGTGTGTGTGCAGTCTTCTGAGCTGTAAACGGAGGTAATGTGTACAGTACATTCTTGGTAAAATGTGCATGTAAGTGTTTCGTATTCATGTTTTAATATTTATTTGTCTATACCTATGTTTAAGTGTGCACATATCTGTCATAGTGTGTGTGTGTTTTTACTTTGGATAGGAGTCACATTCAGATCAGAAACATGCTGACCAGGCACTCAGGGGCCAACTAATTGCTGGTCTGGAGGCCTGAGGGTCTGGGGTGGAGGACGACTAATTGCTGGTGATTATAAACCTCAGTGCGGTGGCTTGGTGTCAGGTTTCGATCAGAAAAACACCAAAGCTCACTCACAGTTAGAAGCACACACACACAGTGATAAGCACAAACGTGCATGTGTGTCCATAGAATACACATACACCAGCTCCAGGCTACTGAACAGAATTTTTATATGCTGTTGCTCTTGTGTGAACCCCATTTAACCTCAGATACCGCACACGCACGCACGCACGCACGCACACACACACACACACACACACACACACACACACACACACACACATACAGTATATACACTTTCATATTGCCTATGCATTTTTCAGATTCAGGGGCACACAAACTAAAACCACACATACACACTTGGCCAAAAAAGTAAAGACATCAGTAAACCAAGCCCTCTGCTTAAATCTTTAAAATAGAGTTCAACATAGTATCTCTCTCTCTCCCTGCAGCCGTAACTGTAATACATATATACACATGGACATTTTTTAGAATGATTGATGACTGTATCATTGTTTGTTGGTCCTTGCGTTGCAAATATATTTATACAACAGAATATATATATATATATATATATATTAGAATAACTATGATCGTTTTTCCCCAGCAGCCTGTGTCATATATGTATGTATATACTGTAAAAGTATTTTAAGTAATAGCAATAGATAGATTGTATTTGAGTATTATTATTACTTTCTTTGATTTTGATTTGTGTTATTCTCTGAAGATGTGTTAGAAGACGTGATGTGACATATTCTATTATTTAGCTACATATTATGTTATTATAGCTTATTATATAGTCATTTGAGGAGAGATCCTTCAGATTTACAGTGTTGTCTTGCTGTGGCCTCTATAGAAATAGAATTGAACAAAATAGAACTGAGGCATTTGGCTCTGTGTTGTACGAGTTCGAGTTGCACTTAACGCTCAGTGTGTCTAAACGAATCGACTAAATTGAGACAGCCACACACTCAAACTGGCATTTCCGGTGATTTCCGTTTGTTTCACGCGTCCCTCTGGAGGTGATCAAACAGCTACTGCATGCTTCGTGGCACGTGTGTGAAGACAGTGTGAGTTCACCACCGTTTCCTTAGCGCACAGGGAAAAAAATGGGAAAATGTAATACGTAGTGGCCGAATAAAAACAGGCCCAGGTCCAGAGCCTGTCAGATCTGACATGGTCCACGGGAAATTAATCAGTAAAATAATCTCAAGCCATTTTAATGCGCCGCTTAAAATCTGATTTGATTTGAGCAGTAGCCACAAGTTGGTGAAAACCTGGTCAAAATCAGCTTCCTCAAAATAGGCCATAACCTCATAGAGCCTCCAGAAATTATTATTGCACATTTTAAGCTTTTTAAGGTAATTTCCCCATACTATGTTCTCCAAAGATATTCTTAGCCTAGATATTCCTTGGCTGTGTCTGTGTGTGTGTTCTGGCTAGCCATAACAAAGACCGTGGATCTTTCAGCTGTTCGCTGTAGGTAAAGGCTTTTATTTTGTTACAGACTTTCAGTTTTTGAAAAGGTCTTTCAAGATCTCATGAGGCAACCCGCATCCACCTCAAAGGGCGTGTGTGGGTGTGTGTGTTTGTGTGCGTGAGAGAGAGAGAGAGAGACGGGAGGAGGGAGTCCTGCGTTGGCAAAGGGGGTGGGGGTGGGGCGGGGGGGTTGAAAACACGGTCATAAACTTACCCTACCTGAAATAATCCATTTTACAGAAGATCTCTTTGTTTTTGATGTAGCAGCTGCTGTGCTGACGTAGCGACGTCCTGCAGACGGAGCACTCCAGACAGCGCACGTGCCAGATCAGGTTGTTCACCTGCAAAGAGACACCAACCGTGTCAGACACACACTGATGATAAATCACTGCATTAAGGGCTAACGGCGGTGCTGAGTAATGACTTTGTCACATTGTGTAGTCTTTTATATGTATGCTCTATTCCAGTGGAAAGTGGCTGTCCCTCTGAGTTTATCTTAAATTTCCTAGTGGGGTCAATAAGTTAATCTCATTTATATTGACGTAATAATACTTTAAATTGTTATAACGTCAATATAGTATTATACTTTCTTATTATTACCTAGAAAATATAACTAAAATGTTTTACAGTCATGCTTAATAATGAGTTTACAGTCATTATAGGGATATTCTAATTTATCTACGAGATAAATTTATCTACGACTGCATCATATTAGGGATATTAATATTAGGGACTTTATTGTGACTGTGGTACCTGACTGCCTAGAGATCTTTTAATACTTTGTCGTGTGTTTTCTGAGACAGCAATCTACACCAACACTATATTTTTGTAATATCTTGGATGTTTGATTTTGTCTCAGAATTGTTTACATCATACCTAAGTAGGCCCAACTACAACTAGTATTGCTGTTGAAATGCGTGTATTGCTCGTATACTATATTATTATTGTATTGACAAATATCAAATCCTAACCAAAGCATTTTACTTAGGCCTTAACCATGCGTTTTCTGGCACTAAGGTAATATTTTCATCAAAGAGTAATTATTTAGCAAAATGAAAAAAATAATAGTTATATCCTATTAATTGTCAGCTGTGGAAAACAACTGATAAAATGACATAAATCAGTTTGAAGTTTTGCACATAGCAAAGGCATCTTGCTATTGCTATATGTCTATTTTCACAATATTTTACATGAAAATTTCAATTAGCCTAATAATTCATGGCGAGAAATCACCAGCGTTATCTCGTAATATAAACAGTTAGAAAAAGTTTGCATAGTGTAAACAAAATCACTTCACATTTATGTGTTCTATTCCTTTTAGAATATTATTTTGTTTAAAATGCAGCTCATGACTATTATACTGCTCAATGGGGTGTTTATGACTGCGTTCAACTTTCTAAAAGTGATGGAAATTTCTTCTACCAAAGCACAATTTATTCTTTAGGTATTTTAGGATTTTTCACAGTAGTAGGAGTTGATTTACTTACATACATTTATTCATACAAGAGGAGTAATTATTTTACCATTAATGAAGACAAAATAAATAATTCTGCACAAAAGAGATATTAATTATGATAAGAGTTTACTTTGTCGATTTTATCAGTTTGCTTATTTATTTATAGTTTACTAATTACATAGCAAAATATTTTCTGTGTTTTTTTTCCAGCTGTATGAAAAACGATTAAAATGACTAACAGAGAATATAGTTCTAGATAACATCTTAATAGTCCTAGATTTCGACACAACAACAAAAAATGTGTCATTAATTTAATCTTGGAAATGTTTTTTTTTTACACGTTTACACGTTTTTTTTATATAGCTTATATATTTATTTTGCCAAAAATGTTATATTTGAATAACTGTCGCGGCATTTCTTGTGTGAACAGTATTACCCTTATCTGTCTTGCAGATAGTGTCAGGTAACGGACTAATGATCTTCTCACTTCCTGACAATCACACCCATTTGCGCGCGACTGTAGGACTCTTAAGGTTGGAAGCACGCGAGGGCACGCGTCAAGACGGGGCGTATTGACAGCGAGGCTGTAAAACAGTAAAAACCAAAACATCCCTGTTGTGTCTGCGGTCTCCCAGACCCCGTCTGTCGCTTTAACTTCGTTTCCTAAAATTTTACGGTGGCGATAACATCGATTAAATTTAGAAACAGATGCTCAAATGGTTTCAGTGTTTTGTTTTTGCTCGTGTTGCAGCTAAAAAAAATAATTATAGCATTAGTTGTAAGTGAATTATAAGCTATGGCTCGTTTCACATAGGCTGTGTTTTATTGATATTATATCCAGAGACAGTTGTGGGTGGATAATTTCTTTCTGCTTCAGTTTTGTCGTTTTATTTGTGGTAAATGTTTCTTTATTCTCATGGTCCAACAGTAAGAACGTCCTAAGTTGTCCAGGTTCCCTGTTCATCTCTATGCATGAGCGTAAACACACCGCAGACCCGTTTAAACCATAACAGGACCAGGGTCAACATGGCACCCTCTTTCGCTCTCGCTCATCGTAGTATTAGTTAACGCCGAGTAAACAAATAAACAAGTCGCCCCCAGAAAAACGGAATTTCTTGCCTGTGCAGACGGGCAGTTTGAGCCTGTTTTAGTTGAAGGCTACGGCTCGGCCTCTCACCTTCAGCAAATATCTGTCCAGGATCTCCAGACCGCAGCTGGCGCACATGTTCTTCCCGGTAGACGGCACCGAGCTGGTGGTGGAAGTCGGCGAGCACACGGAGGGGGTGGACGGGGTGCTCGGGGACGAGCGAGTGTCCTCCCGCTCCATGTTGGACCGCTGGGATTCTCCGTCCGAGTGAGACTGCGAGAAGGGGCAACAGCTCAGTAACACAGAGACTTAAAAAAATCCTCATCCCCTACAGATGCTAGTGTGCAGATGTCGCCATTTTCATGATGTGGGTCTACAGCAGCGCGCGCATAATTCACAAATCTAAAAGTATATATGTGCATGAATCCTATCTATATTCCCACGTGCCATGGATGCGCACGGGCCAAACGGGTTTCTACTGCGCGCAAATAGGCGCGCTGAATGATCCATGAAATTTCAGAGCATAAATAGGCAGTAAAACTCTCACCATTGGCGTGTGTTTAGAGTCCACACTGCAGCGCGAGGCTCCCGGTGTACTCTGATGCTCCGTAGAGATCACCTACAAGACAACGTTCAGTAAACGGCAAGTCTTCATCAGTTCTCCCGTCTCATCCTCAGCTGAGAAACCCTCGGGAGACATTTGCAGACAGCTCATCGAGGCTACTCCTATATAAAGTAGTCCTGACAATAAACCCCGGTTAAAACTGTTAAAAGGACCCCCGCAACAAAAGGCACATTATAATGACGCTATTTCAATTTGGATTGATTTTTCCCTGCCCTTAACCCATGCCTCTCAGAATAATAGTATTTTCTTCGCAATCCAGGACACGAGAGTGGAGGGGGGAGAAAAAAAAACTACCTGTAATTACAAATAGCTTGAAACGCAGTGGATAAGAGGGACCCGGAGTGTCAATTTCAACTGTCAATCAGAAAAAGGCAACGGGTCACCCAAAGAATTGCAAATTTGATTTTTAATGGCTGTAATTAAAATCTAATTCTTCTCAGGCGAATTGGCAGCGCTCGAGAGGCTCGCGGACCGCAAATCACGCTATTCATAACAGAGAGGCGCGTGCCTCTTCACGGCGGCTGGCGCGTGCAGCTGATCTCTGTACACAAGCAAATGATTCTTGTGACATCACAGGGAGACAAAAACAAAAACTCACACGATGCCGCGGCAAAACTGCAAACGGCAGATCGGCTCAAGAAACAATTTGGTGAATCAGAATCCTTTCACACTGAGGCCACTTACTGCATCGTTACACCACAAATCACTAGTACATATCACACGCACAAAGCTAATTTAGCCCTAACTAACCTAAGTAAAGGCCCAAGCAGTGCATAAATACTTTACGTCTCCAAACTGAACATGTTACGCACAAAGTTGCAGAGTAAGACAGCGGTTTCCAGTGTTACTACCTGCTTCGTTGGAATTCCGTCGGACAGAATCTTATTTCCCTCTGAGAGAGGGGACAAAACTTCATTTTTCCAGTACATGAACGAACCCCTGGAGTCTCACAAGCGTACAGTGTCTCCAAACTCGGCGCGTGGAATCAGGGGAAGAGACGGCGGTGGGCGTCAAAACTTGTATACCATCCGTACCATGCATGGATTCTGGTATAACTGGCGCACAGTTTTGCTTTTAGCGCAAAAACGTGTTCTCTCTATTTGTGGGAAAAAAAAGAACACTGCTGTGCGCGATGGTCTCGCTGCCACTCACAGTAACTACTACGAAAAGTTTTGAAGCTATGCAGAGACGAGGAGTTGCTTGCTGCTCCTCAGAGAGCCTTATTTAGAACAGAAAGATTTCTTCCTTTTCCCAGTTCCCCCTCTCTCTCCTCTCCCCACTTTTGGGAAGGAGTCTTGACTACAGGAAGTGAATCAAATTGAGGGGCTGGCAGCTTTTACTCCGAGGCTTCATAGGTGCAGGGGCGGGAGAGACTAACTGCAGGGCTGCAAAGACGACGAGAGCGCAACAGAAAAAGAGCCGCAGTGTCTCTGGCTGAGCTGTAGTGAAAGTTTGTGTGGCTCTCCGGGCCTGCCTTATAGTTAAAGAAGGGGGAGGGAGAGGAAAGAGTTTCATATGCGTGAGAAGGGTGGACACAGTCTGGAACAGCTATGACAGAAACTTTTCTCAAACTCAAACTGTGCTGGTGTATGTTTGATATCTCAGGCATTTGCAACGGCTGCCAGAAGGAAAAAAGCTATTATAGTTAGTTATATAATTGCCGTTTATTTGCTATTGGAAATATACAACTGGTGCTGACTGTATAGGCAGGAACGCGATAATTAACGCACATACTCGCGCATATAAATAGGCTTTTTTTTATAGACCTTCTCCACACAGAAGGTTAGATTTACCTACATTATATCCAAGTTCAGCAGGAAGAAAAAATAATGATGATTAAAAATACAAAAGGAAATGATCATAGTAGACTTATTCTAATTCCATAGAAAAAAACAGAATGTAATTAATCATTTTTTAATGGTGTAATATTCTCTCCGGTCCCTTCTATTTAAATTCTCAATATCATCATGATTTCAGCCCTCGTTTTTATCATCAACAAAAAAGTTTTATTTTCGTTATCAGACTGATTCAAAATATTCAGATAATAATGAATGTGTACAGTACCATGTTTAGGCTTTGAGGGTCAGAAAAAACAAAAAATAATCACTGCGATTTACATATGTAACTATTTAAAATAAAATCAATATGGCTGGTCTTTTATTTTGAAATAATTGTTTGGGGCTATATAAGTCTACCAGACAAAATAAAACTATTGTGACAAAGAGAGCTTATTAAAATCTATGCAAACAGTAGAGGGGCTGATGCATATGAAACAAAACGCTCACAGAAACTCTCGGAGTCATTTAACGAAAGGGAAGCCTGATAATTACAGGATGTGTGTGAGCCCACACACCGGTTTGGATCGACGTGTCAATCATTAAGACTTTCCGCAAGGATTCTACAATTATCTGTAAATCCATATAGTTCAGAAAGTATCCTTTCAAAATAAACCAGACCTTAAAATCATAATAAAGTTATTCATTATTCTAAAGGAGAAATGAATGTAAAATATTTTAACGAATAGGCCTTTTATTGAAAACAGATAAATACACACTTGGAAAAGAAATCGTTCAGCTGATCCGCTGAACATCAGAAATATTCTGCAATCGCGTGAGCGATTTTACAAAGAAACAAAGAAATAATAAAAAAAAAACGCCTGTAAAGAGGTAGGATTTGATTTCTTCAGTGCGAAAGAAACTATGCTCTTTCATCTTGTACAATTATTCTGCCGATCTCTATCCCTGCTGCAGTGTTATCTAGCCTATTATAAATATTCTTGGTAGACTCTTTAAAAACAGTGGCTCTGCAGAAGACCTTTGGTTGGCAAATTCATTTCCCGCAATAAAATTCAGACTATAACTCTACTATATCAACATATTTTGCCTCGAAAAGGGTTTTTATAGCCTCACACCTGCAGGGAAACACAACTGAAATCACATCAGAAGCCGCAGTGCTCCATTATGACAACACATAGAAATCAATAACAAACTTTAAATTTTAAAATCGAGTGTGTCCACATTAAAGCCATTTACAAAAGGCCTACAAAATATTCAAATTATTTACAACAGCTTTTTAGGGACTGCGCAAAAATGAATATTTTATCTTATAATAACCAGGATTATCAGTTATTACAGGAAATGTTGTAACTCTGTGGTTATTCTCTTCTGTGAAATTTCAGGACATTTTTTGATCCATGGTGGATAATGGTGGCTCTGCTTCAACTGTATTCTAAAGAACCATCTGCCATTAATGAGATGCAGCTGCTTAACCAAATTTCTTATGAACCAATAACATAATATCAGCAAGAGTGTGTGGACTGAGAGTATTCTCATGTTGCTAATAATGTCAGGTAGCATTAAGTTTACTGACAACTCATACAAGTGAATCTTGTGCTTTGAGAGCAATCTATCAAAATGTTATAAAACAGCAAGTTGCAGATGGGACAGTTAATTACTTTTAATTGAAAAATTAAAATGAAGAGAGTGTAGCAAGAGAAACACCACACACCACACCAAAGTCAGTAAAAAGAATGTGACCACAGTCGTATAAAAATTGGATCCAAGAGGAAAAAAAGCAAACTATTGGGAAAAGAGAAAGGAACTTCAAACAAAATACTGCAACTTACACTGAGTGTCGCTGAGTGGCTTGTGGTTTACCATTTTAACTCCGTTAATACAAACCTGTTATAAATCTTTGAATTCCTTCCTCTTCATCAACTTCTTGATTAAAGATTGAAAAGTAAGGTCCTCAATTTTTTTCTCATTTAAATAATATGATCTGAAAGTAAAAACACAAGTCAAAAACAATAAGATGATCAGCATTTAGACTCCTTTATAATAACATTTCTCTTTTCTTATAGGGACAGTGCATCACATGACTCATAGCTGAGTGTTTTACCTGCATTACTCTCTGCAAAAGTGAGAAAGCAGACCGATGAGATATCCAACCTGCACAACACTCAGGTATGGGCCTTACTGTAGACTAAATAGTAACTGATACTGTAACCCAAAATAACTAAAAAACACTTTATATACTTGTCCATGATTGCTGTGATTACTCCTCAAAAGAGTCCAGGTTGTGAAAGTATTTTGAGCAAAAATCAAAAATCTTGTATTCCCAGATAAAGTCTAGTGTAGAGTCTGTTTGTGTGTAGGTGGGGGGCATAAGGTGTGGTAAAGGAGTGGAGGGAGGCCTCCAGAATGAGCGGGGAGGATGGGGTCATCTCCTAAACTTGCGGAAGGGCCTGCTCTGGTTATTGTGGTGTGATTTAGAGTAGGGCTCCCAGCGTTTCCTCTCTGGTGGTTTGTTGTAAACGTAGGCCGACGGGCCTGAGTAGTCATCGTCTGGATTCTCCTCCATCATCTGGAGCTTGGCCTCGATGGCACGGATCTTAGCACTCGTACTAGAGGGGGGGGGGGGAGAAAAAAGGGAGAGAGAGGAGATGTGAGGAGGAAATACCAGTGCTGTGTACTGACAGTGAGAGACGGAACTGATTGATGGACAGATCTCGGCTCTGGCTGAAGGGGAAAAGAAGAGGAGTTATTAGTGCTCTTAGTATTAGGAGAGACAAATGAAGAAGAGTACAAGCCAGAGATTACCAGTTGTGCTACATGGAAAATGGAGGAAAATCTGTATTTAAATAGCAGAATAGAAGCTGAAGGAGCAAGTGAGAGAAGGTTGTGGGAAAAATTACAGTGCAGGTGAGAGGAAGACTGAATGAGGGAACAAGTGAGCGTGTGAGAGCGAGTGAAAGGGAACATCTAGAGAGGGGATTGGGGGAAAAAAAGCAGGAAAAGACTGTTTATATTTCCTCTCTTGTGCTGTGCAGAGAGAGCGATTCTAAAGTTTACACTAGAATCTAAGTGAGCAGCCTTTCCTGAGAAGAACCCTGTTGGTCGATAGTTTGCTACACACACCGGATTGTCTTGCTAAGAGCTGACACTATGCGCACAAGAGGCCTCTTAGCGCCTTAACGACGCTCCGTTTGACTGGCGTGCTTACAGTGCATGTGCATGTGTGAATGTCAGGTTGCAAGTTATAGCCACAATAAGGGAACTTGTTCGAATTAGCTTTGACAGAACTTCAAAACTTCAACACCCAGACGTTTTTTGGAACCAAAGTGTTGGTCCAGATGAACTCAACTTGAACTGAGGTTTGTGGTGAAAGCAACAAGCCTACAAGCTCCATTATAATAATTTCAGGACCAAGCTTGAGTGCAGTTCAGAATGTGTGAAGGTATGACATGCTACCCAGGTTTTAATTAAGGTGTAAGTATGCTCAAAAAGAACACATTCATACAATATTCCATCTGACCATGTCTGCCAGAATAAGTGTTTAAAGCTGGTTTGAAGATGCGATAATTGATCATATGGAGAATGGTACACACTTTTGGACTATGTTTCCTTGAAGTCATTTATGGTGTCACTCTCATGAAAAGTGACATTAGTAATTGTGTGAAAAATCAAAGAGAGAGCTTGAGAGAGCAGTTCAAAACCCTACTTACGTTCTTACTTCCTTACGCCTGGCAATTTGCGTGTGAGAATGTCAAATTGTCAGTTTCATAAATGCGCCATCCAACCCCAATTCTGAGGTTGTGAAGTTGTATAGGGAAGGGGGTTTCAGATGCTGTTCAACCATCCATGCTTCAATTGAAGCACATACTCAGCTTTACAACTTTGTGTTGTGTACCAACCTGAGGTGATTGGTTGTTACAGGTCCTTCCTCTGCTGCGCCACTGCATGACGGCTCCAGGCTCGGAGGCATTGTCTTGTCATTACGGAAACCTTCAAACCTCTGTAGATGACACGGGTGGCCAACAAAACAACAACAAAAAAAACCAATGACCCACAAAAACAGTGATGGATAGACAGATGGAGGGAGACAAACAAAGGGGTGAAATAACAGGTAAGACATGTGGACAGTTACACATAGTAAACAGAAGCAGTCAGTCAGTAGGATAGACTGATCTGAGGATCGACACCTGTCCTATTCAGACCTAGTACCTTGCATCCAGATATAGTGCAGATTTTACCTAGATGCTGGTCAAACTGCACAGAAAATGTTGTTGTGACTAGTAAGATTGGAATTTGTGTAGCTGCTAAAACACAAAAACATGTTTTTCTCTACCAGGGCTTGTGTCGCAGTCATAACTACACTGTCAAAGGGATTTTGAGCGCAATGACACCTGTATTTAGGTATACCCAAGACACATTGTAGTGCTAAGTTTGAACAGGCCCGATACCAGTAGAGAAAGAGAAGCAGACAGAATAAGAAGAAATCATGTCAGCCAGACATGCAAGAGACCATAAGACCTTCTAATAAATACTGACAGCAGTTCTCTGGAGAGCCAACTCCAGCTTCCTCCCACAAAGATGAATGTTATTAAACTGTAGCATTGATTTTGTTTGTGTCTGGTCAAACAGACAGAAACCAAACAGGACCGTGTGTCCAGCTCACAGTCACACCCCTAAGGCATGAGGGAGGATAAAGTGGGAGCAGCTGAAGAGCAACAACCAACGTCTGCACTCATTCCTTTCAAAACCACCTTCCAAACATCTCTCCACCACCAGCCAACACAGAATTCTTGAAACCTGTGGAGAGAAAAAAAAAGACAAAAACAAAACTACAGTCACTCATATGAAGGGTATGAGAGACCCCAGCGTTTGGTGCAGCAGCAGCAGCCATTGACGGAAATATGATGCTTAGAAATCATCTGACAGTGTTGCAGCTGATGGATGTGGCATTAAATCAAGTTAAGTTACATATGGTTATATACATGCATGAAAGCACACACTCGATCTTGCATTCTGTCCCAAGAAATAAATAACATGTATAGCCAAGAATAGGTCTAAAACAATGACCATTCCACCAGCCAGGACCCTTCCCTTCCACCTATTTCTAAAGGCATGTAGCTGGAATGCATAACAAAATGTCCCAATACTTACACTTTAGATTTTAAATAGCCGACACTATAACAGGCTCACAGCTGTTATAGGGTGTTAAACACGTTACAGGTCAGCAGATTTTATTATGAATACAATCACAGGAATGTTTGGAGTGTTATCACTGATGTTAGTGATGATAAGATTCTAAATGATACTTAGGTTATTGTCAGTTTCACACACATATAATGTAACAAGGGCAGAAAATTGTGAAAAATGCCCCTCGCAATTTCCCCAAGCCCAAAGTTGACATATCCAAATTGCTTGTTTTATTTGATGAACAGTCCAAAAGTAAAAAATGGTCTCCTTAGTTCTATAGTAGACATTTTAAAACTATTAATCAATTATCATAATAATTGCAGATTAATGTTCTTTTGATTGACTAATTAATTTATCGACTAATCATTTAATCTCTAAAAGTGACATGCACAACAGGCAAATTGGCTAAACTGTATATTGACTAATATAAAACAATACAGTAATGAATTAAGACACAATTGTTAAACTGTTGAAATAGCAGATTTGGAAATCCATGGATGTTTGTAAAGAGTTGGACCAAACACTTCAGTGCGTTCATCAACGTGATTTCCTCTCTTTCAAAGCAATCTAATAAAGTCAAGATGTAAGCCTGGAAATCAGACTTCAGCACCAACTGTCTCTGACTCACTTATCCCAGCATGTCACTTTGGGGTTTGAGTCAGTGAAGACAGGCTCACTAAAAAAATAAAATATCACATTCAGCTGAACCTGAGATGGTCCCATGGTGGAAAATTGCTCAAATCTTACTGGTTAAACTGTAAGAACTGCCTACAGTGACAGTTTTCACGACAGCACTGACAGGCCGAGCAAACGCCAGCTTCAGTGGGTTCTGTAACCCTGAATGATAACTCCTGAAATCCACCAAGCATCAAATAGTTAGGAAAATGCCCATTGTAAACATGCATATAAGGTATGTCTTAGAGGGTAGTTTAATGATGTGACAAATCTTGATTTGGTCTTAGTGAGGTGAAGTGATACCATACCAGAGGTTTTTTGGAATATATCACAGACAAGTTTGGTGATAAACCCTATAAGCTTTTCTCCCCTTGGTAAAACACACTGGAGTTCCCATCCCGAAGCAAAACAATCACAGTGACGGACTATGTGAGGATGACTCTGACTGAAACATTCATTTCTTGCTTGTTAAAGCATGATGACGAAATGGGATGAAATTATTTATCTTGCAATTCATCTTTGTCAACTGTGCCAGAGGGGGTGAGCAGCTTGACAGCGGGGCTAGGTAAAGTTACTGCCACTTGTGATGATGAGGGAGAAGAACCAAATTCCTGCAGTGCAGCTTTGCTCATACCTGGGTGACGTGGTTGCAACATCATATTAATGATGTCCTCTATCTAACAGCTGGGGTAGTCTGGTATGTGACAGTGGCTTTCATATCTCTCACTTGCGTACACTCACTCATCCAGTTGCTCGACAAACACGTAAGAGCATGCCACAAATCACTTTCTCCAGGAAAGAGATGTTGATGGGCTGCTACCTGCTTTAGATTTTATGCATAGAGCGCTAACACTACTTCCAATATGTCATGTACTTGCAGAGACAGAGAAACAGGCACAGAGGCCAATTACTTCCAATAAAAATATATTTTAAATAAAACATGCAAAACACACCGAACAAGCTGTAATTCAGTGACGCGGCAAAACGTTTTTCTTGGGAAAAGAAATTCTGGTTGATGATTTGCTAATAAAAATGTATCAAATCCAGACCCTGCTTTGTCAGTATAATAGTTAATTCCAGAAAGGTTGCTGGCAAGTGTGAGAGAACTGCATGAAGAAGGTGCTGACACTGAATTCATTTTTTGCGAATGAGCTACTCACACAGACAGACTAATATTAATGGAACACTTGGGATGTAAACAGCTAAAATTTTAGGTTTATAACAGCATCAATAACTAGAGCTGCTATTTTTGGGTGGAATGGTGGATTGAGCCCAGCCGTAAGGAATCTGTGAGCAGTTTTATCCTATAACATGTTGCCATAGAGGCAGCAACATTGACCTTGACCTCACTCTACTATGTGTTTGTGTGTGTGTGTGTAGGGCGTGATTCGTCTCTATACAGGATATCCCTTCACCCATTGCCAGTAGGCTGTCCATTGTTAAGAGACAAGCATAAGCTGTACTGGGATCCCATTTCTCTTCGTACACTGGCTACTGCAATAGTAATGTGAAAATGAAAACCAACAGATGCTTATAATAGTTTAACAGTAGAACATGTGCTGGCACAGTGAAAAAAGTCTTTATTTCCCTAAAAAATTCCAGTTTTGTTCCATCTATGGCAATGAAGACAATGTTACCTTGACTTTTTTGTTATCTTTCAAAGTCAATGGTATAATTTAACATACAGATCTATATGTCAGTCAACATATAGAGGAGACCACACACTGCAGCCACAATCACAGTGTCATAAATTCATTTTATGTGCCTTAATCCACTGAGATTTTTGTTTAAAAAATTGATCAAGGGTTTGACACTTACCCTCACCTGTGCGTGTGCCCAGCGCACAACCAGCTTCTTGGACAAAGCTAGCTTCCCATTTAAACACTGGATCGCCCTTTCTGCTTCCTGCAGACATTCACAGAGAGAAAAAGAGGAACAGATTTTTTACATTTATGATTAAAAATCAGCCTTGATTATTGCAATCAGCTCATTAAATCATTAGTCCTTGCAATGGAGAGATGAAGAGATAGAGAGAAACAATAATAGATGATGATGTGCCACTCTGCCTGCAGATAGACCTCGAGTAACGTGTGCGTGTGTGTGTGTGTGTGTGTGTGTGTGTGTGTGTGTGTGTGTGTGTTGGAGAGGCAGTCTGAAAAATGTAGTTTTGTCTAATCAAATGAGTAAGTGGCTTTGATGCTAAATTACATTAATGAAGTACTTCTATCTGTGTGTGTGAGTGTCTGTGTGTGTGTGTGTAAGATAAACACATACTTCCTCTGTATAATCCTTTTGGGAGGGCTTCATATCCCACTGATAGACACTAGCTGTGAAACTAGATGTTTATCACGATCCCCGAGGCCCACTCCAAAACAAATAAGATAAACTTGTGAAGCTGAGTGGACTCCTCTATAATTGCACACTATTAAATGCAATATCTGTATTTGTCCAATATTAATATTACTATTGTTAATATTACTGCCAATGATGGGCAGATTGTGTATTTATAATTGTATTTATCAAAATTCAAATTTTTGTGATCTTTGTTTACAAGAGTTTCACTTTAAATATAAATAATCTAAAACCTAAACTTCATCTTGCAAATACCTCTCTGGTGCTGAAGTTGACAAAGCAGTAGCCTCGCGGCTGTCCCTCTAAAGGCCCAGACTTATGGAACAGGAAGTCAAATTGTTTCACTTTGCCAAACTTCTCCAACAGCTTCACCAGGTGATACCTGCAGAGAGAGAAATCATGTGACAGAGAGCAAAAAAGAATGTGAGAAAAAGTCAGAAACAGATGACAGGACAGTCAAATAATGAGAAAAATATAGCATATTGCAAAATCAGTATTTTGTAAAATGTCCCATTTGAGACCAAATTTATCCTATATCTCCGTTATGATCTACACCATGTACTAACCACATATATCTGTTCCACACTATATTTGCCACCTTACAGTCTGCAAATGTGTCAAGTGGGGCTAATGAGAATGACAGCTTTCTCTCCATGACACCTTTTTAGCAGCAGGCCAGCTGGTGTGGCAGGCCAGTGACAGTAAATCTCTTATTGAGACAATGCTGAGGATACAGTAGCAGTACAATGAGGGAATAAAAGAGAGGAAGCATCAAATCCCCCCTGAGCACCGAGCTGTGCACAAACAACATCCACTGACTGAGTGGACCTGCCTGCCACTATTGAATTACAAATGAACATAGATATGTGGTCACTGAAGAGATATGCAGTGAGTGAGTGAGTGAGTGAGTGTGTGTGTGTGTGTGTGTGTGTGTGAGTGTAAGTGTGAGAGAGTCCGTGTGTCTGTTTAACTGACTATTAGCTACCATGGGAAAATATATTTCTTTTGAGTGTGAAAAAAGGGTCAGATATAAGGCTGCGACTAAGGATTACTTTCATTATTGATTAATCTGCGGATTACTTTATTGATTAACTTTTGGTCTATAACCTGTCCAAAAATAGTTAAATGCCAATCATGAGTACCTTTGAGAAGGTTAAACCAGTAAATGTTTGGCAGTTTGATGACTGACATAATTAATCAATCAAAATTGTTGCTGATTTATTTTCTGCCCATTGATTAATGTATTAACCAAGTCATTTAATGTCCCAGGAACTCTTCATTAGCAGTACGCAGCATCTTGCCGATTGATTAGTCACTGAAAACCCCTGTGATGTGCCTTGTTGTGCTCTTGAATGAAAATGAAACCAGCCTTGGCTTTCCACACTGTTAACAAAAAGTACAGACTACACCACCCCTGTAATCCATGAGGAAAAACAACAGATTATTAGAGAAAACAAGACAACTTCCTTTCTTTATTGGGAAAAACTCGGTCAAACTAATTTTCTCATGTATTCCAAAATGAATTCCTATATTTCATGGACATAATTTGTTCGATACAGGTGGTGATAAGCGTTTTTTGGAGCAGACCCTTTGACTTGTCATCATAGGAAAAGCATGTGCGTCACTAAAAACATTAGTTGTGGCTCTGTTCTATTCAACTGTGCATGCACAACCTGAAGCCAAAGCAGCTAAATGGAATTCAACCATCACTCATTTTATTATTTACACCTGTGCCTTTCCTGTTGTGACGTAGAAAATGTCTTATGTGGAGAAGGCTATTAAACCCAAAAAAAACCTGAAAATTAACTTTTAAAAAAACAAGCAAAAATAAATCAACAGACATCTTCCTGTGTTTCAGTGCCATTACCTTGTGTGACTGTCCAGGCCTCAGAATGACCCCAGGTGTTTTGTATAACTGTCCACAAGGAATTAATGATTCAGCCTTTTATTGTTTAGTTGATTGTTATTTGTAATCCTCCAGTGGTTAGTGTGTGTATGTGTGTCTCACCACAAAGATAAATGTATGACGTAAATGTGCAAGCGTGCATGTACACGTGTGAATGGGACTCGATGTGGGATACTGAGGGTTGAATTGTGGGTTTAAGCTACAGGTTGTACTAATGTCTTCCACCCCTCTATGACTCCCTAGAGGGCTTTAGGCCAAGGAGAATTTCTGCTTTTCCCAGACAACACCCTGTAAGCTTCCCATGTGAAGGTGGCTCTTCCTGCACGAGGCTCATTATAACAGGAAAGCCTCTACAGAAATGAAGTTTGCCATATTACTTATAGCGCTTCTCTGCTCTCTTATACTCAAATAGTTTGCCTTTGCACTTCATGCAACCCTGATCCTCTGCCTGACTCATTTCCTGATCAGTGTTGCAATCATTTCAGCCAGATGCAATTGTGCTAAAATGCTGCAATGCATAAAGTATTGCTTTCTAATGCTGCTATACATTCAAATAAATACACACCGCATGTTTGCACATATGTGTAAATGTGAGAGAAATTAGATGCCAGACACTCCAAGAACATTTTTGGATGCTGGTTAGCTGAACCACAATGGGCCGCTCCTCCTGGGGGTTGTAAAAACCACCGGAGGAAGAAGAGGGGAAGGGGGGAGGGCGAGGAAAGGGAGGGAGAAGGTGGGGGAGAGGGAGAGTAAAGTTCAGAGAGGGGATGTTTGACGGCAAGGTGAAAGGTGGAGGAAGAGGAGGAGGAGGCTAAAAAGATGAGAGGAGGTGAGACGCCAGGTAGGAGAGATACATGAGCTAGGAAGCACAGGAGAGAGAGGAAGGAAGGAAGGAAGGAAGGAAGTGGAGTGGAGTGGGGGGCAGACTAACCGCAACTTGTACATATTTAATAAAAATCTAAGCCTGCAGTATGAGTAAGATGATTGTTACGCATGACTTCACAAAAATGACGCCAACTTCCAGATACACAACCGAAAATGTAGCAAGAAGGCCAGTGAGAGAACAAAGAGGAAGAAGGTGATGGATTACCACTAATGAGAAATTCCCTCTCTGAGCAGCCAAAAGCACAAAAACATGAATATGTGGTGAAAACTGTGGTTACACCTGCTGTGTTTCTGCTCTGTAAGAAGGGCAAAGAAAGTCTGACTGGACACTATATGGGATGTCTCTCTCAGCTACAAAAAGCTCTGAGGAGATCATTTCAACGTGTGACTGACACTGGTCCTTTGACAGATTTACATCATTTGTCTTTGTCGAGTATTTAAAAGGGCAACAGCAAAAGGATTACAGTTTTCTCAAAGTAGAGTCACAAAAAGAGAATATAAAAAGGAGAGGTTGCAACACAAGAACAAGAACAAAGACATTTTTCAAACTCACATGCTTGGAATAAATTTTTCTCCATGTCTAATCACATCATTGTAAGCTAGCATCCCTCTTCCAGGCTGGAAACTTGAGATCAGTCATAACACAGGCCAGAATTCATCTGTCTGACAAGAGCACAGCAAAATGAAGGTGCTGCCTTCATACCTCATCACATCCTAATCGATCTAATACTTCGCCTTGTCCAACCAAAGCAGAACTAGACACCTTCAGAACACTGATCAACAATATTATGTCTCCTTTGCTGTTAGATAAAACATTTCCATTTAATACTGCTATATATTCAAATTAGACAATTGTTCTTCCAAATAACTGGAAATATGGGAAAAAAATACCTCAAATAAATAAAATAGCACAATTAATTACATCTAAAATGCATCAATGAAATTCTAGATCGGAAAAAAAATCTTAAAGACTTATTCACTTTTCATTTTCTATTTTGAAAGCAATGTGTGTTGTTCACTGTTTGGGTCTCATGTACTCATAATCAGCACCTTGCATTTCAGGTCCAAATTCCTCCTCTGCACTGACTTTTGGTTTGGCTTACCGGGACAAACAGAGGGAGCACTACGTACGCTACCCAGGAGCTAATTAATCTTCCCAATCAGCATCAGGGGCCACGGGCATTTCTCTTGTTTTCCCTCCATACTGTGAAGCGGCGCGCTTTTCTTTACGGAGAAGTAGAGCAGAGCAGGGAGCAAGGGGAAGGAAACGCCTGTCTAGACTCCCACCAGAACTGCAGCCCATACATTCTCCAGCAGCCCCCACAGGCACACAAACACACCCCTCATCCCGAAAAACTGCCTCCTCTCCATCACGTTGTAGGTGAAGGTGATCTGCAGAGTTCTGTGCACTCTGCTGCACACACATCCCCACTCACAAATGCAACAATGGAAAGATGTTTGCTGTGATTGTGTGTACGATGTTGTGTAAGGCAGGACACACTAAGAATGAACACCTCAATGTGTTGAAGCCTGCACCTCTACCAGCTGCCACCCAAACATCAACTCTGCACTTGAACATGCTTACACACACACACACACACACACACACACTCTCTCTCTCTCTTACTCTTTTTCCCTCAGACGCACACAATCAGCCCCAGACTGACACAGAGAGAGTAAACAGGGCAGGTGAGTGAGGAATGATGGCTGCTCCTTAGCACAGCAGGTCTCCACGCCTCGCTGCCTCTCTTTCACACACCCAGCCCTGTCTGCTCATTCTCAGCCTGTGACACACACACACACACTACGCACACAGTTAATCAATCATATATGCACACACAATGTGCTGCCTCTCTATGAGGCATTGCTGGGCAAGTTAAAAAGCACTGCTTCAGGTTCATAACATGGAGTCCTTAACAGATAGACCTCAGACCTAACACTCGCTGCTGCCAAAACCAAAACACTGACTTTGTTGTTCATCCAGCTGAAATATAAATTTGTTTTTCATTCTAATATCTTAAAATGTAATGACTAGATTGTAGGCGAGCAGTAAATACACTGTCGCCCTGGTAGTTTCAGCTCTTACTTGAGGCACCAGTAGCATATATGTGTCAAGCTGCAAAAAGCAGACTGGGAACTCTTTTTTTTTTTAAACCAAAGTTGTACACTCATCACCACGTTGCTGAAGTTGAAATAACAGTGGACTCACTCTGTGATTTTGGGATCGATGTTGCCTATCCATAAGCGGTTTCCGTCATGGGCCACACTCTCTGAAATGATGGAGGCATTTTCCACCGTCTCTGCTGCAGACGACATGTGGACTCTGGGAGGAAGGAGAAGAACACAGAGAAATTAGGTTTACAAAGAGAATATGAAGATCATTTAACATTTCTACATTTGTATCAGTGGGGAACCATTAGAATTGTTGAGAGCTTGATGGCAATAATCTTATGAACACTGCAACACTCAAGAGATTGTAAGAAAAGTAAGCTATGTGATTTGATGACTAAAATATTGCCTTAAAGATAAATCAGCACTATGCAGTATCTCTGAGCACTGTGGCTTGCATGATTGATCAGAAGGGATCTGGAAAATACAACAAACTGATCAGAAAAGATCTGATCTACCATATAATCAATCACATAGAAACAATCAACTCAGGACTGTCCAGGGACTCTTACACAGTGCTTTATTACAGGAACGAGCCCTGTATAGATCACACAGTTAGGTCTACATCCAAAGGCAGTGATAATATGTGGACAGTGCTAACATCCAACTGTAAAACTAAAGTACGGAAACTGATTATTCCGTGACAGATATGAGGTATTTTGTAATATAACCTCACCTCAGTTAATTAAAACGTTCTCAGTTTCAGTCAGATAGGTTCCTTTCTCCTTTTAGGTAGCTGAGCGCTTTGTTTGAGGTTTAACCAAAATGTTATGTTACTATAAATGTCAAACAGTACATATGTTCCATGCAAACAAAAATCAAACGGTGGTCAAAAATGTTTAAGAAGCACGCTGTCTTTGGTTCTCATTAATAGTTGAGATACCCAGAATCAAGAAATGAAGTAGGGTAATTTGTTGTTATTCACAGCGTCATGAAAAACGGTTTGTTTCCGCAAATCTTCGGAAGAGAAAGAATTTCAACTTCCCTCGTTGACTTGCCACCAGCTAACGTTAGCTTAGCAAAGAGCAGACTGATCGACCGACTACTATCTGTTCTTTGGGGGCGTTAGCTGGTTGAGATGGACACGATTGTGTAAAGTGAGACTAATCTCAGTAATCCAGGGAGTAAAATACAATAAATTACGATTATCGAAATCTATCCACTAAACAGTTAACAGTCAGTTTAAGACGAGCACTGTGTTGCTAGCAGCTAGCTAGCTTAGACAGCATCAGCTTACCCCCTCGCTCTGTCAAACTTCCTTTTTGATAGCTGCTGACTCCTTCGACTCAGTCTTCTACAAATCCCACTTTCGGGATGATTCAGCCACGTCAGAACGTAATACTAATAATCTTAAACATGTTTTTCTTTTAGATTTTCCTCCTATAAAATGGATCCAGTTTAGCTGTTCAGTTAGCTCGAATAATTAACAGTCGCCGTCTGACAACAAAGGCGCAGGGTGATGTTGTAGTTTGTGTAGCCGTACGGGAAGTCGAGAGGAGGCACTCGGTTTAATGTTTGGAACCCTCCTCTGCTCACTTCGGGTCGTCCAGTTTCTCGCTTAGGACAGTAACCCCGCTCATCCGGTGTAACCCGTGTAGAATTTCAAACACCTACCCGGACGTGAGCTAAACGTCACGGCGCGTGATGATGACGACGTAGATGTCAAATGTGGCTTTTCCGTGATGCTTCTTTCTGTAGCTAACATGCCTCTTTTAAGACTTTAAACCTGAAAGTAAGTATGTTTTTGTGATTATTTAGAGTTAAAGGACGCGGTTTGTTGAAACTGACGGTAGTGCCATGTTTAGCAGCGACGTGTAGGCGATTTATGTCAGTTTTTGCCTATGACATGTGCTGAAGGAGGAGGAGGAGGGTTGTTGCCTGCGCATCCCATTACACCAGCGACCTTGACACCACTTTACTTACATAAAGTATTAGGACCAGCTGTGTATTTATATAACACTAATATAGTATCTGCCTCAACAACCACTCTTTTTCGTATTTTTACTCTAGTTTCAAACAATTAAGCTCTGAATCAATCTGGTGCCACCTGCAGGACTGAAGGACACTAAAAGATAAATAGTCATAACCCTCTCACGTCGACAGATATCCACGTACCTGTCCAGTATCACGTGAAGTTTCTCAGCTGGTGTTCCTCTCAGTGGACTGTATGATGAGAAGAAAGTGTAGTTTTCAGTTTTCAGATACTTTTTGATAGAAATTAGACACATTATGGATGTACTTGGCAAGAGTCAGTCAAGCCAGATGACCACATTAAATAGTTTCCTGTTAGATTAGTACAGTGTTTATAGTGTGAGTATAGAGTCTAGGAGGTGATTGAAAGATTAAATTAATCATTAATGATAATGGTCTTCAATTAAATGCTTCAAGGTGGTAGGTTCAAGCTTCCAAAATGTAAGCAGAGTTAGCTTTTATTTACTTTATCGCATTGTAATATCAATATGTGAAGTGTGAACAGTTTGTTTGACAAGGCAGAGCACTGTCAGATACACTGCCACATTATCTTCTCCTCAAACTGTAAAGTGTACAGAGGAGAAATCATGCGGGCTCACCAGCTGGCTTCTACCACTGCCGCTAATGGAAGCAGCAGAGGTGTGTCTGCAGCTGCTGCTGTGTGTGAAATCTACAGGATATGGGGCTACAGTATTCCACTGAACACCTGTGCTTCACTTTTTCTGCTTGACTTGCCCTCTA
This sequence comes from Lates calcarifer, assembly GCF_001640805.2. Lineage (NCBI taxonomy): Eukaryota > Metazoa > Chordata > Actinopteri > Centropomidae > Lates > Lates calcarifer. Next base: position 9,266,154 of record NC_066841.1, on the reverse strand, counting down.
AAGAGATCTGTCACTGTCCCACATCTCTGCTGTGCCGCAGGGCACCGAATCATATCAGCATGACAGGAAACCTGCCAGCCACGGACGTCTGTTATGGGGATGTGTTGTAGGTTGTGGTCCACAGTCTCGCCTAAATATTGCCATTGGATTATGTTTCGGATGTCAGTAAACTATCTTGGACTGACATCGGGGATGAGTAGTATGGTCGTAGCTACTGTTGAGGACACCAATGTCAGTGCTGTTTACAATCCACAGATCACATCATTGGTTATTTAAGGCTGTTTGTGTTATATATTTTTTTGATTTAGTATTTTCTCACCAGAAGCTCTTTGGTGACTAATCAAACATTTCTTAGAAAGGTGGTTTTCACTGGAGGAATTTGGACTCATACCTGGTGATTTGAAATATTTACTTCCCATTTAAATTCTAACAATAAATAACTATTAGCTATTATGACCACTTAAAAAATACTACATTTTATGACAAAGCAGAATCCATTTATGGCCACAAAAACAGTCTTAATCCCTCAAATATACATGGAAACATGGAATTTCGCTTGAAATAATGTGAAGCTCTCTGAAACATCAGTTCACTGACCCAGATTGTAAGATGTCCAAAAATGTCAAACAAATGACTTTACTGGACATTTAATTTAAGCCTCTTGGATGGGTGGAGCAACAACTTTACCTTTTTAACATTTGTTGATCTTCAAGCTAAAAAAAATGTTTCTAATCTCAATAATTTCCTAGAAAAAAAGTGTTTCAGAAAAATGATGCATTTGGGAAAGCTCCTCTCATATGTGACCAAATAGTTTTTACTGCAGCAGTAAGGTTTATTTCTCTTGACAGCTTAAGTTTACAGTCATAAGTACACACCAGACAATGGAGGATGTCAATCAGGCTGCAGTACACCGCGAGCTGTTCACAGCCACTGACTGTCAAAGACCAGCTTTAGTGCATGTTTGTGTCTGTGGTCTTCAATATCTCAGCGTTTGTCTTTGCTTGTGTGTACGCTGAGGTTCGCTGACACAGTTCACGCTTGAGAGCTGGTTTGCATGGTGGGAGGTGGTTTGTCCATAGAAAAGACGTGGCTGGTCTCATGGCGTTGTGTGTTTTGTGAATGGTAGGGTCCCCTTCAGGAATGCCCAAACAACTGTGCATGGGCTGCAAACTTAGTTTAAACCCATAGATTTGTCTGCGTGCAAGAGGAAGAGAAATAGCACAGTTGGTCCAGTTGTAAGTTGCATTTGTTCAGACAAAGAAGACATTTAAAGACACCATTTTTCATCATTTTCTGGCATTTTATTGACCAAACAATTAAATGATTTGTTAAGAAAGTAACAGAGCTTTTCCATTGCAGACATTTTGGCCTGTAATAGTACCACATGCACTATATTGTGCATACAGATATTGTGATATAAAATTACATTTACTTGAAAAAACTGCATAAATGTTTGTTTGTTTGTTTTCTATATTGTCTGCTCCTACGGGCAGGTTTATTAACATGCTTTTCATCTGTAAGTTGATCTCAAATATGTATTTGAATATACTTGTTATTCATATGGTCTGAAAAAAGAAATCAAACTTAGGTCCTTTAAAGAAAAAATGTTCTCTGAATAGACTGCAAAGAGATGTGGCTGACATTGCAAAGAAAATATCCCTTTGGTTCTGCTGTTTACTTCCATGCTTTTTTGTTGCAAATTATTATCAGGTAATTGTCAAGAGAAAATGAGACTATAATTCTGTAATGTCAGTACAAAATATAGGTCCACCTCCTACTGGCTGAAATGAGTTATTACTTCATTTTGATAAATATTTCAACTGACATTACAATTGATTTCAAGTGATCTGTGAATAACCTGTGATTCTATGAAATGTAATCATATGATGTTACTCATTAGCACTGTGTGTCATTATACTGTATATATGTTTTCACTTAGTTATGGCATTGAATCATCTGAACCTGCTGCGACCTCTGCTGTGTCAGGCCCTGGTGCGACAGCTCAGGTCTCCCCTCGTGGCCACCTCCAGGGTCAGTGCACCGCTCTTATGCCCCAGTACCACCTCTTACCCTGCTGCATGCGTCAGGCTCTATGCCACCAAGAAGGCAAAAGGTCAGTGAGGAGATTACAAACACTGGAGTTCACATTTGTATAACCTCTGAATAGGGGTTACTTGATTAGATATTATTTGTCTTAGATACAAGTCTTCATTCCTCAGTCCCTCTTTCCCTCTCTTCATCTTCCAAGCTAAGGCAAAGGGCCAGGCAGCTAAGGTGAATATTCATTCGGCTCTGGTGGAAGACATCATCAGTCTGGATGAAGTGAAGGAGGACATGGCGGCTGTTCTCAATGCACTCAAAGATGACTTCACACGCAACCTCAGTATCCGAACCTCGCCAGGTATTCAGCTTATCTCTGTTTTTTTCCTGGACTCCCTCTCATCTAATTTTCTGTCTGCCTGTGTCTCATCACATTGCTCTCGTTTTGTCTCAGTACACAACTGAACAGTTACAAGAAGGCAAAACCTGCACAAATACATTGACTTGCAAATTCAGAATTAAAGTCCCCTTATAGAGGCATGTAGAAACAGTTGCTCAACTAGTAATTTAACTAGTAACTAGTAATTTCCTGCTATTTTCGCAAGAACAAAAGAACAAATCTAATAAACTGAATCAATTGTGTGTCTATGTGAAAGTTGGGTTTTTTCTGCAGCCAGTTAAGTCTTGGTAATCTTCCTCTTATTTAATTTCACTCTCACTGGTAATCCCCAGTTTGACCTCAGCCCTCATAGCTTGCCTGTGCTAGCCTTGTGAAAAAAATGTATCTATTTTCCATAAACATGTTCTGTTTTCAAAGGTATGTCTCTGGTCTCCTGGATGTCTGCCGTTAAGCCAAAATGATAAGGTGTTTACCAAGAGTGAAACCAATGTTCGAATCCAGTTTTTCCAAATATTGAATTTAAGTTACATCTCACTTCTCTTCTTTTCTTCACTATACAAGTTGTTTGTTACATCCTCTGCCCTGGCCCAGGGTTAATATTTTATCATTTTCTCTGGACCACAGACTTCCATGTAATACCTCATAATACGTTTAAGCCTTGATTTGATAGAGAAACATACAGAGTGCTGAGATCATGCATGGGGCTACCCTACGACTTGATTTCTATATATCAAACATCACAAGGTATGCATACACTACATGCAACTACAACTTTGAGAGCACAGTTTTATTTTTCATGTGCATCATGTTTTGTACACACTAGGCTTTCCTTTTTAACACCACATCACATACATAAATCAGTAAGTCTTCCTCTTTTCATCTACCTTACAAATTGCCCAAGGGCTGAGAGAGTGAAGAGAGCCCTGTGTGACCTCACCTTGACCCCAGATTGATCTCTGTTTCCCCCAACTACATCCAGGTCACAACCCTTTGCCTCCAGGTTCTAACAAAGGGGCTCTGGGCTCGGGGAGGATTTAGAGGTGGGGTGCATAATGGAAGCTCCCGCGGGACGAGGCAGACTTCAAAACTGAAAGTGTCTTGAGTTTCTCCTGCTTTTTCTCCTTAAATGAAATTTCACTCTCTGTGGTGTTGGACTTGCGCACTGCAAAATCTTTCACACAACACGCAGGCAACAGAACCGCGAACACAATCTTGATTTTTATGATCAAACCCTCAATGTCTTGTCTTGTAGACTTCATCTAACTGTGTCACTGATTTTCATTCATTTATCTGTCCAGTGTTCAGCTTGTTTTCAACCTCTTTTTTTCCATCACCACTCATCATTCAACAGTTTTTTGCTCTGAGTCATTTTGTATCTCCAGCCCCTCCCCATATCCCTCTCTTCCTGTAATCTTCTCTCATTTTTTCAGTAATTCCCAGCTTCATATTTTGGCTTCTGCTTGTGATATTTTCAATCTCTGCCTCATACCTGTGAATTAAAATTTCTTATTGATCTGGATGGAAATTTTGCCATGTGGACAAGTTCCCTACATCTCTCGCCGTTCTTGCCTCCATCCCTCCATCCTGTCATCTTCCCTGTCTTCTCCCTCCATCTGTCTATCCCTCGCTGTTCTCCTTCACTCTGTCCATCCCCCTCTCTTCTGTCCAGCTGCACAGTAATCCAGGGAGGCAGCAGGACTTAGAGCTGACAGGAGAGATGAGATGGTGGAATGGAATGACGTCAGTTGTCTGAATGTGTGTGTTTCTTGAACGAGTGTGTGTGTTTGTTCCATGAACCTCTCATCTGGCTCTCATTAAGCTTATGAGCATGTGTGGATATGACTGTATGCACTATTGTGTGTTGCCATGAGTGTATACTGTATGTGTGCATGTGTTTGTTTGTGTGTGTTGTATAGCAGAAAGTCACAGATAGATGCAGAGAGAGGATCAGTGCTATTACCACCTTATTGTGGTTAGTCACAGATGGATAATCTGGCCTGAAAACTAGCTGCATTGCCATAGAAACTATTAGACTAGAACAACATCAACAACAGTACAGGATATATATTTATATATTTTTAAATACCCCAAAACACCTTGTAGCCAGAGATCTTCTAAGTTGAAGATTGGAGCTTAATAATCATAAATATTAATAATACAGCGGTGTCATAAAAGCTTAGCTGGACAACACAACAGAAACTAAGTCAGTAAGCAAGTGGCCTGACAATAGCACCTCTTTGTGGATAAGATGACTAATAAGGCTAATAGTCTGCAGCCGCTGCTAGTGTCTCTGTGAGGTTGTTCTTAGGTGCATCATTGCTTTGAGCTAAATGCTAACCTCAGCATGGCAACATGCTCTCAATGACACTATTAATATGCAACTAATTAGCAAATATTAGCTTGCTAAACCTCTAAACTAAGATGTGTTTGCATTATCTCAAAGCACAGCTGTGCCCAAGTACAGAGCTGCTTGTCATTGTTAATAATACATTTTGACTGAAAGTGTCACAAGACCTCCTGAGTTCATCACATATTTGCAAGTTTTCTCTGCCGCTGAATGTGGCTTCTTGAAGGGAGCAAGGTGGTGTCAGTGGTCAGTTGCCAAGAGCTTCTGCCATTGTTGCGTTTACAACACAAGAGGTTATAGTGCACCCCCCGATCAGCGTTGCTTCTTAAGGGCAGTGGGGCCATTGCTAGATGGGTTGCATGCTAACTTCAGTAGAAAGAGGAGAAGAAGCAACAGAACTAGAAGCAAACCATTGCCCTTGCTTGATGCTGAACTTACAACATTTCTTCTAGAGTAAACAGCTGTTAATGCTAACGTTGGCTATGTAGCCATAGCAAAACTCACACATTTATATCACATATAAAATGTAATTTATGATCATCATGTTACATCATATGTAGTATTTCGATAAAGGACAATTTTGCCACATTTCTGATATTTAGCAGATGCTTTCTTAACCTTTCTTAGCTGTCCTTCTCTGTACATCTCTCAACCCCCCATGCCCCCTCCTCATCCTCCATCTTTGTAGTTAAAGAAATGAATGTCTGTCTGTCTACCTTCTTAAAATACTAGCAGATGTCTATGTGCTCATTGTCAAGGCACAGGTAACAAAGATGGGCGGGCAGAAGGTCACAGAAATGGATACACGCAGAGAAGCACTGTGAGACAGACAACAGGACAGTCAGGTTTAGACCCACACACAAATGGATGTTTGAAGTCAGAGAGGGACTCAGAATAATTGGCAGGTAGACAGCATCTCAGTGATTCAGCTGGGGTGCGGCCTTTAAATAATGGGTATCCATTTCATCACATCATACCAACCCTTTATTTATAATTTCTTCCTCTGCATCCAGTCCTACTGTACATCTATGTTATATTTTTCCCCTCAAATTCGTATGATAAATTGATCATATAGAAAAATTACACCATTGGCTCACCTCCCTGTCAACCCCCCTTTTCCACACACAAGTACACACACCACCAGCAGCAGCAGCACAGCCCCCACTGGGTAAGCAGGGAGCAAGTGATGTAAGGCAGAGTTGGAGAAGAAGGAAACAACTGCGCCTGAGGTTAGCCAGATGGAGGAGAGATTGGGGCGGGGGGGTGTTCAGATTGGTGAAGTGAGGGAGGAACAGGAGAGACGAAGAGGGTGATAGAGGGAGGGAGGAAGGGACAGAAGTCAGCTCATGTTGGCAAACTTACCTTTGCTTCACTTGGTGTTGACAGTGAGGAGAGACAATAGATCATGGAAACTCTTAACAGCCTGACAGTGTTCTCTTTTTTTTAACTTACTCATGCAGTTTGTGGTTTCTACCTCACATTCATCTGTCTGTCTATGTATATGGTAATCTGTATGTCTGGCTGAATGACTGACTATTTGTTTTCCTTGATATTAAGTGTGCATGGAAACTGGAACTGGAAACAGAGAAAAACAAAAACCTGATAGATACTGAATTTTTGGGGCCAATACCAATATTGATCCTTGAGAATAAAACAAATCTGATAACAACATATTGATTAATATTCTTTTTTTTTTTTACATGAACACATAACATTAATAAGGATTTTGTTGTAAACATGTGAATAAAGATATTTTACTGATGAATAATTAACTTTATTATCAAAAATGACAGTAAGAGTACAATAAATGACAGTAATTCCAATAGTGCATATAATTGAAATGAATTTATTTAGAATAATATATAAGCATATTTACAAGTCAAATATATAATAAAATGCAGCCCATAAAACATTTATTGCTGCAGTTTATGAATGCTGATAGGTTTGATGTTAGACAATAAAACTGACCTGCAGACATATAGGTGCACAAAGTCACAGTGACTTCCCAGATGTTGTGCCTTAAAATGGCAATATGGGTAAATAAATAAAGTAAATAAACAATTAAGTTTATCTGTATTTGTTTAGGAGCTCTGGATCACATTGTGGTGACGACTGAAGATGGGAAGTTCCCCCTCAACCAGCTGGGTCAGGTCTCTATGAAATCACCTCAGCTCATTATGGTCAACATGAGCAGCTTCCCTGAGGTAAGGCAATCACAGACACACACACACACACACACACAGACAGAGAGAGAGAGAGAGCCAGACCCAAGCACCCACACCCGAACAGATTCTTCCTACTGGTATTTGTTTGTCTCATACAGACAAGCACACAGTAACTAAAAGCTTTATAAAAATAATCCAAAGCACAGACAGATAGACGGTCCTCACTAGAGGAAAAGTGAGCCAGACCAGAACTCAAATCCCACATCAGTCTGTGTAACTGAAACCTGACCTGCCTCTCCCTCTCCAACTGTGTCTCAGATGCTAATTGATTGATGACTCGGGGAGCCCTTTGTTCTAGGGTGAAAGATAGCAACAAGAACCTAAACTCTGTGTGTGCATGCACTGAGATGTGGTTATGCCTGCGTGTGAGTTGTCACAGAATAGGAAATGACCTCATTTTACCCCCAGGTTAGGAAGGAATAGATTATTTTTCTTTTTTCACTCCTTTTTCTCTCCCTCTTTTCCTTTGTAGATGATACAATGCTGTACTAATCAGAGTTCCAGAAATTTTGTCCATGGGGGCAAAGCAGAGCTTTAGTGGCCAGACTTTCTGGTGGTCTGGAAAATCTAAATGTGCTTTTTTAGCATTTAACACAACATTATGCAATCATATATCCACAGACAGTCATGACTGATGATTTGATTTTCTTTGATCTGATTAGGCTTTGAGCAGATATTTAAGTACATGGTGCTTTGTTTGATATGCAGCTGTGAGTCAAGTTCATGTTCAGATGTTTAACTTTAACTCATTTAGTGAAATGCTTGTTAGAATGCTCATATTTGTGAAAAATCCTTTGCATAAATGACAGAAAACAAGATGCTAAATAACTTAGTCTATATGCATGGTATGGTAAAAGTGTGACAAACACAAATGCATAACATTAGCATAAACAAACAGCAAACATAGAAAAGAAAATATGAAGGCATATCTATGTACCACCTGGAAACTGAAGTCATTTGAGATTAACAGGAATAACAAATGACACCACCTTACAAGTGATGCTTGAAGATATAATATGTAACTCAGAAGCCAGCACCTGTAATAATATGAATGTTCAAAAAAGTATTTTGCAAAGTGCAAAGACAAACACGCACAGTTAATTGCAAGAATCAAAATACATAACAATAAAACACGATTTAAAGGACATAACACAGAGCAAGAGTCTTCAGCCATGCCACTGGAGCAGCACTGTGAAGTTGCTACAGTGGCCTCACAGGCGGTTTGTTCTTGTAGAGAACCACCTGTCAGTTTTTGCAAATATTTTCCTCCATTTTCTGTTTTCCTACCGGTCACTGTTTGGGACACTGAGGGCTGTGGTTACACCTTCTTTGTTCTCCTTTGTACCCATATCACAAAACAACACGCAAATCTAAGTATTTATCAGATCTCAAATCTGGAAATCCAGCCTTCAACCTGATTCAGGCTGAATGGTCCACCGGTGAGTCGGTTTCCTTCCCCGAAACGCCGACCACAGACCACACACACGGCAACAGAGACACTAATGCACACACACACGCTACCCTGTCGTGCCCTACGTTACCCATGTCCCACACAGGGGTGAGTCCTCAGAACCCAGAGCTAATAGGCTTATAATGATGCCTATCCATTACCAGGCACTCCAGAGGCCCTACCATTGTTTTCCATTCATTCATTAGGAGCAGCCTGGGAAGACACAGTGGAACTAACAACAGTTAACAGCATGCTTAGATCAGCAGGGCAATTTGGTGTACGTGCTTGTGTTTTAGGATGTGTGTGTGTGCATTTTTAATGTGTCACCACTTTGTGGGAAGACACTAAAGAAAGTGTTTTCTTCAGGACTCCCTTTATAAACATGCACACACACACACACACACATGCTCTCACACACATTCCCCTCCAGTCGCCTCTTTGCTTTGAACCGGGCCGTCAGCGTTTGATGTGAAACTTCAGTGTAATTTCTCTTCCTCTCAAACATATTAACCAGAACCTGCTCGGCCTTTCCAGAAAAATTCCGCTCGGTTTTCCGTAACCACCGGAGCGGACATTGGAGAGGGGAAACGGTGATGAATTTGATGCTGAGAACAATCAAACATAGGTATGGGCTGAATCTATCACCCCACACTCAAAGAGAGCAACCGGAGGCCTGCTCTCTGGATGATTCTAACAAAGGAAGAGAAACTTCATGAATTAATTTAATGCACGCAAATAAATTCCTTTAATCTCACTGCCATTTCTTTCCCCCAGCGGAAAAGGCCAGGCGGAGCTGTCGAGAAACCAGAGTAGGGTAGAAAGGGGTAAAAAAAAAAAAAAGAAAAGGAAATGATACGCTCTTTTTCTTTGCATTGCACATTTTGTGAAGCTCAGCTAAGGGAATTGTCATGTGGTTGCAGAATTGGTTTGAGGAGTGTGACTTTGTTTTCATTAATTCAAAGGAATTGGCTTCCTCCCCATTGTGTGCATGTTCTGTTTAACTGTAGCTCCCTGGTTCTAATGTAGCGTTTGCTGGACAGAGGGATTGTGTTGTGTGTGGTGGATATTGTCTTTATGTGTCACATATGTGAACGCTGTTTGATTTTTACCATTGAGTTTCAGGCCTACATGCCTGCCAAACAAATAAAAATAAACTTTTAAATAAAATTACAAAGAACCCAGTTAGCTAATCTGATGTAGAGTTGTGTTGAGATATCATGTGGCATTTACAGCACAGCTGCCTCTCCAGCCAGTGTCCACACTGACACTGGATCACTTGTTCCCTCACAAAACGCATAATGCTCTTCTTCTCATTTCCCTCTGATTATCTCCATCCTTTATAAAGATGACAGATGGTGTTTGGGAAATATTAGCCTCATTTTTAAAAAAAGTTTTTCAAGAAGGTTTTGGACAACAGCTGAGAAGACAGTAATTTTGTGCAGATGTTTTCATCTCCAGTGATGGTTTGGACCAAGTTTATAGGTCTAAGTTTATAGAACCAAGCAGACATATGCAAATTAACTATAAGAAGCAAGAAATTGCATTACAGAAATGCCAAAGTAGGTTTGAGGTCATTTAGAAGCATTGCCCCTGTTATGTAGCTTGTCTACCAGAGAGCGAGATAATTTTTCAACTGTAAAATGTCCAGCTCAATGTGTATTTCTGCTGGTGTAACTTGTTCAATATAGATCACAAACATATATTTTTTTCTCCTAATGTAGACAAATATGTGACTAATCTTGGATATTTTTTTAGTAATCAGATCATCACTGTGCCAAGATTATATTTGCACCAAGACCTTTATGTATACTACAAACAAAACCATGCACAATGATTCCAGATTTGAAAGGATTTTCACTGGTGTGAGGCTGACTGTGACAATCACTGCCCAGTAAAAACATTGCATTTACAGACACTGTAGTATTTGATCAATCTGTGGAATTAAAATTGGATGTTAAGGTATGTATTATGGCAGTCTTGCAGCATTGGTAATAACTCCTTAAGATCTTAAGATGGCATACTCAGATTATTACCTTTGTTAATATTGTCTTTGTTAATTAACAAAAAAGCAGTATTTATCTGTAGAAATAAATGTGTCAACATTAAATCCACAAGCAAATATGTGCATGCGTGTTTTTGTGCATGTGTGTGTATCTATGTATCATACACAAGCGCAAGCAGACTCTCCTGCGAGGTCACCAAGGGTCAGCACCCTGCCCTGCAACCTCTCAGTCCTGTCCCACAGGGCCAAGCGCTGACAGTGGCCCGAGGCACTTCCACACTGCATGGGCTTCCCCTAACACATACACACACACACACACACACACACACACACACACACACACGTGGACACCCAGCCCAAAACACACACAGTACATACACACACTACGTACATACACAGTATAACACCTTAATGATTGCCAGCTGGAGCCAGGCCACTACCTGCAGTCGGAGCACTGCTTTTCAATTCATGCCAGTGCTCAAAGCAAAGCAGACATTCATATATCCGAGTGTGTGTGTGTGTGTGTGTGTGTGTGTGTGTGTGTGTGTGTGTGTGTGTGTGTGTGTGCGTGCGCCCAGGCTACAGCGGCTGCCACCAGTGCCCTGAGAGAAAGTGGCATGAACTTAAATCCAGAAGTGGACGGGACAATCATCAAGGTGCCTATTCCCAAGTGAGTCTCATTTTCTCTCTCACACACACACACACAACCAACAGCAGAAACATTTTCCTTCCTTTCCGTTTCTCTCTTTCACTTTTATTACTTATCACTTACTATCACTTACTTATTACTTTCATTAGTCTTCTGTCATCCCTCTGTTTTCCAACTGCTTCTATTTGTTACAAACATATATTTTAACTTCTACTAGTCCTGAAACAATTGACTGGTCAAATTAATCATTTACGGAAGTGACAAAATGCTAATTACATTTTGTACATTTGTATGTTGTTGTTTTTCACTGTAATTCAACAAAACAAACCATTTTAAGACGTGTCTGTGCTCTGGTAACCCATCACAGGCACTTCAAATTATTTTTGAGATTATCGATCAAATGATCAATACATAAATCAATTAAATTATCAGTACATTTTGTAAATAATCATAGCTAAACCTCACACTAAGTCTCACCCATGGTTTTAATATTTCACTTTATTAATAACTCCTTTAGTCTCCAAAGGCTGAACTGTAACTGACAGATTTGTTGACTTTTTCTTGTAGATGTATAGAGACCCCCAGTGTGTTGATGTGATAGTCGGGTCACTCTCTCCCCCTGCTCTGGCTAGACTTCTCTTTCTCTCAAGTCAAACAACTTCACACAAAACTATCCGTCACTCACTCACTAAACCACTCTGTGTGTATATACAGTATGTTTTTTCACATATACACATGTGCATATAAGGCTGCATGTATAAATGGCAGTCTGTGTTTATGTGCATGTATGTTCTTGTGTGTGTGTGTGTGTGTGTGTGTGCATGGAGCAGCAGGTGTTAGTCTGGCAGAGGAGGGACACAAGAGTCAGACTGCTTTCCCCCTGCAATCAGTCTCGGCACGCTCCGAGCCTCCATTTGCATTTCCAAAGAGAAGGCGCTCCTTGATTGGCCCTGGAATCAGTAATTAGGCTGCATTGTTTGCGGTAAATAGACGCTGCACTTGGATTGTTTGCAAATAGTCCCCGAGGCAAAAACAACGAAAAAAAGCCAATTAAGGACAAAGAGGGAGAGTGAAATGGGAAGTAGGATTTTTTTTTTGAGTGATTAACAAATGCAAAGTTGTTGGGATGACGGATGTTTTAGCTCTGGTCTAAGACCTTGGGAAGTGATTGTTGTTATATGGTTGCTACGAGTCAGAACTAAAATGATTAGACTTCATGCCTACCAGCACTTAGCACCCCCATTTACACAAGTGACAACATTGTTTTTTCATCATTTTTTCTCTCTACACATATATGTGTTTTTGTGTTTTCTGAACATGCCAGGAGTATACAGGAACAGTAAAAGAGCATGAATGTGTTTTTACATGCAAACCTTTGCTTGGTATAATCCACTTACTTGACTCCCAGTGGGATCATTACCTTCTCTATTCTGTCATCCTCTGTCTTACTCTTTGGTCTTCTCTGTTTTCTCACATCTTATGTCCTCTGCACTCTGCAGAATAACACGGGAACACAGAGAGAACCTCAGCAAGCTGGCCAAGCAGCTGAGCAACAAGGCTAAAGACTCACTGAGGAGAGTACGAGCCAACGCTGTCACACAGGTCAAAAAGGCAAAGGAGGGACACTCAGAGGACACAATACGACTCTTAGAAAAACAGGTATGAGACAGGGAGAGGGAAAAAGACAATGGTGCTATTATACATAGAGACAGAGACATTCCCTGAGCTTCATTCAGCCTTGTAACTGACAGCTCAGACTGAGATATGGAAGTTTAGGGAAGGTTGAGATGAGTGGCCAAATGTGAGAGTTGAGTCACTAAACTGATACTGAAAGTCTACTTAGTCTGAAACCTGAAACTATTGAAACCACAGGTTAAACCACCCAAGGGTGCAGCTTTTTCTAAAGTGACATTTTAACTAAAGCATGAAGTCATTGCCTAATAATGAATTTAATGTAACAATGGTAGTATATCATTGTAATTTGTAAGTTCCAAATAGGAACAAGGATAAATTTCAGTCAGTAAAAATCAGGTCAGTAACATTCACATTATGTCACACCACAGCTACATAATGCCATCCTCATACATTAGGGGGAGGTAAATAGAAGTGTGCACAAAGTGTGTTAAAATAGTTTTATCTTTTTCCATCATCACAGATTCAGCAGATGGCGGACAACATTGCAGTGGACATTGACAAACAGCTTGCAGCCAAGACCAAGGAGCTGTTGGGCTGACGGTAAAAATAAACGCACAGGTCTTATTTTTGATTTTCTATCATTTGGCTGTAGCTGTATCCACAGATGGACGTAAACAGCAGCAGCAACATGTCAGACATACTATGTTGATAACAGACAGTGACTGGATCACTTTGAGGAGGTAGTTTTTGAATCCCACAGACAAACAAAGTCTTGGGTCCTGTAGTACATGTTTGGGTTCTCCTGGCTTTGGATCCTGCCCACATCACTGGCAAAGATTCTTCTCTTCGCTGCTGGGTGATATCTGTGTTTAACCGTCGGCGCATAAACAGAAATTGGCACGGAAACAACAACAACGACAGACTGCCAGCCACCTCCCTCCTCCCTTGTTGCTCTTCCTGTCTTCAAACAAACTCAGAGCAAGGGACGAATGGACTTTTAATGGGATTTGTGGGCCTCCTCCTAATCAAACCCTTTGCCACAAGGGCTGTCTGTTTATATAAAACAAGCGCACCCGTCTGAATGTAAACTGGCTGCGGGTTTGTCTTGGTGGCAAGAGCGAGAGAGAAATGCAGAGAGTTTGTTCCAGAGACGCAGGGAGCTGACTGAACAGATATCATTAGCATGTTGCCAAACATTTGTTTCACATTGATTCAAAGTCTGTCAAAAATGCACTTGAGAAAAAAAAAAAAAAAAAAAACCCCCGTAATTTCTGCCCTTGTCTAGGATTGATAATATGGCTACTCACTTTTAAACACAATAAAGTCGGGAAAGTAACATTATTGATGGACCCCATTAAAGAAACACTGCTTTGTACCATGTGCGTCATCTTTCTCTCCCTTGTTTTCTTTTCTTTTTCCCACTTTTGGTTTGAAGTCGCCCCCTCCTCCATTAGTTAGAGTGATAATGGACCTTTCCTGTGTACAGACCTCGAGGCCCTCGCTCTTGGCACCACAGTTGTCCATTAGGAAAAGAGGCTTTTAATGTTCTGTGCTTGGCCGTCTTTGTCTTTAAATAGCAGCACTTTTAAAGCCACAGTCAGGAATTGTAGTATGAGCAGTTGTTGAAACAAGATCAATAACAAGAAGTGTCTGAATGAGAAACCTATCTGGAGACGCACATACACATGGTTCTGCATGCATCCGCTGTTTACACCAGCTAGAGGCTTTCCGTATTATTATGTGGTTGATGTCATCGTCTTTATCATGATTTGTTTTGCTTCTTCTGCTACTGCTCTCAGGCAGCCAAGTTTGCCCAAACACTTGGTCTTATAGCCACCCAGTGATTTAATTACAGTGCTGCAACATTGCAAACTCCTAATTATGTCTTTTTAAAAACCCTTCTGACTTCTATCAGAAGTCAGAGAAGATGAAATGAGGAATAGTGATGATGCAGATTTCAGGGTGTTTTTTCTCATCTTTGGTGCTACATGGTAGCAGTGCGCTACAGATTGTTGCTTTATTACATTTGCCTTGGCCCTCTGTCTCCCTGAATGGCTTTGCTTTAATGGCCTAAACAGACCAGAGTCGTTGGATAAACAAGAGTTTAGCAGAGGAGTGGCTGGGTCGGGACAGAGGAGAGGCGGGGTGGAAATGGCAGGTTTTTGTGGTGATTCTAGGTCCATATGTCAGCAATTTGAGGGCATTGTGTACCTTGGCCTAAAACAGAGGCTTCATGATCGATGGAGGGGTGAAAATCTCCCAAGTCCCTGGCGCAGAGCACAGACAAGCACAAGGAAATTGCTTTCAGCTGATAGCTTCATTTTGGTTGACATTTATCAAGTGAATTACCCCTGTTCCTTTCAGATGTTTACTACTACTAGCACCGCCTTTTGACGTACGTCTTGTACGCATGCATGCATATGTGTGTGCGAGGCCGCATTTGTGTGCAATACAGGTTTGTCCGTGGAAGTTCTGGTGTGTCCTTTGGTGATTCCTCACAAAAATATACAAGCCTAAATTAGTTCAGTAAACGTTTGATTTGACAGTCTAGCCTTTCATCCATAAATGCTGGTGCATTTAAGGCAAGATAACCACTTTGAACTCAGAGCTTTAACTCACGACAACGTCTTCTTAAAGCTGTATTTTGACTCATTTTTACTAATTAGCCACTAAGGTGGAATTGTAGAAAAATGGTAAATGCTAAAATATAATGTAACAGCAGTGCGTAGGTAAGAGTCAAAAATAAGTGAATTGACTCAGTAGTGTCAGTTTGCCTACATTAACTAACATACAGGAAGCTACTGGTCACACCAGACTAAATGAGGACGAAGCAGCAAAAAGTGTATGTCAGTGTATTAAATTGAGCAAGAGTGCTATTTAGTGCTTATGAATTCAAGATTTAATTTTTTCATTTTCATTTCTTCCTTCAAAAATTGCATAGCTGTGCTTTAAATCATCAAAATGGGATTTTTCGGGGAGAGTGCTTGTTGCAGTGAGCTTACTAAAATCCAATTCCATCCTTTTACTCTCATGAGAAAGTGCAAATATTCAATACAAGGATAGAGTATAACATATTGCTGGTGGGGGGGGGGCTCTAGTGTTGTTCTCCATCTCAGTCTCTCAGTCCTTTCTTCATTCTGCCCCATATCTATACTTTTCATGTAGATTTCTGTGTTGCATTATTCATACCATTTAGGAGAAGCTCGTGATAATGGTCTAATACTAGTTTGGCAAGAAGACCTACATTATATCGTACAGGCACTGCGTGTATGACAGTAGAGAGAGGATGTATGTATGATCCCCCTGTGCTCGTTCTCTTCCCTTTGTGCCGCCTGTGATTACACCCCGAGCATCAAGCCTGCAGGAGCTGAACCGCTGAGGAGGCCACGGAGCAGCACAGCGACCAAGCCAGCCACTTCAGCTCAGACAGAATTGAATTGATCCACGCATACACACCTCTCATCCCCTCCCTCTCTTTCTCTCTTTCTCTCTCTCTCTCTCTCTCTCCTCATCACCTCTGGAGTGTAAAGAGCGTCAGAGTGCGAGAAGCCACCCTGAAGATCTCATCAAGGATCCAATCAGTGCGTGAATACGAAGTGTACTCTCCTCTTGCGATGTGATGATTTGGGGGGGGGGGCATATTGAGGGAGCCCGTCTGGAGCAACAATCTCTGCATATGCAAAGTGAACTTAAAATTTAAATGGATTTGATGTTCACAAGAGTATCTCTGACCCTTTCAAGGGATGTAGTAACAGGCTTGGAGAAAAAGAATATGTGCAGATTAGCCTATTAATATTTATAGATGTAATTGGTAGAGCCATGTGGCATGATGCTTTGTTGTGCCTGCTGTAATGCTGACCACGTTTGGGCCTAATCCAGGTGGGCGCTTGTACTGCCTCTAACAGGGAAATGGCCGGCCATTTTAGGAGGAAGCTGGATATCCTAATAATCAGGTAAACTAATACCGGGCGGTGAGAGTGTTTCCTTCCGGAGCTCTTGGCACGTCAGTCATTCACAGAATTGCTCCTGTCTGGTCTGTGAGCCATTTTAACTCAATGGAACGTGTGCTCCCTCTCTCCCTCTCTCCCACCCCCACACGTGCATTTAAAGAGGACCACACGGGCCCCTTTGGATAGCCTCTATATCCATGAGGAGGCTCCCTAACCATCATAGGGACCAACCAGACGCTCCAACACACACATACACACACACACACACACCTCCTGCTTCTCAAATCCGAACAAAGCGTTCCTCAGTCTAAAGTGGTTAAACTGTCATTTCAAATCGTCTGGATATCGTGATTACCGGCATGGGAGGAATTATATATTTAGCTTTATGTCCGTCGCCATTTCCTCCCCCCGCCCTGATCTGAAGTGACTAGCCAGTAGTGCCCTCGATATTACTATCTCTGAGGAGTTTAAACCTTCCCCCAGGAGACAAGTGTAATCAAGGGCTGCCAGCAGGAGAGAGCGAGAGAGAGAGGGAAGGAGGAGGATGAGAGGTGTGGGGTGGGTGGTATTGGAGACCTGTAGTGATGGGATGGTGGAGGGAATGACAATGGACCCAATTTACAAATATATCTCTATTTTTAAAAAGACACTGAAGTATTAAGCCAAGTGTTATTTAATGAAAAAAATACAGAAAAATAAGAAATCTCTCTCTTAAACCTGCTTTTTTGGATATATAAAATTATCGTATGATTTTGTCAATATATCTGGACAGTACTTTTTTTTTTTTTTTCAAATGATATCCTCTGTATGTTCAAATGACTAAACTATAACAGACCTTTCTCTGTCCAGACACTAGGAAGAAAACATTTCCTATCGTAGCTACAACAGGTGAACATTTAGCAAATTTAGTTAGGATACAGGAAGCAAAATTATTTTCAGACCCTGCAAAATTCTTTTTTATCAAGTAATTTTCTTCTTTTGTTGTGGCCAGAAGTCATGTTTTCTCATACTAAGAACGCATTTTAAAAATCTGCTATTGCTGAAGGATCAACTTGTTTCCAATACACATCCAAATTTTATTGAAACAAGACAGAATGAGGCAGATGGCTGCACTAGAATCAAGGAAAATGACACTCGATTCTTGCGTTAAGTTCATTTGATCTGGATTTTTTTCAGCTGTTGTAAGAAAATAAGTTTTCAGAGCTCAATAAGAGACAAAAATGAGTTGGTAAGATGGAGATTTTTGCAGTGCAGTAACCACTTCAAGAAAATGTAACTCCCATGCACTGGAGTTCAGAATGAGAAAACATACAATGCACAAATAAAGAAGGGTAGAAGCTGGTGAACACAAAGAAAACATGCATTTACATATACATGGACATCATCTTTTGGACTGAATCATTGTTCAGAAAAATGACATGTCGGCACATATCTGCCCCACCAAACCCCACCCCACCCACACCGCCACCAAGCCTCTAGCATCTCATCCATCCTGAGGAGAGTCATTCATCCTCAATAACGTCATCCGCTTGCTCATAAATAAAAGCGACCGTTAGGAAAGCAGATGAACGCGGCCAACGGATTGGACAGGAAGCCTGTTAATCTGCAATCCAATCCTGCCCCAAGTCGAGTGAAACCCGGCTCAGCTTGGCTGACCCAGGCCTGGGAGGAAGGAAGTGAAGGACTCAGGAAACAGTGTTCAGAGCTTTCACCAGTCATATCCATCACAGTGCACGGTGATGGAAGCATATATATATATATATACGTATGTGTGTGTGTGTGTGTGTGTGTGTGTTTCAGCAGTTGTATCCATCACAGGGCTCTGTCTCCACGCCTGGGCAAAAGAACTGGAGAGTCATTAGAGGGGCTGGGCTGCAGGCTGCAGCACTGCACTTTAACTAAACATCTTTTCCATAAAATAAATGCTTCCAGGTTACTGTGGGTCCCGGAGAACCCAGGTCGCCTCACTTTTGCTGCCACTCATCTGATCCCAATTACAGAACAGACTGGGTCAGAGCCAGTGGAGAGTTTGGATACAGACTGGAGCCGTGTGTTAAAACTCTAGTGGGGAGCACAATGGAGCCCACAACCTAAGTGTGGCATCATTTTGGCTTGAATCAAAACATCATCACCTGATATTACCCACCATGCCCTATCCTCCCTTTGTGCGCTGTGGTCAGGGAAAAAAAATCTGTAATTTAACCTAACACACATCTATAACTAGTATGGTTTTTCTACTTTTTTTGTCTTAAAGTTTTAAAGTTTAGTATGAGTAACTGTGCATAGTAAATGTCACGCTTGAGGACGGTTTAGTGGAACATAAAGCTGTTGTGGAAATCAAACCTGTGACTTATCTGCAAAGGGAATCTAACCACAAATCCACCTTGGTGTTGGAGCATAGACAAACAAATGACCTTGAGGTTTATGGTCCTGTTTGACCCATTTCACTGCTATGTACTATGTAAATACACATTTACACTCATTATTCTATGTATCTCAACTATTGTCACTGCAGACATACAGTTTCATTAAAGGATGTTCAATTGTAGGGCACTGTCAAAGCCTGTAAGTCTAAATCTCTTTATGTGGCATTTTCTCCTTTTCACTGGCACCCCTAAAACTCTAGAGGGCTCTAAGTAGCTGTGTAACTTCTTGTTATCAAATCGTAGCATACTGTGTGTATGTGTGTACAGTGGTTTACTAACATGTTGTGATAAACTATAATGAAAAAATATAGAATACAAAAATTACATTTGTCGATAGATATATGTTTGTGCATGTGCGTGTTGTAGTGTGGACATAGTGTGCATTAACATCCATACATTATTGAATAATTGTTTCCTGATGCTCCCCTCTTTCATGGAATATTAATTACCAAAAACTGCCTCTTTGGTCTGGGAGGTTGAGGTTGCACATGTAGGAGTTCTTTTTGATGGGGTTATCTCTCATTTTGGGTGTGTGTGTTGTGTGTATCTTGTGTGTATAGCTATGCTGGGGGGTTGAGTTTCATGGAGAAGCATTTTTCTCAGACTGAATGGATGATGAGGATGTTTTGGAGAGCTGGATGAGGCAGTTGTTGTCAGAGTATTTTGGCAGAGAATAACTCATAGTTTTTTCAGATCCAAAAAAATCTTCAGATCTCTAAGCAGAAAAAAGCATGAAAAGAGAAAAAAGCTGTTAAAACTTTATTGGTAGTAAGAAGTAACTGATACCCAAACCACAGTGCTAACAAGTTTGGAGATACGATAGAACAAGAAGAAATATAATACACATCTTAGTCCACTATCACAAGGTTTCAAAGCATTGGCAATGAAGTGAGAAAAATAGAGGGAAGAGGGAAACCCCTTAAGATGCTTCCCTTTTATCAAGTAGAAACTGCAAGAGAAAACAACTTTTTGCAACTTTTGTTGTATAAATGATTCCCCATGAACCTTTAATTCCTATTATTTTACTGTTATTACTTTCATAAGTAAACGTAATTTCAAGGATTAATTTCCGTCCAACATCAGAAGCCTTGCACATTTCACACCACTGAGCAAGAAAAGGAGGATGGCACCATCTAGTGAAACTGAGGTGTAGGCAGGGAGGGAAAATACACCATTACACTTGAAAAAAATGATAATACTTATTTTTAAAAATCAGGCTTAAAGCAAAATCTTTCTAATATTTAAAAAGTTTTCATGGTATTGAGGAAAGTAAGTAAACACCCAACAGTAAATACTGTACTCGTCACCTCTTGCATAAAAAACCACTTCTCCTCTGTCTGTCAGTATATTCCAAAAAATTGTAATATTTGGTAATTCCCTTGATTGAGATTTCTTACCCTAATCCTCATTTCTATAGTATGTACAGTAACAGCTGTGGCCATGATATTTTCCCTAAATGAGCTAAGTCCTAGAATTTGTGGTAATAGTAAAACTACCAAAAAAAAGATTGCTAGAATAATGAGGAAGGTTTCTGGGAGTCAGTGTGGTGATATGGGCCAAGAGGGAAACTTAATAAAACATATTGTGTGTGTCAGTCACTAAAACCAGGAGTAAACTGACAGATAAAGTTTTTTTCTACAGAGAATGTAAAAAACTTTCCACCAGTTCACATAACAAATTGAAAGACAAATGGTGCATTCATTACAGATTACGGATTAAAACATATATTCATTCATTCATGTATTCAGGTTATGCACAGAAAATGCGAATGCAGTTTCTCCAATATTAGTGCTGAAGTATTGTATTAGGAGGAGGAAGTCCTGCATAAATGATGTCCGAGCAACAGATGATTGAGGAAATTATTCATGTTCAAAAACAAAGCAATAAAACGTGACTATCTGTAATATGAGTGGGTGGCATTGTGTCAAGTAATGATCATGATCTTTTACCAGTAACAACACAGCATATTTGCACAATCCTTGATATGTATGTAGTCTTATAAAATAGCATATAAGATAACGACAGTATACCTATATGTGTCAACACATTTGTTCATTCATTATCTCTACTGCTTATCTGTTAAGGGTCGGGGGAGGGCAAGAGGCGTGGTGTATGTATCAATACTTTATTATATATTTATTTCTAATAATAATATGATCATTTTATGACATAGGCCTTTCACTTTGTTTCTCTTAGTGACTTGTATTGAAGACTCGGAAGAATCATTCAAACGTGACTAAATATTGAGGACCTTACCAATATAATATGTTACTGTGTAGTAGACTAGTAGAATACCATTAACAGGCTAATATTCTTAACAATAACAACAACAGTATCGAGGAATCCCTATTATCATTATAGCAGTGTTTAGCACCGTTATTAGAATAGCAAATGTGTCAGTATGATAGACCTTTAACTTAATTAAAAGTATATATATATATATATGATATATGAACAGCTAAATCCTGTCACATTCCTCCAATAGCCACCTGTTTAGTAGGTTAAGAAAGTAACACTGTGCATTATTGAGGAGGAGATAATGAGGAAAATAATTTACCAGGGAGACTTGCTTTATGAGGCCATAACACCGTATTAAATCTTTATAGTGTTAATAATGTTACCAGAGATTTGCCCATTTGGACGTCCAGCAGAAGCAGAGCAACAGTGTTCACCAGCTAATCGCTAACTTTGTCTGTCAGCTGTTTGGTACTGGGCAGCTAGTATACATCAAGTTTATCAGAGCCTTTTCACTGCTGCCTACTGTCACTAGAAAAGTTGGTGACAGTGGGGAAAAAAATTCTCAGAGACATGGAGACTGGTCAGAATTAAGGGAATGATGGATGCAGCCAAATACAGAGAGATACTGTGCAAGCAACCTGCGACTGGGGTGACCTTTGGGGTTCACCTTTGAGCACAACAATGACCCGAAGCATACAGCCAAGACAATGCTGGAGTGGCTTTTGGGACTGGAGTGATATTTGTGAAGAGGCCTGAAGATGGTAGTTCACAAACATGGGTGTAGATTGTTTCCATTGACAGTTAAATCTGCAACACAATAAAGTATGCAAAAAGTGAAGGGCTCTGCAAGGCTTTTGGTAGATCAACCACAGTAAATATCTGGATGTCATTCTCTCATATTTAGTTTTGCACTTCTCAATTCAAAGGGTAAGTTAAACATTATTTGGGGGTATTTTCAAGACTGTGAGAGAGGAAATAAGAATATGCTTATCTCTGCTGACTGTAGGGAATTTGATCTTCCACAGGGTCAGCAGCTGCAGCACAAATACACAATCAGGCCTTTGGTAACATTTCCTCTCTAACCTGTCTGAAAGTCGATGTTGCAGTTGTTGAAGTGAAATAGAACAGAGAATAAAATATGCCTAACACTAAAGGACAGGATGCTGACTGAATGAAAAATCTGAATTACTCATACATGTGGTATACTGTATCATGCAGCAATTACCAGAGAATAAAGAACCGACAGAAATAAAATGACAACTTTTTTTAAAATCAAATGTTACTGGAATCAGCAACGTCTCTTGCCAGGAATACTGACACAGTCACTTCCCCATTTCACTAACAGCACATTGAAACTGTTGCTGCTTTGCTTGCAATCTAGAAAGTGACCCTAATAATGACCTTCTTCACAGAACAGAAACAGAAACAAATGCAATCATTGAGCGTTTGAACTGTTGCATGTATTAGAAACAGAGAGTTAGAAGTGCAGCTGAAATCACTCAGGGGCTTCATGAATCGTGCAAACGTGGTTAAGGTGGATTACTGATTTTACTGTGGAGTATCTCCATCCTTAACCCTAAGCGATGGACTAAATGATGTAGGGTTTTTTTTATTATTCTAAGAGTTAACATGTGATATAACATGACATGTTATAGTTTTAATCAAAATGACAATCAAGACTGTCAAGTAAAAACTGAAAACTAAAATTTATTGCATCTCTTAAAAGTATATTACTTTGAATTCAGTACATTTTGCAGCATATTTGGGCTTATTAAACATCTGACAAGACATTGTACAGTAACAAAAACAACAACAAAACATCATACAAATCCTATGAAAAATGTAACAAGTGCTTAATGTGTTTGTGGGTGCCCTCAGTATTTAACAGTCTGTGTTTGGAGCTTCAGTACCCCTCTTGTCCCAATTGTCTCCTTGAGTGTTGGGCAATGCTCCGGGCAGGTCACAACCAGCACCCTGCATCCCCCTCTTTCGCATAGGAACCTTTTTAGGGACTCATCAAAAAACTGGTTCCCCTCTCTGTACCCATCCAGCAACAGCAGAGTGTCGCTGGACCTGGTTAACAAAGTCCTCAGCTCATCCTCTGTCGATGTCTTTTCCATGAGAGAAAGTTGAGTCACTACTTCCTGAAACAAGTCACCCTTTGCAGCGCTGCAGTCGATGTACAAGAGAAGCCGAAGAATGCTGAGATCTAGGACATTAGCGAGGGAATGTGCGGGCCCTTCGACCCAAGAGGAGACCAGGATGTGGGCTACAGTTGTCTTTCCGCTTCCTGGGGGTCCCTGAAGTAAAAGTATCTCTCCAGCTTCTGGGAGTAAAGCTTGAGGTTTCATAGCCTGGCCCTCACTGAAAAAAAAAAACAAGCAGAGTTGAGACTGTAAACTATACAGGCCCGTACAAACAGAAAAATATAGACATCAGCTGTGAATGTCAGCTGGGTATATCCCTGAAGTTTCAGTTCCTAAATCCTGGTCACAGCAGCATTTTCAGCAACAAACATCATGAAATCACTTACTTTGGATTTGCTGCAGAAGCAATCTAAATCTATCTAAAGTTTTGTCATGCAATTTGCATGACTGACCAATATCATGCTCTTTAGGGAATGGAGAAGCTAGAGAGTCCAAAAATGGAAGTTATCACAGCTTGTTAACTGTGTTGCACCATCCAGTTTTGTTTGACGCTGCAGGACCCTGTTGGAGTGTAAACTAATCGACAAAAGCGGAATGGTTTGCAGGCTGTGATGAAACAGGTGATCAGGCCAACACGCATCTCTGATAGCTGTAGTTTCTGGAAACATACTGCTTTGCAATTGCCATTGCCATGGACCGTGATTACTGTCAACCTCGTCTTAATTCGGATGCTAAAAATTCATTATCACTGTCATTATGGCTTGTGCTATGTTTTATTGGAGGTTTGATAGAGGACAGTGTTTCTACTAAAAAGTTGTTGACCGGCACATATTGAGATACAATGAGATTAGCTTTGGTGAATTCAAGTTTAGGGTTTAGAGTTAAATAGCATAAAAATGAATATTGTGTTTGCCACTTATGTGTCCTAAAGGAATTTATATGTCTCTTAGCCTTACTAAAGGAACCATATACTGTAGATTGAGAAGAGGACTGGGCCTAGTGTTGATCCCTGAGTCACACCGCATAATTCTAAACTAACTAACTAAAAATGTACTCAATAACAAAAACTCAAGTTGTTGCTGTTACTGGAAATGAGATTATAGTAGCAGGCAATTCTGGCATCCTCACAATCAGTTCGGTAAAAATTTGTAGGCTATGTGTGACTCACTTGTTTTGCAGCCTGTGAGGCAGCTCTTCCACGTCGAAAGAGCCCGAGTGATGCCTCACCTCTGTGCTGAAGGAGACGTCAGAATAATGGGCTTTCAGAATCGCCCCCAGATTTTCCTCTATGCGCTCTGCAGACAACAATCCAGACTTGATCATGATCACATGGTATCTACATTATAGGAGGTGTGAAGTGCGTAGGCTGATATCTTTACAGTAAAAATGTGTTTTTTAATGAATGTAGCTCTGCAACCTAAAGACAACTACAGATTTCTGGAAGAAACTGTCCTTCTGAATTAGTCTTTTCTGAGAGGCTTGTTCAAAACTGTGCATCCTTCACGTGGGCAAAGTCTTTGTTTAACATTTAAAGCCATTTTTCGGCAGGCATTTTCTTTTCTTGTAGAACTCAAAGAAAGATTTTTATTCACTACCACTGCAAATGAAAAAGCAAAACTGAGAAATAGCAATCATGTAAACAATACTTCTAAGAGTCACTTACCTTCATTAAAAATAGTTCTCTCTTCCTCATTTTCTTTATCTGTTTGTGAGCCTGATGAAGAGGAAAGCATTGTCAGAAAACTAACACAGAGAACATTTTAAGTATTGATCAGTCATCATGGTCACAGTAACTCCAAAAGAACTGTGGTGGTGTAAATCTACTCAAACACACCTTAATTATTTTTCTGCACTCTTGACAAATGTATTGCATAGCATGCAATAAAGTTGTAAGACGTTATGCAGTGATTTGAGTTTTAACCCTGTTTGTTGACTCACTTGCTATAGCTAAGCCACATGTGAAAATGATTCACTTTTTTCCTTTCCATGAGTGAATTACTGCATATTGCAAGGCTGGTGACATTTATAGGGAAATGAATCATCATGGAGATCGTGGAGAAGAAAATTGAGATCAGAGTTTCAAGAGGCCCCTAAATGTGTGATCTTCAAGGAGATGTGGGTGTCAAAATGCGTGGGTGTCTTTTATCTAGTGCATAATGTTTCACAAACACATCATCAGCAATTTGACTTATCCCCAACAGAAGCCACTTTGTGGCAGAATATATTTTGTCTTCATAGCTGCAAATTCCATTTAGATATTAGTTAATGTGGCTGTTTTCAAAAGTGCATTGTAGTGTCTACATTCGCAAGAAAAGTAGACTACAATGATCCTGAAAGGTCACAGTGGAATTCATCTTTTTCTGAACTACTTCTGCATTCCAGTCTGCAGCTAATATTGAAATAACGAGTGGAAGCTAGTTAACCTAGTTCTCCAGTCTCTACAGTATGACTGGCTTATATCAATGCTGTGACTGAGACAAGCTGTAGCTGCCATTAACCCATGACTGTAGCCGCGGGATGCTATAGCTGTCACTGTGGATGTAGCCATGGCTGTGTAGTTGTTATGACTATTAGGACGTAACAAATTTGTTTTTAATGGGTGTAGCATTAATTACATAAAGGCGATGTGTGAGTGCAGTAAATTGATGTGGTTGTGTGCAGAGCTATTCTTGAACTCTTGAGCTTTGTTGTTAACACATGTATCATATCTGTAGTTACTGCAGCCGTATCTACAGCAGTGAGTGGCTACAGCTGTGCTCACAGGCCGTGCAACCCGCTCGGGGCTCAGACTTTCGAAAGGAGCAGTGAGCAAAAAGTGTACAATGTCAAGTGTCACACCATCTCTCCTTTCTGCTGTATCTCAAGAGCTTTACCCTAAAGTGGCAGTATGTTATAACCCTCTCTCAGGGACTGGCACCACACGCAAGCTGTTCCAATGGATCAAGAAGAATGCAAAAAGTATTTTGAGGATGAAGTTATTATGAGGGAATGCTGACATTACAGGGGCTCTGTCCTAATCAGTGACGCTCAACAGCGAAAGAAAGAAAAAGAAAGCACAAGCTCTGTTTAAACTCACAGGCAACGGCAGAAACAGGCCCGCCCCGACCGTCAACCAGAAGGTTCCTGGTGCTGGGAGTGTTGGATCCTATTCAAAAAAAAGAAAAAAAAGAAAAACATTGCTCTATATTTAGCGTGTTGTTACAGTATGTGTGTATATATTTAAGCAAGGGTCATTCGAGCGAGGAACTGATTATGCGTGTATGTTTGTTTGGCACTGTGTACTGTGCTGTAAAAATAGAGTGATATAAAATAAATCATTCAAGGAACTTAATGAAACAATACTGAAAGGGTTTTAAAAGCATGTTTCGTGAAGTATTTTAAATGAATTTATCTTAATATATGTATATATATGTGTGTGTGTGTGTGTGTGTGTGTGTGTGTGTGTGTGTATGTGTGTGTGTATGGGGTGGTTTGCTATTATGACAACCTGTCTCTATGAAGGCTCACTCTTTCTTGACGCTAGTTTAAAAATGTCACTGACAGGTTTCATGACCTGTAACCGAAGAAAGACTTCTTATCAAGTTCACACACTCATATATGGAAAAATGTGTGATAACCCTTCTAATGAAATGATGAAGGTATTTGTTTTGGGGAATTATTCAAACGACTAACATGTGCTCTGCTGAAAAACCACCCATGCATTCACAAATAGCCTCAAATTCCCCTGTCACGCAAACCAAGATCGATGGGGTGTTTCCAAACTTTGTGGTTTTGACACATGGCAGTTCCAAAAGAGCTAAGTCATACTTTCAGGAGAACAGGCAGACCGAGTCACATGCAGATGAAATTCCCACAAAAGCCGACAAACATAACGGCACCAAATCAACCATGTAAAACGTTTTAGACACTTCCTCTTTTCAGTGGTAAACAAACTTGAGTCAAGTCTGTATAGGAGCTCACCCTGTCTTTCCTGTTGAAATGACACTGTTTTTATTTTTATTTTTTTACTGATAGGACATGAATTCTTCTGCCCGTTTGACAAAAACAAAAAGTTTGTGACCTCTAGGCTCTTATTACTTTGACACAGGAAGGATACATTTTGCTGACTAATGAATTCAGCACTGCTGTAAATTGTTTGGGGTGACACTGATAACAAATTCCCAGTTCTGACTGGACATTTAAGTTCTTTTGTTCTTAAGTGCAATTAGTTCCATGTTATTTTCTCACATGGGCTGTGGCAGTTAAAAATAAACCAGTTGGAATACTAACAATGGGGAAGGACTTAAAAAATTATGCATCTGGCCTGCTGTTGAACAACTGGATTATCCACTCTTATTTCCTGCAAATAGTCTTTCAGTGTACACCCTAAAGGGAAATCATAACCCCACCCATCCCCCATAGTCTGCCTTCAGATTCCATCAGATTCTCCCTTCAGGCAACAGACTGAATGTTCCATTGATCAAGATGATTGACTTATAATCTATTGCACATGTATCTGTTGTGTTGTGACATGTGCATCATGGCTTCAGATGGATGTGCGTAAACACTTGTAGAAGCGTTGTTATGCCTGGTGTGCATTGTCTCATGTTTCTTCCCGCCTGAATTCTATGTATTGCTGTTTCTGTTGTCAGCTACCCGTATTGTACTGTAGACATCGAGAATTGAGTGACTAGTTACCTTTTCGTCGTCGATACATGAGCACTGCGACGATAATGACAACCATTATCAGTCCTATGCTCAGCACAACGATGAGGGCATCATTTTTCACCTGTGGAACAGGTATTTCATCTGTGAAAAGAGTGAGGAAGGATTAGTGTTTACAGGTGCCTCTAAACATTCAGTATCATGTTTATAATTCAGCAATGACAGGGACAGGGACGAGTGGTGGCAATTTGTGATTTACACCAATGCTTTTTATATGTTTAGCCACTATGGAAATAACCAAATATACCAATGACAACCATCGTAAACTTCCTCTTACTGGTTAAGAACTAAAAAAAATGCAGCTATTTACATGAGTCAGGGTTGTGTAATAGTTTTTTGATCTGTTGTGTGTGCAGTCCTGGTCTTCTTTTACTTTTGCTCTCTTTATCATTGTATTTACAGTCCATTTTCTGATTTCAGGTACAGTGATCCCCTAGGGGCAGGATAATACTTTCACATTTTTGGCTTATCACACTGCACCCCAAAGAGCAAATAATCCTTGGAACACGTAGAGTATAATTAAAAACATGAAAAAGCCTACATACACTCAAACAGGTTCTACTAAGGAAAAAAACTTTTCTCACAGGCTTCCTACATGCTGCTAAATCGCTCAAAGCTCAGACCCCACCTACAGCTTCACCTGGAAAATAGGGTGGAAGCTTCTCACTCTGAAACACTGCGGGTATGAGCAGAAATGCTCATACTTGAACTCACTTTCTTTCTCTTTGTGGGCTGACATTTTATGTACGTAACAGGAAATAATGGCAGATAGTGATAAAAGACTTCACAGAACTTTTTACTGCCAGTAGCTTTTTTGTTACAGCCTACAAGTTCAAATAAGGACAATTCTGCTTCAGTTTTCTTTTATCAACAGAAAATAGCAGGGACTTTGTGCAAATGTGGGTGCACAATGGCATGCAGGAAGCCAAAATGTCAAAAATAGTAACACAACTGCAGAGAGAGTTGTAGTGAGACTTTTCTGTTTCATTACTTCTCAACTGATTCTTTTATCTTGTTGTGATTTTTTTGTGCAGTTGAGAGCTGACAGGAAATGTCTGTTTGCATGTTCTCTCCAGTTGAATATATTACTGTTTTGGTAGAGAACCTTAAAGAAAATGTTATCAAAATTACCTGGAATATGGAATGTTGCAGATTGGCCACCATTTAAAAAGTGACATGTGTAGTTGTCTTTATCTGAAGAGTTGACATGTATCTGACTGGTGACTTTAAAAAGTTGTTCTGGTGTTGACACAGTAGTGGTGTTGGACTTGAGGCTCTGCAGGCGTCCATCCTGCCACACAACAGGTGACTCGGGGTATCCCTCAGATTGGCAGGTTAGCAGCACTTTATCCCCTTCTGCTGCTTTCACAATGCGTTTAGTCAGTGTTTTATAAGGTGCTAGAGGAGAACCAGACAGAAAGAATACACATAACTGTCTTTAGATCAGTGTTACTATGATATGATTTCAAAGTTATGATTGAGATATTTTGCACAATATTGCTAAGGGGAACACCAAACTGTTAGTTTCATTTTCACAGTGAGTGATACAGTAGCTGCCCAGAAATGACCATATCCTGTGGCCGTTGCACAACAGCATTCCTAGAACAAAGCCCCGAGGTCTTCTCCTAAACCTCAAAAGTTGCACTGTTACACTGACACAGACTCAGTGCCTACCTATAACAGACAAAGTTATGGCTTTATAGTCAGCTCCTTCTCCTGTCTGCACCAGACACTGATAAACCCCAGAGTCATTGATCCTCAGCCTGGAGACCTGTAAAATGACAAAAGAAGAAGAAGAGTCCTTAATTGTCCTAATGGCTGAGTGACATGTTATGCTTTTATGAAGCAGAGGTTTAAATGAACCTGAATTCTGTTGCATTATCCTTTTTCTCATGTCTTATTCTGTACATTCTGTTTTAAATATCAACAACTGTGTGAACAACTCTCTGATTGATTCAACTCTTATCAGCCACAGTGAAAACATATATAATTTGGTAAAGTCAGTGATGCAACAAATCTCCTCACAAAGGTAAGATGGCGGGACCTTAGTATGTGACATAACACTATGAGCGCAGATATGAGTCATCCCATTAGGATGAAAAGAGGATGGCAAGACTAGACAGATGTAAGATATGATATCACATCACTGCCAGTAATTACCTGTAGCTTGGCCCAGCCCTCATTCAGCTGCTCAGTGAGAAGCCTCACTCTGCCCTGATACTCCGGAGACGCCGAGTGCTCCTTCCCATTATTCATCTGGTACACTTCCCAGGGGGAGGTGCTGCCGAGCCAGCGCCAGGACACCTTCAGGTCAGCTTGAGGATTTGACGGTTTTGGCTGAAACCTGCAGCCCATCACGACATCGCCACCGAACTCTGACGTGTACGTGGGTCTCTCTGCCTCAACAGTGAATAAGACTGCAGGGAAATACCACAAATGTCATGATTAATCTAAATGTGGTCCACAGCCATAAAGAAAACAATGTCCAATGTCAAATTGTGCTCACTAAATGAGTTTACACAGCAGCTTTAAATCAGCTTGTGCGTCAAATCGAAATAGAAAGGTTTTACATAGATGCTATTGTTGTCCTGTTTGTGGTCTTATTTACTCATAAATACCCCATTGTTGTACACACCTGAGAGAGATGGCTGAAATATGACTTGCAATATTACAAAAAGGGCCCAGTCCATTGACACCTATGGAAGAAACAGAAGGGAGTTTTACAGATGTTGAAATCTTTTGACAATGTTTGACCTCATGTTACTGCCAACATGAGTCATTTTACTGAGGAAGGCCAGATGTGAATTCCACTGCCCCAACAGCTTCAATTTAGATTAGTTCTTTACTCTGCAAAAAAAAAATTAATCATCATGAGACTAAAAAACACAACATCACATGGTGGTGAGCCATACATTGTTATAATATGGAAGCATGATTCAGCATTGTAAAGCATGACTTCCCTATCAGTTTCCCTGTTGATTAAGACACAAAACATGGCACAAGGATGTTGTTGTTGGACTCTGGAACTGTGTCAGTGCACGCGCACACACACACACACACACACACACACACACACACACCAAAACAGCTGACAAATTTTGTCTTGCATATCTGTTAGCACATCAGGCTGCTGTGGGAAAGATTCAGTAAGACACATGCATTTCTAAAAGTTCTTTTATCTTAAGTTGCCCTACATATACATTACTATACATGTTCAGGACCAAGCTCTACCCACAAGTCAAGGAAATCTTTATTTAAATAGGACCTTATCACACAGCTCCCAGAGTGCTTAAGTTCTGATCTGTTTACTGACTGAGCTGTTGTGTGATAAGCACACTGTAAAGCCCTCTGTTTTGTTTTTTTGTGAAATGAAACAACAGTTCTGCAGAACAATTTTGAATGTGGGTGAGCTGTCATTGATGATTAAGCCCTGTGACCTGCCTGGCTCACTAGAGACAGAATTAAATTAACCTGAAATAAGTCAGTTATTACAAAAAGCTTGTGTTAAGTGAGATAACTGTATTAGTATTCAGGATAGTGAGCCAGAGAGGTGCTATAGTAGAATAGTAAGTACAAAGATAATTAAATGTTCACAAATACACTAATACCAAATAACAACAACAACAACAACAACAACAATAATAATAATAATAACAATAATAATAATAATAATAATAATAATAAAGATTTACAGTTGATCAGTTAATAATGTTTTCCTACCTGCTGGTCATGCAACAGCCACTAATGTTTTCATTAGATTTTTCCTTCTTCCTTCAACTGTTGTAACTATGAGTCGCTCCGCGTTTTATATGAAGGAGTTTCTCAGCAGAGACACACCCCCCACACACTGAGCCATGCCTAAACTCACCATTACCGTAACGTGAGTAAGTATAGTCCCAACCGACCTAAACCCAAACAGATTACGTTATGGGGTTCAGATTTTGACAGTCAGGAGTTTGGAGACGATGCCCCCCAGTGATAGATTACTGTCCCCATATTGTGAGCGACACAAGTATACACACCATAAAAGTCTTTACAAAGCTCGACTAAGGGACGTGTGGTGAAAAATAATATCGGCTATCACGACCCAGTTAAACAGTCCATGCAATAAAAACAGTTCATGGTTAATAGATGACTCGCGACAGAGACGGAAGTAAAACAGCGCTTTCCTTTTACTGTAAGGAAAAGCGCAACGGACAATCATTATCTACTACAGTTATTGGCAATACCCGATGTCATAAAACGGCTGTACCTCTAACCACAGTGTCTGTGCCAAAGGCTTCCCGCCCCTACGTTTGTTTATTTTTGGTCAATATTCAACAAAGGGTATTATTGAGAGACGTTTAGAAGTCATATTAGACAGATAAAGACAATATCTGAAACTGTGGCAGATTTACCCCTCTCTCTGTTTCTCCCTGTTTCAGTCCCCCTTTCAGTCACTTTCTTCCTCCAAAATGACATCACGTGTACAGTACAGTTTTACCACTGAGTTTATAATTCCGGCCTCACGTGAGAGTAAGACAACAGTTTTAGACTTAAGAGAGTCTATATTATTGGTGTCTATAGTGTGAGATACCACACTTTAGCATTCACTGTAACTGCTTTGGCACTTGATGGCATTAACAACAGCAACAATGATACTGATAGGAAGGAGAAACTATTCAGATCATTCATTTGAGTAAACAAAGTGTCCAAATAACAATGTAAAAACAAAATCTGTGTTCAAAATATTACTCAGGTAAAATTACAAATGTATTTTCATCTAAATAAATGTAAGGTATCAAAAGTGAAATTACTTGTTGTACAGTAGAATGGCACATACTAGAGATTTATTATCAAATGTGCATAAATGTGCAGCCATTTCACTGTTGTAGTTGGAGCCAATTTGGACAACCTTATAGTTTAATCTCTTCAAACGCATCATATTTATAAACTTATCACACCCTTTTAATGTAAAATCGTAATCTGTAAAGTAGAAAATGGTAAAATCAAGTTAAGTACCACAAAATTAGACATGAAAGTTAAGTAATTCTAAGTTACTGTACAGCTACTTATTTGCTTTCTTTCAAACACATTTCACTGACATCAGCAGATGAAGGTTCGTAACTGTCATTGGGAGATGTGGTTGGAAACCCAGAAAAACTAATGAATGGACCTTGAATCAAGACTTTTTGTCAAACTATCATTTCAAAAGTCAGGGATAAACATTCATGCTTTAATACTAACTCTACAATTATGATAACATTAGAATAGATATTAATGATGAGAGGAAGAAGAATGTTATTATGATGATTAACACTCAAAAAAAATGTTCAGTAAAGATATATTTTAGATACAAAGGAGTAAGTAGAAACAAAACAGAAACTGTTTTCCAACCATTTAAATAAGGTCGGCTTCAAATCTGTCCTGTCATGACTTCTCAGGTTCCTTTTTTCTTTTGGTTTTGCCAAAGTACAGTAAGAAAACTGTCATTTTCAGTCAGTATTAATATGTAAATGTGCTTCAAAGACAATACCAACCAAAACAACAACATCCCCACACACAGTAAATCAATTCTCATCATGTGGGAAAGCAGGAAATTTGAATGGAAGAAATTCGCACAACATATCAGGCAGAAATTTACATACAATTTCCATTATCAAATTGCCAACCAGGTGGAATTCCCATATTCAAGGGGCGGATGTGTATCCAATAATTCCACAAACAACATGCTGCAGAGATTGCTCTGTCCCAGGTACAGTATGACTGTATGAAACCTTTGTGGGCTTTCCAACAGTTCACTTACTGGCTCCCACATTTTGTGCGTGTTCAAACATGACTTCAGTTTTGTATTACAACGGGAATATTGTGGTGGCACAATCTGATCTTATCATTGTTGTTGTTGCCTTAAGGGTTTATTTTTGTTTAACTTGTTGGTAATGTTAGTTTCCAACATATCATTTGGAAACCCCTTGTGAAATCTGAAACTAATGGACTTTACTATCCACATCACTCAAAGGTAAAGGAGATAAATTACCTGTCATTACCTGGCAGGATATGTTTGTGACCCCGCACATCGGCCCAAAATCTCCCACATATGTTCAATTAGGTTGAGATCTGTTGACTGCGAAGACTGTAGAATATGGTTCACATAATTTTCATATTCATCAAACTACTCAGTGAACTCTCAAGTGCTATGGATTGTCGCATTGTCACCCTGTTTCTCCACTCTTTTTTCTGCATTTTCCTTTAATTTATCACCCCTCTGTATGATGAAGGAGTATTTGTGCTATGACTTATTTCTGTCAAGGTTAATAGTAAGTCTAAGAACTGGGAAAATCAGGTCCTATCTGTTCAGGAAGGTGAAAGTTGGCCACAATCCCAAACACTGCTCTAATGCATTGATGAAACAGATAGCTTGGCTTGATATGGTTCACTGCCACATGAAGATATCACATTAGGCCAATGCATTTTCACTTTCAGCGATGTTTAGGTGGGTGATATGTGTCAAAGTAACATCCGGATGAATCCCAGGACCAGCACAACATTGTATTGTAACAAGATGATCAGTGTTTTTTTCAGGTTAAGTTCTTGTGACCTAATGTTTAAGTTAAGGTGTAGCAATAATCTGAGTAAAAATAAAATCTTTCTCAGACATAAACACTTTGTAGTTGATGCTTTTTTAAATTGGATTGGCAATCTGTCCAGGGTGTACAAATTTTATGTACTAATTTATGGTACTTTATGTACTAATTTTATACCTAATTACATTTAAGTCAAAATGCAAACAAGCAAGTGACTGAAAAAAGCTCAGACCGCTAAGATACCCACAACGACCAACAGAGGGAGCCATTTCTCAACTAACTGCAACCAGCCTGGGACCATAGCCTGTGAGAAACACTGCGCCTCTGTAACAAGCACTGTGGGCAAACTGTGAATTTCTCAACCGCACCTTAAAACAGAGCAGAATCGTGTTCGTAAAACCTACCTTGAGTCATGAATGTGATTTGTCCCTGATGGGAAATCACCATGACACTAGTCTGCTTTATAATGAATTTACAATAACTTATTCTGGTAGTTATTATAATACACCCACACTATACGTTCCTTGTAGTCTTTGGATTACTGTGGCACGTTCTCTGTTTTATTGTGAAAGTCTGACCGGAAGTACTGCGTTAATGAATTTCCTCCTGGTGGCACATGACAATTTGACAAAGGGCAGAGAGGAAGTTAGCTGTTTTCAGGGCGGTGTACGTAGATTTGTTTTGGTAGAGACATGCCCTTGAATCCTCGTTAGTCCTGTTTTTGTACCCAGCACCACTGCATTACTTAGCTTACCATCTTCAAAGTACATTAGGTATGTAAAGCTTTCATTTTTAGTCAGCCACACGCTGCCAAGGTTAAACCCGAAGTTTCATACCAGGTGAAGCATGAGAAGCTATTTTATTTAGAAATATTAGCACACATTGTTAGCCAAAAGCACAGAGCCATGTGTCAGGACGTTCAACGTATTGCTATCACCAAGCAATACGTGGCAAAATGTGCATGTTAAGACAGCATTAGCAAGTCATTGAAATGAAGCACAGATACAGACTGGCTGCTAAAGTACAGTGAAATACTGGCAGTGTCTTTAGATCCCGAATCAAATGAAACATTAAGGTTGTTTAACCAGTCGTACCCCTCTGTTCAATGAGTGTATGTTGGCACATGTTGTGACAGCAGCATAATTCTGAGTAATTGTATCTTCAGGTCAGCAGCAACAACGCCACTATGGGGTTTCTACTGTCTAAATCCATGGATGCAAACTTAAAAAAGCAGCAAGAATTCATGCTCCACAATTCACGGCTGCAGGTGAGTGGAGGTACAAGAAAAAACATTGTTCCAGACGATGTCATTTGCAATGCGCTTGTGTCTTCATTCATGCACTTGTAACCTTGTGGCACCTGAGTCAAGTGGGAATGTTTCAGCATTTGACGGCTTGAAAAAAAGCAAAAAACAAAACCTAGCTGTTAGATTTGATAATAAATTTAGTCAATACTACACTTACATGATGCATAGTCCTAAAATAATATCTGTTTAACTGAATTGCCACACAGCAAACAAGGGGCTACACAATTTTCCAGCACTGTATCAGTGACCCCAGCCCACATGGACCAGAGCTTTAGCAGTTTGATCCAGAAAAAGCACTAACAGACTCTGGCAATCCATCCAGCTGTTAGATGGATCTGCCCTTGCTATCTTCTTGCTATATCAGACTGTGTCAAAACCAGGGATACAAGTCTCAGTTTGGACCTCAGCATTTCTATTTCTGCAAGTTTTATTGCACTCATTATTTTTTGTTTTTTCTTTTAAATAAAGGATTGTGTATTTTCTTCTCCTTTTTGGGGCCAATTTGTTGTGATTTATTCACGCCTGCAAGCTGCTGAGCAGCAGGTGGGATGTGTGACTGTCATAACACCAATGACATTATCCAACTCACACCCAGGAGGTTTGCCGTGTTGTCTGCCCCTTAATTTTCTGATGCTCTCGCAGCTGTAAATGTGGTAGATGATGACAAATATTATTCAGTGATGGCAAATGTTTGGCAATTGAGTTTCAGAGCGCCCTCATTTGGGTCGTGACAATGACTCACAGGTGAATATGAGGTACATGTTCAAGCATTGCTGTAGTTGGTCCACATTTTTCCATTGGCTAAACTCAATACAGATAGTTTTGTATTTATTATTCACACTCAAAATCATTTTTAGTGTATATTAATGAGACATTTCTCATATGTAGAGACATAGAGACATATGTAGATGACTTGCAATAAAAAAAAAATCCTCTGTGTCTTGTAGGTCCAAATGTAATGTCATTGTCTATAACAAGAAATAATATTGCAGCTTTTTTCTCATTCAAAACTGAAATTGCATTTTGACATCACAGAATATAATGAATGAGGTTGACCCTAGCAATTTCAGAATATCTATGAAGCATCACCATTGCCTCCCCCCTGCATTAAGATGTCAAAGATGATTGCTCGCCAGTGTTTTCAAGTCACATCCATCATAGCTAATTGATCCTGGCCACACTCTTGCCTTGTGGGCCCTAAAGTTAAGATCACTGGGCATTGTGTCTGAATCACTGGTCCATCTCTAAATGAATAAAAAAATATGACTTGAAAATTCACTGGATATTGGTCTGCTTGTGTGACGCATGTCTTGAGGATAAATGACAGTTCTGAAATGACGTAAATTATGTTTTTGTTCACTTTATTTAAAAAAGGGTCTTTGTTGCCAATAATGGGGTTTTTATTCACAGACACTGAACTTGAGTGGGTGTGAGTGTAAAGCAGGTGAGGTTCTTGCCAGGTTTTTGATTTGTTTCATTGTTTTTTTTTTTTTTTACCAATGTGATCCATTATTACAACTAATGCAAACACAAGATCAAAAACCAACTAATCTAAACAAAGCTAAAGAATATCACATGGATGTAGCAAAGCAAGAATTTGTGAATTTGTACACACCTTTCACCTACACAGATTGAACTGTTCTGATATCTGTAATTTTATCTTTGGTCTGGAGGAAAGGTAAAATCCCCAGGTCAGATGAGACAGTGTATAGATCTGATCCTAGTTAAAGCCTGGCCATGATCAAAGCGAGAAAAGACAAAAGCATGAATAACTTTCTCAGTATCATCAAATGACAACAACTTGTTAATCGTAGCTATTCCAGAGACAAAAAAATAGCAAGGCTGGTTATGTGATCTGCTCATTAAACTGTAAACTTTGACCACATCAAAATTTTTTACTTATCCTCTATAGGACTTTAGAATTTTGGATTTTGAGGACAAATAGTGAAGATTATGTTTTGTCATGGACCAAGAATGGTACCCTGAGTTACCCCCACAATTTATTAGACATGATGTTATCACTGATGACGAGGATTTTTGTTGCTCCAACTTTAAAATGTTTTAGATCCAGTATTATTTGTATTAGTAACTCCAGACATTTACACATAAAGTATTTTGTATTTAAATTGTTGGAAAAAATATTCAGGCCCTTTAAGACTAAAAATGTGGTCATAATGTCTCTCTCTGTGTGTGTGTGTGTGTGTGTGTGTGTGTGTGTGTGTGTGTGTGTGTGTGGTGCATTTTTCTCTCCCTCTCCCTCCCTCTCCCTGGTGGGGTTTACTTCTACTTGTATTGTTTTTCGAAGTATTGTCCCGCTCTGCTGTGAATCTTTGCAGCCTTTAGAAAATGTCAGTGAATTTCCCACTTATGTCTCTGCTCTGCTCTCACTTTGTCACCTTTGGGACTAGACTCATTGTGGCTCATTTCTTTCTTTCACTTTTTCTTCACTGCTCCTTCCAGTCACTGTCTCACATGGTGTGCTCGTCTTCTGCTTGTCCAAACTTGCCCCCAAATCTACTGGTCATCCCTTGTGATTTCACTGATATACATGACATCTACCTTTAAAGTACACTGTAAAGGTAACACATCATAGTCATCACGTTGAAACAGACCATGAAAATATGAATACAGAACAGTAATCCCAGATAATTCACTGTTCATGTTCACTGAAGTATTTTTGACAGACAGTATATTTAGGGTCATTGTTTTGACTTGATATTGAACTTCAGTACTCTATTGGCCAACTGAAGTGTGTTCAAAGCATCAGGTATCTGTCAAATGCTAAAAGCCAATAGTTTGATTCTTATTCCTGTTTACTTAATCTTTTATCAGATAGTTAGTTAGCTAGTGAAAGGTTATAGACAAACATCTTGGTACTGATACCAAAACTCAGTGTTTGTATCTGCAGTAGCATTTGAAGAATTTAAATGATATCATCATGTTGACAGAAAGCATAAATCGTCTGGCAAAGCAAGATCTTTTTTTTTTTTTTTCTTAAACAAATCAAAGATCTGTGATTTTTGACCAGATATTGAGTGATTTGGATGTCAATAGCATTTGTGTTGACATCTGTGAGGTTGGAAGTGGATTTAGTGGCTGTGTGTGTTTGTGGTTTTGATGAGTTTGTTCCTGTTGGTAACTATGAGTGTGGTGAAGTAGCAGATGGAGCAATAGATGAGGATTGGCTCTATGATGCCTCGATACAAGGGGAGCGTAGGTGGGGTCCAACATAGAGGGCGTTGAGTTTCCGGATGGTGGAGAGCTTCTGCTGGCAGAGTTTATGATTGGTGTTTATGATTGGAGTGTTTATCAAAGCCATATTAAGTGTCCAGGAGGATTCCCGCATATTTGAAACTTAGCAGTGTGTCAGCTGCGTCAATGCTGGTGATGCCGGGGGTTGGTGGAGGGTGGTGGCCAAATCCTGTAGCCAGTCTTTACAGGCATTGGTCTGGATGTCATGTCAGGTGACAGAGGTGATAGTGGGGCTGAAAATAATATAATCTTTCTTATCAATTAACCTAATTCTCATGTTTATAGATTCATTTGTGATTGAAAAATGTCAAAAGGGTTATGGCTATCACAAGTTAACCAGCGTTATCACATTCATGGGTGTTCATGTGTTGGTAGAAGGCTCTGACATTAGAGAGTCTGCAGTACAGTTTTGTGTACTGTACTATGTACAGTTTAAAACAACTGCACCAGAATCAGCTTTGAACTAATTAGCATCCACAGTCCCTCAGAACAACATAAACCAATATAGTGCAGCACAGCATTCCCAAGATAATTTCAAGGTTGGAAAGTATTCTAGTATTCTACTATTGCACACAAGCATTCAAGGAGTTTTTTTTTTTCATGACCCACTGAGCTAATTTATTTTTCATATGGAAAACTGTGTGATCCAGCCAAATGGAAACCCCCCAAGCTTCTGAAACACAACAGTTACTGACCATTTCCAACATGAAGTTTTTTGGACTAATAAATAACTTTTACGAGTGCCCAGGTGGCCAACGGCTGCTATTTGTTCCTACACACAAACATCAGTTTGTAGACTTAGACTTTGTCAAAGTCAGGGTGTATAAATCCTTCATGAAGTTTTCTGTGCAAGGTGTGTTCAGGTGATTTTTGGATCATTATAGCTTTTACTCATTTGATTGATGCGTCTTTTGGGGATTTTCTGTGTAATTGGAAAACAGTCATGCTTGGTAGTTACAATATAATCTCAACATGTTGTTACGATGAAATAGTCCATCTGGAACTCTTGGCCCAACAGAAAAACAAAGGAGCAAAGAGAGGATATGTGTTCACTTGCTGGTCAGACAGCACTGTCTATATTTACATACATATGTATTTTTGGCCTAATTACACTCAGATTGTCCCCCCACTAATACAGTTTCCATCTCTTTTTAACTTCTTTTTTTTTTTATCTCTGTTGGAATATTCTCTTTCAAAGAAACATACATCAAGGTGACTCAAAGGGATAAAATAATATCAGTGACAGGAACTGGGTAGTTTCCAGATGGTATTAAATTCTAACATCCAGTAGCTCTAATCTGCTTCCTGTTTTCTGACACTGATGAGAGAGGAGATGACTTTACAGTAGGTGACGTCTCTTTGACTATTTCACCCGAAACCATTTTTTACACATTTCTCTCTCCTGAGGACCATAATGGCTCTGGGAATGGATTGGTAATTTCCCCTTGCTGTCATTGGAAGGGGGTCTAATCGAAACATAATTAAATTCTCAACTCATCAACAACAACTGCTACATTCAATTTCTGTTTAAAACTTTGTCTAATTTTAATGAAGCATCCTTGAGTTCACTATTGTTCACTAATTTAGCTCAGCGGACCCCTTCAGTCAGAACAAACACTGCTGATTACAGAAGCAGTTCCAGTGATTTGCAGTTCTTTGAAACATTACTCCACTCAGAGTCTGTCTTTTGAATATGAAACACCCTGTGGCTTTAAAAAGTTTGTAGGTTCCTATTTCCTGGAGAGGGTAGTAGTTGTAGTAAGCTTGGTTATGGCTGTGGATTCCACAGGGTAGCAAGTTTCATGATGAAAAAATGGTTTATGGCTGTAATCAATGCTTATTT
Organism: Lates calcarifer; assembly: GCF_001640805.2. Taxonomy (NCBI): domain Eukaryota; kingdom Metazoa; phylum Chordata; class Actinopteri; family Centropomidae; genus Lates; species Lates calcarifer. The sequence continues at coordinate 9,224,977 of NC_066841.1, read as the reverse complement.
TCCTTATCACTTAACCAGACAATTATTTTAATTGATAAATGGATTTACTGTTTAGTCTATAAAATGTCTAAAAATACTCATCCAGCCATCACAAATTCCCACAGCCAATGGTGACATCTTAAAGTTGTTAATTTTGTCTAACCACCAGACTCATATTCAATTTATTCTCATACATGGGAAATAATTAATAAAGTAATTATTATAGTTCTAGAACCAGTCATTTGTTCATTGTCATTCTCACAAATATTAAATCTTATCTATACTGCTTATTCGAAGGGTCGCAGGAGGGCCTCGGGTGAACCAGGGTTCAAACCCTGTTGCTGTGAGGTGACTAAAACAGGCTTCGTGAATAAACATAATGCCAAATGTGGGGCATTACGTGATAGTCTCAGCGCATAAGTTTGCAAAGAGATAGGCAATAGACTGGTAGAAAGAGAGTGGTGTGACATTTATCTCACTCAATAAAATAACATTTGTGTTAATTTCTGCTACATAACCACTTTCATGACAACGTGTATTGACCAAAATCATTATATCTGCAGCAGTTATAGTTGTTTAGTGCTATATGAGTTGTGTAAAATGAGTCTTTAATGTTGATTGAACTCTCTACAATCAGTCTAACAGCATGATTATAAAATCACATTAGATCAAAGTTAAGGGTTGATTGTGCTTCATTATTGCAAGTGGCTTTTACTGTACTTTAACCCTCCTGTGACGTCTCAGCCTGATTATAGCTTAACCCTCCTGGGCTGTTTTCTTAATTTAAGACCTTTTCCCTCTCGTCTATGACTAACCCTCTCCTGGGTGACGAGCACTTTAGTCACCCAACTTGATGTTCGTCACATGGTCACAATGGGAGAACAAATTACGTCAAGTAGAAGCCACCACTGGTATCTGATTAGTGCTGTTACACTTTCTGTTCTTAGATTTGCCCACTGGTATTGGGAGAAATAAAGGAATTTAGTATGCTAAAATTTTAAAGCACAATTAAAGAGTGATAAAGTTTATATAAGATATATTTTAGATTTGTTTTCACCTGGAGGAGAGGACTCAACATTAGTCCCTGTTGGCAAACACTTCTCTGTGTCGTTATGAGTGGTCCATGAAGTCAAACAATGACTGTAACTAAACAGACACTGACACCAATACTAAGACAGTGAAAATACAGTAAAAACTGCCGAAACACAGAGGTGAAGTAGGGTTGGAAAAAGAAGTGTAGCTACAAAATCTGAAGTGTAACATGGATTTACAAATGCTGCAAACCAGGCTGTCTTATCTAAACGTTTTAACACGGTTTACTGTGATAAAGAGAGGGGTGATTATTAAGAAGCAAAAAGCATTATTTATTATGCTCTTATTTAGATTATGTTAAACCATTCCTATTTTTTATTGTACAAATACGGACTATTGTCACTCCAGTTATATAACTGATGACCACTTTCCTGATGAGCTGATAACTCGTTGCTAGCATGGAGACCATTTCTCATGCCGACTGTGAACCTCCAAGGGAGGGTTGACTGCTCATATTTGCCATATTCATCCTGCTTGACAAGTTAAACACATTTAGCGCTGGGAGTTGGTCAAAATGAAGCCGACTCCCTCATAAAACACTGTTAAATTAGCTCTGACTTGTTGCTGTTGTAACATAAAACAATGTTAAGTCCTAATTTTTCCTTAGTATCTTGTACTTGTTACATTTACTCTGAATTCAATTCATTACTCAGGACTTTTTCCTTGTATTCTGGAAGGATGCAGGGAAGCTCAGATTTCAGCAGAAGCCAAAATGAGACATTCTTTTTTTCTTAAAGCTGTACAGTAAATGTAGTAATGTTCACTCTACTATTGTAAGGCCATTAGTGTGGGTCTCCAGAATGTATGATATAAATATATAATTAGTTATAGTCTTTAGTTAGTTGTTTTTAAATTTGCACAACTTCTTCATCTCAAATAAAAATTTGTTTTCCTAATATACAGTAAAAACTCCTCAAAGTAGTCATTCTTTTAAAGAGGCAAGCCTCCATCAGTCTCTGTCTAACGCTTTACCTATTTAATTTTTTTCACTTTAGCCTTAGTGCTACATAATGTTCCAGATGTACACAGCTAGTTGTGGATATGGGCAGAAAGTAAGAAATGAAAATGCTGTTTCCTCCGACATGTTGTAATTTATGCCATTCACTTATGTCGTCAACTCACTTGAATGGCACTGTGGTCCTTTTTTAAAAAAAAAAAAAAAAACTCTGCATCATCAGTGAGTTAGTGTCACTTTCCTATTAAGTGGAAACAAAGGCTCATCTTTGACACATTCACTTTTTGAGAATAAAAGCTTTTTAAATGAGAATGTCACTCAGTCAGTTTGGTAGCAATTGTTAGGCAGGAAGGATATATTTGTGTGCATGTACATGTGTGAGTGTGTGTCAAACAGGAAACAGCAGACAAAAGACTCATCTGATCTGAAGCGTTTCAGCATGGTCTCTGAGACTGGCTGTCCCTCATTTTTTTTGACCCTCTCTTTGTCCCCCTGACTGCCTGTTTCACTGCCTTAATATCCAGCCACACTGATGCCTTTTATGTCTCTGGTTTCCATTTTAATTGCATAATATGCAAGCAGATTTTATGTTCAGAACATTTCTCTGGTTTATTCGTACTTTGATTTTTGATTTTGTTTTGATGTTTTACATGTATCAACTTTTCCAGACGTCCTCCCTATGCCAATACAAATCACAAATAATATTATGTTCGCGTAGGAAAAAATAATGTATTGTCCAATATACAGTTTCTCTATAGAAACAACACATGATTTAGTTAAACATGTTACCCTTTAAATTTGGTTATTAAAGAGCTGTGACCAGGATATGCAACATTTTACAATTCAAAACAAACTTGTCAGTACTCTCTAGTGGACAAACTATATAATGAAGAAACTGTTTCTAAATTACCTTAAACAGATCATTGGCATTTCTGCTACTAAATGCCAATTAGTATTATAAATGTCAATTACTATTTGGTAATTTAGCATGGTAATTTGTTTGTTTACTCCAATTATTTTTTTTCTGATCATTAAATATTTAATGTTACAAAGTTGTACATTGAGAGGCACAAGGCAGTGTTCATATTTGGCTTTAAAGGTCATTCTATGCCTGATAACATCTTCTGTATCTTTTGTGTGTGTGTAGATGGAGCGTCAGATCCTGATGCAGAACCAGATGAGGGAGAGGCAGATGGCGATGCAGATTGCCTGGTCCAGAGAGTTTCTCAAATACTTTGGCACTTTCTTTGCAGTGGCCACAGTGGGACTCACTGTCGGGTAAGTTTTGTAACAACTCGTAGAGGTTGCCTCACAGGTATTTTGTTTTTTAAGATGAGATGATTCATTCAGGGTGATCCATTTCTAACACACACAACACCCACTGATAACACAAAGTGAAAGAACAACCTGTATTGGCTCAGGTGTGACAGCTATAAAGTGTGATCCTCACTGAACTCTGAATCTTCACAGCTTCCATATTAAATTAATCACACTTTGTAGTCTGGTGGCCTTTACCAGTGCAGCTCTATGTATGTTGTTTTTGTAAGTGTCAGACACAGTAGTCACATCAAGTTTAACTATGTCACTCTTTAGCAGTTACAGTTTTGCACCTATAGGTGGCGTTATGACCAGAGGAGTAATGGGCAGGGGACACGGGGAACGCCATCTGCCCACTTCTTTAAGCGTGATTTTAAAAAAAGATAATAATGATAATAATAATAATAAGCAGCAGCCGAAGAAAAAAGAGCAATTTTGCTATTAAACCAGTTATTAGCAATTGAAGAACAAGTATAATGTACGTATCTCTCTATAATAACCTACATATAAAAATGCATAGAAAAAATATTTATCTGTTATTATGACATGTTAGTATGATCGTCATCATCCCGAGACACTCGCAGCTCGCAGCTACGCAGCTCATTCTCATTTATGAACCCAACGTTAAAATGACAGGTCGCCAGAAAAATACATCCTAAAAAAAAGTGCCCCGCCCCACTCACAAAATCCCCAATACACCACTGGTTATGACAACCTGACACATAAAATAGCTGCATCTCACTAGCCATGAGTAAGTTACTCACTCCCAGAGTACTTTTATTTATCTTTTCATCACATGTTGACAGTGGAAAATATTTATCTTTTCTTCTCTTTGTCTCTATACTTTTCTTCAGTGCAGTTAAAAGAAAGAAACCAGCCCTTTTGGCTCCTATCGTTCCCCTTGGCTTCATATTAACCTACCAGATGGACAGCGCCTATGGCACACTCATTTATCGTATGAGAGGTAAGACTAAACAGTGATCATCATTATTCTCGTCGGGCCAGAAAAAATAAGCTTTATCTGCTTGCCTCACATTTCTCATACAGGTTACATGAGAAACTAGTTTAATTGCGAAACCAATGAATTATTGAGTTAACATCTTTAAAGCCTAACTCTGAGCAATAGACTTGCACTCAACTTTCAAAGACGGCGGCATTAAACAGATACTGAAAACTGCCTTCAACTGCCTTTTACAAATACAACACTAAAAACAACTTGTTTCTGGTCAAGAGCCATTGGATCAAAATGTATGATCGTTTTTGACATCCACATTTATCACAAAAAGTTTATCAATCAAAAGTTGTTTAACAGTTACACTAACATCAGTCAGATATCAGTATATGTAATATTTAAAAATCTGTATATTCCCAAAATATGCCCACATGGTCTTGACATTTGAAGTTATTTTCACTGACTAGCTGTAGCTTTTCTGTCATTTCTTTTGGCACAGTGTTGTCTTGTATTTTTGTGTATCAACAACAGATACTCAAACAAACTAAAACCAGCTTTAATATGAATGTATCAAACCTCACCCACAAACCTCCATCTGTTCTCTGCCATATTGTAAGTGCTCATTTAAAGAGGCAGAAACCCAATAATTAACATTAATTAACTGCCACATTAATAGTTTGGCTGGCTTATGTGAGCGGAGAAAATGCAACTACTGCATGCATAAGACAAAAATTATTGGTTTCACAGACATCCACTCGCCACATTACAACACGTTGTATTTGCTCTTCCATTATACCTTCAGGGGAGGCTGAGAGTATCATGGCGTCTGAACACGACCGTCTGGATTTGCCTCTTGGGACTCCCACCTTTGATAGCATAGAGAAGGCCCGCCGCGCTAAAAGCAGCCTCGCCTCCTTCTTGGAGAAGTGACGTGTTGGTTGTTTGAGACAAAATCAGAATCGTCCTGACAGTCCACTCCCCCATGCTGCTTTTGCATAATTATGAAAAAAAAACTATTGACTACCAATTGCCTTTTTAAAATTATTGCATCCATGGTTTGCACTAATTCTCAATCATGGACCTCTCTTTAAATTAGTCCCAATATAAATAAGTATACAAATAATGACTGTTTTTGTGGTTATCTCTATTAGAGGTGCATCAGCAGCCAAACTATGAATTAGATAATTAATAATGCAGATTAGCTGATGCAGAATATCAGCCCAAATACATAAATTAATGTAAGATAAGAATATAGCACCATAGTATATGATGAAATCTGTTACATGAATACTTGCATTAGTTAGTGTATGTTCAGACATTTTAATTTGATTCACTCAGATACCATGTTGCACTGAAACTATATCTTGTTGTGCTTGTTCATCATATTCTTTCTTCTAAAGGTGCATTAAGTAATTTTTTACCACTAGAGGGCAGAAAGACTCCAAAACACAAACACAGTAACATAACTTCACAAAGTCTGACATTGTAATGAAATGATTAATATTTCTAGGGGGATAACTTGTAGTTTTGCTTGGATAACCAAAGCAGCTGAAGACGGATCAAAATGCTAAAATCAAAAAATGTTAGTTATTGGAGCTTTAACTGTAAAGCTTCTCTCGTGGCCGACATTTGTCCTGACAGCAGCCTATCTTTTACTTTTTTCATCATGGTAGGAAAAGGATGTAAAATATTACAAGGTGCTGATATATTAATGATATTATGTATTTAGAACAATTTTTGACATCATGGAAACTATATTTGTAAATTCAATAAAAAGAAATATTGCAAAGAAAATCATTTTTTGTGACAAGGTGCTACTTTGATGCAAAAAGTGGAAGCCAATAACTTGCCATACGTGCCTTTGTTTGTCTCAGAACCATTATTGTAACTAGTTGTTGATTTCCGAGCTGAGATGATGTGTTCGTAATGTGTGCGTACTCACTTCAATACGCATTTTCCCCTAATATTACTACAACAAAGAAATAATTCCAAGTACGTCACTGTCATCAATCTAAATGACGTGTGTGTGTGTGTTTTAATGTAGTGTGTGTGTGTGAGAGGGAGAGGGAGGGAGAGGGTTGGGGTTGAAAGCATGGATTGATGAATGAACTAGTGACTGGGACTATAAAAGGCTGAGTCCACTGACCAAGCGAGAACAAGAGGAGGAAAGTCTGCTCTGCATCACAAGACAGACAAATAGAAGCATTTTACTTTACTTTTACAACTTGAGCGAGCTCAACAGGCTGCAACAGATCTCTCCTGACAGAAAGAAGAAAAAAAAATCAAGGAAACCAGCAGGATTTGAAACACTCATCAGATCTGAGGTGGCACTCACCTGACCCACCTGTGCAGCGCAGACCAGCCCGGCTCGTCCTGTTAGTTTTGGGAAAGGTGAAAATGCTCTGGAGACTGACCCTCACCGTGGCCGTGGTGTGTGTCGGTGGCATATGCAGCTGCGTGAGGGCTGATGTAATGAGTAGACTGATCGTACCGAGGGACTACGGGGTGAAACTGTGCGGGAGAGAGTTCATCAGAGCAGTCATTTTCACCTGCGGAGGCTCCCGGTGGAAACGCTCCACGGAAGGGGACTTAGGTAGGTTGACATTACTACAATTACTTAATATTTCCACTCTTATTGGACACATTATCCATAAGACTTAGCCCAGATGTAACCTGTGTAAATAGTGTGAGAATTTGATTTCTCAGTAAGACTAAAGAAGAGTGAAGAGAAGCAGAAAGGTTCCACAAACGAAGAATGTAAATGTTTGTTTTCTTAGTTCTTAAATAACTACAGAAGATGGTGTTTTAGTGTTACTCATGTAACATATTTAAGTTGCTAACAGAACCTCACATTTCAGCACCATGGTCAGCTCATCTAAACGCTTAATTGAACCTAAGGTGAAAACCTTATTACCATCATTGTTAGTCATCCAAAGAGCACCCTCTAATACCACAGTCTGATTTGCCTTTGGCGTATGATATACAATAATCTTCATATTTAAGTCCTATTGGTCCTTAAGGGTTGTATAATTTTTCTTTTTCCAGACTCTTTCCAGTGGAATTCTCTCAGCGACATCACAGTGGAGGACAACCAGCACACCTGGAAAAGCGGTGTAGAGCTCCCAGAGAACCGCTCTCCTCCCCACGTTGCCTCCTATCGCTCCCTGGCAGACCTCCTAGCACTTTACGGAGCCATGGGGGAGTGGCGGCAGCAGCAGCCCCAGTCGCTGAGTGACCCGGCCCCGCTTGAGAAGACTCCACAGCTGTCCACAGTTTTAGACAGTAGCAGTCAGGCTGCGGCGGTGGCAGCAGCTGACTGGCCCATACCGAGTAAGAAAAAGAGGAACTTTTCTCTGGGCGTGGCAGGGATGTGCTGTAACCAGGGCTGTACCAAGAATGATATTGGACGCCTGTGCTGAGGCGGGGAAGAGAGAAGGGAGGAGAGGGAGGAGGAGAAGGGATGGGTGATGGCAGAGGGGTCGTGACATGAAGGTGGTTTGATGGACAGTAATAGACAGCTGTGGGAACATGTAGGAGGTAAAAGAGGAAGCTGTTTAATTTGATGTAGTAAGCTACTCAGTCTTATTGCACACATCACTCCAGCTTCATGTCTCTCTGTCTTAATTTATTTATTCTCCTTCCTTCATATTTTGTTAAAAAGAGATCTGTTCTGTGTGTATTTTGCCACCCTTTCAGCATCCTTGACAATAAATTTTAAATATGTGTTATAATATGAAATGTTGATCAGTATCATATGTCATTTACGTCTCTCGGTTACATGCGTTAAAAGGATTTGGAGCCATCAACAGCATCCATATTCTCGCCTGCAGACTCTCTGACTAAACTACCCCCGTACTAACACAGGCCAATATCACACATTAATGTCATTTAGACTGCTGTGAACTTATTGCCGCCCTCTGTTCACAACATTACACCTGCCTGATCATTTTCTGTCAACACCCTGAGGACACCACTGCAAAAGAGTGGATTTTTTTCTCCTTTAACCCTTTCTGACTCAGTGAAAGCACATGTCTGACTCCCCTGAAAACCCACAATACCATTTGCAGTTCAAATAGCTTTGTGTGAAAAACAAGACACATTAGATTTAAAAAAAAAGCACAATTTCATGCCCGTAGTACTGCAGTAAGTTTTGTTAATACAAGTATATACATACCAGGAAAATACAACATATCCATCTCAATATTTACATGTATATATACATAAATGTATTAAAAGTAGCTGCGTGTTGCCAACAGATGACAAAACCAGGCTTAACTTAATTCAGCAACAAACTCAAATAGAAATAAATGAATGGAAGAATAACCATCAGTTTATATGTGATGTAACACAGCAAAACACATATATCACAATAAAAGCTGTATGAGTAAAAAAATATTAATGCAAAAAAAAAAAAGAATAAAACAAAGACATAGCCTGTTAGTCAACACAGATAAAAAAAGTATCATTCACAACAGACTTGACATGACAGAAATATTCAGGACAGCTATATCATCAGTATAAATAGTGCCCAGAGGTTTTGGGTGTGGGAGCTCACAGGCACAGTTTATGTGTGCAAGTGAGAAAGTTGCTCTTTATCATGACTCATTCTTAGTGATGTGAGACATCCTTTGACATTTTGTGTGTATGTGTGTGTATTGCTTACCTTTTATGGTATAAAAGAGAGTGATTTGTTATATCTTCTTTTTTTTTAAAGTTTGAAAATCAAAAACAAAGATGCAGTTCCACAACTTTGAATCTCCTCTCACCAGTCTCAACACAAATCACACACTGCAGTCAATATCATTTGGCATGTAAAGTTTTAAACATTGAAAAAAACAGAGAGAAAAATCCCCCTTGTGACCTTTTTTGGATGGCAATGTTAATGCATGTCATAACACATATTCTAACGCACAAGCTTTTTGACATCTTTAAAGGGGAAAAGAATGACATGACCAAGAGTCAATACGTTTTAAATAGGGCCACGTAACAACGAGCAGAATGTAAAAGCACCTTCCTTCATTACTTTCAATGTGCACTCTTTACATTAGGTATCTACAGGCAGATAGTATAGCCTTGTAATGCTGAAAACATATAACTGTATGTATGAAATATATATTTTCCCATTAGTAAGTACAACACAAAGGCAATATCATCATTTCCCGAGCTGGTATACTTCAAAAATAAGAATGATGCTGTATGAGTCCATGATATGACACTAGTGGGTACTGTCTACCCAGTTCTCAAAGAGACAAGACAAGAGTAATGAGCAGTTACTGCTGTCTCCCTGATATATTCCACTGTTTCCACATTGCATTAAATGATGTAAACAAAGAAGAAGTGATTTGTGTTAAGTCTGACATCTAATATGTAGAAGAGATGGTGTATTTGTAGCAAACCACTTTTTTTTAAAAAGGCTGTTTTTCCTGTGGCTTCATCCACCCAGAAAAACATAGAATCATCCTCAATGTGCAATGTCTATAAAACACAAGCCCCACTGTGACAGCACAAATCTGACTTGAAGACCACGTGTAGAGATCTTCATGGTGGGTCATCTTAGGACACAAATACAGATGGTGCTTTGGATTTACCAACTGTCCTTTATCAGTCTTAAAAAAGTATCGAGCAAGAGTCTTATCTGGGCGACAGCAGGAGGAAACCTGTGCAGCCCCAGCGTTTGTAACAGTACAGCCATCCATGAGAAGTGCAGTGAGGTTCAGTTCAGGTGGATTTGGCTCAGTGTTGTGAAAATGATCCAAGGTTCATTGTTGGTTTCAGGTGCTGGCATTTAACAGTCCGTTAAGAATCCCATGGTCTCTTTGGTTAAACAAAATAAGTACAAAATCAGGACAGTATATCAACAAAATGCTGCTTGTTGGTGATTTATACATTTATGGTACTGGTATTAATTTTAAGGCTTAAACATTCAATGCAAGTTACTTTAAGTACAGAAAATCTTTGATTCATAGTATCTCCTTAAGACATAAGTATCTCTTTTCTGCAGTCAACGACTATTGTCAAATTCAACTGGTAAAACACAACATGTACAAATAAGACAGAAAATAATTTATCCCATGATGAAATGTTCTTGAAGGCATCAGAAATGATCGTATATCTGGTGTCTGAGTCAGATGTAGTGTAGGAATCAATCTGATCATTGGTACATTTTATGCGGCTGTAGAAAGAAGTCGGTATACTGTGCTATGAAAATGATTGCCATCACCCCAGCATCTTCATTTGAGTAAATGTTAATTAAGCTGACAGGCAGGCAGAGCACCAAAAGAAAAAAAAAAGTATACTTCAGACAAGTGACTGGATTGCTGCAGTAAACCCAGACATCGCAGAGACATTCATTGTTCTGTTAAGATCTGTGAGGACTGTCTCCCTGAGGAGTTAACACCTAAAGTTCAAAGGTTCAGGGATGAATGACGCTCATCCATCCTTGATGTCTCGTACAGTCTCCACACTGTGGATTAATGTCTTGAAAGTAGGCCGCAGTTTCGGGTCACTGCTCCAGCACTCTGTCATGATCTTGTGAATCTGAGGGAAACATCACAAGAACGTTAACGCAGAAAAAGAACAGGTTACAGGTAAAATTAATGCATTCCACTCAAAGTCTTAGAAGCAGCAAAGGGGGCTAAATGCCTACAAAACTAATTCCCATCAGCCTTACCTGTACTTGTGTTTAGTGGTAATTAGCAAATGCTTATGCTGTTAGCTGTCATTGTGAGCATGTTAATTTACTGATGATCACTTTAAACCTGCTTGACCTGAGTTTGTACACTTGTGAATTTCAAAGAGAAGAACCTGCTTTGTTGAACTTAAGCATGTATGTCGTTACTGACCTCCTTTGGACAATTATCAGGGGCAGGCAACCTGTATCCTTGTTTCAGCAGGTCTATCAGGTGGTAGACGATCATCTGGCCTTGCTTTTCATTTCCCATCTTGTCCATAAACACCTGGAACAGAGAAAAATAGTTTCAATCAAGCGATTTTCTCGGCAACACTGCAGACAGGTGACAAAGTAATTAGTCAGACAGGTGACAAAGTAATTAAGGTTAGAAGAGGAAAATGGTTATGTGATTTAAAAAAAGTCAAATCAAAAGTAAAAGTGAAATAATAAAGATTAAGTGTGGTACCGCTGGTGGGCTGCAGTTCTTGTCACTGTAAGTGAAGAGTTCGTAGAGGACAACACCGAAACTCCAAACGTCTGATGCCACAGAGAACTTGCTCTCTGTCAGTGACTCTGGAGCATACCTGTGAAACACCGCAACACATTATATATAGATAGAGAGGATGTACATAATGATGCACACATCTTTAAAAAACAGGATTGAATATTTCTGCTAACACTTGTCCTACATTACAAGCAGACAGATATAAAGGCATGACATAAACAGAAGGCGCACGTAGTCTGGATGTACAAAAACAATCAAACTTTTCTGTATGAGTGAATCATATCATATCAAATCTTATCTTTAACACCTGCTTTAAGAGATCGTCACAAAGGTTGACAATATTTACCACAACTGTAGAGAAGCCAGTAAAAACAGTAACAAAGTGTCACAACTTCATCCTCATAAATGTCAACCAAACGAATATATGAAATTAACACATGCAGTGTGTCGTCCTCACCAAAAGATGGGACTTTCCCCAGGCTCTCTGACAGTGTAGTACTCTTTATCCTGCGGCAGCACCTTGGTCAGGCCAAAATCGCCGATCTTCACTCTCATCTCGCTCTCCACCAAAATGTTTCGAGTAGCCAGGTCTCTGTGGATGTAACGCTTTGTGGCAAGGTAGTCCATACCCTGGAAGAGATGAGTTAATTCATGTGTCATCACTGTGTTTGCAGGGTATGAAATTGCTCAATGTTATCACATGAGAGGAACAATACAGCAGTCAATATACTGCACCACTTTACCTTGCAAATCTGTGACGCATAGTGCAGCAGTTTCATGGAATCAAAGTGGTCCTTGTGTTTGATTAGATAATCTCTCAAGCTGCCGAAGGGGAGATATTCCATGATCAGCCGCAGGTTCCTTCGTCCTGCAGGAAGGAAGAAGTTGAGTGTGTTACTTAACAGATAAAATCCAGTATGTTGTCTCAGCAGTGGAGTAGGTGGCTGTGCTTGAAGAGGCATTTCTGAGAAAATCTAGATTTATTTGTTTCATGGACAAGATCATTGATGCCCTTGGTAATGAATGTGGAGACCATCAAGACGTTATTATGTTATTATGTACAACAAAATGTGCAGGGGTGGTCAGTAAAGTCAAAAGTCAAATTATAGGACAGTGAAAGGACAGAGCAGGATATAGCACTGTGATTTTTTTGGCCACTTCATGTAACACATACAGATATCAGGTGATGTGCTCGTACCTGCACTGTAGCAGACACCTTTGTATTTGACGATGTTTTCATGCTGGAGGGATCTGAGGATCTCAATTTCCCGCTCAAAGTCCCTGAGGTGCTCAGCCGTGCTGTGTTGTAGTTTCTTCACCGCCACCACCTCCCCTGTGCTGTCCTGCAGGGGGTCATACCTGCACATCTCCACACTGCCAAAGTTGCCCTGCAGCATGAGGTCAGAGAGAGAGCAGACTTAACAAATGACAGAAAGAAGTGCTATGATTTCATCTAGGTGCCAAGGACATATTAATGTTGCAATACACAAATATACTTATATGCATTCCCATCACTTAGGATGGAATCAATGAGCTGCTTGATCACAAGTAGAAGAATTAGTTATGGCTGAAAACAAAAAACGAGTGTTGAGTTGAAATTGAGTTCCCCAGAAATTGTTTTCTTTTATATCAAATTGTGCTAGCTGTAATGACAGTGGAAACTGCCAATTGTGGGTTGAATGTTTGTTACTGAAAATCATAATTTATCTAGAAAATGCATCTTCATCACCATTTACCACTTACCAAATTAACACTCTGACAAAAGCAAAAACACAGACCAGGAGACTGTGAAACTTTCAGGCAGTTTTTCTGTTTTAACCAGCTTTTTGAATTTTTTTTATTGTGTAACAAGTACTTATATAAATATATATATATATAAACTACATATAAACTCTGTGTGTCTCACTTTGCCCAGCTGCTTGAGAAAGATGAGGTGCCTCTCCTCAAACTGGGCAGGCTCCTGGCTCTCAGAGGCCCACGGGAAGCCAAAGCCTCTTGTCCTGTTGGGCACCATGTCGCTCTCCACCAGCAGCTCGTAGTCTGCAGGGCAACAAGTCATTTAATACAAAATCTAGATAAAACCCTGGGTGTTTAGAATATATGGGACCTAATTAATTCCCATGAGCTGTGGGTCTGTGGAAGTCTTGACTTGTAAAAGGAAGACGCCATGTTTTTTTCCCATTTGTCTTCCTACCTGGTGTGAAGAGACTGTTGAGATCTCTGATAACCGCTCTGAAGGATGGGCGGTGTAAGGGCTCGTAGTCCATACAGCTGTTTATCAGATTGGCCAGCTCTGTCCATTTGGGAGCTGGCAGCTGGTGCCTGTCCTCATAGAACAAGTTCTTCTGCAGAGGAAAAGAGCATGTTTTCAGCTTGGGTTGGAAAATGATAAAGATACTAGGGAAAGATGTGTTAACGACGAACTGTACTTTTCATTTTGAGAAAAAAAAATGTACAAGTTAAAGGAATAGATTAGCATCTTGGGAAATGTGATAATTTCTTCTTTTCTTGTGTGGTCGATGAGATGTCATGTCTAAAAACCAAAGAATAAGGACATTGTGGTTTTACACTGGCTTATTTGTTGGAACTATTTGCCTATTTGCCAACCAGCTCCCATTGTTACGCTTAATTCAACATTTCCCAAATGTCCTATTGTTGAATTAGTCCTTTATTACAGATCATTCTTGATAAGTCAGTATGCTTAATGCGTCCTTTGTTTTTGTGACCTTGGAGCAATCCAGAGTGCTGAGTGGTTTGTCTCCACCGCTGCAGATCTCCCAGAGGGTAGTCCCAAAGCCCCACTTGTCTGCTGCTAAACTTAGGTTTTGGGGATTTTCAATGCACTCAGGGGGCACCCATGGGATACGCTCCACCAGGACTGATGAACAGACATGCAGAGAGAAATCAAAGAGATACACGAATGGATAATAAGTAAGAGATGGGGAGTGTGACGGTAGAGTGTTCAATTTTTGTCCCTGGGACATGTTGTGAAGGTTATTCCTACATGGCATCACACAGGTATTTGTCTTCTCACATCACTACAGCACATGTATCTCATGTATCTCACCTTCTCTGGGCAGCACAGTGATGCTGATACCAGGGTCGCTGAGCTTGATGAAGGGCAGGCTGCCTGTCTTCCGATCCTCCTCTCTGATCAGAAGAACATTTTTGGCACAGACGTTTCCATGAATGAGATTCTTATCCTCCTGTGTGCAGATGTGACAGGAATGCCTTGGTGTGAAGATATTTAAATTTCACATTTTGCCTGACAGAGATCAGTATGTGTAGCTGTGTTTGCATATGTCAGTAGTCCTACCAGGTAGTGCATAGCCCAGGCTAGCTGCTTGGCCACTTCTAGCTTCCATGTGATGTTGACACAGCTTTTATTCTTTTTCAGGTAGGTGTCCAGAGAACCAAATTTACCGTACTCCTGCACCATCATGTCTGACAGGCAGATGAGAAGGAGATAATGTTATTATTCAAACTATTACTCACATTCAAGATGTTTTGAGCAAAACTCTTTCCATTAAATGTTCAATTTAACAAGGTTGTGGTTAACTGTAGCTTATTTGCTATGGTTTCTGTGATGATGCAGATGTTGCTGACACACAACAGAACACTCTGCCAACTCGTGAATTTCTTATTTTTCTTCTTCATCATATTTCGGGATCTGGTTCAGTTTAGTTTTTACTTTCCCACATGTTAAATCTGTCTTTGGTCATGACATTTGAACTGAAATCTTCCCACAAACTATTAGGCTATTCGTCCAACATATGCTATGATTTGTATGACAAAAACTAAAGCATTTGTTAGGATTTATTACCCTGGCATGTGATGACAATACATTGCTTTGAGTTGGTTGTGAAATACTGTAATGAGTGGAAGGTCAGGGCAGAGCACCTCTCTGTTAGATTTGTTGTATTGATTCCACATGGTTATTGGATTGACCACCTGACTCTATGTAGTCACACATCCTGCTTTATCTTGCTCTCATCCTCCCACTCGTCTGCACAGATTTTAGAACTGTCATTTTTATAGGCCACAGGTGAGTCTAACCAAAATAGTTCCCTTTTTTGTTAACACCTCTGCGAAGTAGTGTGTGTTCGTGTTGTAAACTTACTCTCATCGCCACAGACACACACACCGTAGTTGAGGAGTAAGTGCTTGTGGGAGAGCTGGCTCATCATGCTGGCTGCTTCAAAGAACGACTGTGAGGTAGAAAACGAGAGAAAAGGACAAGAAAATAAGAGGAGAATTTGATTTGAAATCTTTATTTAATCAGATCCACTCACTCACACACTCACTCTCTCACTCACTTGCCCGGTTAACAAACCAACCTCGGAGTAATTGCGGTGAGCCTTGTCCAGGATCTTGATAACAACATCAATCTGGTGTATCTCTCCATAGTCTCCCAACTCTTTCCTCACACCGCAGAAGATCTTGGTGAAGGTTCCTTGGCCCAGACTCTCATTCTAAAATGCAGTTTTATTTTTGTGTTAAAATCCTTCATTGGGAATATGGTGGAGTGCATTTTCTCAGAGTCAAAGACCTACAGTGATAGATTACAAAGGAAATACATGATGGCAGTGCCCAATATAAGACAGAATTTTATGATTGCATAAATTAGATAGAGTAGATTATTCAGTACAGCTAGATACATATTTTGTCATCTGAATTATAAGGTTAAAAAATGAAGAGGACACATTTTGAAGCTTTAGCCATGATACAATCATGTCTACCAGAGCAGCCCAGTTTATTTTAACCCTCATTTATCATCTCACAATATTACCTGAATACGTATTCTTATTATTGAACCGCTATTTCAAGTGTCAGAGCTCTTAAGCGCAACAGACCCCAAAGAAGTGCCAAGCAGTAACTAATCAAGGTCAGTAATGCCCACTCCTGCCTCCCTACCACCAGCACCAAGTTGTGACTCAGCCAGCCAGAGCCTCTAAACAAATGGCTTTAACTGCTTAAGGTTCAACAAAATAAATGCAAGGTCACGATGTCCAAAGCTCTAAGATAACTGACACTAACGACAAGTTCAAAACAGGAGGATGAAACACTGCTAAAAAATGTTTGAGAAAACAGTATAGCAATACAGGAAAAACCCCCAAGCTCTTTGATTAGTGGAAAGGATTCTGTGGGTTTCCTGTGACAGACCTGCTGTACAAAACTTCAAGCGCTCAAACAACAGAAAATGTGTCAAAACGGAAAGGGACCAGTCACTGAGGTGAAAGCAACGCTGACACAATGTCACAAGGCCACACACGAGGCACGCAGTGCGCTCACACATGTCCCTAGGGACTGCTGCTGATGACGCTGAGCTACAGTAGGTCGATCAACCGAGGAAGTCTTTCCGTTTACTGCAGGGACCTCACTGACCCTGCACCTAGAAGTCCCTCTTGTCGTCGTGGTACACTCACAAAAAGTTGTGGCCTGTCACCCTGTCTACAAAAGGCCTGCATCAGTTTATTTTGACTTTACATTGGCATTTTTGATAGTGTTGTAAGCTTCTACAAATAAGTATATGTACAATAAACAATGCGTCTCAGTAAACAATCCTATACACTAATACAGCCCTGCTAAGACTTAAAAGATGACCTAGTTCTGTGTGTCTGTAAACAAAAGTCAGAGGTTTGTCTTACGATGATGAGATCCTCTTTTTGGATCTTGTGGAAGACCATCTGGTTGATGTGTTTGTGGAGGGAGGGGGACAGAGGGACCTCTGCCCCTTGATTATTTCTGCACACCAGCAGGTTGGATTTATCTGAAGATGGTAAAAGTGGACAGGGATTAGGTTCCGTCACCCACATTAGCAGCAGCAGAGTTATTGCTTTTCAGTGTGACATCATTAAATGGCAAATTTGAGAAGAAATGCAACAGCTACTCATTCTTAATCATGAACATCAGCATAATAAGTCCTCTGTGGTTTGTTTTTTTGACTTTTTTGACAGCCTGACTTGGAAGTAAGAATTTTGCCAGCTGGAAACCTAGTCAAGTAATCATTAGTATTTGGTCATAGTGGTCAACTCCATCAAATTCCCACAGTGATATAACAGTCTAAGTTGTACTGGGCAGTAAAAATCTTACTTTCTGACTAATTGATTTACAATGCTAAGTCTGTTGCAGTGTGTTATAGAAGGCATTTAAAATATTATAAATTTATATCCGTGATTAAACATCTCTCCAAAAATTAATACGAGTGGCTTGGCTGGTGCCTCGGCATCTATGAGTGAAAAGGCAGTAATGGGAGCATGTAAACAGGAAAGCAAGATGGAGCTCTACAGCTAAATGTTAAGGAACTCATCAAGTAGAGTTTTGAAGATTAAGAGCTGATGTGCTGAATGAATTTAGTGCTGCGCCCTGTTTCATAGATTTTGAAATCAGATTTTAACTACATGTTCACATTAGTGCTCAGGAGTGCTGTATGGTCTTGTATAGAGTTTACCTTCTACCTCGTATGTTTGTATATGACTGACCTTTGGGGCTGGGTGGGCAGCACCTGGTGAGCTGAAACGTGTACCCATCTGTGCGCAGCGCCTCCTTTTGATAGCAGTGCAGAAGTTCCCTCAGAGAGCCGAAGCTCCTCTTAGCTCCGCTCAGGATGTACTCTCCCGACTCTGTCTTCATGATCTGGCAGTGCTTGTAGTCCACCATAGTTTCATACTGAAAATCAAAATGAAAACGATGAATCAAAAGAAAATGATTACAGTTGAGTGGTGCTGATTTGCTCTTGAATGTCAGCAATATTACTTTAACAGACTATAAAGGATACTTCCTGATGTCAGAACACGTAAGAGCCGAAAAACCTAAAAAATCAGTAATTTCAGCATATTCTAAACACTCTCAGTCCCACATACTTTGCAGTATTGTCACAACTATATATTGGCATAACCTTAATTCAATATATTTCCAAATGTTGAGGTCAAACACACTACATCTGATGTGTAATGTTGTTTTATAAAAGGAGACACACAGTGCAGAAGGTCTTAGTCACTGTATGCTATTACCTATCAGCTAGATTATCCATTTAATGTGGAAATATGACATTATTGCTCCCTCCAGTGGTTAAAAATATAGAGATTCTGGTCTGTACAACTTTAACACTGCCTGTGTTTAGCAAGCAGTGAACACTGTTATTTACTGTTACAATGATTGATTACTCTCAGAAAAAGCCACTCATATAGATGCAGATATGGAGCAGTTACTGTGACTTTGACCACATTAGTCCTTGGCTGAACAAAGGCTGTTATACCACAGCAGTACATTGCATTTACATTATAGTGCAATGCCCCTGGTTGGTTGTTGTGTCATGTTGTATCAGCCAATGGAGGAGATAATCTGTTGGCCTGCTGGGATGTGGTCATGGGCTGAAGAAGTGAGTTCAGCTATGCTGATGTTTAACCCTTCATTAACTGCTTACCCCCACTACAAAGGACATGAAGTATTTGTCGTAGTCCCTTGGGCTGCAGCGAAGGATGTACAAGCCTTGATGGTTACCGGAGCGGCGCAGCTTACCGATCGTAAACTCCATCCTGTGATCAAAGAGACAGAATGTGTCTTTGTGTTTGTATGTGTGAATGGTTCTTTTGGCTGCTGGTGCATGAGCATGTGTGATGTACTGCATCTGTGCATGTACTGTATGTGATACTTACGACACAGGGCCATGATAGTAGCTCTGAATGCACTCCAGCAGTCTTGGCGGAGCCACCTCTTTACACAGGTAATGATGGGCATCTGCAACCAGCCTGTAATATCCGTCGACTAATGATACAAACGACAGAGCCTCTGATAGGGAATGAAACTCCAGTTCCTTTGTTTTCAGACAGAGACACAAAAATAAATCATTCAGTGCCTGCTATGAACTTGTAAACAATAACTTTTGTTTTGTTAAACTTAACAAATTTAAA
The DNA here is from genome assembly GCF_001640805.2 of Lates calcarifer. NCBI lineage: Eukaryota > Metazoa > Chordata > Actinopteri > Centropomidae > Lates > Lates calcarifer. The sequence continues at coordinate 9,205,594 of NC_066841.1, read as the reverse complement.
AATAGTTAAAAATAGGTCACAGGATCAAACTAGTCATGATAGTGATACAAAGTAAGTTCAATTGTTCATGTTTATATACTGTAACTAATTTGCTGGTAAAAAATCTTTTAAACAGTTTAAGATCAGATGCTGTTAACTCCTGATGCTCTAACAAACCACTTGAGCACTTTGACAAAAAGTATGTGGTCATTGGGAAACTCCTGCTTAACTTAATATAATCTGATTATAATAAAGCAATTTTAGAGTAATAGTATATACTGTACCAGGATCTGGCTGTCCTGTCTGGTGAGGGTAACTATGCGACTCTCTGCAGAGCCTTCCTTATTGGCCTGTTTGATGCTGATGTCAATCACCTCTGGGAAGTCACAGTATGTCTGTAGCTCCTGGAGACACAACAAGCAAACAAAACAGTTGTTTGCATTTGTATTAGATACATGCACACACTTGTTGTTACTGGCATTTTTATCCAACTCCTTGAGCTCCACCTGTTGGCTAAAAACAGCTGTGACAGCAATCACACAGTGGCTGACTGGTGATGCACTAATGCATTACCATGGCAACATGAACCCATCTCCCAGTCCTCACCTCCTCTGCTCCCTCCTCCAGTTCCCCTTTTGACCACTGGATGCCCTTGTTGCCCATGACGACAATGGTAACCTCGCGTGCGGAGAGGTCGGTGACTTGGAAGCGCTCAGAGTAGAGGGAGGGCAGCAGCATCTCCAGGCTCATCAGGTATTTGAGCTTGAGGTTACACACCGTGGCCTTGCATTCGCTGAACTGCTGGATGAACCTCTTGAAGCGAAAACGGATTCTCTTCCTTGTCAAGATGTTATATTCCTGGATGCGGCTTTGCATGCATCTTGGCAGGAAGGATTTGTAGCTAAAAAGCGGGGCAGGGAAGGGGAAGCAAGGGTGGTTGGGTGGAGATTGAGTTGATGGTAACGAAAAGAGGAAGGAATAAAGAACAAATAACAGCAAAGATAAAGTTAGAAGGGAGAGGCAAGTGACAAACAGTTAAAAGAACGAGATATGCTTTGTGCCAGTTCAGCCAGTGTACATGCACTTTAGGAGAATGAGTCAGTAATCACCATTTAAAGTAAATGTAATCTAAAACAATACAAATAATGATCAATTAGATGTGAAAGAGAAATTATAGGAGAATTCACCATGAAAATATGGACCCAGTGCATAGGCCTAGTACAAATAAGACATTATAGACACATTTTCAACTGAAATAATATCTCACACAGAGATAATTCATTCAGCTGCATGCACACACATAATGAAACTATCTTAATGCTCACTGTGTCCTCAGAAGCCAATCACACTGCTTTGAAATTGTTATTCATAAGCTGTACCACATGCACACCAGCATAACAATGACAATTTTACATTATTTAGGTAAGAGAGTGTGCAGCATGTGCACGAGACTGGAATCTGCCCTGGATTTTTGGGTCACACAGTGACAAAAGTTAAATTTTAGTTTAAGTTTATTTTCTTGGTAAAGTTAAAGTTTGCTAGTGGAGTGATGATTGCATCAGGTTAGCCTTCATATCCATGTTACTCAAGGTTTTTTTTTTCTATGGGACCATTTTGTATTCCCCTAGTTTAGATTAAATGCTGTGCAAAAGTAGCAACAGTTGCCCAAAATATCCTCACATCATTGTGGTGTCTGTTGTAAGTGAGAGCATCCTACCTGGTGTCATTGTAGATGTCCACAGGTGACTGACCGCTCTCTTTAGCGAGCCTCATCATGTCCAGCACTGCCATGCCCAGACACTCCTCCTGGCACTCATGGCTCACCGGGATTTGAACCCAGCCATTGAGAAAGTCACTGCGCCACTGGGGGAGGAAAGGGGAGAAAATAAATACACAAGATTCATGGTTTGATTGGGGCGGTGGGTTAACAGATGCCAGATGTCTTAGCAAGAGAGCAATTAATTCCCATGCCTGAACATGACTCCAAATACACAGCATGAGTATAAACATTTATTTAAGTATGACTCATTAAATATAAATAAGTATACAAGAGTTTTCTGGATTTGGTTATGGATATTTTGGGGTTGTCAGATTGAGATGATCCATGTTTTCAAATGCAGCAAATCCTAGATCCTAGATACAGTAAATCTATCAACCAAATTAGTCATGAGATAGATAAAAACTCTTTACACATGAAAATTCATTTCACAATAAAAACATGTTTTAAATAGGAAAACCTTTTTATACAATGTTTCCTCAGCAAACGTTTTAATGGTTAAGTTGTTGAGACTGAACACGTCAAGCTCAACCGCAGCAGGCGCCTGAATGTATTAATTTCTGTCGGTCAATCTGTTGACTCACAGCTCACGGTGCCAGCGTCACTGCAGGTAAAAACAAAGCTGAGCAGAGCAGGTTTGCACAAGCATGTGGGAAAGAAAAAAAAAACAGAAACTCAAAAAATCTAAAATGCACGTACATGCACATGCACACACAAACGCACAGAAGCACATATATGCATGCACAGATGCACAAAGACAGAGTGAAAAGAACCCTAACATACCCTTGTTCCCCAATTGTTGCTTCTTGAACACTCTAACTACCCCACTTCCTGTTTTCTGAACTTACACAAAAGAATGGGCTGACATGACAGACTGGCAATCAGTCAGAGACGGGGGAAACAAGCACTTTTTATCTCTCACCGCCCAACATTTCTGCTTATCACTGTATTTAAAAAAAGCAAAGTTAGGAAAGAGTGTGATGGAGGTTAAGGAACAGCCATTAACTGAACACCGTGTCCTCTGGTTTTGCACCAAAAAACACAAATGATCCAGACTAACAATGGACTGATTTTGAAAAATTACAAAAAGTGCAAAGAAGAAGAAGAAAATATAAAATCCCCTACACAGAAGGGAATAACTGATTCAGTGTTACAATAAGGTCTAAGTTATGAAGACTAACCTGAAAAAACTGGTATGCCATTACACAGTCATCCATCACAGGGCTCTCCGTCCCCTTGGACACACCATAGCGATGAGCATAGAATGAATTGCTGTTGTTATACCAACCAGGAAAATAGTACCTAGACAGAAGAAGAAAGTAGAGACATAAGAAAAGGGATCCAAGCAAAAGAAAAGAGAAAATTTTGAAATGGATTAAGGAAATGAAAAAAAAAAATAAGACTATAAGACTAAAAATATCAATGTCTACCTGATTCTAAAATGCAGGTTCTCACTGGCTGACTGGTGCAGTTTAAAGATGTGATTAGGAGGGAACCATATCCGGTCACTTTCCCTCATCAGGCCAAACAAGTTGCAGTACACTGGAGCAATCCCTGAGAAAAGAGAGAAATCAGTCATCTTTCAGTCATCAGTCATCAGAGTGACTGATGAAGTCAAAATGTTACTTTAATTCAGCACAAGCAGTTTTACTCTGGCACTAAAAGTCCATTCAAAGTCGCTAAAACTCACAGTACTTTCCATTTGGTCATATTCATCTTGTACGCTGGCATCCTGCCCATAATTCAAATTAATTTTTAGAGCAGAGCTTCCAATTCCTAAAAATGAGACTGGTTGCCATTCATGAATGGCCTCCACACTTCCCAGATCCCAGGCTGACTAAGCATGGGGCTTTCCTTATACTATGGGGTGTACTGTGTTATCTGGCACCGGGACATTGGCAGAGGATCCCACAGACTCACAATTGAATTGGGATCTGGGGAGTTTGGAGGCCAGGTTTATGCCTTGGGCTCTTTGTCCTGATTCTTGAGCCATTTCCGAGCAATTTTTGCAGTATGGTGGGCAGACTGTCCTGCTGGGGGAGGCGGCTGCCACTGGGGCATGCTGTTGCTATAGGAGGGGGTGTATTTGGTCTGCAACAATGTTTAGGTGGGTGGTACATGTCAGTTAAAATCCAGGACTCAAGGTTTCCCAGCAGAACATTGCATTGTAATGGGATAATCAATGTTGTTCACTTCTGTCAGTGGTTTTCATGATGTGGCTGATCAGTATGTTTATACACAGAAACAGCTTGTGTTGTGGTACCACTGTGCACCTAGAAACTGTTTTGCAAGTTGGCTGGTTTACCAGAAATGTTGTTTTTATGAGGACTTTTCATAATCAACAATGGTGTCAGCAACGCACAGATGACAGCAATCTCAGTATGGGTGACTTCTGTCACTTCATCTGACAGTAATAGCTGGAGCATGTCTTTGTTTTTGTTTCAGATTGTTCCAACCATTTCTCATTTTGTCTTCACTATCACAGCACCACTTAGTAGTAAGGTGTTTTATCAGCTGAGCCAAGTGGTTCATTAGCAGACAGAAAATGTCATCACATGGCAGGAAGCGCTCACAAGAGTGAAGCAATGGTGTGAGGACGGGAGAGCTGCGTAAGAGGAAATATGCTCAACCACAACAGAGGAAGTCAAGTCAAAGTACAAACAAGTTTGATCTATAAGCAAGTCCCACTTTGTATTATTAAGAGTTGGAAACTCTCCCCCTATCAAAGTCAGATTATATTAGGACTTACTGCTGGGACAATGAATATATCTGACTTTATGCTAACTGCAATGCAGCATCCCTCATGTGATTGTGATTTGACTGTGGTCAAGCCTCAAAAGGGAGAAATGGAGCGTAAGACAGATAGAGGGATGGTAGAAATAAAGATGAAAAACAGACAAAGAGGCAGGAAATATGAAATGAAAAAATGAAAAAAAAAAGAAATGCAAGAGGATACAGAAAAAGCGGAAGATAAAAACGAAAGAGAGAGGGGTTTGTTTCTTATCAGCTCAAGAGGGAATGGAGCAAGAGAGTGTGGCAGAAAGAGATAGAGCTAGGACAGAGAGAAAAACAGTCGACAACTTCCTGATTTGAGTTTGCTTGAGACAGGAGGTGAAAAAGCCAGGCTGATCGCTAGAGTTCTATCTCCACAAAATAAACACTGGAATGTCCCTAATAGTCTAAAATGATAACATTTTTACAGGGTACCAGGAAAAAGGCACCTCCTTGGCTGATTTGCATCTACTCAGGAATTAATACTGATCACCCCGTACGTTTGTGGTGGCACAGCTAAGGAGGTAGAGCTGCCATCTAGTAAATGGATCTGGGTTCCGTTCCTCGGCTCCTTCAGAGAGCAGGGTGTCCTTGAGCAAGATGCTGAACCTCTAACTGCTCCTGTTGCTGTGCCATCAGTGTGTGAATGGGTGAATGAGACACGCATTGTAAAGTGCTTTGAGGGGTTGCTAAACTACAAAAGCACTAAATAAATGCAGTTTATTTAATATTATAACTGAAGAAGTTATGCAGCAACCAGTCTGTTTGATTATTTACTTTATAATGACTGATATGACACTAAAGCAAGGAGATCATGGTCATGGCCTACAACTGTAAATTACTACCATATATGGCTACTAGATATTGGGTCAAAGACTAATCCAACTTAATTGATGAGAACAAGACCAGACCCTGCTCTTGTCTAGTAATATGGATGGGGGACAAATTAAAGACAAAAACAGCATAAAATGTCCTAATAAGGTGCTGACCCACCACAAGAACAAGTTCATTACTATATGAAAGAATAACCAAAATTCTTACAAAACATTTCCTCATTTGGTGGTGAGAGAGGCCATATTCAAGGCTTTCTTCCATAACAAGTTAAAAGCTGAGAAAAACTCATATCCTCTTGTGTGTGATAAGTGACTGCTTGACTGAAAAGTATTTCAAACTATCACTGTTATCACTATGGTGCTTGCTCATGCATGGAACTCAAACACAAGCTTTAAGAACTACAGACATTATGTCCATCTACGGCCTAGTCTTAGATCTACACAAACAAAAGCACCAGTGCAATTTAGGATTCAGTTCAATACCTTACAATATAGACACATTTTTAAATGTCTGAGTGTCCACGAATGTGCCTTCCATTTTCAACAGCTCTAACTGTATAGAAATGTAATGTTTGAGACTTTTCAGTGAAACAGCCCATATTAAACTGATGTTGCTCAATGATAAAACTGTATTTTGTGTGTGTGTGTGGGCAGACATCAGAACTGAAATCCTCTTGTGACTCACCACAAGCTTTCGCTGCACAGATGCAGAGCTCCTCTGCCACGTACTCCCCAGGTGGAAACGTGAGCACACTTTCTGAACCTTTGGCCCCGCCCCCCCCTCCATCCTTCCCTAAGTTGTAAAGGTGGACAGTGAGGCAGGTGGCATCCGTGGCTTCCTGCTTGGGGTCGGTCCCTGCAGCTGGGTCGAGGTGGGGGCAGAGGCCATTTTGATGTGGTGTGGGACCAGAGGTGGGTGGGTCCATGTCTGTCAGCAGAATACAGGCCATGTGCTGCTTGAAAAAAACATCCACCTGTCAGGGACAGGGAAAAAGAGACAGGTAAGAATGAGAGTGTGCAGAAAGGTTCAGTATATGCTGCTAAACCTGGATTTTAATTTTTGATTAATTATAGCAGCTCCTTGCTGGGTAATATGGCAACTAAATTTTGAGATTTTAATGTGTATGTGCATGGTTTTCACTCTGTTTCCCTTATTGGATCTTTTTTAAGTTCATGAACAATGGAAAATAATTATCAATCAATCAATTCACTTGCAAGTTAAGCTAATATCATTGATAAAAAGCCACAGTCGTGTGGAGGATAGTGTTAGTGGAGATGGTGGATTTCTTGTTGTACGATAAGAGTCTAAAAAAGTGTAATTTTTTAATTCAGAGGACCTGACAACACAAACTGATTTTTGCTTTTCACATCTGAGAACAACAAAGATATTTCATGTGACTGAAATATCTTGATACATACCCTTTTTATTTCACTAGATTTTGTGTCTTTATCATGATATCTAAATGCAACTATCAGTCCACGTACACACTCTTTTTACAGAAATAAAGATTTCTTTAATCATTTACATTGAGTGAAATACAAATAAAGACAGGGTGTATAGGGGGATATATTTTTAAATTATTGTCACAAGGCAAGGTCTCAAGTGCACTAAGGTCAGATGGTGGAAATAGAGGCTCAAACAAAGATAACGGGCCAAAGTTAAAATTAACTGGGGAGACTTGCCTAGAAATGTGTTGCAGCAGATGGGAAGCCATCACTTACCTATGCTGCCAAAAGAGGAGGTAAGGGCTTAAACACCAATAATGTTTATAGCAATCTTTTTAATTTTGTGTGGTTTGGTTGTGGCTGCATTATTTGCAGACAGCATAGCAAAAATAAGCTGTTATCTAGAACAAAGTACTTTATATTTACATGTGAAAAAAAATCAAGAGTAAAAGTAGAAATACCGTTTGCTGCATTTTTCAGCAAGCAAAACATTGCAGTTATGCAACAGAGTCCGCAGCCACTTGGAGCAGCGGTTGATCCAGATGCCTGAGATTCTATTGTATCCTTCTCTTTGACCATAAACTGTTAGCTGACACGAGATGAGCATTACTTAATTATCAATTATGGTTTATGGTCACTTATCAGAACACAGTTACTTATCATAAGACTGTAGTGCAATAGGCTTACTACACAGATCGCACAGGGCTTCCCTCAGCAGTTTTGGTCTCTAAACTATGGACATGGAAATTTGGTGCTGTCTCCCTTCCAAGTTCCACTAACAATGTTTTAATGGCAATGAACAGATTGAAATTTATTGTGTCTATTTTATAGTACGTATTAAGCAAACTGACAGTCTGACAGTTTTTGACTTTGCTGGTAGCATGGCTCAAACAATAGCAATGTTGGTCCATCAGTCCCCAATTTCAGTCCAGACTGAAATACCTCAACAAGGGTAGGAACTGCCAAGAAATTTAAGATATCCATGAGGTCCCTCGAGGTGATCCCCTGACTTTTCCTCTAGTGCCATCAGCAGGCTGATGTTTGTAGTTTTGAGTGCCATGTCCTGATAACGACTGGATGTTTTGCCATGACATTGGAAGATCTGTCCAATGCTAATGATTTTCCTATCTGCCTCAGCTATACTGTTTTTAGTCCCAATTAGCCTAACTCTGGTCCCCAGGAAGCTATTGGGCCCCACAAGTATGGTGGGTTCCCAGTTTTATGATCCCATTAAAACACCACCCCACCTCCCACCCCACCCCAGACACACGCACACACACAATTTTAATTGCCCCAATAAAATGCTGTGGTTTTGTTGATTAAAATCTTAAAAATCTAATCTCATTGCACTGTGTATTTTGAAGAGGGAATACACATTAAACAGAATATGGGAAGACCACTGTTGTTTTCAAGTCAGGTACTGAAACAGGCTCACTCTTCTGGCAAGTCCCTAGGGCTGACATGATCTGCATTTAATTACAGGCTTCCTGACAAGACATTGGAAAGACAGAGGCAGATGGCATGCAACGTTTTTTCCAATATTTCACTATATGTTTTACGTTATTACAGACAGTTAAGTGAGTCCTGGGGTTGAGATGGCTCATTGATATTGAAGAAAAAAGAATATTAGACAATTTTTACTGTGTTAAAACTGAGGTGGAAACTGAGTAATACATAATACCTCATTGTCCTGTACAGTGGCGACAGTTAGCAAAGTGTAAGGTTAGAGTACCATGATGACCTACAGAACAGGTACCATGTTCAAAACAGTTCACAGCATCTCATCCTTGTGAATGATATAGCATAAACATACAAGGGTGTTACTATCAGTGAGAGTCAAAAACCATAAAGAGGAAGTGAAGCAGTATGAACAACATAAACATAAACATAAACAAAGCTCACAACATTACTGGCAGAACAAAGTAATAACATACTGTAGACATAACTAAACCAAAAGTTTAAAGAGACTTAATGTTACACATTCACTTTCTTTTACATGGGATTTTAATTCCCATATTCTAGAAAGTGAGATTTCCATGTTGCAAGTCTAGGTGCTATGTAAATACTAATGGTCTGCAGTCACACACGCTCCTTGATGTACACTGGCACTATGAAGACTAGTGAGAGTGAGCTGGGGCGGACAGCTCCTGCATTGCACCTGGGCACTGCAACTCCGTGGAGGTTCACCCAGATGCTGCCAGATGATCCAGGGGTTTACACTGGAACCATGGCTCTGGAGAGTAGCTCCACACCAAATCCAGCTGGAGCATTTCCAATTCTGCTCAGCTCATTTCAGCACTCACAGACTTGGCTGTGATCAGCCTATGGCTGACTGACACGAAACGCCCTGTCCTTGCTAGAGCTCCAAAAAGAAGCATGAGAGAGGAGAAGTAAAACAACACTGAGATGGTTTTTGGCATTTGAAACCACAAATATATTTTATAGCTATTACAACAAATAAAAACCCTGAAAATGTTTAAATATGGGACCTTTAATATGAATAAAAAGGGAAAATGGAAATTGGATAAAGTGCTGAAATCACTGCCGTCCATGCTAAATCCTTTAGGCTTACATATATCTAGTTGGTGGGATATGCCCCATACTGAAACTGGGTTGAGGGATCATTCCAACCAGGCCTTAAGAGGCTCAGGATTAAACAGATTATTCCAACGTCGTACAATAGGGTAAACAATTTTATGGGGTGGGATCTGTGCAAATTCTGCAACAGCTGAACATGAACTGTATTTCTCTGAATGTGTATGTTTACCATTGGCATCCAATACATTTATGATTCAGAGAGGTTTTCTCAAAAATTTAACATCATAGTGGCTGGAGTCCATTGTTATTTGAGACAATGTTCGGATCCAGGTTTTTTTTTTTTTTAGTGACATCATTGAGTGTGATAGTGCAATGTTCTGTGTTGATGTTAAATGATGTCAGTGCTCATCAAAACAATGGTTACAAATGCTTGCCAGTGAGACAAAGCCAAGACATTTACGACGACCACTGGAACCAATAAATTAAATACTGATGTAAGTGTGAGCTGAGGGACCATATGCGTGTGTAAATGTGTAAAAGTTTATAGTATTTATTATCTTTTTCTGGCAGACTTAAAATTTCTATGGTTTTTGACCAACAATAAAAAAAAATCAGCTAGTTAAGTCAGGAGAGCTCCACACTGGTCTCTCATCTCAAATTCTATTCCAGCTGAACACTATCAACAAAAAAAGAGAAAAACAGACTCACAAAATAACTGTCTGTACTCTATAATGATATGATTGATATGCAAACACATACAGCGGTCATCTCCCACATTGGCTGATGACTATCTGATGATAAAACTGGAATGCTTTTGTTGCCACATCAGTAGTTGCAATGTTCTCAGTGTTTGTAGCTGCAGGCAGCTCTACAGTCTGATTGACCCTGAGCCAGTCAAATAAAGGTATAATAAGGGCTGTGCATCAAATAAGTCTCTGCTGTCAGTAGCCACACTGCTGCATAACATATAGTTGTGCTCTAACTTGATGATCACCAACCAACCTAATTTTACTTGTGGATTAATATCCATAAGACTTTCAAATGCTCTCGCTTGAAAAAAAGTGCATTTGGGTGTTTCAGAGTCCTGATAATGATGGATTACAGATGTTAACTGAGCACCAATTGTGGGAAAATGTATCTAAATTTTAACTGTAGCAGTCAGTGAATGTTTGACAGGGTGCCTAATTATATGTAGGATACAGCAGAGAAGCAGGTGCAAAGTAAAAGTAAGATGTTAGAATTATGCAAAGTTTTGTTTCACTTAACAAGCCCTCAGCAGGTGAGTCTGTCACTGATGCTACATAGTTGGAAACCTTTGATATACGAGTATGGTCAGCACATGTGTAAGAGGTACAGGAAAACACTGCTCTCTCACCAGCTTGTCAGTGTGTTTACACACCCAAAACGTTTATCATGAAGCAGACAGGCAGAGAGGTAGGCCAGTTCCTTGCTGGGTCTTATCAGGGCCTTGGTGCTAGTAGAGGCCAGAGCTATCAGCTCAGCCACATTAAGATTTACCTTCAGATGAACCAGGTCCTTAGTCAGACCACAAAAGTATGGTCAAGTCAACAATGGAGCCTCAAACAGGAATACAAATGTTTTATTACGAAATATTATGAAATCTGCAGCACAAGAAGTGGGGAATGCACATGAGACCACAAATCCAGATGTCCCATATACACATTAATAAGATTACTGTTGGGTTATTAAACTGGCTGGCTTTGGGTGTTGGTCAGACAAAGCAAGCTGTTTGAATTCATCAACCTGGGGTGTTGATTAATCAAGAAAATTATCACATTTCACATTTCACTCTAAACAGTCCATAAAAAGGTATTCATAACAGGATTACTAATGAGGAAGGCTACCATGAGATCCACTGCCTGGGTGCTTCCTCTGTCACAGCTTTATGAAAGCTATAACTGTATGCAGCAATTGCTTTGGTAACCTGACACATCTGCAGAAACACCTCACTCCAAACACAGAGCCTGTGCTGGCAGCATCATGTTGTGGGGAAAATGTGCTCACAGTCCTTGTGCCATTTGAGAGAACTTGAGCAATTTTTTAAGGAGGAGTGGGATAGTACAGATGTGCAAAGCAGGACCAAATAAAAACCAAGCAACCAAATAAATTCAAAGTTGTAACTACTTCCAAAGGTTCATTCCAGTGCAGTGTTTTTCAAAGCTGCAATCACTTGCTAAATGATGTATAACAGTAAAAAGATGGAGGACTCTTAAGCGTCCATCATCACATCATCATGGCTTAGACTTTGACTCTACAGTATTCAAGCCAGCTAGAAAACAAAGAGGAAAAAAACACAGGGTGCACCGATAGATCACATCTCACATCTTTAAACAGCTGTTCTAATCACATTGTCACATGATAAAAATGTTTCAGTAGAGGGAGAGGAGAGTGCTGACCAACTTCGCTGGTTAGGAAAATACAGCCGTTGTCTGGGAAGTTCAGTGCAGCATGTGCAAAATGGGAACACACAGTACCACAAATATGCAGTCAAGGGCTGATGGTTTTGTTGGACGAAAGGCAGATGATTAGTTCACAGCTCACACAAGTACTCCTTGGCGTCTAATGCTGCAGTGGCAGGAGAGAATTGTGTAGCTAACTAACTGTACAGCTAAACAGGATTTGTTTGGTGCACCTTTAGGCATGCATGACTGTTAAATACTCCTGATCATTAATGATGGACAGAATGGAGGCTCTAGATGGTGGGTGGTGGTGTGTGCATTGTGTTACAACTTCAGTCATAGCCTGGGGAGATTTTCATGTCACAAATCTTGACTACTTGGTCTTAAATCTCATGTTTTAGCTTAAAAGTGATGTTAGTCTGTCACACCCTATCATGTTATGACAAGTAACCAAACCAAACACCCATTTATTAACCCACCAACCCTACCATCAATGCCCCCACCCATAATCTCAACATTGGGCTGGAAAAGCTCACCAAAAAGTTGGTTTGACTGTGGCATGTAATCTTTAGTCACTGAGCAAACAGTACAATAACAGTGTTGCGTCTGAAGTTAATATTGTCCTCAGTGTTACTGCTCACCCACTTCCCACTATACTGATGCAATGCTGTGGTGTTTACACTTCCCCAAAAGTGTCTACAAAACGTAGCCAGGCCGTTCATTGATTTGAAGTCAACAAAATATTCTTGTAAATTACACTTTCTATTAGTGTGACCACCTAATGAAGAAGGGTGGCCAGCAGCCTTTTATTACTCACTGCTGAATATTATTGTATTCCGTCTGTTCTGTACTCTTTATTTGTGAACAGCACACCATTTTCTTACAGTTTTTTTTTTTCTTTGTGAAACCGCCTTTCACAAAGGGGCCCATTATGTGTGTATTCTCTTTCCCCACAAGAGAAAAAAAAGAAGTGTAAGTAAAAGGCACTACAAGCAGCTTTGTCAGAGAAACTTCTCACGAAGGGACCCACAGTTGAAGCAATCTGTAGTTTAAAGGTGTCCACATGTTGAAAGAACCTCAAGTCAGCAGTTAACAATATGTTTAGTCCTGATACCAGTGTATAATCCCTAAGGGTCTGCTGGAGGAAATGAAAAAGAATATTTGAGGCTGTTGAGCACCAACGTGCCACATGCCTTATTTTGCATTGTACTGGCCTCTATCATGCCATTCTGTCACCCCTTAACATTAAAAACATAATTTTTCACATTATATCATCATCAAAATGTACAGAACAGACCACAGATTAACGTAATGAAAGAGAGAGGGGAACACACAGGCATTTCCTTTCCCTGCTACAAAAGAATGTGTGTTTAGTGTTGGCTCCTGCGTTGTTTAAAGGACAGAGTCATTATGTTTAAAGCTTCTTTTAAAAAAAACAAAAAAAACAGCACTGTTGTGAAAGGGATCTGCTCCTGAAATGTTTCCTTCTGGTTTAAAAACCATGAATGATGGCTAAAGCAAAGGGAGAATATAGTTTGTATAGCATGTCAACACTGTAAACACACTTAAGTGTCACATGTGTTGGCAAGGATTTTCAGTCAACCATGTCAGAGTCAGAGAAGTTGCCTGAAGCAGCACACTTCAAGAGATGAATGAATCAAGGATCCGGGAAACACAGAGCTATTTCACATTTTATCTTACCCTAAACCACACCACCTCATAGTGTGGGATGTTTTCATTCTCTTGTGTTCATATCTAGCGGTGATGATCTGGCATTCCTAGCTTTGTATCGAACATTATTTTGGCAAAAATGTGACAAAACAAGCAGCATCAGCTTTTCTGTCACTACTTGTTCCAGTTTAAACTAACCAACTTATTTTCCTCCATTACAGCTGTATGTGACCCAAATAAAACTTAAAGAATGTTGCACATGACCCCTGGTCCAAGAGTAATGTACTTTCCCCATAACTATCTGATTTACTGATTATGTTCTTCCAGTAAAGCCCTAAATAAAAATGCTAAATTGTCTGTAAGTACTTTGACAAATAGGCTAATGAATTAACACAGCCTACATAAAATAAAAACATCACTTTAAAAGCTGCAGGATCATGTGTACTTCCTTTTTGTAGCATGAAAACAACTTGAAAACAACAAGATGCTATTTACAGCACGTCTAACCCTAAAAGAGATGTATATGTATATCCTTGTGATAAATGTGAGTGAAGGCTTGTCTCCCTCAGAACAGCTTCCCTCTTAACATAGTGCACTGTCAATTTAAGAATCCATATTAGTATCACTGGTTGTGGATGACTAAAATATTGCAAACAATGCTTCCCCTCTCAAAACTAGAAAACAGAGCCCACATTATAAGGCTTGAACTGGAAAATGAGCTGACTTCTCTGAGGAGAATTAACTAACCCGCCAGTTTATTAGGTACACCTTTGTAAAACTAATGCAGTTTAATAAAACAGCTCCACAATAAATCCTACTTACGTGAGGGTTACAATGTTTAGATTTTGTTGAACCTGTTCTAGACAGATGTTGGTTCAAGGATAGGGGAATCACCTGCTCTACACCTCTAACTATAACCATGTCCTCCAGACCTCATCACTTGATGGTGATTCACATTTATATGAGTGAGGGTAAACAACATATTGAAAACTCCTCTCAGTGTAGTACAATACTTTTTAACAGCACCACAAACCACAGCCTAGAAAACAACCGTGAAAGCTGACTCGACACCAGACTAATAAATGATCCGGATTGTTAGTAATTTATTACAGATGTGTTAGTGCCTGCAGATTTGTAACAAGAAATTGCAGTACACAAATGTCAACATACATTTGAGATCATTTAGAAACCATGTCTTTACAAAAAATGACTGTTCATGTCATGATTTTTTTTAATTCCCAAATACCAGCACTACTATTTGCCTGTGTACATTACACCCCACCCCCCACCCCCATTTTAGTTTGGAGTTATTACAGCACTGTTGTATTAATGTTACATCAGTTTCAGTAAGGTGTAGGCTACTTATGTGCTGCAACTAATGATTATTATCGATGATTAATCAGTTCCTCTTTTTGTCAGTAAAATGTCGTGAAATTTTGAAATATGCCTGTTTCCAACAGCACAAATCTATTTCGAAAGTTTGTTTTAATCGACCAATCAAGGAAATGACTGGATAAACCTATTGACGTATCACACCTGTCACTGGATAACAGGGTGTATTCAACTTAAGAATCTCTGCTTTCAGCATTTTGTTCAGCACTTTCATATTTACTGAACTGTTATTGTCAACCACATAAACAAAGACATGAGGCGTAAACACAATAACGGTTTATTCACCTCTGCTTGCTTTAAATGTGCTTAACTGTAAGTGGTGTCAGCTGGTTTGCAGGAATTCAGGACACAACTGTGACTGGTCGACATCATCCGCACACACACACACACACACACACACACACACACACAACTTACTCTGCCTGTCTTCTCCCGATGCGCCGCGGCTGCTCTGAGTTTTCCTTACTCAACGTGGGTCGGTCGGTTTTGTAGACCGACGCGCACAGTCCACCGGGGTACGCGACGGGCTCGCGGCGGTAGCTAGCTAAAAGCCACAGGCTCCGACGGCTTGCGTTAGCTGTCAACAAAAATTTCCGCTGCTTCTGTATTTGCCCCGTCAACTGCCATCCCGTATGCCTTCACATCTTCTCCCCAACTATTTTATGTTTTACGCTTCACTACGAGTACTTGAACTCGTGGGCTCGTTATTTTTTGCTCGACATGACGCTCGAGTTTGCTGTTGACCTACTACCGCTCTGGCTCACCCTCAGTTGTCTCCGCATTCGAGCTGATGACAGTACACTGTACGATGATGATGATGATGATGATGATGACGGTGGTGGCGGTGGTGCTGGTGAGGGCGGAGCAGGATGCCTCCAAACGTTTCAGCCTTGCTTTCTATCTGACTCAGGGTTCGCTTCTTCCGTGTATGTGACACGGAAGCATTTTTTTAAAAAATATATGTGGTGGAATCCCCTTTAATCCCACGGCTCTCGAGCATGTATTGGCGGAATGTATCCAAGTACATTTACTCAAATACTGTACATTTACATTAAGTACATGCGCTTAACGTGAGTAGACTACTTCTATTTTGTTTCACAGTACTTTGTACATGGATGGGTTCAGGTTGAGTGGGAAATGAGCCGATGTCTGAGGGCTGGCAGTCGACTGCTCTTTTGTTAATTAACGTCTTGACTGGTGAAATATCACAGTTGTGGTCCTGCCTTTTTGGACTGGTAAGGCTGGCCTTTACATTGCATACAGTCTAAACAGATTTTAAGAAAAGTAGATTCAAGGCAGCATCCCAGTCAAACTATGAGATAAAGTAGGACAGGGGATTCCAGGTTGCGTGGGACAGCACTTTCAAGAGTAAAAACTACTCATGGCAATAAGTCAATGAACTGAAGTGGTTTACACACATATCTGTAGCAAATAAATGAAATCGCAGTGGTAGCTCAAATTTCATATCAAGTCTATGGGAAGTTACAAACATATTGCTAGAGAGAGGAGATGTGGAAAATAATATATCCATGAATGAAGAGGAGCTATAAGAGTACAACACAAATTCATTATAATCAGTACTTGACAGTTAAATACTATGAATCAGCTAAATTAATACATGGATAAAATTGTAATCAAACAGAGATATCTGAATGAATATTTTTGCATTGTTTACTCACTTGTGTGATAGGTTTTCAACTTGAAGTAAGTGTTCCACTTTACTAGCACAAGTGTACCACTCAACCATAAAGTTACACTTCTGCAAAAGAGGGTTACAGATGGAGTTTATGTCGATACAACTTCCACAATTTGATTTCACTGTTGGCACACTGACAATATTAAAAATCGACTTACACACTAGGCATTAGCAGCCCTAATTATGATGCAGTAATAAAACACTGACTTACTTAAGCAACATTTTGTACATTTTACATTACATTTTTGTTCAAGACTTTTTAATATGAGTATTATGTTGTGTATTGCTATTTTCTTAAGTAAAGATCTGAGTACTTTCACCACTGTGCTAATACATGCAGGACACAATTTATATATGTCAGTTAAATCATTAATAGTTCCTAGACATCTGCAACTTGACATTTACACTGTTTGAGATGTCATTTTTATTTTTTGTTTTTTTTTTTTCATTTAGTCTGTTTCCACCTGATTACTGACTCACAGATTCCCAGTTCCCTAATCAGCTCTTAGTTTTTACGTCACTGAATTCTACAAATTTCCTGCCAGATTATTTATTATGCTTTCAATGCTGAAGCCTCAGCCTGCCAAGCTATTATAAAGTTGAACTGTATTGAATGTCTACATGTGTCTCTGAGTGGCACTATTGTCATCCTAGACCTGAGTCGTGATTGTTCACTCTGGCCAGTATGGGCTCAGTTGAGACTCTGGGAAATGGCTGAGTGGGAGAGGCAGTTTCTTCTTTGGATAAGTTGTTCATGTCTGGGCTGAGAAACACAACCACACTGTTCCCAGAAGGGAGGCGGAGGGAGGTCTGCTGAATCTGAGCCAGGGAGGCAGGCATGTAGCGGACTGCTCCGAGAAGTTCCAGACTAGCAGCTGAAAGTGGAAGCAACATGCCTTGAATGAGGCTTTTTTGGAAACACCTGCAGAACTGGGTGCTTTATTTTCTCTAACTATCCACTTTGACCACCAACTCCAAGAACAGTGTAGAGAGAAAAGGTAGCCCAGCATTTCCCAGCCTCATCCAAGGGACGGCTATACTCTCTCCAGCACCGGGACCCAAGGCAAATGAGAAATACATTGATCTGTCTTTGAACTGTTACAAGTATTCAGTAACCTGGAGAAATGCTTGGTCAGCATTCGTGTCAAGTGGAAAACTGCATTTGACACACCCAGCAGTCGCAATGAATATTTTGCCTTTCTCAGCAGTATAGTGGCTGTTTTTGCCTTTTTCAGTTATGTGCTCCAGTTTCTCTTTGTTTATCTGAATTATATTCTCATCTACTCTAACCAAACCAGGCAGGAACAACCCCAGCATGTTCTGATTGTTCTCTAGAGGCTGCTGGAGAACCAATTCTTTGTCAACTGTTCTTTTTTAGAGTTTGTAACATCTGCAGGCAATGTCCAAATCTACCCCTCCAAGAGTAAAGTGGTGGTCAACTGGCCTGCACCAGAATCCTGCAGAATATGCTTCTCAGGCTTTGCTAATTTTCACATAAGGATCATCAGGGGTTACAGTGCTACAGCAGCCCTTCTAGACTCTCTCACCACTTCCAATGTCCATTTTGAGCAGGCAGATCAGGCTTTTCAGGAGCTGAAGAGTCACTTCAGCTTCACCTCTGCTCACCTCTTCCAGACCCCAGTCTTCAGTTTGTGGTCGAGGGGGGTTTGCCTCTGATTTGGGGGTGGGGCCTGTCCCCTTACCAGCCTCTGCTCCTCACAGGGAGAAAGAGGTCAATGTACTCTCCATCCAAGCCTTTATCCATCAGTTTCCATTTGTCCTGGGTTAAGGCCTAGTCAGCCCTTGTTTGCTCATTTTTTGCTCACCTACCTGAGGAATGCAAACCATGGCTACACCCCTGTGCCCCCCACCACCAATCCCACCTTCTCCAGGCAAAAAATGTGTCTCTCCGCTCCTGACTTACCCCTTAGAGTGGAGTTACACTAGCTGGCTCCTTGTTTTGTTGGTCTCCTGCCAGTCTCCCCAAAGTCATCAACCCCCACAGTGTTTTGCCTCCGTTTCCGGAGGACAATAAGGGTCTATCCCACATTCCATGTTTCCCACATCAAGCCTATTAAGGAGAATCCTCTGCTTTTAGTATTTATACTGGCCCATTTCCACTCACCCCCAACCAGATTTTCTGTTTTGTTTTCCAGCCTGATTTGCCTGGTTCATCTGTCTGCCTGCCACTGACCACTGACCACTGCCCACGTCTTGGCTTCACTTGCTGTTTGCCCTAGCCTGCCTCTGCCTGCCCGGGCCCTAATAAAGGTGAACTGTTTTGCACTTTTACCTATGAACAGGAGATTTAAGATTAAACTTTTCCTAGTAAAGAGTAGTCCTTTGAAGTTCTTATTTGCTCTTTATTAGTTGTAATGCATAGGTAAAAATTAATGGAATTCCTATTATTTAGACTTTTTGTTTTTGTGCTTTTTGCCACTAACCCTGTATTGCTTGTTTTCTTTCCTTTTATTGTGTGCATATACCTAAATAGTAAAAAATAAACATCATACATTACAGAACATTACACAAAAGTTAACAGCTGTTTTCCCTTTTGTCTTGCAAATTCAAATATGACCTTGTCAAAATAGCATGTTGGAAGTGAACTGCACCTCAGCCCACCAGTACCAAAAAGTGGAACTGAGTCCAAAAAAAGACAGGAAATGGGGGGAGAGAGAGTAGGGGAATGATATTCAGTAAGGGTCTGGCCAGATCAGGAGTTGAACTGGGGACCAGCTGCTCAGGGCACTGAGGCCCATGTGGTATGTGCCCTAACCAGTCAGCTATTGGGTCACTCACTATGCATGAAAGTTTATCATTTTTCTTTTGAGTTTTTCCCCAAAACCTGGATTATATTTCACCCTTACAATTAAAACCTCACATGAACTGAGACATACTGTACCATCTCCTCTGAGGATGACTGACAGCTACTCACAGAGAAGTTGGTTATTATGGATTGATGAGATTATGGAGGTAGTGTGACTGGCAGTGGCTTAACCTCATCACATGACTCATATTTCATTAGTGGACTGGACTGGAAGACCCAGAAAATGGTTTGTCTCAGCATGGTCACACGCTCCTCTTTTTTTCATCTTTTGGCAGAAGAACTGTCACAATAGCACTTACTGAAAAAAACACAGATGTCTAGCATATGATCCTTCTGCCTTTCACCTGTTATTACACTTCAAAAGAAGTTCAATACCCATATCATCTGAAGTACTGGCAAAATCAAAACTAGCTGTAAAAACAGTATGGGATATTCAAGTTTATTAACTTTTTAAGGCTGTCTTTCCTCATATGCCTTCTTGTTTGGATGAATTCAATAAATACATACATATTTCTCAACAGCTGTGTGTGTGGGTGGGTGCCTGTGTGTGAAAGAGAGTGAGAGAGCTTTGCCTCTTGTTAAACAGAAAAGGTGAAAGGGTGATCAAACCATGGTCAGTATTTTAAAGTTTATTTACTTACTGGCAATATCTGTTTCTCCTCAGGCAGTTAGTGTGTATGTTAACGGTCTGAAGTACAATTCACAATCAACCACAAAGGAAGCATCTTTTCAAGACACAGAGGTAAAAGCTCTGACTAAATACAAAATACAGTGGGAAAGTAGAGCTTCCAATAAGGCCCCCAGAGAAACAATATAATGACCTCTCCGCACTTTTGCAAATTTATGTTCACCAGAAACTGTAGTATAAGTAAAATTTTACATTTTTATTGCAAGCAGAATTCTTCTACTTGTCTTCATGTTAAGACTGTTGCACTGTCACCTCCAGGGCAACACTCTTCTCCTCTTAGAACATGCTTATACAGCACACTTATCAAAATAAATGTAGATAATCAATCCATCACTTCATTCTATTGCACTGCTGTTGTACTCCTTTGTAGAAAAAGATGAAGTGGGCAATAAACTGTGAAGCTCTGTGTGAGTGAAGGAGTTACTGCAGATTGTCTGAGCATTATCACCACCGTGTGGCTGTTTTTTGCCATTGCAGTCTGTTTGAGGCTAATGAGTTGCATGCTCAGTGCTTATGATAAAACGGCACAGGAGGGGTTAATTAGTTCATGCGCAACACAGACTGCTGCCTCAATTTAAGGTCATCAGCAGAAAGCCACAGGAAGTCGAGTTGACCGTTGCTTTGCTGCCTGAAGATGCAGCTCAATCTCTTGCATGTGTAGTTCATTAACGTTCTTCTTTTCCCTGTCAGCAACGGTGATTAAAAGGTCAGACATCAGGCAAGTAGAAACCCTGTGTTACCTCATTGTTAGTTGTAGGTTTGGAACCAGGAAGAGCAGCTTTTCTTCCTTGCTGGACCCTTCATGACGGGACGAGCCTGTTGTAAAAGGTGGGGCTGGATCATCATGAACATGCGTGCGCTCTCTCCTTCTCTGGTATTTACAGAATGTACTCCATAGATTTAGCTTAATTGCTGAATTTCAGACCCAAACGACTTCATGGTGATGATGATGATAGGATGTGGGAATTGTGATTCAGCTGAAACAGTTAGTTTCACCAGGAGTGTCAAAACTTTTACTACAATTAAATTTCAAAAATGTACTCACACTGTTCAACTACAAGACCCAGAGAAGGCCTACAACCTATTTGAGAATAAGATCTAATGAAATCCTGAAATCTAATGGAAGTGTCATCTATATACTTACAGACAGTTCTGGAATAATAATGTATTCACACTAACAAAGTTTGAACTAAAGACTCTTTTCTTTATGCAGATAGGCCATCATGTCAGGCTCCTCTGACACCTTAAGGTTTTGTCTCCCCACCCATGGTGACTCCATCCTGAGTAAAATGAATGCTCTGAGAGAGGATCTTCGCTTCTGTGATGTCACACTTCTCCTCAGGGGTCCGCAAGGCGCCTCTGTTCGGCCCCTCCGTTTCCACGGCCATAGAGTGGTGCTTGCAGCGTCCTCAGACTTCCTCCGTGACCAATTCCTGCTCCATGAAGGCCGGGCAGAGCTGTGCGTGGGTGTAGTTTCCAGCATGGAGGTTGGTAAGAGACTGCTCCTGTCCTGCTACACCGGGCTCCTGGAGGTACAATATAATCTACAGCTTCTATGGACTGTACAGTAATAACAGATCAGTGTATTCAGGATATAGCCATATCCCCAGGTCAGTCTCAGTTATAAAGTAGTTTACAGCAGGTTTCCTGTTTAGCTTAACAATCAGGATGAAATTAAACATGTCCGAATGAAAGGATATAATAACAGCATCAATGGTCAATGATTCAAAACAGAAATATACAACAGAAGATGATATGAAAGTGATATGAGAGGTAAATGACTAGGAAGACTTTAATCAGGGGTTGTAGTGCTGTTCTTGCATGAATGTGTAAAGTCTGCAAATGTACGTTTGGCATGAATCTTGTACTGTTGCTCATTTTTCTTTAGCTTTAATGCAGTGATTTCCATAATATAATCTATTACTGCTACAGGTCCCCCTCAGGGAGCTGGTGAGCTACCTCACTGCAGCCAGCGCGCTTCAGATGAGCCAGGTCGTGGAAAAATGTGCCCAGGCCATCTCTCAGTACCTCCGTCCAACCCTGGCATTCTTGAAACTAGAGAGACAATCAGAGGAGAAGGAAATCCTGCAACCAGACAGTGGCTGGCCAGGCCCCAGCTCCAAAAATTGGGAGGAAAGGGATGCAGCCCAACCCAGCACCGGTATCCAGGAAGCAAGTACTAAGGAAGGGGGAGCGGTTGTGATTCAGTCCGAGTTGAATTCCGGCCAAGGAGCCAATGTGGATAGTCAAGGATTGAGAGAGGTAGGAGAGGATGGGAAGGCGGTTAAAGCTGAAGAAGCATCATATTGTTTCAGCACCCCAGAGTCAGAGGAAGGTGGAGGCATCCAGGCTGTTCACACAAACAAGCCGTGCTATCAAGTTCACCACATTTCAGGTACCCTAACATGTACGCTACACTCTCCTACAGCTGCCCAAGACCATATATCCTCCACAACCATAAGGAGTTCCAGCTGAACACGAGGACCCAGATGAAATACTCTCTGTGGGAGCTCAACTGCAAGAGAGTGGAGAGCTGATGGACTCCAATTTATTTTGCCTCTCCAGTGCACATCTATCAAAGAACCACTGTTCTGGAGATGAGCTGACAGAAGTTTCTGACAGTGTATTGGTCCAAAGGCCGTACCTGTGCAGGAGGTGTGACAGAGTCTTCCAGCACCTGGAGAGCTACGCAGGACACTTGAAGGAGCACAGACAGTACCTGTGTTTGGTCTGTGGGAAAGGCTTCTCCCACAAGAGCAACCTGTCTCGCCACATACGCCTCCACACCGGCGTCAAGCCCTTCAGATGCCCACTGTGCCACAAGACATTTTCTCAGAAAGCCCCCCTGCAAGACCACCTCAACCTGCACACGGGGGACAAGCCCCATAAGTGCAGCTACTGTGCTGTGCACTTTGCACACAAGCCAGGGCTCAGGCGCCACCTGAAGGACGTTCATGGTAAGAGTAGCCTCCAAAACGTGCTTGAGGCGGCTGTGGACTGACAATGAAGTAGCAGTTTTAGTTTATTTTTAGCTAATGCTGTTGGTCTTGTCTTAATAATTATTTCAGGATAGTGACACAAATTACCCTGACTGTGAGGGTAATAAAGAAAAAGGTATGTCAATTAAAAAAAATCCATTATTTTGTGTTACATTTAATTTTTTTAACATTTGAGCAAAAATATTGAGTACAGATAATCTCAGTTGCTGCTACACCAGTCTCCTCCATTATACAGATTGAGAAACACTGAGGTAATGCATTTGCACTGTAACATCTGGCTAATGGAAAGTAGTGAGGATCCTTCTGTGCCTTGCGCAGTGTTTTCCAGATCTCTGTGGGTACACTCTACTGAATTAAGCCCTACAGCATGCAGTGTACCAAATTTCATTATGGTATGTCATCTGTCACATATAACAGTGGATGCAGTCTCGAAGAGGGTTGAGAATGAGATTGTTTCCAACACCTTTGAGACAGCCTCTGTATTTTATAGTACAGACAAGGATAGAAAGCCTCTGTTCTCTCCTCAACTAAAGAGTATTCTGCTGTAACAAGAAGACAAGTTAGATGTAACTACCTGAGCATGGCTGTAATTATTGCAACAAATTCTATAGTTGGCTTGGTAGATAGATAGATAGTCAGACTAGGGTCTACAGAAAAGAATTGCTTCACCATTTGACCCCACTGAAACTGTGTGCAGTTCACTGAGCATTACGTTATAAGCGAGTGGGTTGTCCCGCATGGCTGAGAGGGTTTCCATGCTCTCTCACTCCTCGTTCCTTCCCTTCACATGTCTCCTTTTCTCCTTCTTTTATCCTTTTGGCCCAGAAATGTCATTGTCACTCATCTCACTGAATGGAACACTAGCCGTTGCCCTCCTCGGGCCATCCGAGGCCTACATACATTGCGAGCCTACATATATGTGCAGACTATTTATCAATTTCCCCTTGCATTAAAAGAGACACCCACACCATACCTAAAAAAAAATGCACACAGCAGTGACTGTCAATCAAATTTCTCGTTTGTATCAGTATTGTATCTGCCTGAAGTAGGTCAAAATACATCCATGCACAAAGAGGTTTACACATAGACACACACAGACAGTAAATATGGCATTCAGGGCAGCTGCATTATGAATGAGAGACAGGAGTATAAAATATGAGGATGATGAACGTAATGGTGAAGATGGAGGAGTAGCAGCAGATAAACAAATGGGAATGAAAAAAGAAAAAAAAAGAAAAGTCATTAGGATATTGAGAAAAAAACATTTTCTTTGGTCTTATGATAAGTAAAACCTGTAAGTATATGTGCATGTGCATGAACATGATGTTACTTGTTTACTCTGATGTTGGTAGGAAAGGTGGTTTTCATGCACCCATGCCCGCAGTTTGGCAAGATGTCAAGATGAGCCGCAAGGAAGGAGCATGAAAGTGAGAGAGCAGCACCTGCCCCTCCTCCATAACCACAGCTGAGGTGCTCTTGAGCAGGGCCCTCAATCCCCAGCTGCTCCAGTAGAGCTGAGTAGAGCTGCTCGGTGACGGCAAAATGAAACAAATTGCTGGTTGTACAGGTGTGAGTGTGTGTAACCGTGTGCTTGCAGTGCAGGCTATTGCTGAAAAAGATGCTCTCAGCAAAACTTCCCTTGATAAATAAAGCTTTACACTCTGCAGTGAAATGTACTTTTGTCTGATGTTTCTCCAGCTGGGAAATTCAAACTACTGCAGCTACTATAAAAATCTTATATTCAGCTTAACTTAAGCAGCAAGTCTTGCTACCAACTCTGAGCCTGTGGTAGGCACAGTGGTGCTTTGAGCTAAATGCTAATGAAAAGTTATCATGCTAACATGTTTGCAATGACAATGCTAATGCTTAATGTTTAAAGAGTGTAATGTTTACCACGGTCATTGTCTTAGTTTAGCATGTTAGCATTTGCATTAACACCCAATGTAGTTTGTAACAGTATGCAGTGTGTTCTGTTCTGTAATTATATCTTATGCATCCACATAGCAGAATAGACTCACTATCAGGGCCATGTTTTCTTGCAAACTGGCATTACAGCACTGTGTTACTTTTCTCACGATCTAAATTAAAGGTGAGGTGTTAAACATTAATTTGTGCTTTTACTGCAGGTTAATATTATATAGTGAGCTGACCTCCTGATCCCATGTTTGCAACACTGACTGGCCACTTTAATAAGTTAATTCCTCTGATTACGCCAACAGCTCTCTTCAGACTGAGTCATGCTTAAATGAATCACACAAATAAAACAGTCAGATAGGTTCTTTCAATTACTATTTAACTTATCCAGACTCATTATGTAACCAAGTTCCTTACAGTCCCAGATGCATCCCCACTTGGAACAGCAGAAACAGGAGCCTGTTCAGACTGCTGTTAACTGAGGGGACTGTTTCAAAGTATCAGAAAGCTACTCTTACAAACGGCTTGCTACAACAGTGAAGTGTGGGATTTGGGGGTGCAAAAGGTGTTAGATCTTGCATGTTGCTGAAAAAGAAACATCCCTCTGTAGCCTCAGT
The DNA here is from genome assembly GCF_001640805.2 of Lates calcarifer. NCBI lineage: Eukaryota > Metazoa > Chordata > Actinopteri > Centropomidae > Lates > Lates calcarifer. The sequence goes on along the minus strand of NC_066841.1, from coordinate 9,180,025 downwards.
CTCTGTCAGTTTCGCTGCAGGAATAATACATAATGCCATAAAGCACATATTCTGTGAAGACTGTGAAGAGGGTTGAGTTTCAGTCCACAGAGCAGCACAGCAACAATTTTCTGCCTCTGCACTTAGGCCTTAAGTTTATATTCTACATATAGGAAACATATACAGCTATTAAATATGATTTAACACAGAACTTGCCATCAACAGCAAATTGGAATCACACTATTTCCACACAATGACCAGGGTTACCTCTTCTGTGGTGAATGGGCTGCAGGCCACTGAAGAAAAAGTGAGTTAGTACTACAGTATATACACCAGAGGTAAAGCCACATGGTCAACGAGTCAGTTAAATGCTATGGAGATGCCAGGCTAAGTCCATTATAATGGACAGGATGAACCTATCCAACTAATAGGATTACAACCTTAGTAAGCTAGTCAACATAGTCCATTGTTTTATTGAGCCACTACAAGCTCTGGCAAATGAGTGTTACTGGGTGAACAGCCATAAAAATAAAATAAGTGGATTATTTATTTTATGTAATAATATATTTACATAAAAACATTTTTAAATATTCAGTTATTTTAAATGCTGTAGTAGTCTAATAATTATAACTGAAGATAACTGTATACAGAATGTCTTTTGTGTGTCATTCAAGCCTCTCTGAAGTGTTTGAGCTAATCAAACATGTATATTTACGGTTACATTGTGGGAAAGTAAACAGACATGGGAAGTCACTTCTCTAAACGCGAAGCTGAAATACAGCGAGCGGGAACTACATGTGTTTGTATGCGTGTGTGTGTGTGTGTGTGTGAGAACTTCCTCTTTACAGGCGCACTTGTCGAGGCGCATCCTCTCTCTCTCTCTCTCCTCTCTCTCTCTCTCTCTCTCTCTCTCTCTCTCTCTCTCTTTCGGTCTGTTCCTTTAAAACCAGACAGCCCACGCCTCGAAAAGCGGCTTGTTCCGGCTTGCCCCTTTACATCTTTTTATCCTTGCTCACAACGTTAAAATAGTGCCCCCCCCCCTCCAATACACACACATACATACACGCCTCTCCTCTTGACAGTTCACGCACAGGCGTTTGTTATGTCGAACCGTCGGAGGGTTAAGAAAACAGTGTCTCCGGGCCGGAGTATGCATGATGCGTAGCCGCCGTGCAGCAGCAGCAGCTCTCCGCCCGTGTAGCCCGGCGGTGAGTCTGAGGCGCAGTTCAGGCACCATCACCGGCGGAGCGATACAACCATCTCCTCTCAGCCCCGGTTTGCCAAGCCGAGGGTGTGTGGCTCACTGTACCTGAGCGAACGTGTCTGTCACGTACCGTCGGAAAAGGGGGGCACAGGATTAAAATTGGACCAAGGGACCTGTGTGTGTGTGCGTGTAATGCTCTGAAATGCTGTGCCATATCGCTCTCGCGTCAAGATTTGTCTCTCCGGGCTGGCTGCTGCGCTTATTTTGCATCTGATGAAGATTTTTTTTGTATTGTTATTATTTTGATGCGCTCCCGTGGATGTCTATGAACATGTTTATTCTGCTGCTCTGGTGTAGCGCGTGAGGTAAGTGACTTATCCAGAGGTGCGCGCTACTTTCTCCTGCTCCTCTAATTGTGATTTTTGTTTGACGTGTGTAAAAGCCTTTGAAATTTTAAGGCCGTTTACTTATTTTTGTTTTCTCTCAGCCGAAAACCATTGCTAGTTTAGCAGCTACACATCTCAGAAATTCTATCATCAGACCTGGAACAATTCGGCTACCAGCTCATCACCAAATTCTGCAACTGGTGCTGATGGAGTAGAAGAGGGCAGGTTGTAATGGAATTATGGGCCCCGTAGCTTATATTCTGCTGCGAATGCAAACCAGGGTTTTCTAGAAAGAGTTGAGGCACTCATTGCATGGTTTAAATGCAACATGAAACTGTAGCTGTCACTGCTATAATGGTGGTGGAGACTGGTTGGTGCTGGGTCCCTGGCATGGTGATAGGAATTTGTGCATATGTGAAATTTATAGAGGAACATGAGTCAAAGTGATTTGAAGCTCAGGTGTTGCATATTATTTACTGTAGCCCTCACAGCTTGAAATGCAGCACTGTCATCATAAAGTTTAAGCATGCAGCAGCCCAGTCATGTTGGTGGTCACTTTATAACCTGCTGATTTGCAACTGGAAGCAACCCGATATTCTGACAATATTATCCAAGGCTGTAAGAAAACTGATGGTTCACTGAGATTGCACGGCTCCTGTTACTGCAGACACATCTCACAGGCGTAATAAAGTAGGCCTTTTACTGTATATGCTGTATGATACAGCAGCTTCCAAGCTGTATGTTTGCCCTCCCTGCCTCCCCATCCAGACACTACCCGCACACACACTGCGAAGACATGCATAATGAATAAATAATCACACAGACCCACATACCCCTACTGTACAGTCAAAAACAAGTGAGGACATCTGGTGAAACAACTGTAGTGACCCTGTAATGAATAATGGAACAACACATTCAGGATATCACAGGAAAACTACCCACTCTGTCACCCCGTTGCCGCACAAAACCACAGTTCAAAATGATGTGTGTTTATGTGATTTTTTTCATTGCAGAATGTTTGTGCAAATAGTGCTTTGTTACCTCCACTTGCCAGAGTGCTGTTAACTGCTGTTTGTGTGCCCGTTTCAGAAGGTTTAACAAGCATCGTCAGATCTCAGTGTTAAAGTTGAACTTTCTCTTCATCATTCATGTGCTTGCTGTGGTGACAGGCATTGTTTTCACTTTGCAGCTGAGAAGTTCAGCTTCCTAAATGAACAGAAATAGGAAGTTTACAGTTTTTGTCCATACAAATACAGTCTGATTTAATTTGTTTCACTTTTGTTGTCAGTATAAATGTATGTTAGAACTCAGGCACAATATATGTTTGCTTGACTTTAAACTGTGGTGGGTGTGAAGTTTCAGTCTTGTGCTTTACCCACTACTCTGGTCCCAGAAGGCCGTGCTGTACGCCGTACAGTTGGGTTTATGGTAAAATTATGGTTGTAGTTCTTGTTGTTGAGGGCTGCGTGGGATTTGTGAGACACGTTTGGGGAAGAATTTTAAAGGTCATTATCACGTTTCTGAAAGTGAAGCAAGCAGTTTTAAAAAACAAAACTGGCCCATTAAAACAATGTGCGCGTGCGTGTGTGCGTGTGCGCAAATTCATAAATTGAGTAAACTACAGTAGTGACGTACTCTCAAACTGCCGAAAGAGAAAGGAGTAATTACTGTGTTCATTGTTTTGCTCAGATGAATTTCTTGAGTAATAGTGACTCAGTTGTTGACACGTTTTTGTGAGTTATCCTGATTTCATGTGTGTGCACGGTAAAACTACCAACCAGTCACATCACACACGTGCTTATTCTGACGCTCACTCAGTCACATACACACACTTGCTGCATGGAATGTTCTAATTCTGGGGTCTCGTCAACGGCGAGAAGGAGCCGGGAGTCCTCGAATTACTTTGCATTCCTCCATCAGGATTAACTCATGCTCTGGGGTGGTTGAGTGTGAGTGTGTGTGCATAGCGTGTAAGTCCATGCATCCATTTATCATCTCTTTTTGTGTTTACCTCTGTGTGTTCGTGTGTAGCAGAGAAGTACTTGGGGGTGATATGAGCACAAGCGTTCATCCATTTGATGATGCAAGGCCAGTTCAACCAGATATTTTCCCCCAGATATTTTCTTGCTTGCTGAAATTGGCAGGAAACATGGAGTAACAAAGAGAGGATGAGTTTTACTTTGTTTTACTTCCCACCTAACACAGGCCCATTAGTTGCCGCCTTTACACACAGATTCATGTGGCAGTGCTGTCCCTGATGTTTTTCTCTACAGATGCTGGGGTACAATAGAGGTAACTGTGCCACTTCACTCTACTGAGCCTACAGAAATACTCAAGTAGGAGTCACAAAGTGGCAGTTAAATGTCATGGCACAGCACAATCAGAAACCAGTGACTCTAAGGATGCACAGAGAAAGCGGCACACACACACACACACACACACACACACACACACACAATGCATTAGGTGAGAGGAGGTCATAATAACCACATGCCTAACCTTAGCTCTTACTCCAACTATAACCTAACCTTTCATGTTTAGTGGGTGTGTGCGGCTTTGATAAGCCTCCCATCGGCCGACTGTTTATTCCGCTTCCTTCCATGCTCCCTTTCAGTTGCCTCGCTGCTTTCAGTTCAGTGTCCCTGTTTCTATGGGAAACATCCATGACAAGGACTCAAGCCAGCGAGCTACATGCTAATGGCTGAACACTGTGGCAAAAACATCAATTGTGCACAATACTGAAGCCATGTTAGAGCTGTTATGCTTTTTACATGGACCAATGCTTGGTTTAAAGCATTGTGTCAAAGCAGCATATTTCTTTTTTTTTTTTTTACAGCTGTACCATAATAATTCTACCTTTTTTCCCCCCACCTGACCTTTCTCTTTTTGCTGGCACTGCTCACACATGGTGAGCAGATCTGGCAATGTGAGAACATCAACCTTTACCCTTATAGGGTAACCTAATTTTAAGCCCAATCACACTCACCATAAACCTGAGTCCTAACATAAAGTCCCTTGAAAACTGAGGATAGGACAAAATGTTAAAAACAATTCTTACTTAAAAGTTCTGAGAAACACTTTAAAAACAGTCTCTTTCTTTCTCTTTCTGTCTGAGACATGCCAAAGGAAACTCCAGATGCCCTCCCCCACACACAGAGGGGGCCAAGTGAGGACTCACTGTCCCGAGCCAGATGATGGCTCGCCAACTGTTGGCTGTAAAGACACAATGTACTTCTCATCCTCCGCTCAGTAGAGTGGGTGGCTCAACAGGCCAGTACAGCAAATCACTGCTTAGGTCCACAAAGCCTTCTTTCAACAATTTTGAGGGATATTTCGCTCTTAAAAATGGATGTCGCTGTGTCTTGCTTCTGGGGTGTGTGTAAGATGGCACGTCCTCAAAGTTTTTCCTTCACTTCAAAGCACTGAGAAATGCACTCTAGGTAAACTGCAGGCACAAACAAGTCTGAAAGAATGAAAACGGAGCCTCATAGGTCGATTTCCTCATTTTAATATAATAAGCGAGGGAGAGGAGCCTGATGAGGAAGTTGAGATCTGCTGTAATAATACAACACACCCACCTCTCCCTGTCACAAGACTAGACTTATTCATGACGGTGGGGGTGGGGGGTTCATGTGTGCTTGGTGCGTGTTGCATGCTTGCATGCACGAGTAGTGATCCATTCATGCAAGCAATGCAAGTCTTGTGTACATCATATTTTGCACTCCCCATATGATGAGAGGTATTAATGCACCATTATTAATGTAGCTGTGGTATTGCAGTGAATAGGTGTAAGTGCATCAGTGCACATATAGAGCAGACAGGGACAGTGCACGAGCTAAGGTCAAGGCTTGTATTCTGCCAGGGACTCTCTGTTAAACAGGATGTAGCAGTTGCTCAGAGCGGGAACAGGTGGCTGTCAACGTGACTACAGCCAGTGAATCACAGCTAACAGTTGCCCCCAGAGTTTGCACCACTCCCCCGATCTGCAAGCACACAAGAGAAAAGGGAGTTTTATCCAGGCTCACGCGCTGAGATAAAACTCCCCACCTCGTTTGTTTCCAAACTTTGCCCCCCTCGACACTCTTCCCCGCGCGGTGCTTCAGCACTTTGTGGCTACTATAGCGGTAATCGGTGTTATATTTGGGCTCCTCGCGGAAGGAAATATGAGCCGCGAGGACAGAGCGGAGCTGTCCACGCGGCCAGGGAGGCAACGCGGGCGCCGCGCGCTGCGGGCAGTTTGGAAGGTGCGTATGACTGGTATGATAATTGGCACGTCGCCATAGATATATATTTGTATATAAATGATACGGTAGTCATTAGAATACATTTTGTGACGACACCCTGGTCATATTTGTAGTTTTAATGCGGCGTACAACTCGTGCGTAATGTCCACAGTTCCTCTTTCTGTTCACGGGACTTCCTCAGCTTGCATGTTCATATTATAAACACACACGGTTATTTTTTCCTAAAAAACTTGTTGTTCAAGCTCAGACAATTCCCAGAAAAATTGGGGAGTCTTTATTTTCGGTTGGCATCTTTCCATACGTGTAATATGGTCGTCTCATGGGCACACACTGCGGTGTTTATAGGTAAATAAATATACATATTCTTGTAAATAAATCGAGTTCTGTGCACATGCTGTCGAGAAACGGCCGCAGAAAGTCTCATAATCTCACACACTGATTGCAACATGTTTTTAAAACCGGTATAGTCAGATAACTGATGTGCTTTGTCCTCTCTAATCTCCTTTATTCTCTCCTTTTACTTGGGCCTTTCTCTCTCTGTGTGTATGTGTGTGTGGAATATTTTGCTGTATATCTAAACCCATTTGAATAGAGCATTTTCAGGCGTTTTTTATGGAACCTGCTCTGTGAGGGTTGCAGCTGTTATTTTTGGTGAGCAGTTCCAACAGATGCAGCAGATTCTAAAACAACAGGTGCTGGCTGTCTGCACCCTGTGTCCAAAACACTTCGCGTAATTGAGTCAAAAGGATGATGGGGATTTAAAAAAAATGTTTGCATATATTCATGTAAGATTTTTGCTTTTGGTAAAAGGGATGATACAGAAAGAGGTCACAGAAAGAGCAGCAAAATACCCTATCATACTGTACTGTTATGTAAGAGAAAGCACATTTCCTGGTATGAATTGTTTTCAAAAAAATGTACAAAGTGGAATATTTGAGTAAGCCTGACTAGAATTCACTAGAATTGTGAAAGTGCAAACTAAGGCATAAATCAACACAGAACTCCTGTGATATGTTGTTATTGTCTTATTCTTCACACATGCTGCAGATCTAAACAGGCAAAGCTGTCAGTTAGTAAGGGAGCTGTTTTAGATCTGATGACGGTAACCTCTCCCATGTACCATAGCCGTGCCCCGGTTCTGTCAGTCACTGGCTCCACTGTTATCATACTCATTTTTACTAACCATTAAAACCTGCTTTTGGCAAAGTAAATTTCAGGTGTATTGCAATTTCTGACACACTATACTAAAACACAACAGTGTTGACATTCCTATCAAAATATGAATAATTTATGTGAATTAATGTATCATGTATAGTAACATTGTGACCAAGTCAATATAGTTTTGCAAACTGTGCAAGAAAACTGAATGAGAGACAGTTGTAAACAAAGACTTGAACCTACAAACTTTCCTTGAAACCGGATGTTGGTATCATTGAGTCTCATCTGTCTTAACCTGCAGATGCTGTCTGTGCTAATCAGCACTCTGCACGGTGATTTGCTCATGCAGTGTTATGATGATTCAACATGAGCTCAGCCCTCATTAGACAGAAGAAGGAGTAGATATATTTTGAAGAGCAAAGTGGAAGCCAAGAGGGTTCTGCATGACGGATCTTTTCTCTCAAATTAATGCTCCTTCTTGGACTTTTATTTTTGGGTTCTCTGAGAGGTAATTTGTTTTCACCACTGTTCTTAAATCATCTTTTACCTTTTGTCACTGTGTCGAACAATGTTTTGATTTAGAAGACAAAGCTGTTCTCACATTGTTGTCTTACTTAGATTTATTTGACATGAACTAAAGTGTTTTTTTTTTTTTTTAGTTTTTCTTCTTCCTGTTATTGTGTGTTTTATTGGCTAGATGAAGTTTGGAGGCTAGAACCAGCTGGTCAAAAACAGTGTCCAAATTGTAAGTTATAGCAACACTAATTCTCCAATGGTCTGGATTTTACAGAACATATATATTTTATGATGTATAACAATAATTTCCCGTCCATGTTTATAATGGAATTAGTTAAATGCAGACTTGGACATAATACAGTACAAACTGTGTTCACAGCAAGGGCTTTAATATGGGCTGAGATTTTGGCAACTACTTCTGAGAGAGATAGAGAGAGATAGAGAGAGATAGAGAGAGATAGAGAGCACTTTTGTTACCCACATTAGATTAAAGAGATTTATAACTTTTATGACGAGAGAGACTGAAGACTTCCTGTGTACTTAGCAAAACGCTTATTGCACTTGATAGAGCTCAAAAGAGTGATAATATTAATGCTGCTCCTTCAGCTGCTGGACACTGTGCACACCTGTTAGTGCAACATACTGTGTCTTTGTCTGTTCCAAAGTACAAATGTAGTGTAATGCTTTTCATTTATGGTGTTGCTATGTTGTTGAGGTTATGATATTGTATTTATATGCATAGTAAGATGATCCTTAATGAACTGAGTTATGCCAATTGGTGGTTTATCTGCAGCACTTATTGTGCTTATTTGTGCACAAACAACTAGTCAGTTAACTCTAACCCCAGGCAAGTGAATATAAACATAATTGTTTATGACAAATTATAATGTAGTTAAAAGCAGCTATTTTGACATTTTAAGTATTTTCAACAATTAGAATTATCCCATGAAAACATATTTTATATATTATGTTTTACTATATTCATTCATTATTTGCATCCAATTATGGGGGCTTCATAGGAAACTTTTGACAAGTGAATTACTATGTCCTGTCCCTCACAGTCACCGTCGGCAAGCAGGAGCTGTTGTCGGGGCTCGTTGACATGCATTCCCCCTGAGCTGGGCGACGCCTCCTTCGGTGTTGTGGTGGCAGGATGCCAGTGCAGGCAGCCCAGTGGACAGAGTTCCTGTCCTGTCCCATCTGCTACAATGAGTTTGACAGCAGCGGCCACCAGCCCATCAGCCTGGGCTGCTCCCACACGGTGTGTAAGACCTGCCTACACAAACTGCACCGCAAAGCCTGCCCCTTCGACCAGACGCCGATCAGCACGGACATCGATCTGCTGCCGGTCAACTGCGCCCTGCTGCAGCTGGTTGGAGCTCAGGTGAGTCCAGAAGGATGAAGGCACGTTTGTATGAAACTATCGCAAGTGAGTGCAAACTCACAATTTTTCCCTCTTTTCATGTGTTAATGTATTGTGTATGCTATGGTGTGTGCCTCCTAGGTCCCAAATCTGCAGCAGGTGAGCCTGAGCAGTGCAGCAGAGGTGGCACACTATGAGGTCTGCAGGGTGTGTGTAGAAGAGCTGGCTCTCTACTTAAAACCTATCAGCGGAACAAAAGGTGATGCTTGCATGTGTGTGTTTGTGCACATAAGAATTTGAGATCTGTGGACATTTGTGTAAGCAAATTAAGCTCTTCGCATTCAGTGTGTGGGGGCTGCAGTTGAGCTGCCTGTGTAACTTGGCAGTCATGCTCATCACACTTCGGATGACGCCTGAAAGCTTCTGTACTTTTATGGTACTGAGGGAAAAATCATCTCTCTTCATAAACAGATAAGAAAGATTTACCTTACTGAAAGTGACGGGTAGTTCTGGTTCTTTGAGTGGCCAATTCTTGGTGACGGTGCTATGGTAGCATTCGTCATTTTTGGCTACTAACATCATTTGGACAGTTCAGACTTCATCATGTCTGGTTCCATAAAAAGCATGAATGACAAAAAGGGAGAATTTGGTGGGAGGTAAGGTGAAGCTTTAAGGCTCATTCTTTCCAAAAAGAGACCATTAAATCCACCTACATAGCTGGTTGTAACAGGCATAGGCTTGAAGCCACACTGGTCTTTTTGGGTCGAAGGATAAAGTTTCAATGTTTTCGTTGCTGACTGATAACTAAAGTAAATGCTCTCACTGCAGTGAGGCTCCACAGACACACTGTCTTACCACAGAGGTGTCACCCACTGCAGGTGTGGCGACCCTGAGTCCGAGCGTGCTTAGTCGGCCCATGCAGAGGAAGCTGGTGACCTTGGTGAACTGCCAGCTGGTGGAGGAGGAGGGCCGTGTGCGGGCTGTGCGTGCAGGCCGGTCGCTGGGGGAACGGACTGTAACCGAGCTCATCCTGCAGCACCAGAACCCCCAGCAGCTCTCTGCCAACCTCTGGGCGGCGGTGAGGGCGCGGGGATGCCAGTTCCTGGGACCTGGTGAGCACACACATCAGTGATAGGGGTGCTGTGTTTCTAGTGGGATGCATGAATCTGTGAGCCAAGGCAATGCATGTGATTTGTCAAATGTATAAATGTAACAGATGAAATTTTACTGTTAAATTTGACTGTTAAACAACAGAACTGTGAATTTAAAAGGGCTGGTAGTTTATTCAGTTGACTGGACTCTGAGTTCTCGGAGTTTGAATTGTTTAAATTGCCTCATCAAACAGACTGCTGGTGCTGGTACCCGGTGTCCTGTGATGATTACTCATAGGGCAGATTCTGACTGGGAAACTGTTTCTCATCATGATAATAGAATGAGTTCATTTAAAAGTCTGAGGACACCTGGTTCTAAGTGTTACAAATAGCCTTTGTTTGATCAGCGGAGAGATTTAAAATATGCATTGTTTGGAGTGTTGAGCTCACCTGTGATTGAACGTGTTTGTGCTGAATATTTTTCTCTTCATTCTCTCCCCACGCCTATTTCTTCTACTCTTTTTGTCTTTCTCGCTTCCTCCCACCACCTCTCGCTGTCATTCGCTCTGTCCCTTCCTCATCAGCTATGCAAGAAGATGCGCTGAAGCTGGTTTTGCTGGCTCTGGAGGACGGCTCGGCTCTGTCCAGGAAGGTGCTGGTTTTGTTTGTGGTCCAGAAGCTCGAGGCTCGGTTCCCTCAGGCCTCGAAAACCAGCATAGGCCACGTGGTGCAGCTGCTCTACAGGGCTTCCTGCTTCAAGGTGCTGTGTATGGATGAACTCACATACACACACACATGATTACATGGAAATACTGTATGTGCACATACAAAAATATGTGAGCAAACTGCACTGTTAAAGGCTCTATTTATGAAATTAGGAAGCTAACAGCTCCTTGAATGAAGCCTATGTCAAGCTGAACAAAAGAACCTCAGTTTGGAGCTGTCCCCAAGAACCAAAGCCATAATAAATGACCTGATTAAATGAAGGGTGTTTAAATAGATCCTCATTTACCAGCACATATTTCTTCACAGCAGAGATGGTGCTTCAGATTGATAGTAATTGATTGTTGAGGTGTTTTCCAAAACTATCATTCCTGTCAGCTTAAGTGTAATATTTTCCATGAAATTAAGTACCAAGTTAGAATAAACAAAAACATAGATTTTCTTACAATTAGTCAAACTGTCTGAGTGAGCTTTGGAAAGCCCCTACTTAACCCAAACAGTGGATTGTGTCTCCAAATCAATATGACCCAGTCTGACATCTCTAATATTGCCTTAAAATCATACCTTTAACGAGGATACAGGCCTCTGTGGATATATTTTGTTTGTGTGTGTGTATTTCTGTGCCTGTTATCTGATGACAGACATCGCTGGTAGGGCAGAAATGCCAGCTATCTGCTCATGACGTAACAGCAGTCTATATTTGCCCTTATTGCCCTGCCTTGCAGGACAGAGACAGATAGCACAGAGAGACAGAGAGAGACAGATGAAAGTGCAGGAACAGAGGGAAAACCTGACCGAGTTTTTCCAGAGAACGAAGAGCAGCTTGAATAACGATAAAATCCGATTCTGTTCTATTGTTGTTTTGACCGTTGGACTCGCTAGATTTGTCAGCGATAGCAGGTAGTAAGTGTGCTGGTGTCTTATGATGATTACTCATAGGGCAGATTCTGAGAAGGGGAGAATCCCTTTGTCTGATCTGAATTTGAGTTTGTTAGTCTGAAGGCACCACATGCAGATAAACTGGCTGGTAGGTAAATTCTGTTATGTTTAGTTGGGAAATCACAAGACTCTTTGTATTTGAGACCCCCCGAACCAAAATGCCTTTTTTTAATTAAGGAATAATTCACCCTAAAATTAGCTACTCAGCAATGTGTCACTGGAAACACTGTAATGTACCTGAGGGCAAAAAACAGACATGAAACTGCTCTGAACGAGTTATGCAACATAAATTTTTATATTCTGTATCTGCATTGTGCATTCAAAATACAATGAATACTTATCTCTGTAACTCAGATAACATAAATTATGCAGTAACGAGAAAGTAAACATATTGATTCCTTAGATTTCTTCAAAAACATTTTTAAAAAATGCCAGGTGAGAAGCCATAATGTAAAATCAGCTGCAGTTTACTAAATTGTAAGTGTCGTATATGTCATATATACGGTATGTCTAAGAGAGTTTAACTTTGGGATGAAGTAAATTTCTCTTCTTGCTTTCTTTCTCTTCTCTCGCACTCTCCTGTCTCTCAATTCACCCTCTCTCTTATTCTCTCCCCCTGCATCGTCTGTCCTCTCCTTCCCCTGCAGGTGACTAAGCGTGATGAGGACTCCTCCCTGATGCAGCTGAAGGAAGAGTTTCGTACATACGAGGCTCTCAGGAGAGAACACGATGCCCAGATCGTCCACATCGCCATGGAGGCGGGCCTGCGGATCTCACCTGAGCAGTGGTCTTCCCTGCTGTACGGAGACCTGGTCCACAAGTCACATATGCAGTCCATCATTGACAAGGTACTCAAGTTTCAGGATTGAGTATTAATAACTCACTTTGAAATTTGAAATGGTGAGTGCAACAAGCCTCTGGAGGACAGACTTACTCTTCTCTTCTATCTTCTGCTCCAGTTGCAGTCTCCAGAGTCGTTTGCAAAGAGCGTTCAGGAGCTCACAATTGTTCTGCAGAGGACAGGAGACCCAGCCAACCTCACAAGCCTTAGACCACACCTAGAGCTGCTAGCCAACATAGACCACAATCCAGGTGCATCACTTTTGTTTAACAGCATTCAACTGAATGAATACTAATGTTTCTGAATGATTAACACTTCCTCTGAAGAAACGGTTTGTCCAGTTCCACAAATATTAATGAGATTGAGATGTGAAGAAAATAGGCAAGCTGTGGCACTTGCATATCAAATTGAGATTAACAAGCACAAAACAGAAGATGAAAACTACTGATTCAGCTTGTGTGTTGCATTTATTAATCAAAGTATAGCGACTAAACAGGGTGTTTGAATTTTAAAATATTATGGTGCTCTTAAGTGTATTGTGTATTTTGGTTCCCTGTTTAAGATTATATTTTATTGTCATGAAGCAACCAGAGCTTCTGGCATCAAAGAATCAAATTATATATTATTCTGCCAAATTTTGAATTGTTGTATTATGTTCATTAACACAGATAATTCGTCTATAGTCAGTCACAGATGTTGCCCCAATTGTACACTACTACATTACATTTTTAGTAATGCTTGGCTCCAGGAAGGTAATGTCAGTGGAGTAGTCCAGAATGAAATATCTCAACAGCTATAGGATGAATTGTCACAACATTTTGAGCAGGCATTCATGCTCCCCTCAGGATGAATTGTAATAGCTCCCCTTACTTCATCTAGCTTTTTGTGTAACTCTGTCGTTAGGTAAAGGTTTTAATCTGGCCTATATTTTGGTTTATGACCAAACAGCTGCAAAACTAATGGCAATCAGCATCAGCTGTATTTTATGTGTAGTGCTAATTAGCAAATGTGAGCATGTTAACATACCAGACTAAAATGGTGAACATTATACCTGCTTAACATCAGCGTGTTAGCATGGTCATTGTGAGTGTGTTAGCATACTGACCTTAGCATTTAGCTCAAAGCAAAGTGTAGCCTCACAAAGCTGCTAAAATCATTCCAGACTGTTGTATTTTAGCCTTTATTAGTGCAAAGAGCCCCCCCAAAAAATACACATTTATCTTTCTTTGGAGTCATTTGTTGTTTGTTGTTGCATAATAAATAGTGTCAATCATGACAGAGGTGTCCTCATTCAAAAAATAAGACAGGCAGAGAGTATCACCCTGGGTTAATGTTAAGGGAGTGTTTAATCACAATGATCTCTATAGTTCTCTCAGTGTTTTTGGTGGAATCCACTACCTGAGTTTCCTGTAAGAGGCTCTACTAAACAGACGTCATTGTTGATCTGTGTGCAGATGCCCCGGCGCCATCGTGGGAGGAGCTAGAGAGTGTGATGCTGGCTGTGAAGTTGGTGGTTCACGGACTTGTGGAATTCATACAGAACTTCAGCAAGAAGAGCCACGACACTCCACAGGTACACTGATGTGATAGGATGAGATTGTAATAGTTATGTGTGTTATTTAATGTAAACCCCAGAGCAATGCAAGAAATGGGCTGCAGGAAATGCCAGAGATCATAGTCATAATATTTGCATTGTGAACAAGTGCAGAATAGTAAAGAGGGACAATCCTGGGAGGAGGGGTTGTGCTGCTGCTCCCTCCATATGGAAAGCCATCAACATGGAAGATAAGAATCAGGGTCTAGCGGCACACGTTGTTCCTCCTTGTTGTGGCGTCTAAGATAGTTATAAGGACATGAAGTTGTCTCTGGCCACTAACAGTTTATGGTTAGCAGTAGTGGTTGTGTGCTCAGCCACAACAGCATTAAAGTTAACAATTTGCAGATAATGCATCTGTGAAGACTGAAACTGGTCTCTAACAGTGCATATAGTATAGTGGAGTGAATAGAGGCTGTTACTATCTAGTATTTTCAGATTCTCGCACACCTAATCAAATGTTTAAAAATATGATTAGCATCTCTTAACTTTTCTCCATGTAAGAAAATGAGGTCAAGGATGGCTGTTGCCATGATACTTGTTCAGGGGTTCGTGTTTTGAGCTCTGTAAACCAGAAAATATTTTTGTATGTTTACTTTTGAGGCAAACAGTTTGGAAAGACAGCCGTGCCATAAACACAACATTTGTTTTCCATCAAGAATGTACCACCAAGGTGGTTGTGAGTGTGTTGTGTTGTGTGACGTATATGATGTCTTTCAGCAGTGGTGCAGTGGTCTGTCCATCCCTGTCTGTGGGGTTTGACTTGTGGTGTCATTCTTTTTTAATGGCACAGTGTCTTTGACAGTTGTTTGACATCCATAGTCTTGAAATTTTAAGATTTTTTCTTTTCAACATCTAATGTAAAAAGTTGTAACAGTCTGCAAAAAATAATTGAATCACCTGGGATATAATTTATTAGTCACAACTCTCCTCTAACAACTTGAGATGACACTTTTAATTGATAATTTTATTTCATGAAAACAACCACAACTTCTGACTTCCAAATAAGAGTTGTTATTTTCAGTAACATTGCAATATTTATTATATGACTAAATATCACATGGCACTGCTGCACTGGAAAAAACAGTACAATTCTTGTGTACTTAGAGAGAGCAGCAGGGGTGATGCATCAATATGATTTTGCTCTCAAATGGGTATTGTATCTGTGTGTTTTGCAGCCTCAGGCCAACAGCAAGTATAAGACCAGCATGTGCCGCGACCTGCGTCAGCAGGGTGGCTGTCCCCGAGGAACCAACTGTACATTCGCACACACACAGGACGAGCTGGAGAAGTGAGTGAGCCCTCATGTAACAACTCTATTTCCATGTCAGTAAAGATAAAGCAGAACTCCAGTCATCCATATTTGCATTTACAGTTACATAAAAAATTACCATTACAGATGTAATGTTACAGATATAATGGTAGACATAAGTCTGCTTGTCCAACTGTGTTATTTTATGTTGTTAGTATTTTATGGTGCCACACAGCCTCTCTTAACCTCCTTTTTAATTAAATTGTATTAATCTAATCACATTACTATGGTCCTCTGTGACAATAATATTGCAATACTAAGGCTACATACATGTATACACACTCTGTATTCAGTACAAATCCTTCCCACCATATTCTCTACAGATTTAGACTGAGGAACAAGAAGAGCAGCAGCGTGGGCCGTGCGTTTCCGTTAGCACCTGGGGTTATGGGTAAAACCTTCACCATGGAGGGCAGCATCCACGCAGATGTGTCTGCTGGGGTGGGGCAGGGGCTAAAAGGCACAATGGAAAACACAGCTCCCCTGACAGAGGGAGTTCCTGGCCTCACTCACCCCCAACTTATCTCCAGAGGGGCTGACATGATAGAGGAAATGAAGCGAGTGGTGCCAAATGGATCCGGTGGGGCTAACGGGTCCAGCGTGCTATCTGGCGCCAACAGAATTGCGTCGGGGTCAACAGAACAGTAAGATTATTTCCCTGCCTATTTAATGATCTTCTGTACATCTTCTGTTGCTGGCTAACCCTGCGATCAGCCTAATATTGCTTCCAGTTTAGTATGACTATTCATGTGGAGTCAGATTTGCTTAAATAAATAGCTATGATGCAGGTAAATACACAATATAAAAATAATCAATATATAAATGTGTATTTGTATGCATGGTTCCAAACTTTTATTGTAGTTTAGTTTTTCAGTGTTAGATATAACAACAAATTCATTTCACATGATTATTATGGTGTGTTGAAACCTGGTTTTCTTTCATTTACATTTGAATTAATGTAGTCAAATCACCTGATGTGTGGATTTGGCCACATTGGATATTTGCATTTGACTTGGGAGAGAAATTGTCCTTCATCTATGTGCTGCTGGGAAGGTCTGACCTTAGGTATTTCCAAAGCTGCCTTCTTTAATTCTTTCTCCTTATATTGTTATTCTGTTAGGAAGCCCATATCCCCTCCCAGGACACCAGTCAGTCACTCCACAGCATCGTCTCCCTTGACCACAGTTGGACGGGGTGATGGCAGTGCTCCCGTACCCAAACATGGTCAGTTCATGCTGCGAGCACCACATCCTTCGCAGGCGACAGAGCTGTACTATCAGGAGCCCCACTCCGCTTATGACACAGCCCACTATCAGCCAACCTGTGAGTCAAGTTTTTAGATAAAAATTTGAACTTAAAAAAACTGTTATCTTTTTCAAAATTCAGATGCATGTTCTCTTCTCCTCTCTTCTCTCTTTCTTCTTTCCTCGTATTTGTTCTCCTCTCCAGCAGGTTCTTACTACCCATCTACCCTTCACGCCCCGCACAAACCCTGCATGGCTCGCTTCCTCCGATCGTCTAATGTCCCAGAATCCTCCCTGCCACCCTCCATCGGCCCTCCGCCGACCTCCTACCCCAGTGACCCTCAGACGCCACACCCGCCTTCCTCCTCTTCCTCGGGGTACCCACCGCACCCGCCTAGAGATCGGATGGGTCCCGCCTTCCACGCCCACCCGGGGCAGCCCCAGTATGGGCCTCTGGCTCCTGCTCATGGGGTTTATGCTCCCCTGTATGACAGCAGGAGAGTATGGAGGCCTCAGGTGAACCTTCTATTAACTACCATGATGCTATATAGTTTGATCATTTTGCAACTTTATTGATAACCATGACAATTACTGTCACAGCTTTACCACAGAGAGGATGCCAGGAGTAACTCACTGCCCCCAGAGGTGCTGCATTCCTCTGTCTACCAGCCTCCACTCAGGGAGAGATTCAACTCTCTAGATAGCAACTACTGCTCTGGAGCTGAACACCGTGCAGGGCTACACAGGGTAAGTGAAATAATTCTGGCTGAAGGAATTTATTTTCTGATAACTGCACACATCTGCTTTAGCTTCTGCATCACTGATTCAGACACATTTGAATAAAAACTGTACTAACTGGCTTTTAATAGGCTACAGCTTCTCCCACTTGTCTTAGTGACGTTTATTGCACCGTTGACATTAGCAGTGTCTATTTGAAGAGAGTAAGGCTTTAAAAACACAATATATTTTAATTATTGATGAGTGGGCATACTATAAAAGAGATAATACACTTTTTTAGTTATTGCATGGCTGAACCATGCAATAATTAAAAAATAATGCTCTCAGCTAAGGGCAATAATAAAAACATTTTCTTTCTGTGTTTCCTCTCTTGATGTCATGAAACATTTCTTGGGTAGCATCCAGTATATCCAGTGAAGCCATCTGTATTAACTGATGCTGGTCTGCCTTACACTGAACAGATTTATTGCCGCATCCTTTTCAGCAGCATTTCCCTTCCTTCGCTTTCTCTTTTTACACCCACATATCATCTCACCTCTACCTTCTCTGCCAGCTACAGAGCTGCAGTATGTAGCTTCAGCCTCCTCTGTAGTCCTCCCACTTCTCACCCAAATATGTCTCTGCCTCCCCCACCCTCTGCTCTGCTCTCATCATCATATAGCGTTACCAGTATGGCTACCGCAATACTGAAGTACATTTTACCAACAATGTTGCTGTGTGTGTGCACCACATTACATGTGATGGAGAGTTATCATACCTGACACAGTCAACACATAGAATAATAAGTACAGTAATATAATATAAAATAATATAATACAATATAATATAATATAATAAAAATGTCAGTTATAGATATTTACAGCTTATCTTGAACCTTTGTAACATTCAGTTGTCATGCAAACCTGTGAGCCAGCTTCCAAGAAAAAGATCTCTCTGTTGTGCAGGGGTGAAAGCTAATACCTTCCGCTGCAGCGGTTGCAAGTCGTCCTGGGGACTACACAGAACCGTCTCTGATATTATAAGCTTGAAGTGCGAGGATTGTTGTGTTGCATAGCACTACAGTATATCGTACATCTGTTTTTATTGTTTCCACCCCCTATCTTCAGAAAGACCCCTCTGTCTGCCTTAAAATCTAGACCTAGACTAAACATGAAATGCAATCAGAGCACCTAAACTTGGGAAATAATGGAGGAAGACTGTATACAAATTGTGATATTCTTTTGAGATACAGCTGAAAACTCAAAGTTCTGCATTATTAATGTCTTTGCAGGCAGTCTAATTTAATTCTGAATGGCAACTGTCAGTTGACTTATGTTATGACTGCTATGTGTCTAATGTGTAGGGTACCTAATGGCATCATTGCTGAAGTGTCAATTAACATGTTATAAATAAATTATTAAGATCATTATGTTTGCTATATATTTCTCATATTATCTGTTCTTGTTTCTCCTCCTCTCCTCCTCCTCTCTTTTCCTCTCTTTTCCAACACTCCCTTGTCAGGATTACGGTCGTGTTCCTCTGGGCTACGAGGATCTGTTCAGAAGGAAGCAGGAGCAGTGGGCTCATCATCACCATCATCACAACACCAACAGACCTTCCCAGTCCTCCCCCATCTTCACCATCGATTTTGCAACTGAGGTAGAAAGCAAGCACGAGAGACAACATATGTAACACACACAAGCACACACAGCATCTTGAAGAGATTTTTATAGCCATGACAATCAAATTTAAATACCACCATGACCAGTTTATTAATACTCCCTGCAGCCACCTGAAACTGTGAGTAATGAATTGCTTATGTATTTTGCCATTTTTGAAATATGTTGGATTTAATTCCCATTCCAAAAGCTCGCGTTTCCACTGTGTCCAATGCTATTTAAGTGGGAGATAGTTGCTTAGCAACTGTGGAGGAAGATATCATAGCAATGCACAATTGTAGCGTGTGTGCGCGTGTGGGTGTGTGTGCGAGAGAGAGAAGAAGGGAAAGCGAGAGGAGAGACTTTAACAAGCAGTGACTCAGGCTTTCAGCTGAGTAAAGCTTTGTTTAACAGCACGTCAGATATGTTTTTTTCTGAAGATATCCACTTTAAAATGATGCTCCTATTAAAGAAACAGCACTGACTTTTTAAATGTTTGTTTACTGGTCCTGATTTAATTTTGACGCCACTGCATGACAGGCATAAGCAAACAAGACCATGGGCAAAAAGGACTGACTATTTCTATTTAATGATGCCTCGTGCTTGCCACAGGGATGGCAGCAAAGTGGCAGCATGTCAGCACTGGCAGAGACTGCAGCATAAATCCAAATTAGTGGGCCAAGGCTGGTGTGTATGAGGCGTATGAACCTTCCTTAAACTCACACCCTATGTTGTAGTGGGGCTGGAGCCTATCCTAGCTCACATGACAACCATACAGGCTCATATTTATGCTCACAGGTAACCTAGAGTCTCCACTTCAACTGATCAGCATGTCACTGGACTGTGGAGAAAATCTGAGCTCCTGGAGGAAACCAGTGTAGTCGTGGGGAGAACACACAGCCTCTGCACAGAGAGGTCCTAACTTTGCAGTTGATTCAAACCCAGGATGCTCTAACACAAAGCGCTAACCACTGAGCTATTGTTCCACCCCAGCTATCGCTGTTTAGTTATCAATATTAAGTAGATGGAGCAATTTGCAAACAGCTGCTTTCTCAACACACTGCTTCATCTCTCTTTTTGTCTCTTCAAAACAAACGCTTGACTGAAAGTCAGCATTGTCAAAAGTTCTAGCTTTTGTTCTTAGGTGCCCCTAAAGTCAAGAAGAATCCACAAATGCTTGTAATCCCTGTTACCTTTGGGCAGAGTCAGTCAGTCTAGAGTGAGAAAGGCGAATAAGTCTCTCAAAGTGATGTGTTTCATCATCATATTAAAATGTCTCATTGTCTTTCAGCACGTAGAGAGCAGCGGAGGCCAATGCGTGGGGTGCAGGTTCAGAGGCGAGGAAAGCTTAGCGCACTACTCCCCGTGGTCCTGCGGTACCATCGGCCCCTGCCTCAGCCCCTTTGAGCCTGAAACGCTCACACACACTTCAGCTCACTCCTGCTCTGAACACTCGGTGAGACTCTTCCCACACCCACAAGGGTCTTACTCACCTCACTGTCACTGTCTGTTTCAGTGTGTGCTCTCTTTCTTACGGCGTCCGCATTTGCCTCCTGCAGGAGTTAGACAGCAATGGAGGGGGAGGCGGAGGCGTCGGTGGCAGCAGCGTCGGGAAGCGGTGGCTGCATTCGCTGGATCACTACCGCCGCCTGAAGGACGAGGACCCGATCATTCCCTTCAGCGAGGGGCCCATTATCTCCAAGTGGGGCGCCATATCCAGGGCGTCGCGCACGGGCTACCACACCACCGACCCTGTCCAAGCCACAGCCTGCCAGAGCAGTGCCAGCACCACGCCCATCAACTTTAAAGGTGAGGGGGGAGAAAGGAGAGGTGGGAGAAAGTAGACAGGAAGTCTGGCACAAGGAGAGAGAAAGAAGACAAGGGAGCAAAGAAGTGCCTTGAAATAAGTTGTAAAATAAGTTTGTTTTTTCCCTTTTTTCTGATGAGACTTTGGATTGACCTGCCTGAGGAGATCACGTCAGTATCATCTCTTAAGTCACTTCTAAAGATTAATTTTATAGCCTAGCTATCAGTGTTGGCCTCTGGCATGTTGTCTTTGCATTTTTTTTATTTATCTTTCACCATAATAATGTTTTTACTTGCATTTATTTCATGATTTTTAAAAGTCTTCTTAACTGTTTGTATAAACTTTGTATATTTCATCCTGTTAACATCATGTATTTGTTTTAGATTTTTACTGTCCTTTATCTGTTAAGCATACATACACACTATATTTCTATATAGTTAAAATCAAAACGGTAATGTTGCTTTGATTCCTTTGTCAGCATCGTTTACATATTTCTCTGTTTTTCTGTCACAGATTACAACCCCCATTTGGATCAGAGTGACTACAGGTGGAGCTCCAGAGGATCAGACTCCTCCAGCCACTCCAGTTTCCTTGAAAGGTACCATACATTTAATTTTCTTAAATCTGTTTGACACAGTTTATTCTTCTACAGATTTTGCTTATTGTTGAACTATAACCGAATACTGTCTGGCACATATAGAAGCTCATTTCTGGTTGTTCTTAACGTATTTGCTCTCACTCCTACTCTCCCATCCCTCTCGCATCTCATTGTGCAGCAGTCATTTCCTCTCTGTGGTCAGGCTAAAAATAGAGGCTGCTATAGCTGGTTGGTAAAAACCCACTGGGCAGCCAGGAAAAGGAGTCAGGAAAGCCCTCTGCACTGATGTCTCTAATGGACTTTTTAAAAATATTTTTCAATATACTGATATGCTTTTTTAAGTACCATTTTTGTAATTCATGAAGTGTTGTAGTGCCTCATTTTGTCTGAGTACCAGGCCATTAATACATAATGTAAGACATTATAACCATGTTGTATTCATTAATTTATTTTATTTTACCCTCATTATCCTCTTTTTTACTGATATCAGGGATATTGAAACTAAGGCTGTGCTCTTTCTCTCATTCAATCTTTTCTTACATATGCTGCATTGTTCTTTTTAAAAGCTAGAAAACAATTCCATAGTTGTCTGTGTGTCTGTGTGCGTTTTTAGTGAGCAGCTCTGTGCATCGGAGCTGCACGGCCGTCGAACTTCAATAAGTAGTGGAGAGAAAATGGTTTCTGATCTGCAAGCCCATCAGACCACCTATAGCCAGGATCGGGACCGGGCTGAGAGCGAGTCAGACCCAGACCGGGACATTGAGCTCGAACTGTGCGCTCTGGACATGGAGGATTCAGACCACCAGGAGATCAAGTCTCAGGTTGGTGTGATTATGTAGTCATCAGACCAGAGGAGAGTTTTGAAGCCTGGAGCTGGATTTATCCAAGTCAGACACTGGAACATCTGGATTAAAGATTTATGTTTTACTGAAGTATAAATGTAATACATTCACGTACAACCAAACCTCTTTCTCATCTTTGCCCCCTAGGAGTCTTTAGACCTGGCTACCCCACAGTCTCAGGATGCTTCCCACCTCCTCCCACCTCCCTGCTCCTCTCCCCTCCTCTCATCCCCTGTAGAGGATCACCCCCAAACAGAGGGTCCTTCAACAGAAAAGATGGATGCTCACCTGTTGAAAAAGATGGCCTTCAGGTGAATTACCACTGTTTCACAGGATTGCTTTCAGTCTAGGTTGTTTTTGACTTGGCATATTAATGTGATGAGCTGGTGAAAGTAGTTAATTCTTTGTCTTATTTTTTCTCCCTCGCTCCTTGCTTTCTCCCCCCCTCCCTTCCTCTCTGTCTGTTTTCCAGGAAGTCTCTGTCTCCTGGAGGGTTGGTCTCAGGAGGCCTGGGTGTTGGCAAACTGGTGCTGCGGACTGGACCTTCTCGACTGGGGGACGCCTCCACCCGGGGTTGTCCGGAAACGCCTGGGACAGAGATGCTACTCAATGGAAGCTAAGGGGACACAAAGTCAGGCAGCGACCTGTATCGTGCTAGCGCTGAGCTGCTAGCCCACAACCAGATCCTGGTTAAAGGGAATACCATTTAATTCCAGCCTTCATATATGTAAATCATATGCCTAAATAAAACTTGACAGATATGGGTCAACGGTCTGTGCTGTGCCACACCGCAAGGGGAAAGAGAAAACACACTGCCCTGCCTCCTAAGTGGTAATTTTCACCAATGTATAGCTTCACACAGAATTTAGTGATATCAGCGTTTATGCCTAGTAAGGTACATGATCAGTCTGCCCTTACAGTAGATGCTGATGATGTTTGCAGTTTAATCCCTGGTCAGACATGTGGTCTGCCAGACAGCAAAACCCCATTCAGTAGGTGGCAGTACAATAGGTGAGATTTCTTCAGTCGTGCCACTTTTTCAGTTTACGTTAGGATTTCCTCACCAAGGCACTGGTTTATAATCAAGCCCCATATAGCTATACAAACAAACCTGGCATTATTATGGATAACTGAGTTATTTTTCATCTCTTTCTATCTCTGTACATGTTAAGGCCACTGGTTTCTTTTATAGCCTTTGTTGTGTTGCTGCATCGCACATTTTCCAGAAAAATGAAGAAACAGACATAATAATGCTGAGAGCAAAAATGGGTAGGGCACCCCAGCCCTCCAATTAAATAAGAAAACTGCTGAAAACAGGCCTCCACTATGCTGATAGTGAAACAAGCCTCTGTCTTTTATGAGTCATATGATCTTTTATATGTTGACCTTCAAATTCCCTTGGTTGTCATGAGATCACAGGACACAATGACACAGTCATAAACTGAATTTGTTAATGATCATTGATAACAGAGGGTCATGAGGGATGAACAAAGTAAAGATGTGTTTGTTTTTTTTCCATCCATAATATATTTTCTTTCTGCGTAACTGAAGAATACAAAGCAATTCTTTTAGTGATAGAAATTGTATTTTGAGCTGCAGATGGAGCTAATTATCTCCGAGCCACGTTAACTCACAGTCAATCTCAAAAACTATTGTTTCATCTCTGTGTGCCTGTAGTGGTACTGGCATTTAATCCTGCTGACTGTAAGTTAGGAACAGTCTCAAAGCTCTCTCATACACACACATGCAATACTGTGGCCTTCCTCTCCTTGGTGTTGTACAAAACTAAACATTGGGCTCCACAGTGATGTTTAACAGACTCCTGTCTTATTTCAGAAACGGAACACTGGAAGTCAAAATTTTTGTAAGCCCGTGACTTTTTCTGTGCTTTCCAGTCCAGTCACATTTACATGTGCTGTGTAAACAACATCCAGAGGTCGTGCATGATTTTTCAAGCCTACAAAAGTGAGACACCACTTCCTGTGTTTCTTCATGTTATGTCTTTGTTTAACATTTCAAAAAAAAAAAAAAAGTTTTGGTTTGTTTTATTTTATGCATTGCTAACTTCTGTGAAGTTGTCCGTCGGGGTATTTTTGTATCAGGATCTTTGTTACTCGTTTTGTTCGTTATGTTTTAATTCACAGCTGAGACGAAACTGATCATCCTGTCTGATGTTTCTCTGTGTTTGCTAGCTGTCAGATGCGCTGTCATCAGAACGCCGTAATCCACCAAAGTCTAGTTCACTGTAATTTTGTGCAGTATGGGTGATTTCCATACAGACCAGCCTTGCCTCACTCCCTTTTATAGATATATGAGGCATCTTGTCATGTGTGGTTTAGTCTTAATGACTTTAGAATGAAACATTAACCCATCTTATATATATATATATACAGGATTTAAAGTCATGGAGACTCCACTGAGTTTGTTTACACCTATTCTAAATCTTATGAGATTTGTGTAGAATGAGAAAATGAGGGTTAACTAATCTTTAAATCTTCCAAGTTCCCTCTTTGATTTCCTCTCACCTCAGCTACTGTATCCTTTCAAAAAAAAAAAAAAACTTCATGAGAGGCAAGCAGCAATGTCCTTCCCCTCAAGTTATATCTTAAATCCCATTTTAGAGGATGGCAGAATGGCTGTACGCATGAGGAAAGGTTTTTGAGTCACAATTTAAAACTTTGAACAGCGAAAATGGTGGACTTTTGGGGGTTTCTGTCTTATCTTTCACTCAACTGCTGAGAGAAGCGGGTAGGGAAAGTGAACTAAACTGAACAATTCTGCGTGACTTGATGTGATGCTTCTGTTTTTTTTGGGGTGGGGTGGGGGGTTGTAGCGTTCATTTCTGACAAAAGGCAAGAGCCGGCGTGGGGATTTTAGCTGCTCCAAGTCATGAAATTAGCCTCAGCTACCTACTGTCGCTCTGCATCTGTTTACAACTTCACCTTTGAAGTCATGTAACGTTAAGTGCCATGTCGTGTACAGTACAGTACAATCAATCCCTGCAATTTTTTCCTATAGCTTTTCATATTCCTCTGCTGTACACTTATGCGAGGACGGAAAGGCTGCAGTCAAATCGAGGAGTGAGATACTTCTCCTGTAGTTCTGCTTTGTTCCATTAGAGGAGGCTAGATCCTTGTCTGTCTGAATCGCTCAGGGAAGACTTAAGTTGCTCAGCTACTGTGGCTTTTTCTATATTCATTTTTAAATATTCTGTGGAAGGTATTTACCTGAATTTCACTTGCCAACTTGACAACTGATCCTTTCGCCCAAAGCATAAATGGGTCAAAGTGTTAAACGCTGATTATATTGTCTGCCAGTGTTTACTTTGCCAGTGTTTTCTTTTGCCTCTCAGTATCAATATTGGCTTTGCTATTCTTGCTCTCACGGGAAAGGGCTGGGCACTACTGTATGTAAAAACAGTATTGTGAGTATTGAACTTATGTCAAAGTGATACTCCCTGTTCCCTTCAAAGTGTCTATCAAGCACTGCAGTAGTGGCTAATTGCACTGCACTAATTAACCCCCCCCCCCCCCATCACTGCCAGCAGGTGTGCTCTTGCCAGGGAGTGCCACCCCACCACCACCACCACCACTCCTGCCCCCTTTTCCCTCACCCCCAGCACCTCTGTCCTCCCTCTGCATCCTGCCTCATGCATGTGATATAGTCCCTCTTGTGATGGCGGAGGAGTACTGATGATTCTGTAGTTGTGATACAACACACCCAGCGCTGTAAGAGTTCTGCACATGCCCACTGTGTGGCCACGTCAAGTGCTGAAGTTTGCTTGCAGCATTTTACTCGTTTGCTCATGAAAATTAATTATTGTTTGATAGAGATTATATTGTTATTACTATTATTGTTATTACCACATTTGGTTGTTGTTGTGGTATTTTTCCTTCTTAGTATACTCTAAGTCTGCTTCTTTGTTTTTGAATTTGAGAGTTTGCTGAAACTGTTGAAATTTTTTATTAGACAAGGAAGTGTCTCATCATTCTAACTAAATGGAAAAAAGCCTGTTTGTTGATTGTGAAACATATGATGAACTGATGTTTTCTGACTATTCATGTCTGTATTAGACATTTTATTTGCGAATCTATTGTTCGATTGAAATGTAAATGAACTATTAAGAGATGGTACACATCCGTCATTGTATACAGTCTGGCACCATCATTAGATGGACTTATAGTATAGATGCTCATTTATACAACCTGTGATAATCAGCTATATTTAAATGTTTAAATCACTGGGGCAGTTGTGTAATGTTTCAGAATGAGGAAAATAAAATCCTTAAGAGACAGCATATCTAAAATGTCCCCGTAAAGAATAATACTGTTACGTATTCCATTTATTTCCTTGGAAATATCACATTGTGAAAGGTTTCCCTTTTACTTAACTGTACGGTAATGCAGGAATGGAGTAGGTCTAACCTATGGTGATGATGATTTATGTGCTATTAATGGTTGATGATACTGTTTGAGTGTTGTTTGACTGACTGATTGATTCTTCTGTGCATTTTCTGGCTTGTTCACCTGTATTACACTGACTTACAGACAGCTTGGCCGAGCAGCGTACTGCTTCTGTGTTGCACTGAGAGATGGAATTATATGAAAAGGAAGATTTTAGCACATGAAATTGCATGCTACAATAAACCGACAAACAAATAATGTCTGTTTGGCTCTTGTCATTCCTTTGTGAGTTTCAGTTTCCCTTGTGAGAACTCGACTTTTGACACAGTGATGAACTGCATAGACACCAAGACTGTCTCAGCAGATCTGTAAACAAAAGTGGCTCTTCCATCACTCGTATACTTTACTCTTCTTGAGCACATTTGCTTATGGCTCTTGGATTTCCTGGGCAGAGAGACTGTGACTGTGTGAGACCTTTCTCACCGCCTCACATTGTAGTTTTTCAATCTAATCGGACAGAGGGGTTAGCAAAACACAAGGGGGTGCTAAAAAATCTCCAAATCTCATTGGAAAAGTCCAAGTGGAAATTGCATGTTAGATCTCTATAGTCAGTATTACTGTAAACTGTCCTCCAGAAATCTATCAACACCTAACATATCTGTGTGAGTATGTGTGTGATTTTATTATATTTAAAATCGTTGCATAAATTGTTCAGTTATGGTCCAGCTCTGATGAAACAACAAGCCCAGACAGGCTGGACAGGAAGGGCCAGCATGACTGTAGCACAATGAGAATAGTGGGTGTGTTTGTCACAACTGACTGCTGTGGTTTAATGGCTGGTTTGAAGAAGTATTTGGGAGATTAGTAACAGTCAAACCCCCCACCCCCACCCTCACTTTCCTACACCAAATCTGTTGTAAACAAGCTTGTGCCATCCACATCAAACTGCAGCCCAAAATTTGTTTGAACTTCTGAGGCGATTTTTGTTCTGCGTATTAAGTGAGGGAACATTTAAAGAAAGAAATGGAAGTAAATATTGCAAGAAAACATTTAAAATTATTATGTGTTATCAGCAAACATTTAATCATTAAGGCAAGCAGTGATTGTAGTGTGCCTGCTACAAAATAGCAGGCAGAACTGCAACCTTTCTTCTGAGGGCATGTCAAAAGAATTTTAAATAAACTTGCCTTGAACACCCTGAGCTGTCATCTTGAGACTTGAGTAGAAAAATAAGTACTTGAGACGTGGACTTGCCTGCTGTGATACTTGCCTTACTTAAGACTTGACTCCCTACAAACCTGACCTGACTTGAGACGATGTAAATCATTACCAAGGAGTTGCATAGCTGCATTATTTTTACAGGGCTCATTCTCAGCTATGTAAACACTGAACAACATAGGTTTGAAATAAAAACGCTCAAACGCTCTGTCATTTCATTGGTAAGCGTTCAGACACCTGAAAGAAATGCAACTAACTTCCAACTTCAGAGGACTTGGCTTGACTTGGACTTGGCCCCAAAGATCTGCTTGGACAGCAGAGTCCAGCCTTAACTTGAGACCTGACACGGACTTACCCTAAGAGACCCAAAGAGAAGCTCTGACAGCATCAAGTCATTAAGCCTCCTCTCCTCAGCGCAGGCGATAGGTGGGGGTGGGGGTGAGGGGGTACTGACAGGCGCATGCGCAGTGTGGATGTCAGCGGGTTGGTTGGGCTTGTGTTTACAGCTCGACTGGATGCTGTTGGCTGCTGATGTTCTGGGAGAGTGCAATGTTGTGCCAACCGCCATTGGAATAAATATAACAGTGGGAATAAAGGTAAGCTATTTTGCATTTGCACGTGCCTTTTACCCTCAAAGTTAAATGCGGCTGTCTTTACTGTTAACAAGAAATATATCCTTTTGTTGGCTGTAACTGCTAGGGTAGCATGGCTAGCATACGTTAGCTAGCCTGCTATACACTGTAATGGCCTGTATCAAGGCTCTCTCCAGCGAGGGCCAGTGAGCGGGTGTATTCACCAAATTATTGCGAAAACTGTTTCATAGCAGTTTGCATTAATTGCTTTATAGTGGCGGAATAGTGTCGCTAATTGGTCATTGAGTGGTTAAACATTTTTATCTGACTTTGAGTCGATGACTGTTGAACAGCTATCCTAGCTAACGTTAGGCAGGTTGTTAAGAGCTAGCTGAAGCTGTAAGTTAACAGTAGGGCCAGCTACATTAAGCTCCTCCAGCGTTATCGGGCAAATATTATTTGGTCCAGGATAAGTTATCTATCAAAGAACTGTGGGGTTTGAAATATATTAAGAACCCGTGAGTCTGTACACGCTGGATTAACATGTAGCAGGTTTGCTTATATCAAGGATAAGTGGTGTCCAGAAAGCCAATTACTGTGTATGCTACCATTATATTTAAACTGTCTGATCAGTACTGACTGATGTAAATAATCATTCTGCAGAGGTTGTGACAAAATGTAACAGATATTTTCTTTACATTGTTTGCCTTGTTTCATTTGTCAGTGTTAATATTTTGGCTCAGGGTGGAGTGAGCTTGTTGTGCTCTGTTTTTGTTGTCAACATACTGTATTTGTGCAGGCTGATAGTACTGATCATTCTTGCTGCAAGTTACTGTTATGTTAATGCCACATTTACTTACTCAGTAATACCACACTACAATACACTGACTTATCAAGTCAACCATTATCTTTCTATGCTGTACCTTGAGAGTTTTCTATATAAATACATAATAATTTTGACAGATGATCTTATCATATGTAATAAAGAATATAAAGAATACATAAAATGAAATTAGAATAAGCAAGCACATCATCATAACACTGAAAACTCAGCATGATCATAAAGACAAAATGAAAACCATTAATTATATATAAAGGCATTAACAGTGGATCATTGTTTAAAATGGTAGTGGTTAATACAGACTGCCCTACTGATGTTTACAAGTGGAATTAACTTTTGGTTTGGATCTTTCTTGAATTAAATACTGAGACACAATGAATATTTAATCCACTCTGTTTTTTGTTGGTTGAAGGTTTGTTATTGTCACATGATAAGGGAGGGACCAGCGAGAGGCCCAGCAGACTGTTTTGAAGAGTCTCTGTGGTGGCGTGCTTGGATGTGTTGACAATCAAGATTTGAGGGTTGTCTGGTGTAAAGCATGGCCTGTATGAGCTTTATTATTATGCTGAATGAACCCTGTTAAATGATTTGTCCAGTCCCTCCAGAAAGTCACAGAAATACTCACTGACAAAAATCAGCGCTAAATACATTTATAAATTAACTGTACAGCTGTATTAATATGTGAATTGCATTTTGTTAATGCTCATTATTCTTCCAGAAAAGCTCTGTGCCCATATATGGTCAGTCTAATAAATACTTCAATCATATATATATGGTTTTTAAACTAACTTCTCTGACCCTGACTTCAACATCTCAAAAGACAGCATCCTCTGTTAAAAAAGCTATCTGTGTTTTAGAGTTAACACTGCACATCTTTGCCAATCAGTCAATGAATAGTGCAAGCAGTGCCAACACATGTAATGCATATGAGTTACTGTATATTCTATATTTCTCTCACTTCCTGCTGCCAATGAGATATAATTAGTTGCAACATCAAAATAGCTGTTGTCACGTAAATGCCCAGCCATGTTGTCACTGTCAAGAATAGCATTGTTGCAACTGGTAGCTTGTGTTTTGTGAGTTTGAATAGTTCCCATCAGTGGATGACATGTATGGTAACTTTGAGCCACATGTGCCAACTGCCACTTCAGTTGACCCAGCCCTTTGTTCCTGTTCTGTTTCCTGTAGCACAGGTATTGCTGTAAAGCCTCATTGCAGGTCATTCAGGTGACACACGCATGCACAAAACTCACATTCATCTGCATGCAAATATTTGCTGCATTTTTTCACTTATTTGCACTGATTCCAGTGTTATACTAATATATGTAAATGCTGGTGCACGACACCATGCAACTTTGAGCCATATTGTAAGTAATTGTGTAAAAACAGACAGCAATACTATGATTGTGATGATAACTCAGGAATTCTTCCTTACGATATATACAAACGGCAAAAGGAGAGTAACATAGGACTGGTGTGTCAACTGGCATCCCTCCTATTATAGCTCGGTCTATAACTGAGTTTAGACTGAGCCCTGAATGTTCTGAAATCCCAACAACGCCCCACAGATGCACCTGTTATTTGGAGAGCTGGTGGAGACTGAATGGCAAGGGGGTGGGGGGCTGGCATCAACTGTAGTGGATTAAGTGTTTCCTTCATCCAGTTGCTGTGGATGAGATGAAAGGAGACTATGTAGGGTTGAAACAAGCATGGAAATTCATTTCATAGCTAAGAGAGGGGTTACACAGGAGTTCAAAGAGTTAGTTCATGCACTTGGTGACATCTGCTTAACTTCTCTCTCACTTAATGTTGACTCAGCATAAATCACAGTTGAGTTTCAAAACATCCACAATGTGCTTGGAGGAAATATTGGGTTTTGGTGGCATTAAGCAACGGCTACATGGGTAACTGTGGGTTGTCGTGCAGTCATCAACATCTTGAAAATGGTAGTCACGGTTTGCTGATTCAGTTTGTTGCCTGAACTGCTGAATTGGCTGTTTCAAGCTAGAGAGGGTTGTCTGTCAATTTAACAAACTTAAATGTAGATAAAAGTGTTTAGAGGCATCGTTGAGCGAGTCTTGCCACAATGCCATAACTTTCTCTGGAGCCTTGTGGAGGTGTTTTGGGCTCAATTTAGCAAGCATCAGTAATGTTGCATTCATACTTTAAGACCAGTGTGAATGGGTGAAAACTACTTGCATCTTGTACTAAAGCTTGTTTTCTTTATAGGTGATCTCTGCCTGTGTGTGCAGCTGTGGTTTGTCTTAAACACATACTTGTATTTAATATTAATTCATCCTTCAAATTATTCAGACCTCCAGTCATCACCTTTTGGGCAGGGGGTGGTGACTATTTTACTATTTGAATTTTATTTATATTTGTAGTTAGGGCCTTGTTATCTTTCTGGCTGGGTTTTAGCATTTATGATTTGGGGGACCAGTCATGTTTCATACTTCCTGAACAACTGCGGTGGCAAGTAATGTGTGCATACAGACTAATAAATAACACCCCTAAATGTATTATTAGTGCATTGAATTCCTTTTACAGTCACACTGCATTAATGCTACTTCTTGAGCCCTTGTACACAATAAAATGATTCCTATTGTTAGGCTGATGAAATGATTACAGAAATGAAAGGAAAGCATTGATTTTATCCTTTAGTAATGCAGCAACAATACAACTGTGGTCATATCTGCTATTTAGAGAGTGAAATTAATACATTTTCTTTCACTTTTATTTTCCAGAATGTATATAAAAATGCCCGTCTAATAAACTTCCTCTTTCCTTTGTAACTTGTCTAACGTGGCACATGCTGCTTTCAGTTCTAAAGCCAAAAAGCAAAACACCCTTAACAACTGTTTGTTGTTTGAAGACATATTCACTTACACGCACAGGTGTCAAGTTTCCCTTATAAGCCATAGTTCTGTTCTTAATAAACCACTGCTAAAATAATGTCTGTGAACAGCCACACACTGTGCAGCTCAGTATCTCACAGTGGAGAGGTTTGTTGCAGCCGGTGCTCCATTTCAGAAGTTAAAGGCAGGCCTGCGCTGTGTGATCGAGATGTTTTTTTTCCCTCTCAGTCATGTGAGATTGTTTTGTTGTTGAGTGTGAGACATGCAGAGGTTTCATTCCTGAATAGCCAACTGGGAGGCTGTACTCTGCTGTGGACCTGAATTGAGATGATTATTAGGTGCTCACACAGTACAAATAAGATGTAAATTAAGCGCTGCATGTGTGTGTGTGTTTCCTTGATTTGTACAATTCATGATTTGATCATTCAGGGCCCCTCTTTCATTTCTTTCCTTTCTCTTTCCCTCTGCATTGTACCTTGTGACTAACCTTGTGGTAGTTCAGCTTTTTTCTGTCATTCTCTCTCCTTTTCCTTTCTGTCTCTGTGCCTGGCTGAAATCATTGCTGTGAGGCGCATCGAAAGGGACTGTGTTGCAAGCCTGAATGCTCTCTGGCTGTGTCTGGCTGTGTCTTCCTCTCCCTTGTGAGGTGCACGCAGCGCCCAGCTGGCAGCCCAGAACAGACCATTCAGCTGGAGAGCGGTGGGGAGGGGGTGGCGTAGGTTTCCAACGTGCACATTTTTACACATGGATTGACATAGGATGTTCTTTTGAGATACTGTGCTTCTGTTTTTAACTGACAAACAGCGAAGAGGCCACTCTTGTTAGTCATTTGGTCCCAAAATTAAACCGTATTCTGCATGATCCATTGCGTGTCACACCCAGACTACATCAGCCTAACTGCTGTTATCACCGTTTGTTAATAGCTAAGTTGGTATGACACTGAGCTCTAACTCAGCAGACAGCTTGGGTTGTCAGCCTGAGAGATGCAATTTACTACCAACTTTACTGCATCTAATCATTAAATATGGGCCTTTTTATTTTTCTCCATAAAAAGCATATCGGTGTAAAACATCACCTATTTGCTTTTTTAACATGACATAGAAATAATATACAATTTTTACATGTATTCAGTGTCACACTATAACACACAAGAATGGCTGAACTCTGACCTTTTTTGTAGAGCTAATGCAATTAGGCTTTAAATGTGTAGTCTCTGTAATCTTCTAAATCTATAACACCACATTAATGTCTGTGAAGTTGTCTTGTGAGGGAAGTGCAGAGTGATAGTATGTGATGGGACTTTATTGAGGAAGTAATGTGAAATAGTAGTCTGAAAACCAGAATTAACTTTCAGAACTGTATCTGTCAGAAGTAACACTAAGAGGACATTAGAGCAGCAAAATATTTGTAGTATCACCACCTTTGCCAAAGGTGGTTTGGATGAAATAAAAGGCAGCAAATGATGAGGGTCTTGTTGTCATGGTGACATACACAACAGTGATCCATCAGAGGGCTCTTTTTCCTCTTTCCTGTTCTTTTCTTCTGTCTTATCCTGTCAGCTGATAGTCAAAGAAATGGGAAAAAGATAACATTTACAAAGCAAGAATTAAAACAAAAGATTTAAAACAAAGAAACAAAGATGGAAACAGACACAAGAGGTTTAGAAATCAAGATAAGGGAAAAATAAAGGGAATGAAGAAGCAATCTACCACTGCTACTGAGGTCTGCTATACTTGAAAACAAGCTGATGTTGTCAAGCACAGTAAATGTGATGTGTAAAAATCAAATTTAAACACAGCATCTAAGTTCAAGGAAATAGTTTCCAGAACATAGATATGCCATGCATTTCCTAAAGACATTTAGGAACCTTCTAATCATTTCAGTAGGAATTGCCATTTCTGGTTTTATAACAATCAGTCGACTGATAGGCAGGGGATTGTGTGTCTTCTTGGAAGTGTACCATGGTGCTAAAAAGGTTGATAACGAACAGTGTAGCTTGGCAGAAGCAGGGAGAGAGCTGTTACTGAGGCAAAGGAGGGAAGCGGGGTGACAAGGCAACCATTATGAGCCTGTTGGAGCCACCAGTGTTAAGTTTGTGTGTGTGCATGCACATGTGTGCCTGTGGGTGAGTGCTTACTTGTGTTCATAATACAGCTGCTTGTGTGTGTAGGGGTATGTGTGATCCAGCATAAAACAGTATTTTTTTTCTGTTTATGTATGCATGTGTGTGTGTCTAGGCTCGGCTGTGCAGGGTTGATAGGGTTTTCAGTGTTTGTGACTTAAAACATGAATCAGTTAGTGAAGCTAATTGCCATCTCTCTCAGATAACATCAGAAGTTGTGGAGTCTCAGCTCAGCTTCATATTGCTCTCTAGTGAAATGATAGTGTCTAGGATTACAAAGCAGTAATCTTTTATAAAGTTTATGGTGGCTAGAAAAACAAACTTGCCACTGTTTAATTTCTTTCCAATCAAACACAGTACTTTACTGATATTTACAGGAGTTTCTCTTGATCCATAGCATGGGTTAGATGCTAATGTCCAAAATAAAGCAAAGGACTTTGTGGTATCAAATAAGACTGTTCAAATATTTTATCTAAGCATGTAAAAAGATGCTGTCACTGGGTTTTATGGGATGCTACTCAGAAGAATGTAAAGGACAGAAGAAAGGTCTGGGTATTGTAGCTTGGCTCACTGCTATTACACTCAGATGTGTACTTCAAGACTGTTTATAAGACTTCAGGAATTAGCCTTATCAGCAGCAGCCACTGTGGCAAAACTGACAAACAAAAGACCAGAACATGTAGAAACTCAAAGTTCATCAAGTGCAAAAAATCAGAGGAAAAAGAACTAGACTAATCACTCAGATTAAAAGTGTGGTGCCTTTGAGCCAAAAGTAGAGTCAACATCTGCAGAGTCTCCTCAAGATTAAAAGCCTGTGAAAATAAGGGAGGACTGAGGAGTGATGCAAATTTCGGATTGCTACTGAGTCGGATGCTATTTTTCTTATGGGTTTGGTATTTTATATGTATGAAGAAATATTTGACACTTGCTGGGTGAATGATCCAAGCAGATATTTATAGAGTTTGCTCAAGGTGGAACTCCTGGCAGGAACCTACACAGATTCTGTTGCAGGTTAAAGGCCCTGCACACCCACATAGGTGTTTCTGATTCCTCTGGCTGATTAGTCCTCTAGCAAGCTGAAGGTGGGGGAGCTGTACTGAAAATTACACAATGTCACCAAACTATAACAAGCGCAGCAAAACCAGGAGAGTGAGGAAGCTGTCAATCAGTCACAATCTGTACCTCACAATCCTGGGAGGGACACCTGGGCTTTAAAATGATTTGCCACTGCTGACTGGCAGTATCTTGGCAAGATAGATGTTGACTTATAGAAGAGCTAGGTCTTTATTATAAGTCCAACAATGTTATTCAAGTAAAATGTTCTCTTCTGCAGTATTAAAGACCATGTAGAAATACAAAGTTATTGTAATTAAAACATTTCCCACAATTAATTCGATAAAGGTCATTGGCAATCTTGAAAATTGAGGTCTGCTAAGGGAACAATAAATCTACTCGTACATCGTTTTATATTGGCACATTTTCTTTCCTGTGTTTATGATATTTTGTATCTACACTGTACACAGTTGCACAGCCTAACCTGTTTGGTTAGTTTCTAACCTGTTTAAACAAACTGTTGTGTAGTTTTTTTTGTTTGTTTTTTTTTTTTAATCAGACTCAGCTTTAATCAGGTTCAGTTTGTTTGTAGTGTCAGTGCAAAGCAGACCAACCATAGGACTTTGTGATTGTAGATACTATATGGACTGTTAGCATAAATTCATGAGCTAAACATAATATCTGTGTTGTGATTGTAAACTCAAACTGAAAGTGATTGTTTGAGACGTACGTATATATGCAACAGCATTTGGTAAATGTGGTAACATGCATGCATGTGAGGGCTGGGATTTTCCAATGACATTAGGAAGTGAAATGGAGCTAAAACAGAGCTGTGGTGGGCTTGTATTATTGCAGTTCCTCATTAAAAAGTGTGAAACAGTGCTGCTACCTGTGGTAGCAGGAGTTGCAGCCTTAATAATCAGTTATTTCTTTGTGAGGTCATGTGATAACTGAGAAGTTAAATAAACACATAAGGCAGTACATTCTGCATAACTTGCTGTCAGTAACCTGGCTTGGATTTTTTTTCCCTTGTGCGTCTTTGTAGTGTTGACGATGCAGGATGCAGTCACCTAAATAAGTGAATTACCTGTCAGTGTGGAAGTGACCTTCAACTTATAGAGCTCATACTTGGCACAATGATCAACTGAGTTGTGTTGTATTACAGTTTTTTAAAATTCTAATTACTACACACTGGTCTCTGAGGTTAAAAGGTGAGAGTTATCTGCTCAGTCTGACACTATTACTTGCTTCACAGTGAGTGGACATGACAAATAATTGTGACCCTTGCTTTCAACTTCAGTTTTGCAATACAAGTGAAAGACAACACCCAGACACGTCTCTGGATGAATAACAGTTGCTCATTTCCTCAGTTTGCCTTGAAAAGATAAAGAGAGCAGGCCTAAACTGTCAGTTTATGTTACTCAGTTTGTGTTTGCTAGCCTAATAATAACATTCATATCAGTACAGGCTGTTGTAAAACCCTCCAGTCACACAAAGCTGCCTACTCTTACTCAGGTTTAGTCTGGGTCAGTATAACAATGTTATCATAAGTAATTCACATTATTAAAAGCTTTGACCTTTCCACCATAGACATTTTTTCCATTTACTTCTCCATGGTTGGACCTGCTTTGATCAGGGAGGATGACAAGAAAGCAAGGTGCAGGAAACAGCAACTGAAACCTTTAGAAAAATGGAGGTGGGCAAGAGCAGATGAGAAGAGAGGAGAGCAATATGGGCTGAGAGATAGAAGATTGGAGGGGGAGAGATAAGGAATTGTGAAAGACAGAAAGGGAGAGGAGGGATGGGAGGAGTTGAGAGGGGAAGCAGCCAAAAATAGCTTGTTATGGTCTCATCCTGAACCTCTGCCAGAACCTTCTGTTGTGCCTGTCTTCCTGTGTTACACACAATGGCACCTCCTTTTTTCAGGAATTACCTCCTGGCATTCCTGTAAAGATGGAGTTTTACCTCATTTTGCTTATAAAGTCTTACCTTAATACTACCTCTTTTTGTCATACCTAATTTTACAAGTGGACACTAAATGATCAATTTGATGTTGAGTAAAGGTAAAAAGTGAAAAACATCATCTCCTTCCTTTGTTTACTTCCTCTCTCTTCTCTCTTGTCTTTTGTCCTGTCATCAGCTGTCCTCACAAGTAACAGTATGATTTGTGCTCAGGTCAATTCTGCAAACTTATCTTGATTAGTTACTTTCATATTCGATAGCTCATTGTATGTGCTGAAAATTTGATGCTACATTAACATTTTTATCAGTGGATACATGAGGGGAGCTGGAGTGAAAGGCAGAGCAAGGGGTGAGCTGATGATGTGTAGCATTCCCCACAGGATCTCAACTTAGGATATTTGTGGTTGTGGTGGCAGGGCTGGGGAATGGTCATGAACTGAGGAGTGCATGCAATGCAATTAGCACATTCAGTACTTTTTTTTTTCAAGTGTTTCAGTAGTTAATTTCTGACGTACATGTCCAACGCAGTGGTCGAGGACTGCAATTGAATCATTGTATGGGGCGTTACTGACATGGGATAGATGGATGGTTGTAGCAAGCTGTCTTGTTCCTTAATTCCTCACTTTCATATGCATGTTTCTTTTTCAAAATGACACTTATCACCATGGCTTTGCATTGCATCAAGCTATTTTGCAAGTACGTCTCTTCTCTTCTGCTGAGATAGACAAAATTCCTCCAGATGACCCACAGATTCTTTTTTCCGTCATTGAGGCCTGCTCGCCTATCACTTTTACTTGAACTAAGCTTTTTTGCTTAACATTTCTTTTTCACCCTCTATTCTCTATTTATACCCCCTCTCTTTGGGTTTTGTAAAGTTGCCACTGAGTTTCCTTAAGGTGTTAAAAGACCTCAAAAAGTTTTTTTTAAGAGGCTTAGTCTGCAAGTAGCCAAGTTTCCAGTTTCCTTAAAAGATGCTTTTCATGGATTTCATCACATCATGACTGTTTTCTGCTTTTTTCCTTTATTTATTTTTTCCTTTCTCTAGGTGATTTTGCTCATCATCTCCCACCACTTCCTCCTCCCGTCTTCCATTCATGAGCAGCGTGGCTGAGTTTAACAGCGGCAGCCATGGATGACAAGGGCTCGGTGGGGAAGATTAGCGTATCTTCGGACTCAGTGTCCACTCTCAACAGTGAGGACTTTGTCCTCGTGTCCCGGCTGGGGGACGAGACACCCTCCTCCACTAATAATGGTAGTGATGACGAAAAGACAGGACTGAAGGTAAGGATGGTTGGGTGTAGGTATGGACAGAAGTACAAGGGAGAGAAGGGTGACTTCAGAGCTGTACTTGTGAGTTAGAGTTTAGCTGCGTACTACACTATATCACTGGTCTGCTGACATTTATAGCGACATCATGGCATAAATCCATTCTCAAAGTGCTCCTTCTGATGAATATGCTTAATACTGAAAATAGTCACAATCTGCCCTTAATTACATAAGAAAAATAACAATAACTGTAATGCTGTAGTTATTTGCAAAATACCAGTAGGATAACCAGGTAATGTTGCAGAATGAAATCTGTTTTAAGAGTGTAACTCAGAGCATGATCCACCAAAACATCTTGATGTTCATTTCATCTTTACGTATTTGTCAACAGTGTCACTTGTTCAAACTGCACGTCAGGGGTCACAGTCCATACAAAATTGCATCAGCAGGTTGTGTTCATCACTCACTTGTCTGAAGCTCTCGTCCATCTTTTTAAACACGCAGTCTCACACTCTAACCATAAGGCTAACCATTTCTTGTTTTTCCATATTCTCACTCTATCTTTTCTGCATAGTTGGTCTTAGATTTGTGTGTTTTATCTGTGAATTTGTTTTTTCTGCTTAATAGGAAGAAAGCCCTTAAATACTTACTGGTATGTGCACATCCCTAAAAACTGCAAGCATTTTCATAGGCATTATTTGTAGCTAAGAACTTGTTCTTATCTCTCAGACCTGTGACTAATTAAATTTGTTTTCCACTGCAGTTGGTATGGGGTAGTGGAAAAAGAACTCCTTGCATACACAAATCAAATAACTGAAGAAAACACTGTTATCAGTTGTGCATTTTTTGTGTGAGCTGAAAGTGTAAAACAAGTCAGCTTATACTTTACTAATGTGTCATTCAGTGTCAGCAAGTTCAATGCTACTGAACTTTGAGAAAACATCTCCCATCTGCAGTCCATCAGGTGCTCTTGTTCGTACACGGCATTTGCTATCATACTACAGTGTATCTGACATACAGTATGCCCTCTGTGATTCAGTCCAGCTCTACAGTTAGCTCTCACCCAGCAGATATTAGTTTACAAACAGTGTGGTGATGCAGCTGCAAGTGCTTTGAACTCATTGTCAGGGAAAATAATGGTGTTTTGTGACTAGGGTGTGTCTCTCTCCACGAAGAGAAGGAAGACTGTTCTGAGGAAAGAAATGTAGCTGCCAGCCACCATCCTGT
Organism: Lates calcarifer; assembly: GCF_001640805.2. Lineage (NCBI taxonomy): Eukaryota > Metazoa > Chordata > Actinopteri > Centropomidae > Lates > Lates calcarifer. The sequence goes on along the minus strand of NC_066841.1, from coordinate 9,140,290 downwards.
GTGTGTCCCTAATGGGTTCAGGTTTCCTCCTCTCCTCTCCTCTCCTCTCCTCTCCTCTCAGGATACATTTTGTCCATGTGTCTTTCAGTTTACTAGTGATCACATTTTCTTTTATTGAATTTACTTAAGTAGCTGGCTAGCATGTTCATACTCTGTCCATTAGTTTATATCATTACTGCACCTGTGTTTCTTTGTAAAGGAGGGAATTCAGCTTGGTTTTGCAAATGTACCAGAAGGTGGCGCCAGTAGAGCATGGACGTTGCATCTTCAGTTGACAGGAAGAAGTCACACTTTTTTCTGTCATTTGCTGCGCTTGGAGATAAGAGAGTTTGCATATTACATGAGTACAGAGTCTCCTAATGGACCATGGTTATTTTGATGCAAAACTCAGTTGAGGTCTGTATTGCGCTGCCTAGTTGCCACTGTCTGTTTGCCATCAGAAAGGAAGAAATGCAGAACTCGGCACACATCCACTGTTCCCAGTATGTAGTGGTGTAATCACTCCATTCACTGACAGTCATCCAGATATCATGTTTTGGTTTCCGCCACCACACTCGTGTGCACATTTCCCCTCCCAGTCAGCCCATCCAGTCAGAGAGGAGTCAGTGTGTCTAAACTTGTTGTTTGTTATGCAGGTGATTTCTGAGGAAGGGGTCAGCTTTAAGGTCAGTCTCTTCTCTCGCTATCTTTTCTTTCTCTCTATATGCCTTACCTTTATATATTCTCTTTTTGTGGTGTGATTCTGTGGTGATTCTTGTCTGTGATCATATGTGCTTTCTGTATCTTTTCCAGCTACTGAGTGATAGCCCTAGCCAGCTTCCTCAACAGTTTAGTTTTGATGATGGTAGTGATAGACATTCTTATATGTAGGACTGTAGTTGTACATGACAGCTCCCAAGGCTTTTAGCACTACCTGTAAATCACAGGCTCCACCACAGTTACATAGTCATGCAGTTGTGTCAGATGTGTGAATCTTAGCATAGAGGTGATAGCTGCTTTAAATCAGTTTCTTGAAAGTATAATCTTTTTTCATTCTATGGCACAAGAAGTATAGACACTGTAGTTATACCATATACCTGTGAATGTTAAACGTTTTATTTATTGTTGTTTGTACATGCAGAGCCTGCTTGGAAAATTTAGCCAGAATATTCAACTATGAAATAATCACATATACTGCAGAAAGTGAAAAATCTATTCTTCTCAGACCCCTTTTTGCTCAGTACAGCAGTGCCCTCTGCAGTTTAAGTCTGTTCTCCATTTCTTACCTAACATCAGGCTGCAGCCACATCAGGCAGGGACATGTGTTCTGTGGCACTTCATGGTTTATCCAGCCTTAAGCTTGTACTTTGTCAGCTGTTTTGTAGAATAAGCTCACATTCAATAAGTGTTGGCATGGCTCTTCTGATTTCTGGATACAGTTATCTCACAACACACTTACCCACTAATCACTAATGTTGAATGAAATGTAATCAAGATATATCTCTGACTGCCAACCTAAAACAAGATGTCTCTTCTTAAACATTCACTCACTTGAAATTAATCACAAGATCACTGGTGAAGGCAAAGGCACTGTGCAGTTCTAAAAACTGCAAAAGAAAGGGTTGATGTAGGCCTCAGGATTAGCTGAAGTTTGATTCGTTATGACCATGATTGTATGTAAGGAGATGTGTTCTTGTGTTTTATTATATATGTTTGAGTTTAAATGAGTTGCATTGTGTGTCCCCTTATGTCCCTGCTCCTTGGTGTGATTGCGTGGTGTCTGTTTCTTTGTGCATGTGTGCTTCGACTCCTTTGTGTGTGTGTGTGTATGTGTGTGTGTTTATCAGATTGTGGGGAATGGAAGTGAGCAGCAGCTCCAGAGGGAGTTAGAGGATGTCCTCATGGACCCGTCGGTAGCTGACACTGGGCTCGGACCGGAAACCGGAATGGACAACCTTGGTGGGGGCGACCGTTGCCTCCTTCCCACTACAGCGTCACCTGTACCGCCAGGCTCTGACCCTCTGAGCGCACCGCCACCCAAGTTGGAGATGGTGCTTCCTGTTCAGACGGCTCAGGAGAGTGAGCTGAATGAGAGGTCGTACCGAGGTGAGCCATGATGTGATTTTTCTTTTGTGATCTGCCTCACACAATGGCATTTATCTTCAGCTTTATATGTGATTTTAAGAGTAATATCACAAAAGCACCCAGGTTTTTAAATCATATATTTTAAGTACTCCCACATCCCTCATTCCTTGTTTTATCCTTGCAGCAGAGGACTGTTGCCATTTCTTGTCATATACTTTGTACCCTCTCTAACTGACATGACTGTTTTCCTTCTCACTTGTCTTCCTAAATTCCATATTCAAGTCTTACTTCATGGGACAGTTTTGTTTTTATTTAACTACACAATGAATATAGAAATCATAAAATAATTATTTTCATTCCCTTCCTTACTTTTATTTTCATCTTTTCATTGCCACTTTGCAGCAGATGAATCATCATCAGAGGGCAGTCCTAGCAGTCCCATTCCAGACGAGGACAGCGTTGTGTTCAGCCAGCTGACTTATCTGGGGTGTGCATCGGTCAACGCCCCCCGCAGTGAGGTGGAGGCTCTCCGTATGATGAGTATCCTCAGAGGGCAGTGCCAGCTACCCCTGGATGTCACACTGTCTGTGCCAGGCGTTTCTGAGGGCACTGTCAGGTAAGAAGAACATATAGAAAAACAGTTCCAGATCTACAGTGTGCTACCTACTGTTAGATATGTGCGTGTGCAGCATGCATATTTGGGTTCAAATGGTCACGTCATACACACAATACACATTTACAAAAATCGCTGGGTAGTGGCAGATTTTAAGATATCAAACAACATATTTATTGATATTTTAACAGGTTGTTGGACCCCAACAATGGTACAGAGATTGCCAACTACCCTATTTACAAGATTCTGTTCTGTGTGCGGGGTCATGATGGCACACCAGAGAGCGACTGCTTTGCCTTCACCGAGAGCCACTACAATGCTGAGATCTTCAGGATCCATGTGTTCCGCTGCCAAATCCAAGAGGCGGTGAGGATTCAGTGATTGGTTGTTGGTTAACTTCTGTTTAACTATGTTTTCTGAAATCTCATCGAACACAAACCCTGATAGACACACACACAAAAGTAAAGTTAAAAGTAATGTTGCTGCTATTCAGATAGAGAACCAGAGGGGGAGCAAAAGTTCCTTGTATAAATTTTCAGCTTTTTTTTCCCCACACTTTTTCTGTCTCGTTCACTCACATACATATACATATGTACACACTCATATGGCCAGCAGTATTCTAGTTGACCTTGCCTTACATTGTTGATCTCCCTGTAACACATCCCTCAGGATTCAGTGTCAGTGTGGGTGGCTCCTCAGAGCTCCCCAAGGGATTATGTCATGCACTGCAGGCTATCCTGCAATGCACATGGACACCACACACAAACACAAAGTACACAGAATCCCCCAAGCCAACTTATAGGAAGAAAGAGGAAGTGTCATTGCTTATATACAGCTGGTTTGCCAGAAATATTAAAGAAGAGAATAGGGAATCCACTAGTGAAACTGGGTTAAAATACTGCTTCAATGTTCAGTGACCTGATTTCTCCCTCATAGAAGCACTCTCCTTCAATGTCACTAAGCGCTCCCAGACAGACGCTACTTTATCACTCCGTCATCATCCAACTATCCAGTTTCCCAGACTCCCACCCGTAACACACATGCTTGCACTAAAACACTAATGCATATTCACACACAGATAATCCCTAATAGGAATTCAACTCTTTATCTAACCAAGCAACCAGACATCTCTGTCTCCGGCTTTCTCTTCCTTCTCTTCTTCTTCTCTTCTACCCTCCATCTCTTCCTTCCAGTCTCCCAGCAACAAACCAATTTACACTGCCTCCAGCTTTTCTTTTCTTTTTCTTTTTTTTTGGCCCCTCATTCGCACTATTAGACTGAAGTGAGTCAGCCCATCAGTTGCCTCCTCCTTCAGGAAAAAAACGCTCCAGTCATATGCCTCATATCAACCTCAAATCTCCCAAGACCTCTTAAACAATTGCATTTATCCACCAAAGTGTTTTTATTTATTTATTTGTAAATCTATTTTTTGAACACCTAAAAAAAAACAAAAAGAAACTTTCTCAATCAATTCTGAAGTAACCTTGTGGCAGTCAATCACAGTTGGACTCAAGCTATGTACTGTTTTATTTGCCACAGCTGTCTCATTTGCTTTAAGCAAGTGATCCAATTATGTAGTCAAATTGTGAAGAGCATCTGAAGCATTATTACCCATAATGCCAAAAATATGGCAATTTTGTTAGAGAAATAACTTGAGGCTAATTCATTTCCTTCTTTTATGAAAATTACTATTTTAAGTACTTTCAGGTTTTGTAATCATTAAATGTTTGTTTTTTGATTTTTTTTTTCTTAATAGACTTGCGGATTTTGAATAGAACTGTTCATACATTAAGTAAACCACCTCCTCCGTCCTACTCCGGCTCCTGTGTGCCAGACCTCCTAGTCAGGCCCCAAGGCTAGTTTGTAACAATTCCCAGTCTCCTGGTGTTGATGGTGATGCAGAGCCCCGCTGAGTCTCATGCCCAACACCTCCTCTTTTCTTTGCCCATAAACTTATTGCTCCAGTCCAGAGATGTACATCTTGTGCTGTGTGATTCAAATCAGTACAGCTTCAATAGATTTGTTTTCCTTAAGCAATTTGGGCTCAAATTAAATCACACATTTAGAGAGACACACAAAAATTGGGCTTTGACAAATGGATACAGATTGTTGCCGTGACATCAGTTATGAACATAAAGATAATTTTTCTGTGGAAGAAATAATAGTAAAAATAGTGTTACAGGACACTTAACAAATTCCAGATCTTTAAAGGCTACAGCTTTTTAGATTTGGTATCATTTCAAATCTAACTCACCTTATGTAATTATATTTCATAAGAGATTTGAGAGTAAAAACATTTTGTTTGATATATTTTAAAATGTTTGCATAGAAGTACAAAAGAGACCAGCAACAGAACCTTTGAACAAAACTCCAGCAGTTGAGATACAACTTTAAACAAAAACTGTATTTTTAAACACTTTTTAACACACTAAAACAACTCTACTTGTCTCCAAAAAATGTGTTTGACAAGTTTTTCTTGTTTATCTATTGTGGGATAGATAGGTAATAGACAGTTTACCTGAAAAAAAAAAAAAAAAACATCAGAAAGACAGAATTGCAGAATCGTTCTCCTCTTATGAGAGAAGCACTCAATACCAGTTTAAATTGCTTGTGCAGATTGATAGTTTTGCAGCACAGCTGTCTATGTCCCGATAGAGCTGCTCGCCACTGCACACAAAGAATAAAAAGGCTGTTTGTAGACATTCAAAACTAGTTTTGGCTCTAGCTTTGATTGGAATACAGAACAACAATTCCTTTGTGTTAAATGTCATAATTTCATCCATACAGGGGGTGACCCCCATCTAACTCTGCTCATCCTCCATCTCTTACATCCAACCCCCTGTTGTTTCTGAAAAAATAAGCCCCCCTGCAACATCCTTCTACTGTATCAGGAACATAACAAAGGCTTTGTGTAGGAGAGGTTAGAAGCTGCTTTATACTTTGGCTTTGAAAAAAGAGCGTTCTTATTTATTGATAACAGCAGTTTCCTCACACCATCTCTCAGTCACTAATGCCGCCCCCCCACCCCCCAAAGCTCCACTGTTTACCAGCATCACAGATGATCCAAAACCACTGTGCTATGGGCCTGTGTTTGAGGGAGAGCTCTGTTTATTATCACACACACACACGTCTGTTAAGTAATAATCAAAAATGAAATAAAAGACCTTTTTCTTGGCTAAATGCAAAGCTCGCAAATCTAAAGTCTTATGAGTGGAAAAGTATGTTTAGTGAATGTAAATAAATCATTACCACCCAGTTTTCCACACTTGGCAGTCTGTAGCTGCCCTCCCTCCCCCAACTCTGCTCCTCTTAGGGGTTGGAGATTTAGCAGAACCCTGCAGTCTCTGGTTGGAGTGAGTTGTTGCTGTTTAATGTTAATAGAAAAAGTCCTTCCAAGCTTAGATTCACAGGCAAATATGAATCATTATGTTGATTAAAACTCAGAATGGTTAATAGTTTGGAGGGTCGACAGTCAGTAGACTTGTGGGTCATTAGGTTAGCTGTTTAGTGCCCCATAACACAAAATGACAGTAATAGATCTGCAGAGGCTTGATTGATTTTTTAAATCAATAGTAATGACCCACTGATTACTTTGTATGGTGCAGATTTTTTGGCTTACAAAACTCAACTTTGTAGTCCACAAGACATTTCAGCTGCAGGAGCTGCTAAACCTTGTGCCAAAGCCAAATAAAATATACTACAGTATTTTTGCCTTGTGATTCCATATGTTATCTCTTCTATGTTATCTCGTAGCTGTTCTGTTCAGAATTTCTGCTCTAAAAGTTAAATTGTGTCTACATCTTAAGGAACCAGAGGGGGGTGGGTGCCATTGTAATTTCTACTTTTTGTTGAATAGAGGCAAGTAAAGGTTAATTATTGGGTGTAGGGAATGTGTTACTCTGAGCAATGCATTTGACATATTGAAAGGGGACAAGTGCGTTTTTTATTTTTCAAAATTACCTGGTAAATAACATGAGCGCAACACGTTCTGTATTTGATTGGATAAATGCGCCACTACTATCCTCTATGGTTTCAACAGTATAGATAAACAGCATTTTTTTTTATGAGAATAACATAGGTTTGTTCATTTTGATGTCATTATGTTTCTGAGAGAGATCGTAGCAAACCCAAAAGAATTAACTGCAAGTGATAGCTTACACAAAATCATAGTGTTTAATTCCTCCTCTTATTTATGTGTGAGAAAGAGAGAAAGTAAGTGTAAGTGCAGTTTATCACAACAGTTTTACAGCCTTTTGTCATTTTTAGCATGTTTGGGTTGGAATCTTTTTAGCGCATGACTGTAGAACTTTATGACGTTATTTATGTGTATAAATTCTTTGCACAGTATTTTGCAAAGTTTATTAGTTTGTTAGCCCTCCCCATTATAGTGGAATAATTTTCTGTTCATTATAAAGTGTTTGGTATGTGTTTACCCCTCTCTCTCTGCAGGTCAGTAGGATACTGTACAGCTTTGCCACAGCGTTTCGGCGGTCAGCTAAGAAGGCAGTTCTGTCATCTCAGCAGGCTGCTCCGCTAACCCCTGACAGTGACTTGTTTACCTTCACCGTCAGCCTGGAGATCAAGGAAGATGACGGCAAGGGTACCTTCAGGTGGGACACACACATTACGTATTTCGTGTAGAGCATGATGTCAATGTTTATGTTGCTTAAACAGCTGCTTTGGAGTTACACAGGAATTTTCTGCGCAGCGTACTGTTTTCAGAGAAGAACAAACTTAATGGACTGTACATGTGGGCATATTAATATACTACTAATATATACAGGTCATACCATATACTTATATATACAGTACATACTATATACTTAAAGAGCGTTGAATGAAAAATGGCTACCAAATGACCAGAGTTTCTCACGAGATAACCTATGTCTCACACATAAATACAGGAACATGCAGCCCTACTTTTAGGGATTAAGTGTTGTTCCAAGTGAGCAGACTTTTGGGTGACCCAGTTCCAAAAGTCATAAACCTTTCCGGGGTTGACAGCATGCAGAGTAAATGCTGCCCCTGAGGGAAGCATCATTTAATTACTTTACATACATAAAGAGCATGCCAGTAAATTTAATGGGAAAATTATACATTTATTATTCTAAACTGTGAAATTGTAAAAATATCACTATGACGGTCACGGTAGATTATAGTTTATAGTTATAGTTATAGATTATACAGCTTCTATTAACTTCACACACTTTTTTCAAACATTGATAAGAGAACATAACAGAAGGTTCCTGTTTGCTCTATTCAGCCCATCTTCCCTGACCTTTTTTTATTTTGTTTTCCCATATTACTGAGTCACTTCCGTGTGTTCACAAACAAGCTCAGACACTCAGCTTCTTTGCAAAACAAAAAAACAAAACAAAACAAAAAAAAGCTTGTGATTATTTTTAGCCAGCACATATTTCCTCCTCATTAGGTCTTTGGTCGTTGATTATTTTTAGTTTGCTGACTTCCAAGCAAACAGCTTTCACGTGCAAGTACCCATGTGCTGTTTTTGTGTGTAATTAATTTTCCTTTGCAAATAAGATATGGAATGCTTCATTCAAATTCTATAAAAATACTGTATTATATTTGTAAAATACAATTGAAATAGAATTAGCAGTATTTTAATATTTCCTTTAAAAGGGCACAAACAAGCCTCTTTATCTGTAGTCAGAAGACCTATTTACAGTGGAAAACCATGATTCAGTCCGATAGTCCAGTTGACTAAGCTCTATCTGGTACATAAAGTCCCTACTCACCAAAAAGGTTTTTGGGATCTGAACACTGACTGAAATCATGATGGGTTCCAAATGTTTGCAGTAGACTTCAGATTGATTGATGTTTTTTTTTTTTTTTTTTTTTTAAACTCAAGATATTCTTTTCTTTAGGGTTTCTTCAGTATTTCCTCAGGAATTTGTGTCAGCGAGGGTTTATTCAGAGCAAGAAAAGAACCAGGACCAGAGCAAAAAATTATTTCTGTGCACACTTTTTATTATGATAAATGGGTCTGTTCTAAACATGAGCTATGTCTTTGTATTTATCAGATTGATTGACTGATGATAGAGTCCACAGATGGGTTGTTTAACAGAAAAAACATTATTTACCTTAATTCTCTTTGTATCTCTTATGACTTTACTAAACATTTGGTTAATGTTATGTCTTGTTTTTTCTTGTTTGTTCATATTCAGTGCTGTAGCAAAAGACAAGGACAAGCAGAGCTTCAAGCTGCGGGCAGGAATGGACAAGAAAATAGTCATTTATGTCCAGCAGACCTCCAATAAGGAACTAGCCATTGAGAGGTAAAATAAAGCACATACACTCAAAACAGTCATACACACACACACACACACACACACACACACACACATACACACACACACACACACACACAACATCTTCAGAGTAACATCCTTAAAGGTACTAGATTACTATACAGTACCATAGGGTTTTTTTTTTTTTTTGATGTGTTATTATTTTGATAAGTTATCACATCCAGTAAGTGATGACACATTAAAATGCATTTCCAAGCCCTTGTTTTCAGTACTTTTCATATGTTTCTTTTCATCAACTGAGAAATCTTTTTGGTATGTATTCAGCACTGCTTTCAAAAGATTTATGACAGACAACACCTAAGACAAAATATATATCACTAAACATGATAAAAGCATGCATAAAGTAGAGAGTGATGTTAACCGAGGGAATGGAGGGCTGACGGAGATCCCGCTATTCGCTATAGTCATTTGCTAAAAATAAGACCAGATGTCGACAAGAAAGGAATAACTCAGCTATAAGGCACCGGTGAACATCTTTACATCCGTTTGTCGGTCCACTGTCAGGTTTTAAGTGTTCCGGCACAGTTGTAAGATGGTGATTGATGTGAGTCTGTCCCAGAGGCTCCTCATTTCCCACAGTTTAATAAATCTGCTGAAATTTAAACATTCCATCAACTTTTTTGTGAACTTCCATTTTCACAGTGGTTTGTTATTGTTTGATGAACCCAGAGAAGGTGTGGATTGAAGTGCTGTGTTAATAATCTCCATGTTCTGGTCTGTGTTAGGGGATCAGTCCAGGAAGCTATTTCCAGTAACATATGTGGTGTTTTACAACTGGTTTTACTCTATAGAGAGATTTATTGTTCTGTCCCTAGTTCCCGCTCTTTTTTTCTCCCTCTCTTTTTTTTCTTAAGTAATCCTTTTCATTTCACTTCTCTCTCTCTCTCCTGCTCTCTCCCACACCCCTCTGTGTATGTGTGTGTCCTTATGTGTGCATTTATTTGCTTGTTTACTTGTGTGTGTCTCTTCTCCAGGTGTTTTGGTCTCTTGCTCAGCCCAGGGAAAAATGTGAAGAACAGCGACATGCACCTGCTGGACCTGGTGGGTGGCTGCTTTCATATGTGTATGTCTGCATCGTTTTATATTGTTGAGTGTGAGTGTGTTTTGTTAACTTCCTCCCAACTTGTGCCCCTTCAGGAGTCAATGGGAAAGAGCTCCGACGGGAAGTCTTACATCATCACAGGAAGCTGGAACCCCAACACGCCTCAGTTTCAGGCTGTGAATGAGGAAACGCCCAAAGGTAATGGCCAAAAATCAGTCAAAAATTCAAATAAAACAGAATGATTTCCAGCATGTATTATTTCCTTGGTTTATATTGTATTGAATAAGTGGTTGTTTAGTCACTCATGTTTTCACACCAATATTTGACACATATCCAAGTGTTTTCCACTGGTTTCACACAGTAAATCATCAAATCAAGCTGCAAAGGAGCAGTTAATGGTAAAATTATGGCTACTTTAAATAGGCATGGAAACTGTACTCAATAACCTTGCATGCAACACAGTGTTTGCATATGAATATTACTGGAAAATTAGTAATGACAGAAAGACAAGCACATCAGTTGACTCAGGCACTGACATTGTTCCATCCTTATGCCACATGCAGTACCTCCTGCACCACAAATCCAACTTTTAACACAATAAGTCAAACTCCAGTGTTTTCATAAATTAGCCAGTAATGGTTTTTGATTAACAGAGGTGAATCGCTCATGGGGATAACAATTTAGCTGTTTTTCTTGTTTTTCTAGATAAATTCATGTACATGACGACAGCAGTGGACCTGGTGATTACAGAGGTAGAGGAGCCGGTCCGTTTCCTGCTGGAGACGAGGGTCAGAGTGTGCTCCCCAAATGACAGACTGTTCTGGCCCTTCAGCAAGCGTAGCTACACTGAGACCTTCTACCTTAAACTACGCCAGGTATGTCAAGTCTTGGCTCATTTTTTTCCATCCGTGATCAATTCAGTTCAAGCGACGGTTGCTGTGAATTGCAAAACAATCAGTTGTTAATACACTAGGGGTTTGTCACACTTGAGAAGAAATTTATCAGATGTTTACTCCTAATTAGAGAATGGTCTCTCGACACTTTTTCCCGTAGTTTATTTTATGTGTTCTCTCTTCAGATGGAGCGTAAGGAGCGTAAGAGTCCTGCTTCTGACACACTTTATGAGGTGGTGAGTTTGGAAAGCGAGACTGAGAGAGAGAAACGGAAGACCACGGCTAGTCCCGGCATCCTGCCCACCGGGCCTGGTACCATGGTTCCGTCACCACCTGAAGATGATGAGGAGGAAGGTGATTGGATACTGTCCTACTTTTTTGCTGAATCACTGCTTCTCTGACTTTGTTGAGTTAAAGTCACAGAATATAGGGAGATAGAAGAAAAATCACATTGCTGATATTGCAATGCCAATAATTTCTTTATATAAGCCATATGAAAATATTCTTCACAAATATGACCACGTAGAGCCACAGAAGAAGGCTGACTAGCACAACCATATGAAAATAGTTTTAACTTTTTGAACCATTTACTGTATTCAATCATGTCAGACACAAACAGCTTTAAAGCAGACACTCAACTGGCAAGAAAATATAAATTATGGTTTGCTTTTACTCAAGAGCACTGAATTATTGCAGTGTCTTTGGTCAGAACTGACTTCATTCAGACGCAAGCACCTCTAACACACAATAATAAAAGTAGTACTGACCAGCACCATGATTTCAAATAAGGTTTACCAGCATGTACTTTATCTGAATTACACTACATTCTTCCCGATATTTAGCGCTTAAGCATTTTCAGCTTTTGACTCACCCAGATACTTAGATACTTTTAGGCAGAGTATCACATATACTCTGCCTAAAATTTTAAAACTCCTGAGTCCTGTGGGGCTCTACCAGAAATAGGCTTGTGGTCCATAGGACTCTGAATCCCGTGGGAGATGAGACACTGTGTTATAGAACTGTTTGTACTGTATCCTCACAAAGTACTTAGCTAGCAGTGGTGTGTGTGTGTCTTTTGTATTTTTGTGTGAATGAAGAGCATAATTGAGGTACTTTCTGTATTGGTCTTAGTCTTTGGTCTGCTGGCCGATTTGGTACAATTTGGTCTAACTTTTTGGACCTTAGATGCCATTTTGTATAAATAGTAGTTTTTCAGCTGATGCAATGTGAAGTTGGAATAAAAGATCAAACAATTTGTTTAGATCCTAAAATTCCACATCTATGCACTTATTCACTGTGTATGAGTAAATGCAAGACAACACAATATACAGAATACAACATCACAAAACATCAAACCAGAGGATCCATATAACGATAACTCCAATGTGCAGAAAGTTTGATTGATTACACAAAATACCAAGCTCTTTGAGTTAAGAAACATCCATACTATGTTCTCACATTCATTCACATTAATCATTTTCATTTTACATGCATGAGCTTTGATTAATTGTACATAATCTGGAGTGGCTAAACACATAAAATGGAAAGGGACGATGATAGATCACACTTGTTCTATCTCTCTCTGTGTGTCCAGATAATGATGAGCCGTTGCTCAGTGGATCAGGTGATGTTTCCAAGGAGTGTGCTGAGAAGATCCTGGAAACCTGGGGAGACTTGTTATCCAAGTGGTAAGGCTTTGTTCCCTTGTTCACTCTGTCCTTCCCGTTCTATCGCTGTTGTATTAAGGGGGTGCACGCACGCACACACATAGTTTGTTTTTGTGTGTGGGGTTTAGCAGATGTGCTGTTTGTCAGGCAGGAGTTCTTGATAAGCAGCTTATTAAGATGGCTTCCCTCTCCCATTACTGCATTTGTTTTTAATCAAAAGCTTGTGATGAACTGAATAGAAACTGTCTGGACTTTAATTAGCTGCAAGTTAAGCCCCCCCACACACACGGGCACTGCACAGCATGCTTCTCTCTTTCTCTGTCTGTGCTCATGTATGTTTCTCTCAAGAGAACAGTAAAATATGTACAACACATACACTATATTTAACCCAAATAATAGTTTAATAGTATAATATACATCTGTTTTTTTTCTTCATTACTGACTTAATTTGTATGATGCCCTTTGTTTGACATTACACCATTAAAACATTTTGTAATATTTTGGAGGTACTTGTCTCACTTCTCTGAAAAAAATAATACCTAAATAAAGAGAAAAATCATAAGACTAGCCTGTCATAATACCAGGCTTTGTGTGTGTGATTGGTGATTTTGTGTGTGTGAGCAAGAGAGCGTGTGTTGTGGCATTGTGGGATGCAGTGCTCAGGGAGCACAGAGAGGCAAATCACAGAAAGCCCTTTACAATCTTATGCCCCCAAGGACCAGGCCTGGCATTACTTACGTCACATGCACACACACACACACACACACACACATGCATGCACACACACATACACAGTATACTTTTGTTTCCCCTCTTAGTCTCTGCAGTAAATGCCATGTATTGCATAACCTAACGCTCAGAACAAATAAACAAAACAAACTGAGAAAATAAGAGAGGGATGAATTAAGAAAGGGGGAAAAAAAGTGAGAGAATCATCAGGGATTCGGGGATTTTCTGTCGGCTCCAGTCAGGCGATAGTTGGTAGGTACAGCTGTGCCTCTAAGTTTACCTTCTTCTCCTCCCCCGTATCTCTAACTCTGCCTCTGTTACTCACTAGTGAGCTGGCAGGTGCCTGAGTTCATTTAAAGCTGCATACATTGTATACATAATATACACTGAAATGGAGTGTTTCCCCAACAGATTTAACGTTTAAATGTGAAGATGAGGAAGGAAGGAAAGCAATTGAAATCTCTCTCTATATACTGTAGCTGTAATTTTGTGTTGGCTTATTTTCTTGTATTGTCTATTGTTTTCCCATCCTGCTAAAAATAAGTCAGGCAAAATAAGGCAATTCTAATGTCAGGGGAAAAAGGTGAAAAAGAATTTCATGGATAGATTAAGTATCGCGCATTTTCTGTACAAAAATAACACATATTTTACTTTCTGTAACAGTGACATTTGAGTCCTTGATTGATTGTATCCCTTGTGGGATGCTTGGCTGGAACTTTTGAAAGACTGCTATACATGTAAATCATTATACTTGTGGTATTAGGTGCTATAACTCTGCACTGTCATGGTTCTGCCCCAGCAGGCCATCTGTAAAGATGATAATAGTCATTTTTAGACACAACCTAATGCCAATGAAAACATTTTTTTGAGTAGATATTGCAGGTGTGCACAGAAGATTGCAGCTGCACAACAGCATGTAATGAGGGAGTCAGCAGTGTACCATAGTTTGAAGATTGATTGAATAAGCAACATTGAATAAAGTTAAAATTAGTATGTCTTTGATAAAATGCAATGGCTGACTCTCCTCTCCTCTCCTCAGGCATATGAACTTATCAGTGCGTCCCAGGCAGCTGCCAGCCTTGGTGCGGAGTGGCATCCCCGAGGCCCTTCGTGGGGAGGTGTGGCAGCTCCTGGCAGGCTGCCATAACAATGATCACCAGGTAGAGGAATACCGCACTCTCATTACAAAGGTAAGGCCACACAAAACTCTTGTCTTTGTTAAGATGATCAGGACAAACCAAATCCCCACAATCCCCTAATGTTGGTGGTGTAGTGATTGGAAAAGCTGACCCCCAACGGGATGACTCAGGCCTTTAATTTTAGGATGCATCAGCAAGCTGTCAACATCACCTCTGATGATTTCTAAATCTTTGTCCAGACATAAGCCATTACTGAGATAGACTTTTTATCTGTAACACTTTAGTCCTGGTTGTTTTTACACTTAGTTTTATTTTAGTCTCTTTAACCAACACATTTTGTTCAAACAGATGTGAGTTCTTTTTTGGTTTGGTTTTTGGTTTCTGCTGGCCAGAGTCTGTGTATTACTGTTAATGTCCTTGGCAACAGTTTTGGTTCAGTTTTACGTCTTTGAAAGTACACCTCAGGGGCCACTGTTTCATAAGTTTCCCTCTCATGTGCTCCAAACTTGTGATGGCAGCCACTGCTGCCCTGTAGATCATGCCAACAGATTTCTTGGGGCATTATGCAAGTGAAAGGTTTATACACTTTCTTTCACAAAAGATATTTATGTTTAATGGTTAAGGTAAAAGTATTAAGTTTGTCTAATAACCCATTGTGAGTTTGTGACTCACTAATTAAAACCATCGTTTTTTAACCTGTACTCAGTTCATAAAAGTTAAAAAATCTGTGTCACTACCTCTGCATAAGTGGAGAAATCAGAGCTGTAAAAGTGACGAGAAAAGGCAGAGAATTCAGAAGACATGACCTGGCTTTGTATTATATTCAGTTTTACGACTTCAATCTGGATGTGGGCCAGACATTGCCTGTATTAAGCTACATACAATGGTTGTTCTGTGATCAGAAAGGACTATTTAATTATTACTATCTAACTGTGATGATTTAAATTGGGATACTTTTAACATTAGGTTCGCTTCGCCTTAGTATTGCCTCTGCCTGTATGCCTTTTTCTACAAACCTGTGTTTGTATGTGTGGTTAAAAATAGCGGTAGTTTTTTAGTTTCATTTTATCAGAGAATCATGGTGTGCTTCTCTGTGTGGGCATGTGTTTAAGGATCGGAGGTGACTTAGCCCTGCTGTGGATGGTTAGCCCCCCTTGTGCACTGAGAACAATGTGTTATTCTGTGTAATCTTATTCACGGCCACAGTTCTGTCCACTGTTCTTATGTAAAGGCAACATCCCTGGGCAGCAAGCTGGGTCCCAGGTGGTGACAAGATGTTGGTCTTGCCCTTTCCTCCCCTCTGCTCTCCTCCCCCACTCTCATTTTCTTCACTGTCCCTGACCACATTTCCCTCCTCCCTTTCCTTTCTCCTTTGCTCTTTTCCTATCTCTGCCTTTACACTCTTTCTTTAATCATGCTCTCATTTACATTTACCTGTACTGATTTGGATGCTTAAAAAATTTAAGAGGGTCAACTCAAATAGACGTTTTACTCCAAAATAATATGGATGCCAGGCTGTTTTTCCCATTAAAATGAATGGTATGAATGGAATCTCAACTTTCACTCAGACAACAATAACAATGGATCAGAACGCCACTGCATTGATATCCACTGGACAGAAAGTTGGATAGGAATTTATTGCAGAAGCACTAAAGCATTCCTGGTTTGTACATCAGCCAACAAACACACAGAGAAGTGTGGAGAGCACGTGCAGCTTTATCTGACTCTGACAGGCAATTTGACTTTTATTTAGTCTCTTTATAAGGAAGCTGAATGAGTTAGCCAAGAGCAGTTACAGGCCAGAAAGATTATATGAAATATCTTATGGAACACAACAAAGTGTGCACAGAATTAGTCAAAGAGTATTGAAATGCATTGCATAACAGTACTCTGCATATTATATGTATTAATTAAGAAAGAATTTTCATTCACATTCATGTTTCTGTTGTTACTGGTACTAATTAAAGCTTATTTTCTCATGTACAGATTCATTCTTTCCCCTCTCAGCCCTGTTTTAAAATGTGTACATACCATCCTTGTGTGCCAGCTCCTAATTTGTTTTGTGCGCTTTCTGTATTCAGCCTGTGTTTTTTTGTGTCTCTTTGTGCTGTATTGCAATGTATGGACATCATGTCCTAGCCAATGCCATCTTTTGTGCCCTAATTCTATCTGAACTTGGTGTTCATCCACAAATCTGAATACAGGGCATTGATGGAATAGCAAACCGGGTTGTAGGTCATAGCTATTTGAACCTTTCCTTCTCGGTGGAGCCTTAATTAACTGATAGCAGGGACCAGGCTGCCAAGTACTGGGAGTACCAGTCTAAATTAAAATGCTGACTAATTAACACTCCACCAGTAACCAATAAAGTCATTAGGCTGTTTTAGCCATGGCCTACATTTTGCATTAGCTCCATACATTATAGTAAGAACAGACCAGTCACTGACAGAGTGACTAAATCTGGTAAACTGATAAATGGTTTTGGCAACGCACTGGTCCAGTGCCAGCTGATTTTAATCAGGAGGATGTTACGACATATTGGCAGGCAACATTTTTGTGCTGTGCTGAGGGGGGGTAACTCTGTGAATATAACACAGCATGACAGTCAACACATATTTATCAGCATAATCTTACTCTTAATGTACCAGTAAATTGTTGTTCAGCCTTTAAAAAAAATGACATGGTTTGTAATTGTAATTTTTTGCAATAAGATGTAATTTGGTGGTAATAATTGAGATAATATTAGGCCATGGATATTATAGTGTTAAAAGGTTTGTGTTCTGTGGTGTACTGGCAGTTCACCTGGTTAAGCACATACCACTAATCAGGCCAGGGCCATTAGCTGCATGTCATCCCTTCTCTCCTCTGCCTATCCTGTCTCCACACTAACAATAAAGGCTAAATGCCTGAAAAATATATTTTTTTATAAAAGAGTGTGGCACAAGCAGATCACCCACTTAAATTCATAATCAGGAGTGACAGGGATTGTTTAGGAATAGATGAATCACAGACAGATTGTGCCAACTTGAGGGTGTCTCTAAAGTTATGTAATTATGATGTTGTTTGTGGGTTGTTTGTTTTTTTTTAATTATGTTGTTTTCTCATGGAGGAGCAACAAATGTTGACAGGACTGGTGGTTGGCACAGTGTGGGCACATTTACTGTTACTCACTATAAGGGGAGTAAAATGTTGCTCTCTTTAGAGTAGTAACAATAACATGAATTACCTGTTTATTAGGTACGCATGCACAGTGTCAGACAGTGTCCGAGGTGATGATCAAAGTGTATGGCCATTTTTTAGATAGTAGTTGTTTTTTATGTTCTGGTCCTCGTTTACCTACACAAGGGGGACGGTATGTTAGAATTCTCTTAAGGTGTGTATATGAACATACATGCACACATTTATGTGTGTAACATACACACAAAAAGACCAGATAAATACAGGCCTGGTACCCAGAACTGCTGTGCCAGCCTCTTGTGAAGAGCAAAAAACAAGCACTCATAACTACCTGTCTGCCTGTCTCAGTCTGACCCACATAATGACCTGTCTGCTTGCCTCTGTCTATCTGTCTGTCTTTGTAATCATTTTATTTGTGTACGCCTGACTCTTACTCTCTCTGACTTCTACCTAGACCTGTTTGTGCTCCTGTCAAGTCATGTGTCTTTGTGCCTCTCTCTCTGTCTGCCTGCTCATTTGTGTTTTGTCACACTGACTGCTTGCGTTTTTCTCTCCCTTCTTCTGCTGTCTTAGCGGTCCAACGTGTCTGCTTCCTTTCTTTTTTTGTGTGACTGTATGCCTGCCTCTCTCTCTGTCCCATAGGTTTATGTTATGTGTGCTTTGCTGCTCAGCCTTCTGCTAGGCAGAGATGGAAATACTTTCAGATTTGCTTTATCCGGCTTTGAAACCACTTTCCCATATCAGAAAGTACACAGTGAATGCCAGAAGGTTCAGACAGTCAGATCAAAGAATTTTAGAACAATTTTTTTCAGTTGAATGTGAGCAGGCTTCATTTTTCTTGGAATTTTGTGTCATCCTCCTACAGTTATGTGTTTGTTTCTGTCTGCAACTACTTAACAAGTCTCACCACCCTTGCCTTGTGTTGGTATTATTTTCTGCAATAGCTCTAGGCTCATCATACAGAGATAAACATCATTAATTCACGGATATAAATAATAGTGTATTAGCAGTCCAGTTCTTTGAAATTCTTCTCATCCCTACTCCTACCAGGCATTTCTCTGATTAATAAAGACCCCAAACAGGACATCAGCTGACCAGCTCTTTTTGTGTTTTTGTTATATCATGTTGATAGAAAAGTTGGCACCTAGCGACTGCTTATTTTTATATTTATACAGAAACAGAACAGAATTATTAGGATTATGAGCCACCAGCTGGGTGGTGGTGGATGGTGGGTATTAGTAATAATCAGATAAGAGTCATCCAGTTTGTCAGTTGCAAGTGAACCATTTTATTCTTTTAATAGTGACTAGTGTAGCTTGTCAACAGAAAATGTGTTTCAATTTTGGCAATTTATTAATTTTTTGTCATTTAAGTTAAACATTTGCCAATATTCTACAGATTGATCATAAGTAGTATTAAGCATTAATTCACTCCACTTTTATATGAACAGTAACAAGCTCTTGTAAGCATTAGCTTTTATATTTCCCCTATAACCAGTCATGCTGTACCAGAGTTTAGGGCCATTGTGTTGTTGCCAGGTTTGTTTCAGCTACTGGAGGCCTGTCCTTGAGAGAATGCCAAACTGTGAGGAAGCATAAGTTAGACAGCTAACAGGACTGTGTTGTGCTCAGCTTGGCAACCAGGTGACAGTACATTACGCTCTTCCCCCTTCTTCATTTTCACAGCTCTCTTTTCTCCTCTCGTTGTTTTGTTCTCGCTATCTTGCATTTCTTTCTCTCCTCCACCTCTTCCTCCTCTCATCTTTGGTGAGCTCCACGTTTCCTTTTGACTCTCTTCCTCATCCTTCTCTCCCATTCCTCTTCTTTCCAACCCTTTTCATCGTACTGTCGTCTATTTTTAGCTCCTCGTGTGGTGGGCAGAGGAGGTGCGTGAAAGCATGGGGGTGTGTCTGGATTGCGGGGGAGAAAGGTGCAGGCTGGTGTGTGTGTGTGTGTGTGTGTGTGTGTGTGTGTGTGTGTGCATGTGTGCACGCAGCTGTGTGGGTATGTTTGGGTCTCCATCACGCTACACCAAATTGCCCTGCACGAGGCAAACTCTGCAGTCTTCAGAAAGTCATTAGGATAAGGATGTAGACCATGCAGCACTAAATCTGACAGTGATTACTACCCACTGAGTTTCTAATTTTAGTACAGGATTCTGAGTAATTAAATGTAATCATCACATCATCTGATCTAAAAATAACGCAGTAATTATTCTAGCACAGATTCAATGGGCTCTTCACAGAAGGGCTGACGGGGACTTGCCAGTGCAAATTTAAAACAGTGGAATAAAAAGTGTTCAACCGAGTTCTAACCAGACCTTTAGAGCCACACAATAAAAAGCTGGCTGTTGATATTGCTGGGAGGGAGATTTAAAAAAAATGTCTGGTGAGGTCATGCTACCAGGGTATAGCTGACTGTATCAAAGCTTGAGGTGCAGCATCTGCTGATGCATGCAAAATCAGGAGCAGGTGCATATCTGTTTAGAGCTCTCAGGCCAAATAGACAGACGGACATGTACACACACAGAAATACATGGACAGAGTTACAGTTCAAATGCAAACATTCTGCTTCATGATAAGTATAAATACAAAGTGAAAATGTTTAGATTTTACAAAAATTCTCTCTCTAGCCTTTTCAGAGGCACAAGTTAGATAGAAAACAAAACAAACAAACAAACAAACAAAACAAATAAATAAATGTAATTATATACATTACGTAAGTACCATTGTTAGACAAGGTTTACATTGTAAGAGGCACAAGAAGTGCATGTGCGTGTGTGTATGTGTAAGCGTGTGGACATTTTTGAATGTGATGATATTTCACAAACACATTCATGCTGTATGAATAGTATTATTGTTGTTAATTTTCTCCATGTAGTTACATGGGTCAGGGAAAGGTTTTCGATCACAAAGTTCTTGTGATACTCCAGTCATTATCTATAAGCTTTGATGCAAATATCTTAAATAACTATAATGCACCTTTCAAGCTCTCCTTGCTTCCTGACCCTGTTGCTAATTTTATAATTACTTGCTGTGTTAATGAATCAGCTGCTAATTAGACACAGGCCATGAGCACAAATTAAATTATTTGTGCTGTGCTTTCGTGTATGACTGTGACAAAACTTGTAAAAATCAATTTATTGCATTAAGTTTTTTTCAGTGAACAGGAGAGTACCATCACAGTTGCAGTTAAGGCTTCCTTAGTAAAGTAGAGAAAATATAACACATACAACTTAATGGATTCTTTCACTAGAGATTAAAGACCATTTGTAAAATAACAGACTTCATAACACAGTTCTATCCCATGACTGTGCTTTTTATATATAAAAGCTAATTTTAAACCTACACACAGAAGAGCAGATGTAACGTATGCACAGCCTACAGCATATACAGTATGTACAGTAGTTTCAGCATGGTAGGATGCACAGAGCTGTAGGGGGACCCGCTGTCCTGTACTGCATGTCCTAGGTTTACAATCAGATTAATAATAGGAATGTTTCCTGTAAACTGCACCCAGGCATGTACTTATTGTTTCACTACTAAACAACTTTGTGTCTAGATTTTTATGGCTCAAAATATCAAAACTGTCTCAAAAAAACAGTCAATTTTAAAAGGGCTGGGTTAACACTGACTGATATTACAGATTTTTGAATCCTGGGTAATAATGAGAAGTGTGTGACACACACACACACACACACACACACACATATAAACAAAACAAATACAAAAAAAACAGGGAGGAGTGAGAGGGTGGGGGAAGGAGGCAGCCTTGTGCCCTTGCAGTTGATCATTGGTTGGAGCCACAGGGAAGGGGAGGGGCCTCAGTGCCACTGTTTCTGTAGAGAGAGGCAGAGGGAGCGAGAAAGAGTGAGACAGAGAGACAGCCAAGGAGGATAAATGAACACTGGGGGTTCTCCCAGCATCGGTATGCCTGCCTACCTCATTTCCACTCCAGACATAGTTGCTGCTTCTCTGGATAGAAAATAACAGCTGAGGTGTGTTTGTATGTGGGTGTGTGTGTTTTAAACATCAGACACCCCACGCACTCCCTTTATCCTCTCACCTCACAGCAGTCTGCTGTGATCTTACTGCGAAGGACCAGACAGAAACTGAGACAAGAGCAAGCGGACCTGGAAGAGTGGTGAGAAGAGGGTAAAGGGGCAGCAAGGAAGAAGAGGGAAAAAGGAGAAGCAGGACAGCAGCGGAGTTACAGGACAGGAAAAAAAGAAGAAATCATGCTTAATGTCTCCTTCCCTCAGTTTATGTATACAGTGATTACACAATAATGTCTTTTCACTGGAAGCTGTGTTTGTGACTCCGTGGACTACAGACAGATATCTAGTCCGTGCTCTCTGCAGCTGCAGCAGATGTTGAAGACATCTCTGGCTTTATAGGGAGCGCAGGCATTTCAGGCATAGATTGGACTGGAATTCCTTTAAACAAAGTCACATTTCTTTCTATTTTTTCCTTTTTGTGCCTTCAGCTGGGAAGTTTGCTTTACTGGAACAAAAAGAAGACAAGAAACGCACATATTTCTTTTTGTGTGTTTATCTGTTTTTACCTGGTGGTTTTATCCTTGTGTAAAACCACAACTGCCTGCGCTGAGGACGCAACAAGGGAGCTTCCTTACCTTTCTCTGTCCTTTCCATCCCTCCTGTTTTTGAAATGGCAGATGGCAGCTGTCTCATCGTGGAACCGCAGCATGGAGCCTCTCATTTGGACTGAAACCACACGGTGACTTTCAGAACCGGCCAGCTACCTGACAAAATAGTGGGTTCTTGGGTTCACTGTAACCTTGAAGGGCCCCTCAGACACGTATTGCTGCCCAAGATGATGAATTCCTCCCTGGATCCACTGAACCAGAGCTCTGCTGGCCTGTCAAACTTATCTGTTCCCTTCTGCCTTCTTGAGATAGGCTATTCCCAAATTTTCTCCACCTGCCTCCTCGAAGTGTCCATCATTCTTCTCCTCACCATTCTCATTATTTCCGGTAACCTGGTGGTGATTTTTGTGTTTCACTGTGCCCCCTTGCTTAGCCAGCACACCACTAGTGCTTTCATCCAGACTATGGCGTATGCTGATCTGCTGGTGGGGGTCAGCTGCCTGTTCCCCTCCCTGTCCCTCCTCCACCACCTGCAGGGCCTAGACCCCAAACTTACCTGCCAGGTGTTTGGCTACATGGTGTCTGTTTTGAAGTCAGTTTCAATGGCGTCATTAGCATGTGTAAGTGTAGACCGCTACATTGCCATCACGCGACCTCTGACTTACGCGTCCTTGGTAACGCCTTGCCGAGTGCGCTGCTGCATTGTTCTAATATGGTTGTACTCTGCTCTGGTGTTTCTCCCATCTTTTCTCGGGTGGGGGAAACCTGGTTACCATGGCGATGTGGTGGAGTGGTGCGCACTTCAGTGGAGGACTAGTCCAGCTTTCACAACCTTTATTGTTGCGCTGCTCTACGCCCCAGCTGCTCTCACTGTCTGCTTTACCTACGCCAATATCTTCAAGATCTGCCAACAGCACACCAGGGAGATCAGTGAGCGGCACGCACGTTACCGACCCCAACAGCTGCAGGGCCCGGGACTGACAGTGGGATCTGTGGTCAAGGACAGCAGCGCAGCAGAACAAGGGCAGTTGCCCCACTTGTCCCAACCACAGAAACCCCAACACCACCAACCACAGTATCAGCAGCCTACATCAACATACCCAGACAAGCGATATGCTATGGTACTGTTCCGCATCACAAGCGTGTTTTATATCCTCTGGTTGCCCTACATTCTCTACTTTCTGTTGGAGAGCGGAGGGATCTACCACCACCCGGCAGCCTCGTTCCTCACCACATGGCTGGCCATCAGCAACAGTTTCTGTAACTGTCTCATCTACAGCCTGTCCAACTCTGCCTTCAGGAAGGGCCTCAAACGCCTCTGCTCCTTCTGTTTACAGCGCAGTGGCAGTGGCTTTGGGGTTAGGAACACCAAAAAGGCTTTCGTTGGCTCTGTCGAAAAGGGATGCGCAGGGCCGGGGTATAGATATGGCCATGGGGAAATAG
This sequence comes from Lates calcarifer, assembly GCF_001640805.2. Lineage (NCBI taxonomy): Eukaryota > Metazoa > Chordata > Actinopteri > Centropomidae > Lates > Lates calcarifer. The sequence goes on along the minus strand of NC_066841.1, from coordinate 9,116,590 downwards.
GAATTGGCACAACATGTCATGTGTAGTGTACACTCAGAGGAAAACCCTTGTGCCAAATTGGCATTTGAACTTTTTAAAAAAGATGCCTGATGTGATTGCTGTAAAATGTCTCTGTTAAGCTGTAATGTGCTGTGAAGAGATGGAGCGAGGCGTCGATCTGCCACTGCTGTTTGTCGCGTTTGGAGGTTACTTGGGCGTCCTCTCTGCATACGCCACAGCTGGCAAAGACAGAGAAAGGGAGTCAAGAGCAAAACACTGAAGGATAGAGAGGCCCAAATAGCCCACAGAGTGTTTTAAACTGCTCAGAGAAACCCAGCATACTATGTATGGACAGGGGTGATAAATGAAAGGGCTTGGAAAGGAGAAGAAAAAGGTGTCTGAAAATCTCTGGAGGAGTGAACTCTTTTGAGATTCAACAACATTTTTATCAATAACTTTTCTTTTATGGGAAGTGAATCCTTAACTTATTTTGCCAAAATGATAAATCGTCACAAGGAAACTGTTCTGAGAAGCATGTGAAACAGAGTGACCTTCGTTTGTTACCAGATTAACAGCACAGTATGTGCTAAATGCAAAAAATGAAAATGAATGCAAATGGAAGACTGCTGTGATTTAGTAATGTAGGTCTGAGGTGAACTGCCAGTGGCAAGCTGTTTAAACATGTATTTACATGGTCTTAACCCCTCAGTATTTACAAGTAAGAGTGAAAAAGAAATGGAAATAAATGAAGCAGGTCTAGACCTAGTTTGTTTGCATTGATTGAACTGATCATGGTTTCTCTGCTTTGAGGCATCTATTCCTGGACTTTGAATTTTAGATTATTTATTGATGTTGTTATATAAGATAAAAAAATATGTCTTTAACTAAGTTGTAGGTTCACACATTGAGCCTGCTGTTTGTAACATAAGACATGGGATGCTACCCAGCTTTGGTGTACGACTGTTAACCTGACAAAAATCAGACATAATTATCAGTTTGTTTTCCAATGATTTTTTAAAAAATCTTTGTCATTCATTGCACCTTTATTGTTTGGATTATGTAACTAAAATAAGTTTAGTTACATAATCCAAACAATAAAGGTATATACATATCTGTGTTCAAGGCAAAGCAAGACCAAGAAAGGATGTATTTTTACACTTATTGTACACTGATCTTTGGTACACTATTGGGCTGATTTTAGGTTTCTTTTTTTGTTTGTTTGTTTGTTTTTTTTACTAGATTTTTGACCGAAGATAAAATGTTTAGCATAGATGGATGACCCTTGATCTGTGATCCTTACCCCTTGTCTTTGGGAGTGGTTGAGAGGAACAGTTGAGAGAAGCTGTAAATGTGCAATTGTAGAAATTTCACATTTATATAATCTTGCAGGCTTTACTGTGACTGCATTATTGTGCCAGCATTTGAGGACTAGTGCATGCACACACATGAACACAGGGGGATCACACGTAAACAGAAACAAATAGCTCATTCACTCTGCTGGCAGGCTAACCTCTGTGCAGCACCATGAAGAGGGAATGACCCCTCATCTCCCTGGGAATTGCATTTGCCTGTGAGTGTGTATGTCTGCATCGATGTGCATGCACATGTCTGTTTCCATCATCTTGTTCCCATGTGTAGCTTTATGATCCCTTTTCACTCTAACTTGATATTTAATACAAACTAATCGAGTCCAATAGTAAGCCAAAATTAATCAAAGTGTACACACTGTGTCATGAACTGAAAATTCTTTCTATTTTGAACCATGGAGACTCATTTCACGGTTTCTTTAGGTGCAGATATTCTAGCTTTATATACCTTATCTAATCTTACCAAAGAAAGTTCAACAGATAATCTTGGACCATGATTTTTTTTTCTCCTAAATATATAATATATGAAAATTTAGTAAAATACAAGCAGGTTTTACACAAAGTTTGTGTAGGTTCACTGCACTATGTTGGCTCAGTGATGCCTTGTATGCATGAATATGACTGTTTTTTAGTATGTAGCGATATATTGTTGCCTTGATATACAAATGAAAATGAGCTGTGGGGAAAGTATTTTCCTTAAACGGCTAGGGAGGGCTCAATTTAGAGACATGCAACTGTTTTTAGAGGGAATGACACAGACTGGCAATTGTACGCATTTTTAAAAAAGTGACTGTTAATTCAGCAAAAGTTCATAATTTGTAGTTATCATTCCTCTCTTCTGTAAAACTGAAAATAACCAGGAGCAAACACATGTGTATTTGTTCATGTGTGTATAGGTGTGTATGAGTGTGTGTGTGTGCAGGTATGTTAGGATGTGACCATTGGCTGAATTGGACTGTTGAAGGTATTCTAGGGTGCTAACAAAGTTATCACCTTTCATTGCTTTATTAGCTGTGCATCACTTCCCTCAAGTATTTTACTGTACTTTGTGAGTGTCTGTGAGTATGATGTACAATAGTGGTAGATAGATCCACATTTGTCTTTAAGTATTTTGGCTGTCATCTGTGAAGCATTGCCAAATATTGTAATCTTTCCTTTTTTTGTACTTTCTTTTGTTCAGAGATGGCGTGTACAGAAATTGTGTGTACAGAAGAGGCGTATTGAATGTCTAACTGTCAAACTACACAAATTTATTTTTGTAAAATTACTTTGTTTTTGTCTGCTGTGAAGTGAGACATGTTGCGGACTCTAAGTAGGTTCAGCAGCATGCTTACTTATTGAAATGATTGAAGTTGTGTCTTTATGAAGATGCATTTTATTTTACTTGGACAGCTTCTGTTAAGATGTCTCTACTGTCTTTAGGAATTTGAAAGATTGAATTTGAGATAAAAAATTCTCTACTAAAAATACACTATATCCTACAGCAGTTAATGGTACAATTTAGGGCAAAGAGTCTTGGGAAATTATTATGCCAAAACATGCTCACATTAGCGGTCACACACATTCCCTTTTTCCTGTGGGAAAACAATTGGCTCTCATGTTCTCAAGGGAACGACACTCTGGTAGTGGCTGTGTTGAGGTAAAGTGCCATGTTGGGTAGGATTAGGGAAAAGAGGTTATTTGAACACTCAGGCTGGGCTAGGAGGCCATTTGCTGGTTAAATGCAGCCATCTGCTATGAGAGAGGTTGGTGTGCAGTAATGAGTGAGTGCATACCACAAAAACTACTCTGTAATAATCTGTAAAACACTGCAGATAGTTAAATTGATATTTAGATATAAAACATATAAAAATATGCAAAGAAGGAGGGTTAAAATGTTAATTACTTTCATATCATATTATCCTTAATTTTAATGCCTTTACAAGAAACATTAGAGGATGACTGCTGCTTATTCATCTTTCTCTTCTTCTGACATCGTATGTGGTTGGCACATAGCTTTAGGTGTATCACCACTTTCCAGACTGGGACTACCCAAATGTGTGTGTCTTGGGAACAAGTGGAGACCTTATGTAGCAAATGAAGTCACATACTGAATCTGTGACTCAGGGTAAACAAAAGTGTAGTATTTGTATCTGTATTTTATCTAAATACAAAACACACAAAATTGTTACATGTAATGGGGCCTTGATAATATATATTAATAATAATAACCCATAAAATCAATTTTTATCATGAACATATTGTCCTTCTCTTGAAAGAACAATATGTTCTCTCAGGAGAAGTTGAGAAAAAATGTTTTGTAATTAACAACAAAAGTGTTTTTACACCAACTCAGTTCTGGTTGGCTATTGTATCTCTATTGTATCAACCTCACTCTAATAGTGCACTTTAATGCACACACACACACACACACACACACACACACAGATGCCCATGCAGTGGTATTTCCTTATCTGTCTTTTAATCTGTATCAGACTTTCTTCTTTGTGTTTTCATAAGGCTCTGAATAGACCACACCAGACCCAAATAATGGCTCATGACCCAGCTGTTATGAGTAACAGATTATTATCAAATAAAGATGAGATTGACCACTGTAACAAAACCTTGGTGTGGAAATGTTTCAGAAGATTCAGGAATTTCTCTGGAACTGATTCTACATTTTGTATTTGCCCACACTGAAGGCTGGAAATTGCTCACAGTGAACAATGGGGTATTTGTAAGTCTCTGATTGAGAAAATGAAGCCATTACCGTGTTAGATGATGTCATATTTTATACGTAAAAGGTGTTGACTTTGTGACAAGGTTTTTGTAAGATGGCTGCTTTTATAGATTGAGAATGTTGGGATATTGTTTATGGTCTAACATGTTTAATTTTGCTTTCATTGAAGGTGAGTCTCTGTGACTAAGACACTTTTCATTAGATGATGCTTTGTAGGTGACAAACCTATATGGTAATGTAAGATGTACATGTTGTGTATCTGTACTGAGCAAATAAATGTATGTTATCTCAATGTATTCAAACCTTCTTGTACTAATTACTTTTCTATGCTAGAATCAGGGATGTTTAACATAATTGTGTCAGTGTGTGTGTGTGTGTGTGTGTGTGTGTGTGTGTGTGTGTGTGTGAGTGTGTGAGTGAAAGAGAGATAGAAAGCATGAGAGCATGAAGTGCATATTTTTCCTTTCATTGTCAGTTCTCTACCTTTCTACGGGTTGAGAGGTTTCATGTCATTAGTAATCACCACTCAAGTACATTAACACATATTCAGTATTATTTGTGACAAATATCACAGAGCTTTAGAAGAAAGCAGACCCAAAGCACAGTTATAATTAGTGAGGTGGAAGGCTGCTGGCTGAAGATCAAGTAGTTCAGTTGATAATAAAAGTAATTGCTCTGTTATTTCACATTCTACATTACTTTCACACAGAATTTCCCATCGTTGCCAAGTTGTGAATGCCTCACGTTGATCGCTAACAGATAAAAAATAAATTGTCGCTGGGTTTACATGCTGTAAAAGGACTGTAATACAGCAGCACCACATGGTCCTGTTATGATTTACATTGCTTCTTCCCCTGTCTGTCATCTCTGCTCTGATCAGATTTAGATTTTGCCTTTTCTCCTTGTGCTGAAGCAGCACACCAGTGCACAAATGGCACAAAAAGTAGGGCATGAGACAGACGATTAAGATTTAATGATGGACGACGCTAAGGTGAGGAAACAGCGCTGCCGGTAGCTTAAGCATCTGTCTGTTACAGATCATTATAAATGAAAGACAGAGAAAATCACTGAATTTAACAAATTAATATTTGCTTTATTGAAAAGGAATTCAAAATTTCACCTGTCTTCTTCTGTGTTTATGATGAAAGCATCTGTCAAAGGTCTACTAATTACTTACAAAGCATTAAGTTACTGTCACTGCTTTGATTTCAGTGAAATCTAGCACTCAGGGTTATTTGGGTTGGAAAGCAAGGTTTTTATCGACCTTAATAAATACCACTCACTGTTCTCTTGGCATCTCAGCAGGGTCCTTTAGGAGCAGAGAAAGAATAACAGAATGACATGTCAGCCATTGTGTTGAGTCAGAGAAAATCAGGGACATAAACAATAGAGGGCTAGCTACTCAGCCTTCCCACGGAAGCCCTACTCTGTTACTTTATTCCAGCTTTAGACATACACACACACACACACACACACACACACACACACACACACCACACACACACACACACACACACACACTGAAGTTCTGCCATACCCCAGTGAAGTGTTTTTATTATAGGTCTGTTAAAAGAACATGTTTTGCCCCTTGACTTTCATTGAGTTCATAGATGCTCTTTGATTTCCCTACAGTACTACTCTGGCTGTTACTTGTCATGGACAGTTGACAGTGCTACGGATATTCAGAGCATTTGTCAGGACACTGACAGAAACAGAGTGAGGAGCATGAGTAGATGTAGCTGTTGGTTTCTTGCCTGCCATACCTGTCACTTTATTTGCTGTTGACTGTAATGTGAATAAAGGGAATTTTTGACAGGATGTGAGACTGTTGGCTTTTGACTATTCGTAGAGATCCATGGTTCAGAAATGAAATGTCTTTACAGCATTGAGTCTCATATGGTATTATGGCTTGTATGGCCTCTTTGAAGTTCTGAATCCTTGCTGGACATTTAACAGTTAAAGGACTATTTTGACATTTTGCTTTCTTACCTAGAATTGGATAATGTCCATGCGCCTCAAGTATGGAGCTTGGGCAATTAGCTTAGGGAAAGGGCTAGCGTAGCTCTGTCCAAAATACAAAAATACATCTCTTGGCATCTTTAAAGCTCTCTAATTATCATATTTCTTTGTGAATGACAGGAGAGTGCAGTGACTTCCTGGAGCAATGGAGATTCCAGGTAGTCACTGTGCCTGTCCACTGGTCACCAAGAAATAGTTGTGCATGTAACTTTCTTCAAAACCACGTTTTTTCCAGACTTTGTATTAAGCGAGGCTAAGCTCCTCCTGGCTGTAGCTCATCGCTTACCATATAGACATGAGATTGGCATTGATAGAAAGCAAATGTTGAACCTGTAAGTGTTTACAATATACTCTGAGCATACAGATGGACAGGGCAGAAGTGCAATAAGCAGCAAAAGTGGTTTCAGAATCTGTTGTAGCTTACTCGATCCACAGCGATAGATCTTATTTGATTTGAAGCTTTACTAGAATTTATGTTATCACTTTTGTCTTTCACTATCTTTTTTTACAGTTACATAGAAATACACTCCTCTTAGCATTATCTTTCTCTTCCTGCTTTTTGCCTTTTCTTTATTGCTTTAACTTTCACACTTCCGTCCACTTCCATGAGACACTGGATTTGTTTTCTCTCCCCACTCACGCTACCCTCATTCCGAACCTCTCATTAACCGAACAGACAGACACACAGAGAGGAAGCTAATTGGCCATGGTCTTTGTACATGCTCTCACCACTTCAGATAAATATGGCTAAGTGGTGCTTGTAAAAACATGGATCCTTATCATTCACTGAGAGACTGTAGCACGATGTAATGGGCCCTTCACACTGGATGCAGTAACTCCACCCCAGCGCTCTAAAATGCATCGATACCAATGGCTTTCACTGTGAACAGATTTCTGGAGTGCACCCTTTTAAGCAGGCCTTGTGGCCTTTTTCAACTTGGTTGAATGTTACTGTTGTGGTGTTGTGGTGAAGCCCTCCAGTGTCTGTTTGGAAAAATGTTTTGTAATCTGCCAGAGAAGACGGAATATAAAAGAAATATTATTCAGAGTGTCTTAGAAGTTGAATTACAGTGTGATTTTAGAAATGAGTCTGTGATAGAAAGGCTTTCTCTTGAAATAAGAGGTCGGGTTTGGATGTTTATGAAAATGTAGTTAACCAACCTGCTCTCAGATCACTGGATGGAATATGCCACGTGTCATATTGAATGGTGCAATACCATATATATTGAACACCAACTGCTGAGGAGCTCTACTCTGACAAGAATCACTCTAACAGTCAGCATTACTCAAACTTCCCAAAGCATTGCATACACACACAGACATGCAGTAACTATGACTTATTGGGTGTGGTGGAAGTTGAGGAATGAACTTAAAAAAAGACCACTGTTGTTGGTCTCTGATCCCCATTAGCTTGCTTTGTTTTAGTATTCCTTTCTTCCTGCATTTCTTCTTATACTTGCATTATTTTTGTTTCACTCTCTTCCTCTGTGGAAGTTGGAACAGAGACCTTGGGAAAAGGAGAGGGAAGGGCTTGATGGGTAACAGACCCAAGAGAGTATAATTAGCTACAAAGTGAACAAGAGAGATTTGAAATTTACACCTACTTTCACCATGGGGTCGTGGGATAGTGTTGCAAGTAGGAATTTTAATGGGAAGCTTCATTCCTACAAAAGACTTTGAGCAAGGCAGTGTGAACAGTAACTGAATATCCTAACCTGTATCTGCGTAATTTTATGCATTGCACTGCTGCTACACGATTGGCTGATTGAATAATTGCACGAATGAGCAGGCATGGAGGAGTTCCTAAGAAAGTGCCTGCTGAGCAGGTATGAAGACATCTTTAAATGTGTCTTTGATTTGTCATGTAATGGCCACGGTGTCTTTGAGTAGCATTACTTATTTAGAAGCTGTTTGTTCCAAATACACTGATCATCAATAATGAAATGAGGTGTGATTAATCTTTGAAAAGCAGGGCTAGTTTGGAGTATTTACTGATGTGTGTGTGTGTGTGTGTGTGTGTGTGTGTGTGTGTGTGTGTGTGTTTTTGTGGTGCTCTGTCATCACAGTGAAGGGATATCCTAGAGAAGTATGCTGCCCCGGGCTTGTATATGCATTGTATGCAGTTGGGATTGTAGTCATGCCTCTGTACTTCTAGCAGTGTATCCTGACCCTGAACAATCTCATCTGAGCTTGTGAAGTATAGTCTCCCACAGCCACTAGCAGGGCTATACACTCTTAGTCTTGTTTTTTGTTTTTTTCCCCTACCAGTGGCATTATTTAGCTGCAATGAGATCACATCAGTTTCCTTGAAAAAAGAGAGCACATGCACAAAACAAAACCCTGCTTGTGTAGAAATATTTTTTCCCCTGTGCATACACTTTTATTCACACCATCACCCATCTCCTGCTCTCTGTCCTAGTCATACATCTGTTCCACCCTAGAGACAAAAGGTCTTAGAGTTGATTTATTCTATTATAATTCAGATCAGTGATAGCAGCAGATGTAACAGTGAAAGGTAAACAACCCTCTGCTTGGTGTTGTATAGTCTGTATTTATTTTTTCTATCAAATGACCTCCCTGTTGAATCACTTGGAATTAGGGAATTATATCAGAGATTTTCCCAGTACCCAGTGTAAAGATGTCCAGTGTGTCATAAGTAAATTGTATGATAACCTTCCTGCTGCTGGTAATGAAGAATTTGTCAGTGTGCTATTTGCTCCACTAAACACTCTCCTATTGAATCAAGATGATAAAAAATATGAATCTCTCTGTTTTCTGTTACATGATGCATTCATTCTATTTTCCTTTTTCCTTCTCTTACTCTTTACTATTTGTCAGAGTTGTGGTATTACTGGTAGCAGATAGTGTTATCTATTTAAGCTTTAGCAACATAAGAATTACTTGTAATTTACTAAAATGGATTAAAATCAGAACTTAACTGAAGTGAACAGACAAATTGTGAGACAGGGAGATTTGTACAGTCTGTGCTGTGGAAGAGAACACTCTGTGCCACCAGTAATTCCTACCCCATACTGTAAATCTCAGCAACATATTGAAGAATACTGACCACTGCTGGATCCCTATGTAATTTTTGCTTCCTGGTAGATGTGTGTGGATTCTTAAGTGACAGAATCTCCACATCTTTGTCGTGCTCTGCTCACTTTTTTCTCTCACCTTGACCTTTTTCTCTCCTTCTGTCTCATTGTTAGGAGTCCCCCCAGGACAGTGCCATCACCAGAGACATTAACAGGACATTCCCAGCTCATGACTACTTCAAAGACACTGGAGGAGATGGACAAGACTCCCTCTACAAGATCTGCAAGGTGGGCGGCTAACACACATGCAAGTGGTTGTTTGAATGAAATTTTTAAAGAAGTGTAATAGTTTGTAGAGCAGAAAACAAATCAGCTACCTGTCCTCTCGTCTTCTCATATTCAGATTTAGCAATACAAAATGCATTATTATTTGTAATTGTCTTCAGTGAACCTTGTCACAATGTATGCAGTACGTAGAGAACGCAAAGTATAATTTTATTATATAAGAAAATAAAAATGTGAAACAGAAAAAAAAAGAATTTGCTGGAATTTTTACAACCCATCTGTCATGCTAAAAGAGCTGTGAATAATTAATATAGTTCATCCACTGTCATAACTGATTTGCGTGATTTATTATAGACAGTGTGGTCCTGACATGCGTTTATAATCTCATGATTGCTGATGATGACACAAAAATCCTCCTTCAGTTATACAGGTGAGACATAAGCAGTTGGTAGCTCTGGTGTTTTTGGGACCACTTGGAAATAACAGAAGTCTGCATCTGTGACACTGAATCACATGTTTCCTCATGATACAGTGTAATTACTATGTAAATGATTTGCTTCACATTAGGTCTGATAATAAAGTTTGTAGAGCAGTAGTGAGTCGCTAATACTAAACTGAACAGTTCATTAATTAACTGAACAGCCACTCTGTTTCTGGGTGGTTCAGTGAGTTCATAACTGTCACTCCCTGTCTAGAGAAGCAAAATAAGTTTCTAATCGAACAAACGCAAACACTCACACACACTAGAGTCCACTGTAATCAGTCCTGTAGCATAGCTGACTCACACACACAGTATACTCGAACCTCGCGAGAAATGCTTATTGATCGCAAAGTGCATGTGCTGTTTTCTCTCAAGGTGAACACGTGCCTGCACAGTTGATATACATACATTTCATCCTATAGTTCCATAAACCCACATAAGAAGCCTGGCTGCAGTGTGTGCACTGCTTTTTTTTCATTTTCATTTCATTCATTATGTATAACTCAGGTGAGGGCATCCATCTCCTCCCAGACAAGCACCTCCTCAGGTGTGGTTGAATAATTCAGTGGGCCCTCCCTTACCTCTGTGTGTGGATTGATCCACACTTTGTCTGTTTCACTTGTGCTCATTATTTGTGTTTGTAGCTCAGTAGGCCACTACAGCCCTTTTCCAAATTCTCTCCCCTCATATTTACTCCATTTCACATTGACCAACATTTCGTTTTTTCCATCCCTCACTCCAGTTCCTCCCTCCTTCTATATCTTCTGTTAATGTCTAATACCAGTACCTGACTCTTTACAATAAAGACAAGTGTGTTTGAAGACATACATCAACTAAAGAAAGGCCTCTGTAGCCAAACAAGTCTTCTCAATCTCTAAATCTGTACATTTTATTCTGATATGATGTCGGGTATGTTGTTTGTTTTTTTTGTTTTGTTTTTTGTTGCATGCTATTCTCCAGCTATTCTTTAATTTCTTTCTGCTTGATTTAAAGCTGTGTTACTCATGCAGTGGAACTTTAGCCATATGGACATCTTTCTTGCTACTTGTCAAATACAAGTTCAGTACTTACAGATGCTTAAGCTCTGAGAATGGTTTGCCAACTTTGTCTATCTTTTCAGATTACATTGCATCATTTAGCTGCTGATATCATCAATACTGTGAATACTGTGTAATAATTAAACCTTGGTGTGAATCACACCAATTACAGGTCTCAGTTACAAGGAGACAGCAATATTTGAACTATCTATTATACAGTTAATTTTTCATCATTCCACCCCTCCCTCCCAATTTATTTTTTAATTCACTGTTAAAACTTAATTGCTGACTGTGTGTCTTGTTTGTCTTTTTTGTCCTCTCCTTCAGGCTTACTCTGTTTACGATGAGGAGATTGGCTACTGCCAGGGACAGTCCTTCTTGGCTGCTGTGCTGCTGCTGCACGTGAGTTCACATATCAGCCTGGACCAGAAAAAAAATCAAAGCTTCTCAAACTATTTCAAGAGCAGAGAGAAACTGTTTTCATTTGACATCTGTATCTTTTTGACATCCTGCAATGCTGGAGAATTGGCCTGGCAATGAGACAATAAATATGATGCACTCTTACTGCAGAAAAGCAGAAAGGTTTCAGATGGAAGGTGGTGTCTTTGGGATAGTGACATTTTATATGTATGAATAATGTAGAATTTGTTCATGTTTATCTTCCACCCTAGAGTGGTTTGCTTTTAAGCATGCTTGCAGTCTGGGGACATGTCAATGCTGCCACCTAGTGGAGAAATAATGTCTGCGTCTTCTCAGAACCTTATATGGGGGAGATGTGTGTAGGAGAAATTTAAGGAGTTATTTTAAAATTCAACTCGGTTTATTTATTTACCCAGAAATTTTCCATGGTTTGTTCTGTTTTCCTCTGTGTGTGTGCTGTAAAGCACTTTGTATCATCTGTATTGTGTATTAAGTCCTGCTTTATTGTGTAGTGCTGTAAGGTTGACTTGTAATGGAGTGTCATCTGAAATTGGTACGATCAGTCTGTGAACTGGCAGGAGGTACTGATTACTATATCTCTTGGTCTTGTCCTTCAGATGCCAGAGGAGCAAGCTTTCAGCGTGCTGGTCAAGATCATGTTTGATTATGGGCTCAGGGACCTTTTCAAGCAGAACTTTGAAGATCTGCACTGCAAGTTCTTCCAGCTTGAGAGACTCATGCAGGTGTGTGTGTTGCATTTGTACATCTAGAGTGCCATAAGCAATGGTCGCGCCTGCTCCACTTCTCCTTTTCCCCAAATACAGTCTTTCTTTCTGTGTTTAACATTTTTCTTTCTTCTTCTCTATATTTCTCTCCACACACCTACTTTTCTGCCTCTGGTATCCTGTCTCTTTATATCTTACTACTCCTCTTTCTCTGACACTTTTTTCCTTTCTGTCTCTAACAGGAATACATACCAGACCTTTACAACCATTTCCTGAACGTGGGTCTGGAGGCTCACATGTATGCCTCTCAGTGGTTCCTCACCCTCTTCACAGCCAAGTTCCCTCTGTACATGGTCTTCCATATCATCGACCTGTTACTGTGTGAGGTTGGTAATAAAAGACAAACACACAGACTCAATACAACTTTTACTGACTTTCTTCTTACTTGCACACATTGTTGTGTACAGATTTAAATCTCAGTTTCAACCACTTGATTTATTTTTGGACACAATGTCCCATACTGATAGAAAAACCTGTTTTTAGAGATATGAAAAGTGACATAATAGCAATAAAACTGGAATCCAAAAGTAATCTTTAATATACCACTCCAAACTCAGAAACATCCTGTTTCTGTAGATTATCTGTGTGATGGCTCTCTACAAGTGGAGTGAGTGATTTTTTTTGCTGTGGAAAATTCAAGTACTGAAAACCCATAGGAACTGAAGTAATAAAGTCTGAAGTGTGAGAAGTATGAAATAAAAGACTTGTGGAACAATGAAGACTCTTCCAAGAGCTTCCTGACAGGCCAAACTCAGTAAAAAAGTTTATCCACTTGAAGGACTTGGGAAAAGAATTTCTTGTCTGATGAGACAAAAATAGTTTCTTGGCCTGAATGTCGAGCTCCACGTCGAGCATAAACCACGTCCTATTAATCACCTGAATAATGCTATTGCTATCTATGGTGATGCATGGTATGCCCAGCAGACAATGGACAGACTCAAATACAGAGGGGAAAACCTGCTTCAAATCACACAGAACCTCAAACTGAGGTGAAGATTGACCTTTCAGCATGGTGGTCCAAGCCAAGACAACTCGAGTGTCTCTGGATGTCTTTAAGTTGGCCAGCTCAAATCCTTGTGGAGAGCTCTTTAGTCCTCCCATTCCCACTCCCATTAAAATCTAAGCACTAAGAGACAGCCTGCAAGGAAGAGTGGGAGACACTGTGCATGCCCAAATATGCAAAGCAGGTATCAGCATACCATTGGCGACAGCTACAGCACTAACATAATGGGTCTGATTATATATGCAGTTTAGATATTTCTCTTTTCATTATGCCTCCATGCTGGCAACAGCCGTGGCTGGAGGCGTTATGTTTTCAGGTTGTCCGTCTCTCCATCCGTCATTCCATCTGTCTCAGTCTTGTGAACGCAATATCCCAGGAATGCCACAAGGGAATTTCTTCAGATTTTTTCAGAAGTGTTCACTTGGACTCAAGGATAAATTTATTAGAATGTGCAGATCAAAGGTGAAAGGTAAAGGTCACTGTGACCTCACCTCATAAGTCAAGAAAAAAATTTCACACAAATGTCTAATGGGATAAAGTGATGACATTAACAGTAACAGTTCTGCAAAAACACTTTTTTGGCCAGTACTTAGGAACACAAGGGGAGATTGTGACTATATTTCCTGTAGCTTCACTAGTTGGCGGAGGCATACAACTGTGAGGCAGTAAAGTATGTGGTAAAGTGTCTTTGTTGTTATTCAATGTTGTATGTTCATTGATGGCAAAACACATCTTAAAGTCAGTAACACAACAGAGCTATATGCACTGTTTGTGCACGCACTCCTGCACATGCACACACCCAAAATATAACTTTTTCTTTTTTACACATAAACCTGTATTTTTGTTTTAAGTTCTTTGATACATCAATAATTCAGCTCCTTAATACATTCTGAATGTCAAACTTTTTCTTTATTCTTAGGGCATCAGTGTGATCTTCAATGTAGCCTTGGCACTTCTGAAGGTAAGCTGGCTCGCGCAAAAACAGAAACATACAGCATGAGAAAGTCTAGCTTTGGAAAGATTTTACATGTCGGGGCATGGGAGTGGGTGCAGATACATGTGTGTCACCACACACTGTTCTGTGCTGAAAACAGGGCACATGTTTTTGTTGAAGATGAGTTTGGTCTTAAAGCTAGAGTTCAGTCAATGAAAAAAAAGTTCTTGCAGCACATTTTTTAGACTCAAGTTGATTCACTCACAAAGCTGTTATTTATCCTATCTAGTTAGTTTGTTTGTTCTTAATGAGCGATAACCATACTGCTTCAGATTAGAAAAAAAAATTCTCTGCTCAACAGATTTGGCTGGCTTGGATAAATTTGTTGCCTAATTTATTTTGTGTTCCTTTTTCCTCAGACATCAAAAGACGATCTGATCCAGGCAGACTTTGAGGGTGCACTCAAATTCTTTCGTGTCCCAGTTCCAAAGAGGTACCGCTCTGAGGAAAATGCAAAGAAACTGATGGAACTGGCCTGTAGCATGAAGGTGAGTGTAGAAGAAAATAGAACAGAGTCTCAGTTCACTATTACCATGCAGTAGCTGTAGCTGCATATTAGAGACACCTGAGACTTCAGGTTCAGCTCTGTATCAGTTTCAAAGTCTTTTTAAAAACCTTATTTTCAGTTTTAGTAAAAAATAGAAAGGTATGCAATTTCTTTATCTGGCACAAACAGTAATAGATGTGGAATATTAGAAATTTAAATAATTAATGACAAACTACATCAGCGTGTCTAATCATTAAATTGTAATTTTTTAAATTAAAGAAATGTTTATATAGAGAAAACCTTTATTGTAGCCCTGCAGTGCCACTTAACTACCAGTGGGGGCCGCTGTTGAACTTTAAGACAGAATTAATTCATGCAGCATATACACACACACACACACACACACACACACACACACACAAACCCACATACACACTTGTTCTCTCTTTCTGTCTCTGTCTCTTCAACACACATGCAGATATACACACACACACACACACCTGTGTCCTGACCTGTTTTGAAAAGTCTGGCCTAGTTTAGAGGGCCTGACTTTGAAGGTAACTTTCGGCAGAGATATTTATTAGCACAAACTCTGGAAAGGAGCCCACATGGAGAGAGATTTGAGCTTTTTGGTTCTCAGTTAGACAGGTGGGCAGCGGGGTGAGCCGCACAATGAGCTCCTCCAGCAGAGAAAAAACCAGTGGAGGTAAAAATCGAGCCAAGTCGATGAGCTGTGCGGTCTTGAAGATGTTTCAGTACTCATCTTAGAGGCATCAGTTCTGAACATAAATCATCAGTTTGGGCTCATGAAGTCTCTCAGATTGGAGGCAAACCTACTATTAAAACACAGGTTTTACACTTTGTGCCACTTTTGCTTCATTTGTCCTGTATGCTTAATTTAATCATTAATCTTCACCATGGTTGTATTTTAAAGTATGTTCTTACCCATTTGAATAAAACACCCTCATGTAGTTACACAGAAGTATGTCTACCCACCATTTACAGCATACAGCTTTAAGAAGTTATTTCCAGAACATTATTTGGCAAGACAAAATAATTCCAAGAAGTCATTTGACAAATTGACCTCAGTGAGTACTGTAATGTTGGAGCTGGAAATTAAATCTGAGTCAAGGTAGGCTAATCTGAAGCTTGGATGTCACTATAGGGGGATTTACTGACCAGATTACTGGTGTCCTCGTTGACTGATGATACTGATTGGACCACAAATCTCTCTGGGTTGCTAGGCGCTCTAACTTTATTCATTGTTTTAGCTCAGATTTGTCAGGTATACAGTCAGCGTCAGATTTCTCATAGTGCTTTTATGAACATGATTTAAGTTTTGGACTGTTACATTTAAATCACCTGCCTAGAGGGCGTACGCATGTACATTTTGATGCTAAAAAAAAAAATCACAAAATTGATAAAACTCAGGGTCAGGATTAGAGTGATCTTGTCTGAAGTATAGGAAAGGACAAGGTTGCTGTAAGGTTAAGGTATTAGTAAGATGGCTTATCTATTTCTTAACTGTAGTGCAGTGAGAGTAGTGGTGAGTGTCTGTGTGAGTTATAGTAGTTGATATTGGGGGGAAAAACTCTTAAAACTATGTCCTTTGTAATTGTGGTCAAAGGTCCTTAGAATTTTAATAGTTTTTAACTGAATATGAGACAAAACACGCTCATAAACGACAGTCAGGTCACAGAATTTATTCAGGAGGCAAACTTGGGGTCATTTATGTTGTCTCAGTGTATAGTTGTTACACCTACTTTGTCTTCTTGTCTGCCAACCTTTTGACTTCTAAAGCTGATATATGCAAATTGTCCAGGGAATTTAAATGAAAGTCATGAACACCTGCAGTTTTTTAAATTTTCTTGTCAGCTTTTTGTTTTAGTTTCTGCCTCTTCATGCCTACTTCATAGTGCTTTACTTTCTGGCTAGCACATATGGACATGTATGCAAAGGTGTATGTGGTTAACAGCTACATACAGTAACAGCTACATACAGCAACAGCTCCCCCGCCACTGTGTGAACTTTTGGCAGGATTTTCAAACAGTTGTTTTTTGTGTTGCAGAAACAGAGCAGAAGCAATGAAGCAAGCCTATAATAGGTTTTCAGTTCAGAAGAGCAGAAAGTGATCAGCAAATCACCTGAGAGAGAGCAGGTGGTTTCACAATATGTCTCTTCTAGTTCACAGTGTACATTCACACAACAATACTGATAGTGCTGCACGGGTAATTTGCAGATCTATAATTGATCCAAGCCTTGTGAGATGAGAAATATTTCATATCTATAAATTATGGCTGTACTTGAGAGCTGTGGATGCTCCGTGTTCCTAATTGCTTTTCTGAGTAGTAAGTTCAGCTGTCTGTCAAGGCAGTGAGAGAGAGAGAGAGAGAAAGAAGAACGAGAAAGGAGATGGAGGAGGCAAGTCCTGCCCTAAATGACCTCTTGTACTTTTTCTCTTCCTTTTGTCTGTCTCCCATTTACAGAGCAGAACGTGTGACCTAATACACTTAGAGCGCATACATACACACATGCAAATACACACTTTTAGCAGGACAACATGTGGGCCATGCTGTCCCAGTTCTGCCAGCATCATTAAGTGATGAGCTGTGGGAGCATTTGGATCATCAGATATGCTATAGTATAATACTAAACCTGAGACTGTAACACACACACACATGCAGGCAAGCACACATGCACTGCTTTGATGTTGCAGCTGTTAACTAGATGCATTAAAATCCACAGAAAGAACAAGCATGGTAGCTGTCTTTTAAAAAGGCCAATGTAAGGCAGCGGGCTGGGCACTGAAAGGCCCGTTGATGAGGTTGCCTAAATGCAGCTGTAGGCATGAATGTGACTGTGCATGTGTGTGTGTGTGTGTTTTTAAATGGGACACTGTTTTTGCTGTTTTGAGTGACCGGAGGTGTACTGCTGAACCTGAACTCTCTGTACTGAATGTTATGTTCATTGGATCAACAACAAGGCAATGAATAGTGTGAGCTGCTGAAATTTAGATTCACCCGCCTGCAGAAACTTTTCCTTCAGAAAACTGAACTGACACAAAAAGAGTAGTGTGTATTTGATTATACAGTGACTTCTCAACCAGGTGTTCAAGCTCATATACACATATATACTCATTTCAGGGAAGGCAGTGTTACATAGTGTTACAGCCTTATTTCAATATGCTATAATCTTTGATGTCTCCATATTGTAGTAGCTTTACCTTTTTTTGCACCAATCTAGAACTTTTTCAAACTCTGTACAAACTTTAAGTTGGTATATGTCACACTGAACTGTGTGGACTCTGATATCTTAGTGAACCGGCAGGCAGTAATCACTTCATATGCTCCATTACATCTTATTCAAATGCTACTGGACTAAAGAACACCACAGTCCAGCAAAGATTATAAATCTTGTGTCTTTGTTTACAGAAGATTGTTAAGACTCTTCTCTGGCAGCCACCTTAACTGCAAGAGCCAAAGACTAATGGGCTAGTTCTTATTTTCCATTCTTCATCATGTGTGTATTTGTGATTTTTCTTCAAATGCATGATGCAGTTGTTTCTCCTCCCTCTGCACGACAGATCAGCCAGAAGAAGCTGAAGAAATTTGAGAAGGAGTACCACACCATCAGGGAGCAGCAGGAGCAGCAGGAGGCCCCCATCGAGAGATATGAGGTAGACAAAGGCGCATGACGTTTACATGGGCACATAAAGCCAAAAAAAATCTAAATTAACATAAGCTTGACATTGAATTATACCATCAGAACCTGATCAGAAACCTGATCAAGAGAGGGAACCTCGGCATCCTTGTTCTTGTTGTTCCCTAACATCTTAAAGTGCTGTGCCAATTCTGTCAGTATCATAGCAAGTTCAGATAAAGGCAACCACTATTTATTATTACCTATTTCTATATCCAAAGTATTACAATCAATCTCAAAACAGTGTTACTATTTCATGGTATTGTTGTAATCTAAATAAGGTCGTGTCATTATAATGTTCAACTTGCCTCTGTTAATACAATTACATTGTTTTTTAAATTAAAGCTGCGTAAATCTATCTGTCAGTGTTAAAACAACCACCATATTCATAGTAAATCTATTTTATCTGCAGCAGGCCTCGACAGTCCTTGTTCTAGAAAGACAAACTACATGGCACTAAAAAAGCCATTAATTGTACACGCCATACATCATCTCAAGGGTAACGGGTTGGTTGTATATAGCACAAGATCATCAATTACGGCGACTGAACCTCTTCTGTGTTTGCTCTAAAAAATGCCATTTTTTGTATTTTTGTATTTTATGCACTCAACCATTAAAACACAGTATAAATGGTTTGGCCGGCCTGTCATAGTTTGATTATAAAAAGTATAATTTTATACTAATATGTGTATTTAATTTCTTTCAGACATTCCCCTCAATTTACCTTAATCCTATTATTAGCAAGCACTTTGGAGCATTAAAAACCTCACTTATCATTTATGTTTTCATATGTACAATATAATCATAGGGTCTACACTGTAGATAAGCAGGAACATGTCTCTCAAAACGTTGTTCTCTGAAATGAGGATGTGCATTGCGGAAGATAGATGTCATTCTAAATTAGAAAATTGTCTCACTATTTTTTTAAATTATGCCTTGAAGCAGGAACAACTCAAGATTCCATAATATGTATTCTTCCCCTGTTTGTCATCTGTGGGAAAATATTATATATACGTATATAACTGCCTGTTGCTGTTAAGCCCAGGTTAAGCCCAGTTAAACATTACTCTTACTGTGTAATTATGCTCTCACCTGATCACAGTTAATTTTTACACTCACACAGTCTCACTCTGTACAGTGTTGCATTACTTTGGAGACTACTGAGCCAGGAAGAGATGCTTACACATTCATTCGCAACTCTTCATGATTAACTCCTTTAACTCCCTGCTCTGCTGTCTCTTCACTGTCCTTCCTCTTTCATGTCCCTTCACTTCTCTCCGTCCATATGCTCTTCTGTTTTACTGTTTTCTTTTAATAATCTGTCCCTCCTGTTCTCTCCTTCCTCTTCTCCTTCTCTTCTCTGCGTCTCCCTTCCTGTATTCAGCGGGAGAACCGTCGTTTGCAAGAGGCTAACATGCGTTTGGAGCAGGAGAACGACGACCTGGCACACGAACTAGTCAGCAGCAAGATAGCCCTGCGCAAAGACCTCGACAACGTAAGTCAAAGAGAGAGAATACATTTGTGTAATTTTGTGACTGAGTGTGTGTTCACGAAGCTGACAAAGGCAAGTGTGCGGTTTATGTGGCAACAGTTGTGCAAGAACTGAGACAAACATGAAGGAGAGTGAAATCATAAGTGTGTTTGTGCAACAGAAACACATAATGTAGCAAAACTCTAATTTACACTGAACCTTGATTTACACTGTCTCAAAATGAGATTAGTGATTTGTGTGTGTGTGTGTGTGTGTGTGTGTGTAAGGCAGAGAAATATATGTTTGTGTGTATCATAGTTTGGCTTACCTTGAAAAAAGAGATGGTAGAGAGAAAACTAAGAGGAAAGTAGGGCAAGTCTAACTTTCAGTGACCTCGTCAACATTGGGTTATTTTGTGTGTGTGTATGTTTGTGTGTGTCAGGCTGAGGAAAAGGCAGATGCCCTGAATAAAGAGTTGCTGCTGACCAAACAGAAACTGGTGGACTCTGAGGACGAGAAGAGACGACTGGAGGAAGAGTCTGCACAGGTCAGAGCGATCCACTTTTGTCAAAATCCAAACTGAGCCTGAGCCCAGTTGATGTCTAAAATGTGTATTTTACTTCAAGCCTCATGTGGCACATGGGGATAGTAGGAGGGTTCTGTCCATGGGATGGGACAGAGGATCTCATGGACAGAACCTGCTGTTTGCAGGTTTGCATTCAACCCAAACACTGCAACTCCTGATTTTACTGGTGAGGTGTCTTTCTGTGGATGGTGTGTTAATGAGTCTGTTTACCTGCTGTGTTGTAAAAACACACAGACTCACGTCATGTGTTTTTTGGTCTATTGATTGATTATACTGTTTTGTAAAAACAAGGCTGTGATTTATATTTTTCCGAGGCAGCAGTGGTGATCATACTGTGACAGAAGCTACACACTTAAGTAAACCACTTCATTTTCACCATGTCTGTATGATTAAAAAGCTTATTTAATACACCTGTCAGTGTAATATAATTGGTAAAAAAAAGACTACATTCTAAACACTTTCAGGGCTTCCTCTGTTACTGTGTCATTTCCATAAAGACACATGCTCTCCACTTTCAAACTTTCAAAGTCAGAGGATGTCACTTCATCTTTGATGTTGATCCTCTTGAGTTCAATGAAGAATCCCTTCAAGGCAGATGACAGACCTGCTGCCCTGTGTTCCCATGTGTGTTCACCGCTGTCCTCCAAATGCCTTCTGTCTTCTTGAGTGTGTAGGTGTAGCTGTGAGTGATTTATGTGTTTGCATGGAGGTTGTGTGGAGGGCATGACTTTGCCCTGAGCTTCACGTCTGCCAATACTTTTCTCTGTCTTCTTTACATTTCATGGCAGTCACACGGTCTCTGGGGGCTCCAACTGTGCTCCTGCCCTTGGTCTCTGCCCTGCAACATCCTAACAGTATGTGTGTGTGTGTTTGTTTCCACAGCTAAAGGAGATGTGCAGACGAGAGCTTGATAAGTCTGAATCAGAGATCAAGAAGAATGGCTCCATTATTGGAGAATATAAGCAGGTATATACTGTGTACTTGAAACTTGTGCTTTAGAATTTATTGTGTACAGAAATCACTCTAATTCTGGACTCTGCAACAGTCTTGAGATGTTCAGCATTTCAAACTACACGTGGGACCATTATGGAGCTAAAAGGTCTGAAATATATATAGACCAAGCCATTAAGAGCCTTAAAGGTAATCAATGAAATCATTAAATCCATCCTAAAACCTACTGGGAGCCAGTGTAAGGAGACAAAAATAGGTGTTGATGGGTCACACCTTTTAGTTTTGTGTGGCTGCTGCTGTTTTCCAGCAGCAAGCAGCTCACTAGATGCAAACAACTTCAAGAGTTTTAGAATTTATTCTAATTTGTGTCTTAAATTTTCATTTCATGCAGAGCTTTAAAATCTAAAAAGTTGATGAACAGAAAGCTGGTCATTGATCTGGAAGAAGTACAGAACAGAGGAGCATTGCTAATTAAAGATGCATGCTTGAGACAGTTCAAGTAGTTTGTAATTGCCTATCAGATAGAAATGTGCAGTAATTCTGTAGGACCACGTCTTGAGTTTGCACAGACTTGTGTTAAAAATGTAAAGATTTAGTGTTATTTAAGGATGCACAAGACTCACTACAACCCAAAAGGAATAACTCACAATGTTTAACAAGACTGTTTAAAAATTCTGAGAACTTGAGCAGGAGTTGGCTCCGCATAGCAGCAAGTCATGATCTGGAGGTTAATTATATCAGATCTTTTTTTTTTTTTTTTTTTGGATAAAGCCACTTTGTTTTCATTGAGCATGTCTTGTTCAGATGCTTTCATATTTTAACTAGGGCAAGCAGTCATTATCATTAAGATATTCCCTCACACTCTGCTCAACTGGTATTAGCAGCCTCACAGTGAATACACTGATTGCAGAGTGTAGTGGAGTACAGTTTTGTTTATCTTGCATGTGTTACTTAGAATGTATTTTTGTCTGCTTTGCTGCATTTTATGTGCCTCATGCTGAACTCTTGATGTTTGAGGAGTGAGCCTTGAGCACCTCTCCTCCACTTAT
The DNA here is from genome assembly GCF_001640805.2 of Lates calcarifer. Lineage (NCBI taxonomy): Eukaryota > Metazoa > Chordata > Actinopteri > Centropomidae > Lates > Lates calcarifer. The sequence goes on along the minus strand of NC_066841.1, from coordinate 9,094,223 downwards.
CTTTCCTTTTTTGGCTTGTCTTTTCATATCTAAGCTCTGATCAGGCCATTACCGTGGCAAGACTAGCCATAAATATTTAAAAATAATATAAGAGTGAGCTGTTTTCATTCATTCATCTAGTTTGTGAAGCAGAGATGTCTAATTTTAAGAACTGTCCCTTAGCTGAACTCAGAGCCTTTGATGACTGAGCTTGTGAGCATATTTTGAGTTCCTGTCTCTGAATTCCTCTTACGGTGATTTTCATCCTTTCAGATCTCATCCTGTCACTTAATGCTTAAATATAAACCTATCCAGATCATCAGCACAGAGACATTATGCAACAATCCAACTCCTATCGCTCCCTGTGTGGCCAGATATAAATAGTAAGAGGACTAATTTAGAAACAGACCTTAAGTTCACCTGAGTCTAAAAATATTGGCAGCATATTGGAATTGACAGCAGATCTGAAAACTGGTGACAAGAGTCATCACAGAGGAGAGAGGGGGTTTGATGGCTGTGTGTGTACTGTGGGTGAATGCAGCCTTCAGATTGCTAGCATACAGCCGAGAGCTGTGCTGAGTGTGAAAATGGGGTTCTTTCAAAAATAGTTCTTTTTGTGACAGGGAGGGGGGTGGGGGTGATAGATGGAGAGAGGCAGAAAATGAACAGAAGTCTGAGCAGGAGAGAGCAGAGGGAGGACAGCAGCATTCAATCCTCTGGGATTGACAAGTAGAGGAATGCCCCAAAATAGACCACGTTGTTTTCCAACCCAGATAACTCAAATTGCTGTTACTCAAATAGCATTTTCCTATTTCAGTGGCTGTGAATGCCAAGTTTCTTTTTGTGGGATTAGAGCCAAAAAAGCTTTGTCTGCTAATTGCCCCTCCAGCCCACACGGACAGAGAAACGTCTGTTAATGGTGAAGCTAGAAACTGTGTCGAGTGGTGTATTGTTATCCCTGTCTGAGGAGCAGCGCCTGTATAGATACACTCAGGCTCGCCCAGGTAACAGCAACATGTGCCAGTGCTTTTGTCTCCTGACCCTGGACACCAAAATAATCTCATTGTTTCTAGAAGTGATTGAGTTCAGCATTGGATCCTAATTGTCTGCTAGTTATAAGTTGTATATATATGAAAACAAGGAATTGCCTCAGGTGGTGAAGTTAAAGCAGGACTGAATGAATTATTGAGTGGAAATTTGTAAAATAAGAAAGACCTGAGATTGATTGTGAGGAAAAATAGAATATGAAAAACATGAAACACGGCTCACAGGTCTTAAGTTGGAACTGTCAGAAACAAGCACAAAATGAGCCTATTATGAGTCTGACACAACAGCGTCAAAAATTGCGGGGAGTAAAATGGCTGTTTTCCATTTGAGGACAAGGCTGAACACAGAATGATCCCTACACATGAGGCTGAGCAGCCCAAGTTGAAGCATAGCACAAAGTAAAAAGACATATTGCCTGCCATGGAGCAGCGCAAGGTTAAAAAAAAAAGGAAGCAGGGAGAGTAAAAGAGCAAGGGGCAGCTGACAACATCAAGAGGGGTAAGAGATCGGCAGGGATTAAGGAAAGGTAGAGAGGTGGGTACGGTAATGGCAGCTGAGAGCAAATGAAGAAGAGGATGACAGGAGAAAAAGATAAAAGACGCGTAGGAGGTGAACGATGGATATCTGCTTGGCTAAAGATACACAGACAGATGTATAGATTGATCCCTGAAGGAGGAGGATGAAGAGATATACAGTATATGCTGCAGGGAGCAGGAACAGATAGAGAGATAGTCTGTCTACAGAGAGGTGGGATGACCTGATGTACCTGTTAGGATGATTCATGTCACATTGATCTCTGTTCATCTGCAAGCTAGAGCTGTGTGTGTGTGTGTGTGTGTGTGTGTGTGTGTGTGTGTGTGTGTGTGTGTGGTGTGTGTGTGTGTGTGTGTGTGTGTGTGTGTGTGTGTGTGCGTGTGTGTGTGTGTGCGTGCGTGTGCGGGTTACAGGTATAGGTAGAGGAGAAGGAGAAAAAAGAGACTATATACAGTATATGCAAGGATGCACATGTGCATCCTGTGAGCCCGGCTGGAAAAACAGGACCTCATGACATCACTAATGGACTTAAAGTTAAGAGGATGAAGTCTCCTCCACAAAGACTGATTTACCTAGAGACACAAACAGAGCTGGGGAAAGGAAACACCACACAGTGCACAGTGTTATATTCAGTCAAGACACACAGAAATTATAACAACAACACACTGTCAAAAAAAAGTAGTGTAACAATGCACTGAACTCTCTTAGAGCCTATTCTTAGCTGCATGGGTATGGAGATCTGGTTGAAATTAATAAGCAATTACGAATTTTGGGAGAGGAAATGGAGGGTAATTTCCCAGTTTAAAGTGTGTATTACATATATTATCTGATTTATTATAGTAAGTGGTGGGAAGTACATTTACTCATGTACTGTACTGTACAGTTTGCAAGTTTGAGGTACTTGTTCTTTACTTGAATATTTGTATTTTATGCCACTCTTTGACTCGGCTCTGCTACATTTCAGAGGCAAATACTTTACTGTTCATTCCATTAAAATCAGCCAACAGGTATGCTTACTTACTTGCTTTGTAAGATTTTTTAGTTATCTATGTTATTTATTTAATTATCCTAAACTAAGAGTGCCAGTGCAGCAGTGTAGATGTAGTGGCTATACTGACTATTGAAGAGAGAATTAGTGGAATTTGGGTGAAGTGTTGATAGAGTTGACAACGACAACAGTGTGAAAGCTCATTGCTGAACCAATCTCTTGTCATCAACCATCTCTCTCTTTTCTGTAGATCTGCTCCCAGCTGAGCGAACGACTGGAGAAACAGCAGACAGCCAACCGAGGAGAACTGGAGAAAATCCGGGTGAGTTTTACACACACACACACACACACACACACACACACTTCAAAACACTGCTGTAACACATGCTGTAGATCAACAGCCAGAGCTATAAGTGGAGCATAATTACAGAACCCTGCTGTTAGAGACAAATGTATGAATGTATATGTGTGTGTCTCTTTTACACAGTTTCTAATTGAAGAATTAATGATATAACTACAACTCTAAGGATTCTGGATCATTGGCAGAGGCAGTGCCATGTCATCACTGGCTAATATGAGTCTTTTGCATGTGCAGGTTTATAGTTTATACCAACATTCACCATTATCCCAAATTACCAAACACTGATGGTTAATCATGATTAGCAAGCCTAAAATCAGTGGCCCATAAGATATAAACAGGAATGCTCAACAAAAATATTTTCTGACCATTATTCACTTCATTTAAATTAGTAAATTACATACCAGACATTAACTCAACTTGAAGTGGGTTTAGAAAGCATTGTTGCTTCACTCATAGCCAACACCAGACTGGCAAAATCCAGCTGTTACCTCCAAATAGAATGTTATAGCCTGAAATACACAGGAAAGTTTTGGTCTCCCATCCCCTGAGTTTCCAGGTATGCTGGGTACTATGTTGCCATCTCATTGTTTTGACTGGCAGTGAAATCAAAGCTTTTTGGGGAAGAAAGGGAGGGGGTAGGCCAAGGAGACAGCACCAGGCATCTCACTTCCAGGACTTGCATACTTGGCTCATCAACTGTTTGTGTAGACTGTAGCTGGCAGTGATTTTGGCAGAGAGCTCAGTCAGGGCTGCCCAAAGACGGACAAAAGGTTCATTACACCAAGGACAAGTCCTGTAAAGGGCATAGCAGGGCTTGTGTGTGTGTGTGTGTGTGTGTGTGCGTGCGTGCGTGCGTGCGTGCGTGCGTGTGTTTGTGTGGATGGTGGATGTCTGCAAGTCTATCATCTTGTTTGTGTTTGAGCTTTTTTTAAAAATTATCATTCACCAATAATGGTGCAGCAAAGGCAATACGACTGTCAGCAAGAGTAATTATAATTGATATAGGGGAACAGTAGTGTGCAGTGGATAATATACAGTATAATTGTACGTTACAACAGTATTAATTAGAAATGTTTAAATAATATACTGACACACTTATTCTCTAAAACTCTATTTAAAGTGACAACAGAAACAATTTGAGCTCAAGCACTCTGCTGCTTCATTAATACTCCCATCCACTTCTGCAGTGATGAGTCTACTGTAAAAACATTATGTATAATCACTCTTCAGTTTTAAACTCAGCTGACAGCTTAATCCAAGTGAGGTGTAATATTGTTATGAAATATTAATTTGAGGGGAACATCTCAACCAACATAGTCAACTATTGTTGCTAAGGCACACAACCTAGACTTTAAAGTACTATAGACAATGTTACTTGTTGGTGCAAACTCAGCCTCTAATCTATCTACAGTATAGTGGTCTCTAAGGATTCAGCCCACTAATCAGAACCCAGGTGATTCAGCCCTAACAGCAATGCCATTATGAAGTTTGATAGCTATGAGCCAAATTTAGAAAGAGCAAGTAAAGCAAGAGCACTCCTGTTATCGTTCCTACGTGTATCTGTGCTGCAGTAGCATTAACTCAGATTAATCTAAGGAGTATTTTTCCACCTTTGAACACCTCAAGTTTATCTCAGAACGTCTGGCCAAACAAACGGCCTACTCCCACTGCGAGACAAGTGCTTGGGTGAAAAACACTAGTCTCTGTCAAGCAGCATAGCCAGTGTGGCTCTGTCCACAGTGATTTTCTGTTGCTGCTTGCACAAATGGTCTGTACCCAATAATAGCCCGTCACATACAAGGGCACCCAAAAAGAACACTTTAACTAAAGGGCTGGGTGGAATATAGCCCTGACACAACAGAGGAGGGAAAGCATGATTGGCTCGTATGGCCACTACAATAATGAGCTGCCATGCTTCAGTAACTAAACAGAGCGCTGCTTGAATATAGACCAGGCTCATTGCAGAATGACATGGTTGTTGATATTTGCATTCGATCCAATAATTTGTTTTTTTCATCCGACATTTTGTGTGTGCACTGAAAGTTGGCCATATTCTCAGCCACAGCATTAAAACCACTGACAGTTAAAGTGAATGACATAGATTATCTCGTTACAATATAATGTTCTGCCTAGAAACCCTGGGTCTTGGCATTCATCTGGATTTTACTTGACAAGTACCACCCACCTAAACATTGTTGCAGACCAAGTACACTCCCTCCTAGGGCAACAGCACTCCCCAATGACAGTGACCTCCCCCAGCAGGACAATGTGGCCACTACACCACACAAAAACTGCTCAGAAATTCCTCAAAGAACACAACAAAGAGCCCAGAGTGTTGACCTGGCTTCCAAAGTCAGTGCTAGGCTATATCTTTATCTAACCTGATATCTTTCTTTATGCCTTCAGCTCCCCACATTCAGCCCCTGTTTTGTTGTTTTTTTTAATCTCCTCCAGCTTAAAGGGGAGGGCTGTGAGAAGCAGATTGTCTCAACAAAAATAGAGGAGCTTGTAAGGTCAGAGACTGGTCTAAAGATGTAATTTATTACCTTATTTTTTTCTCTAATCTTTTCTATTTTGTCTCTCTCGCTCTCTCTCTTTTCTTCCTTATGTAGTCCAAAGTGGAAGGCTGCGAGAAGTGCAGCAGTCTTTTCAACAAAGAAGGTCGTGTGCGAGCCACTGTGACCACGGCGCCCGCCGGAGGGACTGAGGAGACGGATGAGGAGAAGGAAGGTTTGAAGAACCAGCTGAGAGAGATGGAGCTGGAACTAGCCCAGACCAAACTGCAGCTGGTGGAGGCTGAGTGCAAAATCCAGGTACGCTAACGCAAAATGACACAAATCAAACTACAGAACGTAGAATTTTAGACTGACACATTAGACACACTAAAACCTTTTGTATCTTCACAGGATTTCCCTGTCACATAGTTCTATCCCCCAGTCTAAATGCCAGCAGAAGCTTGTGTAGTAGTACTGTGTAGTTGTACCAGAACAATATAACTTGAGTCACACTAGCTCTGCTCCCATCACGACTTGTAAGCTCCTCCATCTGGCATAGAAGCCAATAATCAAACAGACCTTGACTCGCAGTGATTCTGCTGCACTGATCTTTGTCGCAGTCACATATTCAATACTACTCTGGCAGCCTTTAAGAGGCTGCCAAAGACAATTTCATAGAAGGGGGGGGGGGATTAAAATGGGACATGAGGTCTGAAATGTGTACTGGGGCTTGATCTTTTCCAGACAGTCCAGCTGTTACACTGGGGGAACACTTTTTTTATTATCTAGGCTACCTGACTTTTATGTAACATAGTGTGTCACCTGGATAGCAATTAAAAAGAGAGGTCGGGGGTATTTCTACTCTTATGACTTGATTGACCCTTGAAGGAGCACCACAGTAATGAAGTGCCAGGGCAGCAGAGGCCCCACAAATCACAGCAGAAAATTTGCTATTAACAAGATATGGTTAAAGAAATTGGAAACAAAGTTGAGTGGTTTGACTTAATTTACTAAATGAAGTGATGACGGTGCTGTGAACAGTGTCTGAAGCAGCATTCAGGTCTAACAGAATTAGAAAAGATCGGTCTTAAAGTGGGGAGCTTTGAAGCCCAGTTGAAATATTTCATATGTGAGCACAGTTGCTGTCATTTAACGGTCAATTTGAAAATAATTAGAGTTTTAGTTTGCTAGAAAGAGAGGCTAAAGCGTGGTACATTTGAGGGAAAACTGGGCCAGACTGGAAGACTGTGAACTATTTATGATAAAAGTTTTTGACCAACAGAAGTGAGGAGCTCTGTGAGGAGTTTATTGGGAATGATGTCAAAGAAGAAAGATGAGGAATTCATATGATTAATGCTGTCTGTTAGAGCGGTAAGGGACCTGGGTTCAGAGCTGCTGGCAAAGTTGTAAAAATAAACGGTAAAAAACTGTTCATTTTGTTGTGCGTCGGCAGTCTTCTTTCATCTCCTGTCGTTCTGACTGCCTTTCATAGTTGTTTTATTTCTTCTTCAATCAGGACCTGGAGCACCACCTGGGTCTGGCTCTCAACGAGGTGCAGGCCGCCAAGAAGACCTGGTTCAATCGAACACTCAGCTCCATCAAAACCGTCACTGGGACCCAAGGCAAGGAGACCACCTAACCTGATAACCCACCCACCTAGTCTTACCCAGACCATGTCTGGAGCTCAGTGCAACTCACTGCTCTGAAACCTCTGGACGCCTAAACTTAACCCACTGGGCCATAACTTTAACTTGAACATTGACCGTTAAAACCCAGGACAACCATTACTACAGACTGTGTTACTTATTAAAAAGAAAAAGTCCTTGTGTCTCCCCGTTCCCTCGCCTACTGATCTAATCACCCCCACCCCATTCTTCACCCACTTCACCCCGAATGACTACAGCCGACCGTGCTGATGAGAAGGGGTTGAAATACATAAGATGAAGTACAATGGTACCACTTCCCCACAGAGAAACAATGTGCTTCCACCGGTCACAGAAAGAAAAGCATCAAAAAAAAAAAAAAAGAGAGAGAATTGCTTCATTGATTTCTGTCTTTGTACTGCTGATATTAAAGACTGGCAGAAGGAAGGTAGGACATCTGGACTGTAACTGTCCTGACGGGATAGAGAAGAAAACACTCCGTCCTTCCTTACTCTTCTGCGTGCTCCCCTCTAAACTACTGGCACAAACCAACCAGTCCCTGTAAAATTTTTTGTTTTAGGTACAAGAGCTAATATACGCCTTTTCAAAACTGAGCTTTTTCTAATTTACGTTGAACAATACCTTTCTTTTTCTATGTATGTACATGAATGTGCTTATGTAAAGAGGATGTGTGTGTATGTGTGTGCGTGTGTGTGTAAGTGAGCATGTTTTTTGTTTATTTTCTTGTTTTGTGTTGACTGTGAGGTGTATGTGTTCATGTGTGTGACTGAAAAAAAAAACGTGTTTGAATGCATAAATAATTGACTGAAATAACGTTAAAGCTGTGTGCAAAAGCGAAAGAGAAATAGAGCGTGTGGAAGTCCAAGGGAAAGAAAAAGCACTAAGGTTATGAGTGTGTGCATGCATGTAAAGGAAAAACATATTTTCCTGTTTGTCTAGTTTCCTTAAATGTCCAAATGTGTATATGAATGATGCTAAAGAGAAGTTTGCTGACAAAGCCTTGATCTGAAGGTTGATAAAGATGATACTAGTAGATATGAATATGTAATTTACAGTAAACACAGAATCTTAAAAGCTGTTGTAAAGACAAACAGCAGCGTAACTTTCCTCACATCAGATTTCAGATATAAAACATGCTTGAGGTTTGTTTGGTTTGGATCCCCCAGCACAAAGAAACTTAAAAAGCTTCAAACCATGAAAACCTCTACATGTATTATTCACTGTGTGTATGTATGTTTGGACATTGTTGTACCCCAGAATGGTGAATTGATTGTTAGAAACCGTGAACATCGCTTAGGGGAGCGTGAAGTCAAAGTGGAAAACGCGCACAGAAAAATTGCAATTCCTGCTGTATTTGAACACACCTCAAACCCCGCCTCCCTCTTTCTGGGCGCCAGCTGCTCTGTGATGTTTGACCTTGACTGGCAGGGGTTGTGTTTGATATTTTGGGAGTGGCAGGTTGTGCTGTGTTTACAGTAGTTTTCACAGTTCACTCAGACCGCTGGCATCTCTTTTACCACTACACACACAAGCACTGAATTACAATGTCCGCACGCACTTGACGTTTATTTAAAGGGAGGTAGAGAACAAACACTGAGTGGCCACTTCATTAGGAGCATCTGCCTGTTGAAGCAGTCATCCACACCCTCCGAACACGCGGACAAGGTCAAGATGTTTGGTTACTTCTTGTGAAAATGTAGACGTGATCTGAAAGACGAGGTTGGTCATCTTTATATGGGATGGTGAGGAAAACGGAAACAGCATAGTCAGTGGCAAAAAACAAAAACAAAACATGCTTTATCAGCAAGAGAGGTCAGGGGAGAATGGCCAGAAAAGTTGTTTAAAACTTAAGAGAAAGGCCACATAGATAAGTGCAGCACAGTGAACCAGCAGAGTGTAGAAGGGCATTTCTGCCATGTAACATTCTTCTTCCTCATCTCTTGAGTTTTATTAGCAGTTGGTTCATTACTGCCACCAACTGGTTTGGAGTGTGGACTAAGTGATGTTCAGTTCTCAAACCTGTCGAAAAGCAGGCCAGCTCCAAACTGGCGCCAGCACTGTGCTGGTGGAAAAGAGATATTAATGTCGCCCTCTCAGTGTACAACAGCCTTGTGACTGTCCAGGTGCATCTTTTCATGGCCGTCTGACAAAGCGCTCATCATTTCAAGATGGATCCAGGAACATGACAGAAACTTGTGTTTATTCCAGCTGCTTGCACTCGACTCAGTGGAGCACCTTTGGGATGAGGTGGAACAGGATAACCATAGCACAAGCAGCTTGTGACTCACTAAATCTGCAGGAATTGATCGACTTCATTGAACCAGCGTGGAGCAAAACTTTTCAAACACGGGAGGAAAAAACAGATGTTACCCAGGACTGAGATGGTTTAAATATTTAAGTGGCCACTGAGTGTGCATGTATACACATTGTTATGAATGTAGGGGGCAGGAAAGTCACACACATTAAGACACTTGTCAACTGCCAGAAGTGTAACTCTGCACCTAAAGCATGGATCAGTATCACAGGAGTTACACCGTCAGTCGCAGGACTTTACAGCAACGTCTTCAGAGGTCAAAAGTTGGGGTTAAACTGGCAAGCACTCTAAATCAGGCCAGAGGGAGTGGGGGGCGGGGTTCAGAAGTGCTTGTGTGTGTGAGGTTTCATATTTAACTGACTAGGAAGGGGTTCAACAATATTCCAATGCGTGTTCATACTTCACTAATCATATTAGATTGAAAAAAAAGTTTCTTTTGCCAGCATAAAGTTAACCGTCACTGTAAATTGCATCTAACTTGAAGGTGGAATCTGATTGGCTGGAATCTACAGAGGAAAAGTCCAGATGAGTTCGAAAAGAAACAAAAGGGCCATTCCTCTAAAGGCACTGGGTTGTATATAACAAACATTAAGAGTTTTTGTTTATGATTTTCTACTCTGTAACTATAACTAATGTTGCCTACTTGTACCTACCTGCTGCCGTGCTACAGTTTAATCCACGACTACGTTTTATGTTTTTAATGTTTATTTCGCTCCAAGCTTCTCAGTCAGACTGCTGTTTGGTTAATTAAAATGCCAAAACGTAGCTTTATCATCCAACAACAAAAACATTATCAACGTGTGGAAATTGTAATAGTGTAGGATGCATTGTGTATACTTCATGAATTTCAATATAAAGATATCGACACAAAAGTATCTCTATTTCTTTCTTTCTGCTGTCTGTCATTTCTAAGCAAAACTGGCATATATTCTCTAATGATAATATCTGCTGCTGTATCTGCTGCTATTTCTCCTCTGTTTTATCACCATTTTGGACTATTCGTTTGACAAAAGAAGACGTCTGAAGATGTCAGATCAGTAGTGGGAGCCCTTCTGCCTCCTGGGTATCATTTCAATGTGTTTCAATAGAGTCCTGTCATATGTTTTTCCACACAATACTTTTTTTCATTTGACAAAAAAAGCCAGGGTTCTCAAATATTAAATGTTGTCTGAACACATGCAGCAAAAATGGACTTTGCCCACTTAAAGTAGTATATAGGAGGAATTTAAATCAGGAGCTATTTAATCAAAGAGAAGGTAAATTACTACACTTAGTGCTCTAAGTCTTTCTGTACTAGAGAGTTTCTGACACTCTGTGCTACAGGGACAAAAAAGTGTTGTGGATTCATACCCAGCCCTAGTTATAATAACATCCATCAGCAGGCTCAGCAGAAAGAGTTTAACTTGAACAGGATTAAACTGAAGGGCCATTTAAGAGTGTGATGTTTACTATAGATTTCCTCTCACCTGAGAAAACACAAACAGTAAATCAGCCCTGAGAAATTTGAATCCTGTGGGATACAAATAAACAGCAAGAATCTGCTCCCAGCTGAGTGAAACAGTAAAGTAGGATTACAAAGTCTAAACATTTAATTCTGCTGTTTAATTTCTATGAGCATTTAAACACAAAAATCCCTTCTTTTGTCATTTCTTATCCTTTGTTGCAAGGTATAGCTTCTAATCTCTTTTTGTTTTCAGATGGATTAATATATGATGATGCCTTGTTGTCAAGTAGCTGCCAGGCATCAAGACTATCATCTGAGCCACTATCACCCTGCTTCCCCACATCAACACGCTCTCTATCGCTTAACAAAAATGGAAGCACTGAATATTGCTTTGGAGGCTCCTCGCATATTAAGCTGTCACCTGACATTTTAAGAACATAAGGTATTTATGAGGTTTATTTATTGCCATTTTTGCATCATGAGTTCAAAGCCACCCTCTACAAAAATCTATAGAGCTGAAGATGTTGTTTCCTCTCCAATTCTTAGCTAATGTCTTGTATTGCTGCTGAAAAGGAGGAGGAGATAAAAGAGGCCTAAGCTATTGTTATAATGAGACTTCTCTAAGTCACCTCTTGGGAGCATTTCTCCGGACATCTGAGAGAGTTTTGAACATGAAAATAAACCAGTTTTCTTCTAGCTAATTATCTCTAGTGAGAACAGCGTCTATGTCAGCCACTTGAACAAGCCTTTTCCCTCGAGCCCTGCATGAAAATCTCTCTGTTAGCTTTTACTCATTTTGGCTCCAGTTCTATCTCTCATCTCCTCCCTCAGAGAACATCCCTCATAACATATGGCTGCATTGTTATCTGTGTCAGGTATGAGCTATTTTCTGCCTTGGCCTCAGTGTAGAAAATGTACGGTGTGCACTGATTGTGCCGGCGATGTTACATATATCACTTGGAGTGTTTATAACTTAGTGCAGGCCCATTAAATTATCACCCTACGTGATGATGGCTGTTGGGACCTTGGCTCTGAGTCTGCGGCTGCGGCTGCAGATTGCAAAGCAGCAGGCGTGACAAGTTGGAAACCCGTTACCTGCAGCGGCTGGAGGTAACAGGCATCAGCATTATGCAATATCAGCTTGACACCCCCACCCCCTCCTCCACTGTCCCGCGTTACAGAGCTATAAATACAACCAGCAGGCAGCAACAGAGTAAAACCAAAGGTGGAATGTTTATGGGATGGATGTCTTCAGTTGCTGCGAGGCTCAGTCATTAGAGATTTGTAAGTCAGGAATGAAACTGTGTGTGTGTGAATTTTGACCTTATAGCATCCCAACAACTTCCTGAGCTCCCTGTCACCTGATCTCCTGACATTGAAGTTACGCTGTGAAAAGTTATTAAGCAGTGCACATATCATTCTGAAGTAAATTTTAAGATTTAAAACAATCTGTCTCTTTGCAGGCTCACATTTTGCACATAAGTATTGCTTTTGTTATTGTGGTCTTAGTGTATTTCAGAACACTGATGCAGGATGCATCAATAATTTAACACTGATAGGACCATTATGCACTGACATTATTTTTCCTTTTGATGATAGGGCTGCAATTATTGATAATTTTCATTATTTTGATGATAGATTGATGATAGATTGTTTTAGAGGTTTCAGAAGCTGCTATCTTCAGATGTCTTAATTTGTCTGACCAACAATCCAAAACCCAAAGATATTCAGTTTACTTATCATAGAAGAGATGTTCTCTCTCTTGCTCACAAGACACCCCCTAACATTTTTCATTCTTTCCACCTCCCCAGGATTTTCTGTGCAGATGTTTGAACGTTTGTAGCGGCCCTTTAAGGTGAAATCCCCAGGCTCTGTTATCTCATTTGTTCAGGTGAGGGGTGTGAACAATCATCAAGCTTCCACCTGCTCAGCAAAGATATTTGTCTGAGTAAAAATTTCACACTCCTCTGCTGTGTCCAATTGCTTTGCCATCATTTCCCTCTTAATGGACAATTAAGCCTGAGAGTTATTTTCAGGGAGAGACACACATCATTTTCTTAATCCATAACATCTGATTACCATGACCATGGTTTTCAAATTAGATGTGGAGTGTTGAGAGAATTAATAACAACTTCCTGTCTACAACATTTCTAAATTTGTACATTTTTTAAATCATAGACTCAACACTTATTTTAGCACTGATGATAAACTTAAAGTAATTTTTCCACCTGACTGCCCCTGGTCTGACATCAATTTAATCTCTACTAACAATAGCATGTCAAGAAGCAGAGTAGAAAGAGGATGCAGTGATGTGAGATGTGAGATGGAGAACCAGATTGTTTCTTCCATTCATTCCTTTCATTACAAATGACAACTTGTTAAAGGTGCCCTGTGGAGTTTTCTTCTAAAGTAACAATAGTTGTTTTTACATTCAATGATTCTTACCAAAATAGATACACACACATAAGACATTGCCTCTTAGCATTAATAATGGTCATAAAGGGGCCAGTCTGGTCAGACCCTTGCTGCATTTAATTCCCCTGCTCTCTCTCCCTGCATTTCCTGTCTCTCTTCACTGTCCTAAATATCCATGAGGTAAGTTTAAGTAATTGTGCAGCTAAGACAGCAAACAGCTATTTTCAGGGATGTCTTCAGTCAAAGTTAGATATGAGTGGTGTAGGTGGAGAAGGATGTTTAGATCTAAAGATCTTTTGTTCTGTCAGTCATGAATTTCTTTTATCTAGGTTTTCTAACTCGAATGTCTCAGCTCAAATAGTTCCGTGTGTGAAATGTTCTGTGGGTGAAGCTCAATTCAAAGGGTAGACTTCCATTCTGACTCCCTCTGGGATCCATTTTAGGTCCCCTCTTGTTCAGTGTCTGTATAAACCATAAGCCTTTATCCTTCCACAAATATATGCAGATAATACAGTTTTGTATGTTCATAAAAGGCTATAATGGAAACTAAGACATTAACAAATGCTATGTCAAAAACTTTTGAGGGGTTAACTGCTTTCTGATTGGACTTTATTACAATATATTACAAGGCATCCAGTCTGCTGGAAACTCATGAAGAAGAAGCGCCAACACATGCTCTCACAACCATGGATGTACAGAGCTGGATGCCGGATCAAAAATGGGGCCCATTCAGTCCTATCAGAGTTGCTCCCCTGGCACATACAACAAAGAAGTGAGATTAAAGGCTGACAATTGACTGATAAATGCAATGTGACTTTTCAGGGCTTTTTCTTGGTTTTTGAAAAGTTTTACAAAGATTGAAACTCCATGGCTTAAAAATGTAAAATACAATGAATTATGATTGACTTTGTATATAGCTGGAAGTGTCCTGTCAACAATTTTACAGGTGTCTCTTTTACAGTGACGGTCTACGGCCAAAATGCATTTTGGCCCACAGGGGATTTTTCTTTGCAATACCACGAGTTGCCAATGGAAAAAACCTGCTGCAAGGTTAAGCATGGCACAGAGTTTGTATCCAGTTCTTATAATACATCTACGATCCAGACCTCATCGTCTCTCACTTTCCCCTCCGCCCTATCAAACCAATCAGAGGCGGTTGCAAGGCTGAACAGAATTACTTGGCTAATTGGCGTTTGGCGACAACACATTGGCGTTGTGTTGTCATTGGCTACGTCCTGTGTCGTCATCGGTCATGACCTATGGGAGGAGCGCGGAGAGGCGGAGAAACAAAGTCGGAAAGCACATTAAGACCAATGTTTGAACCGTTTCCTCTGTTTGTTAATACTGTTGGAAAACTTCATTACCGAAGAAGCCTGCATACTAAAATGAACTTTGGAGCTGCTTTTTTGTCGAACACGAGTGAGGCTGGACGCTGAATACATCTGCGGCGGGAGGGTAAGGCTAAGGAGCGAACTAGCCAGCGGCTAGCGGTAGCATGTGCGTTAGCATTAGCCTTTTCACCCATCCCTAACACGGTTGAAAACACAGTGAGCTCTTGAAAGTCCGTTTAAATCCCTGTTGTATCCGTTTACAGTTACTTTACCGACATTTTGCATTTCTTTGTAACTTTTTTCTTTAACCTACTCTGATTTAACTCGGGGTTATCAAGGAAACTGGGGGTTGAGAAACTGTGGCTGCCTCGATCTGTGATAAATGGTACTACAACGGCGGTTAAGATGTCAGTAACTTGAGTTGGTATTAACTTAATCGGAGTTAATGCATGTGTATAAAACTGGCGTGCGCCGTATCTCTCAGATGAAGAGCGCACGTTAATTCTGTGGGTTTGTGAGTAACACATTCATATTTCCCATCATTAATACTGCATGTTTTGGTATGTAGTCTACAATTACAACAGCCTTTCGCATTGTATTGTCTTTCAGGACAATAATGCCCCCACTTCCATTTAAAGGATTATTGAAATCGATAATATGCAACAGTAATGACAGTACAGTCTGCTGCTTGACTGTGAGAAAAAAAATTGTAAATTACAATATCGGAATTTGCGGGGTGGGGTGGGGGGTCACTGACGGTCTCTCTCAGTCGTTGTGCCGATATCGACTGGTTCTTCCACCTGTGGGGCGTACTTGGGTAGAAGTAGCACCGAGTTAACCACGAACATAAACTGCTCGGAGCAGTTTAGAGCTGCAGTGTAAATTACCAGTAGTAAAACTTATCCACCTTTCGTAGTACAGGTCAACCGGGAAGTTACACCTGACGTCACCAAGTTACTCCTGAAGTTATTCTGATAAGCCAGTAACCTCGCTTCGTAGTACAGGCCTCTGGTCATTTTAACTCTGTCTGTCATGTCGTTGTCATCGGTTTGTGTCTCCTTCATAAGTTTGAGCCTCAAGCATTTTAACACTCTTCTGTTTGGAGAACGTTCCCTGATTCAGGGGTAATGATAAATATCTATTAGGGGTGTGACGATACACGATAATGGGTTCACGAGAACGAGATGGAATGAGATTTTAACACTATTTTTAAGAAAACTTCAGTGATGAAATTTATGACTGGAAAGATAGTATTTTATTTGATCTGGTCCCACCCCTAGTGATTAGTCATTTGTTTGGACTTGATGCTTGATTTAACACAGCTTGGCGATAAAGGATTGAAAACTCCACAGTGTTTGAGCTGAGATTAGTTAGAAATTATTACACCAAAATTTAAGCTTTTAAAGTCAAATTTCTGCTTTAAGGTTTTTTTCACATTGCTTTTCTCTTTTAGGTCAGTTTTATTTGTAATTGTAAAGTGTTTCATGTTTTTCCTGTACTGTGTGGGTTTTAGTCATATAAAAGTTTCTATTACTATTTAGTATTAATCAGTGTTTCAAGTGTTGTACTTGTTTTACAGGTCTACTTGTTCATCTGCTGCTGCTTGGACAGACCCCGACATCACCTTACAAATCAACAGGTATGTGTCCAAAAAATATGTGTTAAGTTGAGTTATTAATGTCAGCAATTGCTTTCCTTTTTTTCGTTTAGTGTCACTGGGTAAATCCTAGCTCAAACCTTGGTAAACCATTTTGATTGTACATAATTAGAAATTCTTAATTATGTGTATGTGCCAGACATACTATACTATAATGTACAAAACAACATCAATTCTACTAATAAAATATTGGAGTGAAGTGTTCAAGTGTGTTGATTTTAACTGTTGGTCAGAGGGTGATTTTAAAAATATCTTTACAGTATATAATGACCAGTTCTACACTTATTTTTTCACCTTTTCACCTGAAGTATAATAAACACCACAAGTTAAAATCATGCATTCAATTTGTTGTTTATTATTGTTGTGCAGTTCACATACATAATTGCTTCAATGATTAGTTGTCAGACACACAATCAATAATCATTTTACTTTTTCCCAAATATTTGTTGGTTCTTTGGGAGGTGATAACATTAACTGTTGATTTTCTGAAACAGCCCACTAATGTTTGTTAAATGCTCTGGTTCAGCTGTCATGTTGAATATTTATCTATGTTTTCATGGTTACACTGTTGATGTGGAATAGGTAATACTGTATTGATAATTTTCCTTTGTACGTTTGTTTGATTTCCTCCAGTTGTCACCATTTTGTCTATGATCACAGAGACACTGTCAAGGATGAGGGAGACATTGTCCACGATCGCAGAGAGTCCTTGTACGATAAAGAAGTTCTTTGAGACCAGGACTGAGTCCTCCAGGTAATTCACAAACAGCTTTACATCAACTGTCCAACACAGAGCACTGACATTAAATTGTTTATGTATTCAGTATATCAGAAAAGTGGCAATACCAGAGTATAGTAAGTTGTCAAAAATGTCCTGGTATAGTGTGGCATTAAAAAAAATGTTATAGTAAGGCATGTAAAACCATTAAATGTTGTGGTTTAGCTGTAACGTTGAATATTTATGTTTTGTCATGGTTAAACTGTTGATGTACAATAGGTAGTAGTGTATTGATCATTTTCCCTTATATGTTTCTCTTTGATTTCCTCCAGGTGTCCCCACATCGTCCACGATCCCATCGATCACGAGACCTTGGCAAAGATGAAACGTTGTCCATGATTTGCAGACACTGGGGTCACAGATTCCTCATCCATGATCACATTCTTTGTACAATGAAGTTCTTTGAGACCAGGGCCAAGTCCTCCAGGTAATACACAAACAGCTTTACATCAACGTTCGAACACAGAGCACTGACAAACTGTTTATGTTCAGTATTTGATCATCAGTCTGAATACTTCATTATTTGTCAAAGAATATACGTAAACCATTAATGAAGTTTATTTACATAGTTCATGTAAAAACAGGTCAATGAAAAGGAGGAGTTTCAAGGTAAAATCACTGTAAAGATAATGACCAGTCATTCTTTGTAGTAGTTAATTTTGATTGTTTGGAAAAAGCTGGTTTTAAACAAATGTTCTCTGTGTTTCAGATTAATTGACAGAAACGGGATCCACCAATGGTAAAGGTAAGAAAATATTTTTATTTCAATAAAATTCAGATCAATGAAATATTTCTGAAACCTTTTATCAGCAAACAATTTATTCAGTTATGAAAATATAATTACAAAGCTAAACAAAAACCATGTAACAGTAGTAATCTGCAGCATTAAAATAATCCAAATGATGTATTGGTAATCAGTAATATCAGAAGAAAGATGTAATAGTTATTTGTACTATCGTAGTAATTTGCGTCACTAAAAGTTATCATGTTCTGTCTCTGCAGGTGGAGAAGACCACATCACCTGAGTGAGGAAGGCAGTCTCTCTATCTAAAGATATGTGTACATAATAAAACTTACAAAGACCTTCTGGAAATATCTTCCTGTCTCCTCCCTTTGTGACTTCATTGTTTGACTCCTGTACAGAAACATAAACATGTGCCTTGTTACAAATCAAAATTAGAGCCGTTTCTGGATGTTTAACTCAAAACTGTCAAAAGAGAGATGTAAAAGACAGTGAATCTAAAAAGCAATCAAAGTGTGGACTTACTGGTGCTGACTACTCCAAAGACAGAAAAGGTTGCTCTGACTGAAGAACTGACTACACCAGATACTGACACAAATAAAATACCTGGAGGACTCGGTCCAGCTCTCAAAGAACTACTTCATTGTGCAAACACACTCTACAATCATGGACAAGGTGGTGACACCTGGAAGAAATAACAGAAACAAAAGGAAAATTATCAACACCTTACTACCAATTCCTGATCAACAGTTTAAAACAAAAAGAAAACGCATTAAATATTACAGAACATTTTCAAAATGGTGTCTCAGAAAATGGGGTGTTTACTGTAATGTGAGAAGAAAATCGTCACATCTTGAAGACACAAATTATTTTAAGTCTTACATTTCTATATTGTGAACTGTGTTTTGAAAGCATGGTTTTAACATGTATTTTTAATTATGCTTCAGTCCACAAGCAAATAAATATTTCACAACTATTTTGACTTTACATTAACTTAACATTTATTATAACTAGTTCTATTTTAAGAAAATGTATAGACATGATTACTCAGTTATTATATTCAATACTAAATTAATTAAATACCAAGGATTTAAACAATAGCACTGTCAACTGCATACATTTTTAGGACACATACCTGTTTGGTCTGTAAGGTGAGAGCTGGTGTTTCTGTCCAGGCTGCAGCAGCTGAACCAGTAAACCTGGAAAACACAAGTACAACACTTCAAAAACAAATAATCTAATTGATAAAGAATAGTTCACATTCAAAGCCTGAACAATGTAGAAGAATACAATGCTGAAAACTAAACACTAGACCCTTAAAAATCATACTTTCCGTTTTGAGATGAATAAATTATGTTACTAACAGAGAGAAAGGCAATTTTTAGTTAAAATTTATTTACAACAGTAATCTCAGCTCATATATTGTGACCTACTCTTGAGGCTTAAAACTTGAGGAACACACACTTAAAATTTAGTTTTCAAGCTTGTATTTAACACAAAACTGAGCTCAATAAGTATATCGCAACAAACACATTTCTAATCAATAATATGCACAAAAGGGGATCAATGGACGGCTATGGACAGATTACTGTCACAAAGCTAGAAAGAGACACAAAATGACAGAGGCAAAAAAACTGAGTTGCAAAATTAGATGCTTAACTCTTCACACAGAAACACAAAACTGCGATAAAGAAACATTAAATGACCTGGAATATGTTAAAAAAAAAAAAAAAAAACCACAAAGAAGCTGACGAGTAGATGTAACAGCCAACTAGAGAGGCAAAACGATGCAATACTACTACAAATACACATCGCATGATAGTGAAACTTACCATAAACAACGCATTAAATGAAAAAGATGGAGCACAAAATTACAAAGAAGCAGTAAAATGTCTGAAAAGTAATTGTAAAGAGATGTAAATCGACAAACAGACTACTAAACAGCCACCACCCTCGACAACTCATATCAGCGACGCTTTGGTCACAGAAACACAAACACATACTATCCCACACAAATAAAAACGCGGACACTACGGAAAACCCCCTAAAGGCATCATTACAAAGCTCCTGCTACCGCGTGACACTAGTGCTAAGGCTAACACCCATACTTCCATATACCCACAGTGTAAAACACTCACAAAGCCAGGTACAGATGCTAAATGATACAAAATGACCACAAATAGCCACAAACACACTCTTACCCACGCGATATAAACGACTGAAAATGGAATATAAAAATATCATTACACGGTAAGGCTAATGGTAACGCTAGCCGCTGATGCTAGCGCTCTCCGATAGCATTAATGCTAACGCCAGCCGCAAACTGTTTGCCTTACCTTCACGCCGCAGGTGTGTTCAGTGTCCAGTCTCGCTTGTATTCGACAAAAAAGCAGCTCCAACGTTTGTTTTAGCGTCCAGACCTCCTGGAAAACGATGTTTTCTCACAATACTGGCAAACACATGTTTCAAACATGGCTTAAATTTGTTTGCCGACTTCTCTGTCTCTCTGCTCCTCCCAGCACGTCGCGACCAATGATAAGACACGTCCTGACCAATGACGACATACGTCAACTACCACTGGCAGAAAAACCGTTGAGAACCACTGGTTTTACAGGGCTTGTTACATGTTCACCAGCCATGTTGTTAACTATAAACAGGCACTGATGTCGTGTGTCAGGAAGGAAGAAATGAGTCCTGTCAAATTAATCTGATTTGTGAGCATATCACAGTTTACCAGTTGAAATATAACATGAGTCATCCTAAGAAGTTGTCAGTGGTCCAAGGTCATTTATTGCCCTCACAGTGTATAAATCTTACTGGTTTTCCAGATTAGTGCGTACATAACTGAGATGTGATGTGACCATGAGAAGACACAGCCAAATTTTATCATCAAACTGTGATCTGATATTTCTGTCTCTGTTAAACATCCCCTGTTCATTTCACATCATGCACAATTGCTACTGACAGAATGAACAATTATGCTCCTTCAGGTCTGAGCAGTGAACAGATCTTTTTTTTTTTTTTTTTTTTTAAATAAAAAATAAGAATTTGTACTTAAGATGTTTGTTGTTGTTTTTTTCGTATTCAGGTTTTATCATATTGATGGGAGATGGCATTAAAACACAGCATTACATTCAGATTTCTGACACTTTTGTTTACAACACCCTGTCACTTTCTAGGAAAAAATACACTATTAAAAAATAAGCTCTATGCTTAAATTGATGCCATAAAAAACTGAAAACTTCCATAACTGAACTGTCACATTTGACACAATCCACTGATATCTGCTGAGCAGGGTTTAATTTGTCAGGATAACTGTCATCGGTTTAATCCTCGTCCTCTCTGTCTCGTTTGCTTTCTTTCAGACAGAAGCACTTTCCCCTCCCAGTTGTTCTTTTTCTGAAAAACATGCACATTTGCACAAACACACCCTCGTTGCTTTCCACGATGATTGGCGGCTGTGGCTGTGCGCTGGTGGTGTTGACTACCGGAGATGTCACCGGATACTTGGACTCAGCCGTCAGCAGTGCTGCTCTGAAGATGATTGACAGCTCATATTGCTGAACCGCCATGTGCTGAAACTCCTCTTAGACAAACTTGCCAATTATCGCCCATAACCTCGACTCTGTGATTATAGTATGGCATAATGACAAAAGTATTATCACTACTGGGTGTCAGAATGTAGCCTTAACAATGTGGGCATTTTATGGTGGAGCTATACTAAAATTTGCCGATGTGTCATACGAAACCAAGCTGATATATTGCGCTCAGAATGACATTTGGGAATCATGCACCCCAAATTAAACAGCTCACTAATAAGGCCACAGTGGAGACTTGTGTTATACAAAATCAGCTCAACAATTTGCTGGGAACCCAAATCTGCACTGTTGTAGTGTTAGGTGTTATATTAAGGGTGGATTTGAAGTTTCTGGGTAGTATTTGTGTCTAAGTGTCTATTTCACCCAAATATGCATTACCCTCAGAAGAAGCATCCTGCTGAGTTTTGTGATCCTCCTGACTTTTCCTCTAGCGCTATCATGAGGTTGACATTGTTGACTTAAAAAAAAAAAAATCTCTACAACTCTTGGAGAACTCTTGGAAATTTTGGACAGACATTCATGTTGCCTTTAAGATGAACTGCAGTAACCTTTCTGAACTGTGACTTTTAAATCAGGTCAAAATTGACATTTGTTCAATACTCTGATTGATGACCTAATGTAATGACATCACCATCAGCCTTAACTATAATTAGCACTAATTAGCAAGCATGCTAATACACTTAGCTAAGATGCTGTCAATTGTAAACACTGTACTTGCTACATGTGAGCATGTTTTAGCATTTAGCTCAAAGCATGGCTATGCCTAAGTAAACCTCACAGAGCTACTAGCATAGCTGTAGACTTAGTCTTGTTAAATTAAGTATTGTTTCTTCTATGCCTTTAAAATATACATTTTATATGTTGTTGTTGTGTGGTACAGAATGACAAAGTGCAATTCTTTATCTTACTTTTTAAAGTTGATCTTCTTTTTTCACTATGTTCTCTTTCTTTGTCTTCTAAAAACATGAAATGTACAAATTAAAAAAAAAAAAAAAGACTTTCCACTGCATTTAAATAAAATGTTTAAAAACAAAGTGTTTTCTGTTAAATCTTATGTGATGTAATTTTCCTCTTTTGCTGCTGGTACAAACCAGTTTTTTTTGTTGTTTGTATCATGCCTTGTACTGAAATACAGCACAACAAAAGTACACCAGGTTAAAATCTTGTTTCTACTAACTTATTTAAACAATTTACCAAAAGCTCAGTTCTTAATTATGCACCAGTTGCTCCATCAGTTTCAGTTTTCAGAGATCATTAAAATATGTATATATACTTTCATACAGAGACTCAGCACTTTCTCAGTTTTATTTTCAGTTCGTCAAGCATAGATTATGTCAAGGACAGTGACAACCACAGATCATCACTGCTGTGAATGTTGCTACTAATTCATATGATCAATACAGTGAGTTCAAGTGACCCCCTCACTCATCGTCATCGGCCCCTGCTCAGCGCAGCCTGCGAAACTCTCCCACCCTCCCGTCACTGTCACATTTCACAAAATTTACTCTGATAATTTAATTGTTCAAATAGATTCTGTGGACAGATATCACTTTATAATTTCATAGGCAGCATCATTAAACAGTTTCTTTTAAACCCCTTGTTGTTAAAAATAAAAATTAAAAAATAATATTTACAGGAAACAATGAAACACTCGTCACTCATAAAACGCTACTTTTGTCAAAACATCATAAATAAAAATTGGAAAAGGGGAAAGAAATATGAATCCTAACAGGGTAGATGCGCCCAAAACAACTCTCACACACAAGTAGTTCAAAAGATATATAGATGTATATATATGTATGTATCCATATATATTCTGTATATATGTTTCTCTACAAAAAAGCAAGTTTACTCTTTCTATGAGTAAATACATTCTACTCTACAATCACTATAACAACAGCGTACATTCCCAACCAAAATGCTTTGATCGTTTATCAGGAGGATATTGGACTTAGACAATCAGTTGACCATGATCAGGACGTATGCAACAGCATGCTCATCAGTGTGACTGCAATATTGTATGTGTGTGTGTGCGCATATAGGTGTGAAATAGCCTTCCATCCCCTCCGGTTTATGGGCATGTTAGACAGACACACAGACACACAGACACACAAACACAACACACACACACACACACACACACACACACACACACACACACATCTGTTTTGAAACACATGCACACACACCCAGAGAAAATGATCTGTTCAGCAGTTAGTCTGGTTAACTTTGCCTCAGCAGCTGAAACATGATCTGGGATCTATTTCTGCTGCTCTGCAGAGTCCAGCGGATGGACTTTCCGACTCTTTGTGCAGCTCTTCTCCCTCTGCTTCCTGACAAATTTAGCACAATTCCCAGACTTAAACCCCAACTTTTTCTGTGCTAATGCAAGAATGAGCAAGACGCTTTTTTTCCGTCAGAGGCTGGATTTACACGCAGGAGAGCTGATTTTTTCCAAACCTGACATTTCATAACCGTCTAGACGGTGAATATCAGACCACATACTGAATGGTTTCTCACTTCTGAGACTGCCGGGATGATCAGATTTGTGTAACAAAGGCTTCAGAGTCTTTGGTGTCTGGATAAATCCCGTCCCATAGAACAAACCGAAACCTGTTTCCCAAAAGCATCTCTGCTTTCCATTTTGACCTTTGACCTGGCAGGAAGATGAAGAGGCGCCTTTGGGAAACCGAACCTGCACGGTCTCCAAATAGAAAGTCCAAAAAACCTGATGTTACCTGGCAACGAAAGCACTCAGAACTCTTTAACTACTGAGCATTACGCAGCATCTCAACGTGCAAAACCCCTGTATTTGGTGCCAAAAAAGTTTTTTTTGATGACAGCACTCCTCCCTCGTTTCTCTTGACAGCAAAGCTCGAGCTGTTCAAATATAACTGCTGTTTCTCCAGAAAAGCAAACTTAAAAGGAAAATCCATTATGTACAGTGCTACAGGCAGCCGATTATAAAGCACCAAGATAATAAATGGAGTGTTGGGGGAGGGGGTTCTCAACTATACATGGCTCAATTCCTAAAGTACAAACAAGGCCTAACCACTTGTGTGACTCTCACTACATACAGTACAATCATATGTGTAATATACAACCCACGGAGCAAAGAATGCCATGCTGTTTCAATGTGCTCGACTGTTATAGATGGTGATTACTGAAATATTAACATATATGATTAATTACATGTGTGCTTGTGAGTGAATGTTAGTCTATTTGCATATACATGTATGTGTCAGGTAGCCCTGAGAAGGATGTGTGGGTGTATTGCTTTTGTGTGTGTGTTTTGTGCTTCTTAGATTACAGGTGTGACTGTTGTTGTTGTTGTTGTTGAACGCCCACCGAGAGGCAGTGTTTGTAAAACTGTAGATGCAGGGAGGGATGTGTGTGTGTGTGTGTGGACACTTTTCTGACACTTTTCCATAGAACACCGGAACAGGAACTACAAGAACTCAGTGGGACTCAAGTCCAGCACAAACAGCCATTACTTTCTAAGAAAGTTATCCATTGTCCAAGCCAGCAAACATGGCGACTGTGTTTTCCTCTGAAAAACCTTTTCACAGGAATGTTTTCTATTCTGAGACATTTCATAATGGAGCATGGCTGGTATTGTCATCAGCATGATGGTGCTACAGTATGGGAAAATATCTACTGTCCTCAGCTCCTTATTACATTTTTTTAAAAACATGGGGACAACAAACACACCTTTGGGGTTTCTGCCTAACCAGACTATAACTCCCCAGCAAATTAACACTATCTATAACTGTGGACCAGCCTGTACAGTCCCACCAGACCGCTTGTGCCAGTTTTACACCGGCTGGGTTTCCCTGTGCTCTCAACTCCGCCACCTTTTTTTTCTCCTCTGAACACGGTCGTCCAGCCAACAGACCGAGAGGACGGGGTCAGTAGTCAGGGTGACTCCTTGTGTGTGTGTGTGCGCCTGTTCGGTCTGAGGGGAAATGAAAAGGTTGCTCACTGAGGTATGACTGTCTGCCTTATTAATGTGGGCCATCTGGAGAGAAAGGACAGGGGCAGAGAGAGAGAGAGAAAGAGAGACGGAGAAAGGGCAGAGGGGAAATTAGGAGAAATTCTTAGCTGATAGAGAAGGTCTGTTTCCACACAGGAAAGCTCTGAATTATTCACCTGCATGTGAATTCCACACAAGCACGAAATATCTCAGCAAAAGCGACGCTCCCTCAGATGCCTGTTCAAGACTTTTAGGGATGAGACAGCTAGATGTGCTCTGTGATTTGATGAAAAACCACAGTAAGAAGCTTTAAATAGCTGTGCCGCAAAATCCCTCAACAAAAACAGACATGTGCTGCACAGATCCACAGTCAATAAACATTGAGAGTATGTCAGACTAGGATCTAGTGTCTGCATGAGACAACTTAATATTTTATTGCTGCTGCATGTCAGAGAAGTAAGATGATCTTCACACTAATTTACTCCTGCAAATTCCAGTCAGATATATTTTGCATGCTGTGTGTAAACAAAGATTAGCAGATAAAATATCTATAAAGGTTTGATTTCAAGGACACAGGAGTGGCAGCTTACAAGTTTTGAAAACCAGGACATTACTGAGATGGTTTTATGACTGTATAATACAGAGTTTATATACAGATTCCCCCAGATACCTCGTGAACTCAAAAGCCAACTGTAAAGACTCACATAGCACACTGTGTGGATAAGTCCAGTTGCTGGAGTTGAGGAACAAGCTAGTCAAACATAAGAGCTTGTGTGCTTGACCTCACTGCTCTGAGACAAAGTACAAGAGTAAAGGAAGTACAGGACATTCTTTTGGTTTATCTCCAATCTCTCAATCACAGCTTGGTGTCACAGTTTTATTCCATCTCCCTGTCAGCTTCAGTGGTGTCACAAAATCTGACTCTAATTTTACCTGTCTTGAAAAAATGGGCTTTGGGGGCCTTAGTGGGTCTATTGTTTCTTTATCTGACATGCTTTTTTTGTTGAATCAAAGCTGGCACAAACATAGGAGATCAAACTGGCGCCCAGATCAAGGCGAGCGTGAGAAGAATCAAAGCCTTTTGATGCACATTTTCTGTTCGATTTCGCCTCTGCTGACTGGCATCTTGTCTGTATTAAAGGCTAAAAATAAGGAATAACTGATGAAGAGCTTTCAGAACCATGTAAACAGAGAGATTTGCCAAAATCTCACTGAGTACGATGTGTATGCTGAGACTGCTATGCAAGTGCTTGCAGTGTTATGGCAGTTTCAACAATAGCCCAAAATCAGACCCAAAATACTACATGAATAAAGCACTTTAGAGTTTAATGGAATAACTCACCTCTCAATCTAATTAATACTTGTATAAATCCAGTATGTGCTATAGCAGGTTTAAATCGCAACACTACCACTATACAGTCAAATATTAATAAGCAATATACATGAGACTAAAAATTAGAACCAACAAAACTATTTTCTCTCTTCCATAAATCTTTCAACAGCAACTTTGTGACCAGCACCGTGGCTGACAGCTGAGGCCAGTGCGGAAACGCCTAAAGATGCAGAACGACAAACTGCAAAGAGAGGCTTCAGATCCTCAAAAGACCCGACCTCTGTCTCAGAATACAAAGTCAGCACATGCTTTTTTACAAGATGTTTTGATCTCAGAAACTAATTTCACTTCCTCAAATGTGGGTCTTGGTGAAAATGCTGAGAGTCACTGTTCCATGAAGAGCAATATTAAAGGTCCTGGAAACAAGTTTTCTAAATCAGCTACCTTCTGTTAGTGACTGGGCCCCACATGAACATAACAAAGTGATGTCACAACAAGTGCACCAATCAGGATTTGGCAACACTAATCAACCAAGAACACAAAGTCCCATTTGCCACAGATTAGAGTTAAACTCAACTAAATATTAAAAAGGATGTTTTTTGCCAAACTTCAACTTTGATTGTTGCTAATTTGGTTTTCAGGGCCTTTAAAGTGCATTCTCTTGATTGACAGGTATCTTAGCTTCAGTCCATCACAGGAATTCCTTGTCGTGGAAACTTCCTCTATCTACTTTAGGGTCAGATGCTCCTGGCTTCAGTGACTGGCAAAGGCATCAAGTGGTAGCAAAACACCAGCTTCAAATATCTATTCAGGTGACATAGAGGAGGCATATAAATCCAATTCAAGGTCCCACTTTTTCAAATTTTAACTATGCTATATCTTTAATTAGTTAGCCAGGAGTTTGTGCTATGTCTTTCCCCATTGTTTAACAAGGCCCTTTGTCAGAGGTGTCTCTGCCACCAGTAGCATCACTTCCAGACAGCGTAGAATACCCATTGGAGGGTGGAGGGAAGGGTGTGCGTGTGTGAATGTGTGTGTTTGCTGAAAAAAGGAGGAGCAGTAAGTGGCGTCAGTGAGCTGTGCTTTCAGTCCCTTAAGGCGAGCGGGACAGGGCAGACGATTGTTCTGTGTGTTGATGGGTGAGTCCGTGAGGGAGTGTTAATGGCAGAGGGAGGAGTGCATACATCAGAGTATACACATAATATACACATACAGTATTTGTAACAACGGTATTCCCTGCCAGTAGTGAGACTATAGAAAATGTGCTTTCTGACAGGTAAAGTGTGTGTGTGTGTGTTTGTACAGGTGTGATTAGGTTATGAGTGTGTTCGGTAGTGAGCACCTCTTTGTCCAGGCCATGTAAACAAACCTCGGGCAGCAGAGAGCGTGCTCAGAAAGGCTCAGAAAGACATCAAAGACAGAAGAAAAGTTTGAAGGAAAGAGAGGAAGGAAAGAAGGAAGCATAATTATTCTAACAGCACAGGTTAATAGGAATACCAAAGATAATATTGCATCTCCTAGAACTAGCTTCAATTGCTCAGTGTATATAAAATTGGAAGAAAGCTATATTGTGATATTAGTTACATTTCACTTTATAATTCTAAAATAATTTATACCAACAATAGTTATATTTTATAGAGTATTTACATAAATACATCATCATATAGTAATATTATTGTCAACACATCATTATAGAAACATACACCATACATATATGTGTATATAGTCATGTTATAGCCACACGTACACACACATACAATGAATATACAATCAAAATGAACTATTGCAATGCTGTGTTGGGTAAAACTCCATCGAACATTCACATCTTCTCAAGTAAGTAAGCTTGAAGACAGGAGTTCAGATGTATTGCTATAAGAAAGACCAAAGTTCAGCTCAGCCTCACACAGTCGCAGCTGAACGTTTCCTCGTAAAATCCGAGTATTGCTTATTGTAAAGTTGCTCTCCTCTGATGTGATAATCAGTGATGGAGAGAAGAGAAAAACAGAGAAAGAGAGAGAGTGAGGAGCTCTGAGCCTCTCAGGTCAGTAGGTCAGATAGATCTTCCGCCATCGTCTGGGCAGGAAAATTTTAGTTTTTTTTTTCCCCAGCGGACCGATCAAACCGGAAAAAAAAGAAGAAGTTTTAGATCTGCAAGTACGTCTGCTGGGATAGAAAGGCAGCCCACTCAAGACGGACAGAAAAAAACAGGTGGGCATGTGAGCAGCCAGGTGAGTGTGAATAAAGCATCCAACAACCTGCTGCCTCTAGAAGTCAGAGAAGAGATCCTGGGGACCCAGATGAATGATAAAAGGAGCGATGGTCCGCGGCTGGTAGAAGGGATTGTCAATGAAAAGTCCACCTGCAGTGAGATGAAGAACAGAGAAAGAGAGCAAAAGTAATTACTGTATGAATAGATTTAGAAATCTATAAACAAAATATGAGGCTGCTATACAGAAATTTGACAACAACAAAAACAAACAAACAAATAAAAAAAAAATCTAATGAAGGTTACTTCAAGTCCACTTGGTGAATGCAAAAATCCTTGAGTGGTACATGGAAATGTTCTACCTGGGTGGCATTGATAATACTTTATTGCATTAAATTAAAGGGATGGTTGGGACATTTTGTCAATTTAACTCATTTGCTTTCTTGCCAAGAGCTAGATGAGAAGATCGATACTGCTATGGTAAATATGAAGCTAAAGCCAGCATCCAGTTAGCTTAGCATAAAGCATGAAGGCAGGGGAAAACAGCTAGCCTGGTTCTGCTCAAAAGAAACAAAATTCACCTACCATCACCTGGCTCTGTCCACATGGTTAAACTGTAGCTGTTGTAACTGTAACTGTTCCCCCTGCTTTCAGTCTTTATTCTAAGCTAAGCTAAATGGCTGCTAGCTGTAGCCAAAATATCAAACTATGCCTTTAATGAACGTAACATAGGAGCTGTAAGAAAGACCTAATGACAAAGAATTTCAAATGTTTTGGTAGTGTTGGTAGGATGCCAACCACATAAGACTGAAAATAAGATCAGAAACAGGTAAAGCAGTTTTGGAGATAAATACTCTGTAGGGCTTTGGCTCTGTGCGCACTAAAAATCAATTCAAACTAAAGTGTAAAAGAAAAAAACATATACATAATGCAACAGCTAGAAATAATCTTCAATCATGTAGAGCTCTGGTGATGTAAGACAAACATCAGTTTAAAGGTTTTTATAACAACTCAATGGAGCTCAACCAACCATTGGACAAGATATTGGGTCCTCTCATCCAATGGCTGCGCCTCATAGCCGTAACCATGGAGACGTCGTCAGGGGTTATCTCTTGCTGGTTGGATGACCAAGACGTAGTGAAGGGCCAGCCTAACTCTGTCAAGACTGGCACTGACCATTGACCTTTGGTAAGCGTCGCCTTTATTGTCCTTTATTTAGCCAGGCTCCTCTTTCACTTTTTAAATAATCAATTTATTTATTTTTTACTTGCCACATCAGGCCATTCTTGCTAAGATTTTTTAAACCCTTATTTGAAATTTTAGAGTCACAAAGGGATTGTTCTGAGGCCAAATTGCAGTTGGCGCTGGTCCTTTACTGAACGGCTGAGCAAAAAACATGCAAAAACAAATACAGCAATGATACGGAATTAATGAAACAATAATAAAAAACACATTGACAGTGAGGTTTGAATTCATCTAGGTCCTTCATTGCTGCTTTTGACTGACTGTAATGTGACGATTATATGCACAAAGCCAAATAAGAAAAATATGGGGATTTAGAAGTAATATGTTTTGTCTTTATTATTTTATACCAATTAAAATCAGCTTAAACATTACACAGCGCTCCAAAAATGCTGAAAAAGGCTGCAGTTGGCTTATGTGACAATATAATAAATAAAAGCTGTCCATATGTACTGTAGGTGATAGTTGTAGGAAACCTGCCAAATATTAATCCACGCAAGGTAATGAGATCGTGCAGCTGAATGCAAGATGCAGGATCTAACAAGAGCTTTCTAAATTCATCCTTTGTCTTCTCACCTTTCTCTCTGAATATCTATAAGCTGAGGGTCAAAAGGATGTAACAAGAGGCGCTGAGCTACGTGGAAAGCTTGAAATTCAATCTATGTGAATGTATGAGGGTGGAATATTAAAGCGTGATGTTCAGATGTGAGTTTAGGTCACAGTATTGTGTGCCAGTTTTAAGAGTGAGGCCAAATCCCCCCTCCAAAACAAAACAAACAGGTGCTACTGCATCAGGTCTCTACTGGCTGAAAGTCTTTACATGAGATATACACCAGGCAGTGTTCAGCCTTTATAGGAGATAAACTTTATTCATTTTTCAACATTATTTATTTACTCCTATACATCCTTCACACAGCTCACATTATTATTTTCTTTTTACAGAGAATGTGTGTTGTGTGTATCATATTGCCAAGGTTATCCGCTCCCGAGCAAAGAATAAGCACATTAACAAAAGGCTGATATATATATATATATATATATATATAATTTAGACTCAAAGAATGAGGTAACAATTCACAGTACAAATCCTTCAAGTTTTTGTTTATCTCTTAAGAACTTAAACCTGCAGTATTTTCTTTTCATATCCATAAAAGTTTTTGGAAACAGTATGAAAACTAAACAAAATGCCAAAAAAAAAGAAAAAAAGCGCTTTTACAAATCTTCAGCTTAAGTCCTTAATCCTCTCCCCATCACTGATATTGTAGAAAAAAAAAGACTGAGTTTCCCTCCTAGAAAAAGGTGCGCTTGGTATGTGTGTCTCCTGTGCTAAAAGAAGTGGTAGTGGGGGACGGGGTAGGCGGGCACTTTCATGACAGGCAACAGAAGCATTCTCTTGGGCAAACCTAGAGGGGAGACATGAGAAGAGCACAGCTCTGCATGAGTCCAGGGCAACAAATAACCAAGCTTTTGTATGCTCACTACTCTACACACTATGTTATAAGTATGTCCCACAAAACACCCCTTGCACTAAACAAGCAGGGGTTCTAAAGGGGGGGGGGGGTAAGTGAGTGAGAATGCAGCTGTTGTCAGCGGTTAGAGCAAACCGAGAGGGAGATTCACAGTTAAAGAGAGGAAAACAAACCGCTAAAGTTAAAGATTCATTGCAATTTATTACAACTTGGGTTATATTTTAGTAATTGCATTATCATTCCTGTTAGTTATTAAATCTTTGTACTCATCAAGTCAGTTGCTTAGATCTGGTAACACAGTGATATTGTGACAACAATGTCCAAAGGGGCAAGAACCCCAAGCAAAAAGACAATCAGATCAGGTCGTAAACAAGTCAATGATTCTCTGGAGATAAAACTGAAAACTTAACTAAAAATAAAATTTAGTTATAATAATATTCCATGTTGCATGGGAAAACTACATGGACACACAGCATTCATGAGTACAGGTTAAAGTTGTAACATTTGACTTTGGTTTGTTTGGTTCAGATCTCAGAACTTGACCTATTCAGTACAATGCCATTATCACCACCCAAGTACCCAAGTTTTAATAAAGTGGAATAATCCTTTCAGAGAGGATTGAGCAAGATATGTTGTTGTTTCTATTGTTCTATACTGTAAATCAGGCATTTTGGAAGAGTTTTTGGATGTTAATGTTCTGTGTTCAATGATAAACTGTTCTATGTAATAGGATATGGTAGCATTCTCAAATACGCTTAGTATTTGCCAACATGAAATCCCAAAGCAGCAATGGGCACCGGAGCACAGGAAAAAAAAGCAGGAAATAAGATCAAAGTATTGCACCTAAAAAGGTAAACGAGCAGTTCCAAAAGTTTTCATGTGCACTTTTTCTCCATTCTGACTAGAACTTAAGCCTCTGCATGACTGACCCATAGACCTTTACAAGTATTTTGATTATCCTGACTAGTAAAAATCAATGAAAGTAGCCATGTTTACAATACAGAAGACCCTCTTCCTGAATTGCACCTGACAATCCAAATCTCAAATTTATCCTCTTCATCTGCAGCATCACATCAAACACCAGTAAGAGAACCACTGAGTTCAGAGACAAAAACCACCACAGCAACCTCCACATTTCTTACAGTTCCAGCTTTCATGTCTATCTTTTCTCTTTCAGATGACATGAACTGAACTTGACTTTTTACCTAATTGTGGGAAGTTATGGCTTAAGTTAAAGCTCAGGGTCAGGTGGACTCACAGTGATCACCCACCAGGATATTTGACGTTGTGATGAGTAATGGGCCAGAGAGGCACCGTGCACAATGATTTATGCTTCATCCACCCCCAGATACAGGAGATTCAATTGCCTGTTTATTAAAGTCTTTTCAGTGGCCAGTCACGAGGAACACTACTGAATGCCTTTTCAAATGTTTTGGATGACATGGCTGTAAGCAGCACCTACCATCAAATTCTCAGTATTTAATTTAGTGTGGGAGTCACAATAACATGGGGAAAGTGTGTTGATGCCAGAGACTGAAACGAAACTCCCCAAAACAAACGCTGAGCTCCAGCTCTCACAAACACAGAAACTGAGGCGTGCTTCATGTTCAGGGGTGTTGGGTTCTCAGGGGGGAGCTAAACGTCTGCCTGGGGCCTCAGACCGGTTTCTCCCGGCACATAAGACCCATTCAAGCTCCGAGCTGTATGATGGACAGAGGGGGCCTCCCCATGCTACATGTGTACACACACTCCACAAGGCTGAGTCTGTTGAGGTCAATATGACCGTGTTTGACGGAGAGATGTAAGCGCTGAATTTTGCGCCAATACCTATGCTGTTAAAGGTCAATGACTAGTATAGATTTTAGCCTACAAGTGTCTTTAATTCCTGTGTGTGTGTGTGAGAGAGAGAGAGAGAGAAAGAGAGAGAGCGAGAGAGAAAGAAAGAGAGAGAGAGAGAGAGAGAGAGAGAGAGAGAGCCCAGTGACCCCTATCAGCAGTGAGGGCATGGAAACTCCTTAGCAGGAGTAACATGACAGGAGCAGTGCTGCAGTGCTGTCATAAATAACAGCGGGCAAAGTGAGGAACTCACACTATGCTGTCTGCTAATCTGAACAGAAATGAGAATGACGGGCAGCACAGGCTGTGTGTCTGGGTTAATAAAAGTCCAGGAAAGACTGAATATTACGTTGGAAGTGACTGTTCAAGCTGCAGTTTTCTACTCTTTCCTATTTCAGTTCAAGATACGAGAAGAAAAAGAAGACGACTGCATGTGCATCATAATCATGAGTTTTGAAATCAGCAGATCTTTACTGACAAGACGAGTGGTCCAACCATAACAGATGAGGGTGTGAGAGGCAACAAGCAGATTAAGAAACAACTGGTGCGCGGACAATTAGCCAAAGCACAGACAGATCTGCTAGAAGCGACAAAGAGCCAACAGTTTAAGCTTTGTTTAATTATGACTGAAATTCAGAGCCAAAGCCTAAAACTTGGATTAGAGTGGGATAAGGTTTTAAATAAGTTTTGAGAAAAGGGGAGTAATTGAAGTGGAAAAGAAGGTTGGAGGTGTAGCATAAACTGACAGAAGAATTATTAATTTACCCACTAATGGTTAGCAGTTGTGGTATGCTGAGGGAACTGTGTGTTTGAGTGAGAAGAGGGGGTAGAAGAAGGGAAGAAGGTTATGGATAGTAGGAGGAGGGTGAAGGGATGAAGACTGGACAAGAAGCACATACCGTATGCAGGAGCAGCTGCTGCAGCAGGACTGTAGCCATACGGTGTCCCAAAGCCTGTTAGGGAGGAGGTTACAGGGTCTAGTTCAGTTGTGTACGTTTAACTCCAGGGTCTGCTTTTCAACAGCACGTTTAGATAATGTGTTTTGCCTATTCTAAATTCTGCAACATAAATCTGAGTCATACTGCAGGGTCATATGTTAGTGGATGTTGAGCAGAAACTGAAAATAAATCTCAAAATACATTCCAGATAATCAGTGGGCAGTTTTGCTGCGTGATTCTCTGATAACACTGTTCATCACTGAGTTTTCAAACAGTCATTAACTACAGTCTTGGTCTCTGCAGGCTACTGAAGGGTATTTCTGAAAGCCTGTGATATTTCCCATACAACTGCAGGGGGAAAAAATTGATGCTCATTTTCAACAGAAAACTGGGCAGGCAGCCTAAAGCAGAAGAAAATGTCAGTACTTTGAAGCCAACAGTAAAAGAAAATGCCAACTCTGTACAAACCATCATGACAAATATGAAAAATAAACAAAAATACTCAGGACAAAAAAAGAATAGGAAGGCATTACGTGGGAATAGAATTTAAGGAATACTGTCAATACTGAGTCAAATTCCTGGTCATGGGGTATCTATCAATTGCACTTGAAAAAAACTAAAATAACCCTAAAACCATCAAAAAACAACAACAAAATAATACATTTTTAAAATGTGTCAAAAAAATCTGACTAACTAAACAACAAAACAGTACACAGCTATCCACATAATTACCTGGCGTGACGTATCCAGGTGCAGCTGTGCTGACGAAGGCTCCTCTCGCGAGGGCTGCTCTTCCTCTTCCTCTGGCTACCTGAGCTGCTACTGCCGAGGCTGCTGCTGCCGCCGCTAGGGCTCCTTTAGTCTGAACACAGACATGCGATGCATTATATTATATGTGAGTGGGTTTCAATATATGGTACACAGATAAAAGGTACAAAAGCACATAAAAAATCCATATCCAAGACATTGTTTTCTAATTATTTATGGGCCTCATTGTTCAAAAAGCTGTTAGCACACAGACTGTGACAAAATAAGTGGAAGAGTGGTGATCTGATAACTGTCAGGTATTGATCTGATTAGACACTTGTTAAACTCTGTGTTATTGATTACTGTTGGATGAACAAATTGGACAAATTGTCCCTTGGCTCTACAGAGGTGATAGTGATCAGAAAAGAGGTTTAAATGTGGTCATTTTTAAAGCTGCTCCTGACAGTTTGGCTCTAAAAGAAAACGTAAAAGGAGTGATTTGATGGTTTGTTGTTTCATTCTCTGTGTAAATGCACATGCCCCAGACTGGAGACTGTGCCTTCTGTGTCAGGTATGTAGTGTATGTGTGTTTGTGTCTCCTTACCTGAGGCAATATCTTCTTTTTCTTGTTTGCAGCTGCGTTGGGACCGGAGAAGAGTTTTTCCAGAGCTGCTAGAGCAGCGCTGGCCTTTGCTACCTTTTTGTTGGGGCCTGCCCCACGAAACTTCTGCCCATCGACCTCCACCTGACGTCCACACACACACAGAACATAAAATATCTATCAAATCAGGTTCTATGATTTTAGTTAGACACAGCAAATGTTGGTCTGAAGCTACAATAGCTTTTCTATTCTAATTACAGTTGTAGTCTTTTCTATCAGTGGCCCCACTTTTTATGTTACAGCTCTGTCAAAGCAAACAATCACACAATAATGTTGCCTAAAACCCATGTGTTTATCAGTCATCAGTAACTCAGCCAGAGAAGTCTGGCTGAACAGGACAGCTTGTTTAGCGATGCCCTGCTGTCAAGCAGGCCTGCTAATCAATCAGCAGAGCGATGGAGCAGCCAGGCATGTCGGAAAACAACACACCCCACAGAGAACCGGCTTGCTCCAGGAACCAAGTTGACTGATTGACTCTACCGGTGATCAGCCCGTTTCAGAGTGAGCCTGTGTTCGTGTGGCTTTGTCTCCCCTTGGCTACAATGCGGATGGATTTGTACTAGTGAAATTTTTACATTTTTATGATTTGTGGTATGGTGTGTCATGGCTTGACACTCTTGTACACATGGACAGACTTTATAATCTTTTACAATCAGTCTGTGTGAGTAGATGATGCTCTCACCTCCATAATAAAACGTTTATCGTGGCTGCCTCCACTTTCAGAGATGAGCTCATATTTGAGTCCTCGTCTCTTCTCGTTTAGCTCCATGACGGGATTCTTCCCACTTGCTGTCAGTATGGGGCCCTGAGTTCGCACCTGGAGCGGGTGAGGAGATTATTGAAGTAGTGTAATTTAAAAGCATCTTCAAAGTTTTACTAGAAAGCACATGGTGGATAGTAAACCTGGGCGAAGATCTGGTTTGGATACCTTTTATATCCTTAAACCAGAGTGGTTGTTACATTTCAATTACAGCAAACTGATTGTATGCATTACTTTATCAGCAGGTTTCTTAATCCCCACCTCCAGCGTGTTGGAACTGTCTGAGGAGTGTGTTGGGTTATTGCTAGTATGTGAGGACGTCTCGCTCTTCCCCTCGCCATCCGACTTCTCATCTGAACTCATGGGGTCCAGGTCTGAGTCGAAACCTGTTGGGTAGCCCATCGCCTGGAGAACCTGGAGGGGGAAGACGATGATGATAAAGTAAAAGGAGTTGGAAGGATGCAACATGCCAGGAAAGAATCGGTCAAAGAGCTAAAGCTAAAAAGGATTTAAGACCAAAAGCAGGTTTAATCAGACAAATTAAAGGTGAAATTCGCAACTTGCCACGTGTATTTGATGAGAGATAATGACCCTAAAACAAAGGTGGTGGAGCAGCCAGAGTTCCTTTGTAATGTTGCCTAGCACCAGAGTGCAACAGGTTAGACCAAGCAGCTGAATGAAAATGAAAATGTTCAAGTAACATCGTTGTTAATTTACAGGCTAAATTCATGAAATTACACACCAAATGGCACAAGATAGATTTTGCAATGTAAAAAATAGCTTCACCATTGAATCTTTGTGTGCGATAACTCTGTTTTGTCATCATCCACAAGGCTACTTGGGCAATGAGAAGACCAAACACAATGTGCCCAGTCTTCTCTATTTCTAGAAAAATCATCCTCTAGAAGCAGTTTAGTCTAACTCACACAATTGTTATAATAATAAATAGCATTAAAGCCATTACAAAGCACCAGTTGCACAGAGGCACAGGAGTCTACTGTAAGTCCTCGATAGCACACAGAACAGCAAAGTGATTCAGAACAATATTCACGCAGAGGAGAAAAGTAGAAAGACGAGTTTTTGACCCAAATAGGCGATTGTGTTACAGCTGCTGAACCAGCCGCTACAGCGAGAGTGTGTGTGTGAGAGGAAGTGAGGAAGAGAAAGAGAGATCAAAAGGTGAGCGCATGAGAAAAAGAAAGTGAGAGAGAAGGAGAATGGAAAAGGGGGGGGGGGGTGAGATGGAGAGAAAGAGCCTTTTATGGGAATGGAGCGGATAGCGGATTATCCCAGCTCTGTGCTCTGGAGAGCCTCTTTGTTCACAACCACTCTGGGATTACATGGATTTGCCCACCTCCATTCTTCCTCTCAAACACACACAAACACACACACCAATAGGCATATGCAGACAAAAACATATATATAGATACACACAGGTCTGGCTGCAGCTGGAGCTCACAAAGGCCTTCAGGTAGCCAAAATGGAATCATCCCTCTTTTTTAATCAGTCAGTCTTTTGTGATTTGTGTTACGCATACATCCAACTATACACAAACACCAATCAGAGACGACCAATTTCAGATATTTGAAGGACTTGTTACACATTGTTCTCCTGTGCATATGATCCACCTCACTCCTCATCCTCCATCCTTACCTTGACGGCGACGTGGAGCTTGGCGGTCTTCTTGGATGATCCAGACGCTTCATAAATGGTTCCGTCCAGATCCACGGACATGGTGAAGACGGGAGCGTGAACCGGGCCCGACTGGGACAGCAGCCGATACTGCAGCCCTGGCCGGATCTGGTTCAGCCTCATCAGAGCATTCATTGGCTGGTTGGAGTCTATGGCTTTGCTGTCCAACACTAATCCAAAAAAGGCAGGAGGGAGTATGGTTACAGTAAAAAGAGGAGCAGATTAGAATAAATGTAATAAAGGTTTGTAGGGTGTGTATCAATAATCTCACTGGAGTTGGACAGACTGGGCCATTTTGTAGATGCTCTAAGTAATAAATCACATTTTCTAAAGGCTCTCAGCACTCTTGCTAGGTGCTTTCATGATGGATAAAGGTGCCTCTCTATTTTCGTTCTCTTTCAATCATGTTCCTCCTGTTTGTCAATATCTAAAAATGCCTCTCTGCCTCCATTAGCCGTGGTTCATCTTCTGCTTCTACGAAGAAAGAGCTGGGGATGGTTGGGTGGCCTACTAAAATGCTAGCAATCAATATTATTGATCTGCCTCCACAGGATTGAGGGAGGGTGGAAGGCAGAGAGGCAGATGGGGGAAAAAAGACACAAAAAAATTGAGACAATGGGAAGAGAGGCATGTAGACGACAGAATATAACTACTTCCATCTCTGAGAGTGATGCTGGTGTGTTTTCAGCGGTCTGAATAAAATAAAGACAATCCAAAGCTGAATGAAAACTTGATAAGATTGTATGCATTCTTATCCCTGCTCTCTTAAGTCAATCATTCCCTTTCTTTCCAGCTTTATAACAGATTGGGTCCGATGACCAATGACAAAGACCAAAAAGAAACAATCACATAATCACTCTGTCATTGTTCTTTTTTTTCCTTCTGTCTTGTACCTTTCCTCAGATTCCTCTTCATCTTCTTAATGAGGTCCTTGTCATCCATTGCTCCATCCTCGTATGGCCTCTTCAGACCTAAGCCTAAGAGGGAGAGGGCCAGAGAAACGCGAAGAGTTACTCATCAGTCACTAACTACAAGAGATGTTTACATGAATGTACACAAAGGCACTTGTGTGTGACAGAAAGACAGGGAGGTAAAGTCGCAGAAAAACAAATGATACATGAGCGCCAGCATAAAGATGGATAAACTCACAGATAAGATAAACAGAACAGACAGGCAGGCCAGCAAACAGTCAAACAATGAGGAGGACATGTAAGCTCCTTTCCTATGTTCACCTTAATCTGTAAATGCTCTGGCAGTTTTCCATGTCAGCGTCATGAGGTACCAAAGGGCTCGAGTCGATTTTCTATGAAAGTCACTTTGGAAAATTGCCAACTCTAGACCTTATGAGACTTCTCTGAGACTTCCTCTAGTGTGAACAAAAGAAGAAGCATTCCTGCATAAAGCATGCATGACTTAAAGTGATTTAACTAAGGCCAGTGTGTCTTCGGTGTGACGCTGGAGATAGTGTCACAAAAAGAAATCAGAGGGAAAAGCAGCCAAACATCAAACAACCTATCTAGTCACTAGAGGTTTTTTGTGATTTTTTAGCGTAACATGTCAGCTTTATTGACGGCTCTGCCAGTGGTAGTGCGCAGGAAAACGACCTAATACATCCGGAAAGGTCACGTCATGTGGAAAAAGATTCGACGAGACCTCATCTGACGTTGATACTGTGGTTGAACCCAGGTATGTTCTGGAGTCCGTGTGAGAAAGGAGCAGACAGACCAATAGCCGAGCTTTCAGACAGATTAACGGGGACAGAGAGAAAGATGGATATGTAGAGCCTGAAAGCCTGAAGAGACAGATAATCAGACACATGCAGACACGGGCTGGAAGACAGACGTGGTGGATGAAATGGATGAAAGGCTGAGATACACAGGGGTAAAGGCAAGGGATAAGGGCTGAGCAGACAGGGGGGTGAGCAGGTACTCACCCTCTTTATCAGACCAAGGGTATTTCTGTGATGGTTTATTTGAGGGGAGAGGCTCCATCTCCAACACCTTGTAGATCTGTCCGAATGCCATGAGTCTGAGAGCATGCTGTTGAATGGATGAGAGAGGAACGCAACATCTAAAATTGGTGGAATGACCCTTTAAATTTACATCTACAGTATTTGCCCTGAAACATTTTATTCACTATCTGACCACTGGTTAAATATCTTTATACAGTAATAAGATATGTTAAGATTTCCCTACATATATTTGAGTTAAAATTAAAGTGAGGCTGCTGTGCTACTGGAGAACATAACAAGAGCTTCTAAATTCTGATTGTGAAACTGAGAGAGACAAAGTTACGCCAGAATATTCTGGCTTATGTGATGATATTCAACTTCCCAAATGTTAGGAGGCCTTATCCTAACAAAAGATGGACATGAGCAAATTTGCACTTGTGCTGGTAAATGAGCACTAAATCCTGGCCAGACCTGTGCATTAATGAAGGTCTATAGCCTGAAGAAAACACACAAAATAGTACTCAATATCAATAACATCAGCATATATACTGACCAGCATGTCCCAGCATTAATTTATCATTCTTGATCTATTGTACACATTCTCAATCCACACAAACAATTAGAAAGATTACCAGAATGGCTCACAGTGGCTCTGCTAATATAAATCCATTAGGAAGGTAGAGTGTCTCAGATATTCATGAGGCTCGGTGTAGCTCATTGACAGAACAGCTCCCTCTCTCCTATCTGCTCTTGTATCTGCTACAATTATCCCCATTGACATTCCAGCCTCGTTCAGGCTTCGTTCAAAGGAAATAGACAGCAGGATTCACTAAGCCATGTGGCTCAGAGGCTGCTCTGCTTAGTCCAGTGTGTGCGTATGGAAGGACACGACAGCGCGCACAGCCAAGAGTGTGTGCGCACGAATACTGTCCTCAGGGTGTCAGAGATGGATTTACGGCTGTGCAGTGGCAATGGTTTCCCACACCAATCATTACACAGTGCCACATTGCGTTTTCTGGAGACGCACACACGCTGAACTATGTGTGTGTTTGCGTGCATGCAGATTGCGTGGTGATGGGGTCTTTCTGTCTGGTAACAGGTGTGTTGCTTACTGATTCCACAGTGACGGCTCAGGGCTGCAGTGCGAGTGTGAGTGAGTGTGAGGAGTGTGAGGTGTGTGTGTGTGTGTGTGTACCTGTGCGCTGTAGGTAATGGCCTCAGCCTGCTGGTCGGTCATGTTGGCTAGTGTATTTGTTGGCTCTTTCTCACATGGGTCGTGTAAACCTGGACCACCTGGGGGAGGCGACACAAGATGACACACAGACACACACATTAAGTCAGTTGTTGTCACTTTATGCAGTGACACTGCCACTCAGCAAAATTTAATTAGGCTTCACTGTCACGACATAAGTGACTAATAAAATCAGCAGCAATGGCAGTGGCAGTGATAGGAATATCTAACTGGTCAAACTGGCTGTGAGCTTTTCATTTTTTCCCCGTAAATTAAAATGTTTTTTTTTTTATTGAAACATTCATGCACACTGTCCTCTCTAAACTAGGATCTTAATAAGTCTCAATCTGGAAGGACATCACTGGCTTTGATTTGAAAATCAAATGAAATGAAACTCTGTTTTATGCAAACATACTTTTGAATAACTGATTTTTTTCCAAGAATGCAGAACATTTTGTAAACCCGTCAGCTGCTCCTAATTAAGATGCTCTTCTAATGATGACCTGCCTCAGACAGCTGTACTCTGCTGGGTCATTGATAATGTCTTGACCTCTCTCATGGAAACGGCTCAAAAATGTGGCAAGCAGAGCCTCGATGTATCTAATCATCGGCCCAAATTGAGCATGTTCCCCAGCTCTGCTCGTCATCTGAAGTGCCAAGAGTTTGAATGAAAGTGCTCTTGCTCTGCTCATTCTCAGATAGTTCCAGTTGTATATTCATGCATCCGCCATGGCTCCCGTACCTGGTAGCAGTATGCCCGAGGCCAGACACTCCATGACTCGACGCAGGGCTTCTCCTGCCCCGAGGGGTCTGTTGCAGGTGGCAATTGCCTTTTCACAGATAAGCTCCAAGGGCTGCAAGAACACAAACATGACACTTCAGTTACAGTTGGATAGTGGACAGCACTTTGAAAAAAAATCCTAATATCACAATAAACTAAAATATTTAAGGAGGCTGAACACTTTCTTTTCATTTCCTAGGATGAACACTCAAATGCAGGTAATTACAGCAAAAGACTCACCCATCCCTTGAGAGGCTCCCAGACAGGGTGTCTATTGCACATGTCTCTGAGTATCCTGAGGACAATAACGCAGGACTTGAGCCCGTTCACTCGAGCCTGAGAGAGATAGAGGGACGGAGATGAGGGCAAAGACGGAGGGAGGCGAGAAGGAAGATTAAACAGAAAGGGGGAAGAAGGGAGCAAATTGAGCGCAGGAGGAGAGGTATTTGTGCAAACCCAGACCCACACACACACACACACGCACACACACACACACACACACACACACAAACACAGATAACCACCTGCTTTACACCACAAAGCCATAGTCATAATGAAGTGACTGTATCTGTCTGAAACTATAGAGAATATTCTGAATTACGTTTAAGGTGCTTAACAATTTTGAGTTTAGTTGACTAAACATGGTTTTCTAAAGGAAAAAAATGTATAATTCCTCTTTGAGTTTTGTCTCTGTCTTACCTACACTCTAAACTTGTACAATGTTTTTTTTTTCCCCTTTTTT
Organism: Lates calcarifer; assembly: GCF_001640805.2. Classification (NCBI taxonomy): domain Eukaryota; kingdom Metazoa; phylum Chordata; class Actinopteri; family Centropomidae; genus Lates; species Lates calcarifer. The sequence goes on along the minus strand of NC_066841.1, from coordinate 9,051,313 downwards.
TCAGTAAGGTAAGTGAGTTGGGAGACAGATGGGAAAGGGTATGGGAGGGGAATCAAAGGGAAGCACTGACATACTGTACAGAGCAGGCAGGTTCACATAATAGCCAAAAAGAAAAACAAGTATCAACCATTGCTTTTGTAGCCTTACGATACTTTTTATATTCTTACTTTTAGAATATAGACAGAACATTAAAATATATGTTTACCAAGCCTTTACTCATCACTGAATTTGTAATAATTTCAGCATATACATTAAAATTTATGCCAATAAAAATGTGAGGTTTTCCCACACGTGCATCTGTTCTTGATTAGCCTAAACTGAGTGGGCATAATAAGCACCACGCTGTTCACTGACAGCGAGTGTAATTCCCTGTAGGGTGAATCGTCAGGCTACAATAAGCATCGGGCAGGAAGACAGGAAGTGAGTGGGTGCCGACCTGGAACCACTTGGCGTGTCGCAGCGCTGCCAGGGCCAACAGACATCTGTGTCTATCCAGCACCTCCCCCTCCTCCTCCTCCTCCTCAGCCTCCACTCTCTGCGCAGCAGCACCCAACACTGCCACAAAACAATAACAACCCAATATAGAGAACGTAAAAACACGCACACGTCACATTCGAGTGTGTGTGTTTGATTTTTTTTTTTTTTTTTTGCGCGTGTGAATGTGCGCAAACACACGTGAAACTGTGTGTGAGCGCGCACATCCGCACACACATGCATGGATATTTTGGTACATTCAAGGTGCTTTTCATGCCATAAAGTTGTTCCTCTCCTTGTAGAAAGTGATGGCTCTCTACAGTTCACAGACATGAGATGAATGCTCACAAAAGCCTCCTCCCTCACTCTTTAAACGGTGTGCCATTTTCAACACTTTGATCAATCTAACATGTGTCAACAACATCACATGTTTACATCCTTAGCACATAATAACACAGGATGCACTGCATCTGCACATGAATGTGTTGAAAGTTACACACACTATTCAACAGTGATTGAGTGGATTACATCCATCTGTCAGTGAAAGGGAGAGCAACCAGGGCCACAAGGGAAGAGACAACTTTGTGGGATGGAGAGCCCCCCGCCCCCCCCACAGACATACACCAAACAAATACCTAAGGAGTGTTTGATTTACTGTGTGTGGGCGCTGTTAAGACATATCCAGTCATCTCACTGTGCCCAGCAAGGTAAATCAATCTCGCCTTCATGTATTTGAAGAGAGGATTTTATTTATTTTGATCCAGTCTGCACCAGGCAGGAGTCAAAATAGGAGTTTGTTTTTCTTGAGGTGCACTTGATTTCACAGGCTCATAAAGAAATGGTGCAGAGAAAGCAATTCAACACCCTGTCTGGGCAAACACAGAATCAAGCGCTTCTAAAGTAGAACTGAAAAGGATAAAAAATGAAAATAAAAATCTAAGATAGTTCGACCCAGTCTGAGACAAACACAACACAGGAGGGATCAAGGCAGGGTTTAGTCAGAGCATCAGTGGTTGGTAAAAAGAGGGGCATTCTTATACTTTTATATGTAAGCATTTGATTCATGTCGCCCAACACACCAGGCTGGTTGAGTTACTACACTCTCACCCATTCTGTGACTGTGAGATTTGGCGCAAAAGCCTACGATATGCAAGGCGAGCTGAATCAGACGAAGCTGTGTATGAATGAGTGCGGTTACATGGGGTTTCAAAAGGGGGTTTATTATGTGTGGGGGGCCTACTGGAAGTGAAATAAAACACACTTAAAAGAGCCCTTGGGGTCTCTATGAAAACACAAACTAGGGTAAATATTTTTCTCATCACTCTCCCATAAAGAGAAAATCCTTCCCTCCAGAGGTATTAGGCTAAAATGTCAAATGTGTCTAATGTGTAGCAGCACGAGAACATCTATCTCACATTATCCCTGAACTCATCTGGCTGTTATTGTGGCGTCGCTCTTCCTCAGGCTAAGGCGTGTAGTGTAGTGGTGTGTATGTGTGTACAAACGGTGTATCTCAAGGTCTGTCAGTGTGGTCCCAGCTGCATGTGTGACCACTCCGCTGCTCGTGGATCATTATAGTCTTTCTCCTCTCGCTTGTCCTCCCACCGCTCTCTCAAACACTTCTGCCAGGCCGCTCCCCTCACTCAGCGCTCTTCTTTTATCATTATCTCCCTCTGTGTTACTGATGCTGTCCTCTGAGATCTGAAAAATTCCCCTTGCTATCGTGTCTCCTCTAATTTACCGTCACAGCACCCTCCCTCCCTCTCTCCTCCCTCTGTGACCACAAAAAGGCAGCGGGTGATATCTGGGCTTAAAGCGCACACATGCATTCAATATGTGTGCACAAAAACAAGTACAATTCAATGAAATATTTAGCTGCCTGTAATCTTGTGAAACATATAAAATCAAACACAATTCACATGGTGACTGAGTAAAATGGCTAATGAGATTAACAAGCACTATTTTAAATCAATACATAAATTACGTGAATTCAAATCAGATGGCATTATTGATCCACCTAACAGCATTCAAATACACATGGGACGCCTGAAGCAACAATTGATTTCTTAAACGCCTACCGTACCGTTCTGTTGTGTATGATTTTGTGCGTCTTTCAGGGATATTGTAACTCTAATATGTTGCTAATAATGTTCTAATCAGACAGAAGCATTCAAAGTTTTTAAAAAAAGAGGTGCTGACACTAGACACTTGTATTTGTGCCTGTTGATGCATGTGTTAATGTGTACAAGTATCAGATCCTGCTTTTTAAGATGTAACCCTATCAGACAAACTGGCCCACATCCCTAAACGTCTAATGGTGCCCAATGAAATCTCAGCAATTAGACATCTGGTATCTTTATCCGTCAGGTACAAAATATGACTATGCATGCACGCCTGTCTGTTGCACCAGGACACAAAATACGAGCGGTCTTCTCCATCCTGCTGCGGCACATGGCGTGATGTACGGCTAGCCCTCGTGATATTGCTCATCTCTCTCCGAGACCTGAGACCTGAGAGAGTGTCTGGTTGGACGGCAGCCACAGGATGGATGGGCAGCTCGCTAGTGCTCAGTTATTGATTTCATTGGCCTGCTGGCCTTGCTTCCCCATGCTACCTCCCACAACCAATTATAACCAGTTCCTGCTACCCATAAAAACGGCGGGGAGAGTGTGTTGGGTTGGGGATGGAAGATTGTTCCTAGACTAAAGACCAGACAGTTCCTGTGTATTTCAGCTCTGGCATGTGTCCTGTCGTGTCTTGTGTCAGCATCAGTTACTGAGGTCAAACCTCTTGTTTTGGGAAATAAACACAACTGAGTTCTACACAGAGACATATACACATACAATATAAAAATAAACTATGTGGGTGTGTGTGTTGGGGAGTGTGTCTTTCCCATCTCTGAGTTCCTACCTCGCCCGTTCTTCTCCTGCTCCTCCTCTTCCTGCTGCACTTCCTGCACTTCTTCCTCCTCCTCCTCCTCCTCCTCCTCCACTTCCTCCCCATTTTCCACTCCCTGATCCTCCTCCTCTTCCTCCTCCTCGTCCTCCATGTCTTCCCTCATGGCTGGCGAGGTGAGGGTAATCTTCAGTGTGAGTTTGGGCTCTGTTGTAGTTCGTACCAAGATGGCCGCCTCGGGCAAGGAGCTTGTGACCTCATATTTCTCTTCTGTCAGTTTCTGTCATGTATCAGACATAAGTTGATGGTAAGAGGCCAAGGTCACAACATGACTGAATACAGGTGGAAAAGAGGAAGGAAATATCTATCTCAGCCTGCTGCTGCTTCTAGGTGATGCAACAACATGACCAGGTATGACAAGACAAATATTATCAAAAGTCATGAACATGCATGACAACAGGCAAAGGGACAAATGGTACTGAATTTCAAGTGAAGACAAGTACTAGAAATTTTACATTTAAAGCCTCTCCTAATGATGGAAGGACAAATAAGCCTGGCCACTTCAAAAGATGCCACTATAGAAAATGATATATGATGCAGTAGAGCAGAGGCAAACTGGGGAAATAGAGGTTATTCAATCCCCATAATATTGTAAAACAGGCTAATCAGGTACGGTAGAACAAATTCAACACAGACAATGACAGTTATATTATAAATAAATATTATATAAACAAATTACGAGAAGATATGACATGTATCGGATGAAGAGAAAGGAACAAATAAACAACAGATGTGAAAGATGAAAGCTGATAGAAGCTCTAAGCCTCCATCTGAATTTCAGGCAAATTGTAATGATCTTTTGTGATTGTGTTTGTGTGTCTACCTCTATTGTGTTTCTGTGTCACACATTCATTAGAGAAATAAGTCATGTAGTGGCCCCAGGGAAGTATTTGTGTTATGTCTAGCAAGTATGTGTGGCTGTTTACTGCTGTAGCTAGAAATGCTGCTCTTGCTCTGATTGCAAGTCGACTGTGTTTGTATGGATTTACTTGTAGTATTTACACTGTCGGGAAATAAATCTGTTCATGCAGGCACATTATGGGCACTCACTGTGCATGTGGGGGCCAAAAAAAGCTGGTCCTAACAAGTTTTGTTATTTATGTCGGGGATAAGACCTGGTTTTTGGTTTAAAGCTGGGGGTAGATTTAGGTTAAGATGATGGTAAAGGTTTAGTATGTGGCAGTTATGATTAGGGTTAGAGTGAGCTTCTAGTTAGTTAGTAGAAGCTCCGGTTTTTCGTGACATTAGTTTTTAGTCAATGTGATTCTCCAAAGTGACAAAAACAAGTGGGTGTGTGTTTGTGTGTGTGTTTCCGACACTGTTTAAGTGAGCAGTGAGTTGCAGAGGGCCCATCTACATCCCATTTGGCTCTGATGAGAAAATCAGAATCTCTGGTCACTGGCCCGAGACATGAGATTACCTCCCTGCCCACACACACAGCCACAGACTTTTCCTTCCTGTCTCTCTCCCTGTCATATCACTAAACTGCTAAAGGAAATGAACAGAGAAGAGGCACAGGGTAGAATTTATTCACTGAATAAGTTTTGCACTAGCTGGCCAGATTAGGCAGTTTCTTAACATCATAAAAGTTATGGCTAATATTTTCCCTCCTAACAGATCTTAAGTGAATGCAAATGTTCATCTGGTCTTGGTCATCTGGTTGCGCCTGCATTGTGCGTGCACTGTAGGTGTCAGTGTGTTTTGTGTGTATGAACGTCAAGGAGCTACGCTTCTGTGCCATGACTTGTTAATGAGGAAACATGACACTGACGTAGTGAGAGAGTATTAATCACACATGACTCATACATACTAAAACACCTCTCAACTTATCACTTGTCGATATTGCTGTCTCTTGCCTACTTATGCCAACACTCATGATGCTTCTCCCTGCACATGAACACGTAGCAGAGAGAGTTGGCAAAGTCAAGCAGAAACACTCATGAAATGTGGAGGCTTATCTAAATAGCTTCATTTTTGACACTGGAGAGGACTGTGCCATAAAAATAGTACTTTTTTGGTTTTGATTTGGCAGAGGATGATGTCACTAAGGGTTTCATTGCAAGGCAAAGAAGCACTTGTATTGTGCTGTATTTTCGTGACCAAATGTATCGGAGAAAAGACAGAGAACGAGATGTAAGCATTTGTGTACATGTGGGTCTGTGTGTTTTAGTGTAAGAGTGTCTCTAACCTCTATCTGTGTGGGTAAATTGTGACAGACAGTGTCCAGCAGTGTCTGTGTGGGTTTGTCTCTGCACATCAGCACCAGCTCCAGGTCCATGTCTCCTTTGATCAGGAGGCCTTTGGCAACCAGGCCGATCCTCATCACTCCACACAGCACACCACCACTGCTGGGCTCTCTGTTTTTAAGGGAAAATAAACCAAAGGTAACATTCAGATTGTAAGTGGTTTTTGCTTAAAAGGACGTATATACTTTAATCAATATCTGAAAAGCTTAGAAGGCACCATTTATACAATAAAATTTATACTTAGCTCTCAGGATCTTAACAAAATAGTATAAAATTCTTCATTACCTTGTTTATGTATGGCTATAAAGGAGTAACATTATTATCACTCCTATTTCACACTATCGTAATTACAATACCAGTTCAGTGAGTAGAAAAGATTAAAATACGTGGTGCCAGTTAACATTGCAAAATAAGATCTGACAAGGAAATTCAAGACTTTAATGAGAAGTAGTGAACCCTTAATTAAAAGATTCATGAAGATAGCCAACCATGGAGACTGTGCCCAGAGATTGTCAAGTGGTTAACTTCATTTCCTCTGGAGCCAAACATGCCACTGCTGAAGTCCCTGCACAACTTTATCACTTGTGTGTTCAGAATACATGAAAAACATTGGGTGAATATGGACTAGTCAGTTTGTGGGATGAAAAACACTTCACTAACAGGTGTTAGTACTATTCAGTTCATTCAGTTTTAAGCCTTCATGTATATATCTCGGTAAAATTAAAGGAGACCTTCAACATTTTGGGAAATACGCTCACTCAGTTTCTTCTGAGAGTAAGCTAAGTTTCCACTGGTTGCCTGGCAACCTTGGGACGATGACAAGAAAACAGGAAGTCACACCTTCCTACCCAAAATAGGTCAGCACATAATAATCTGTAAAACCCTAACTTGTAAATTTAACACTGTGGTTTCTGTAAGGATTAAACACACAACAAAGATACGTGTTAACTAGTGAAAGGAATTGGTAAGCTTTTTAAAATTACTTTTAGACATTGGTATTGAACCTCTCAAATAACTGTCAGCAAGAAACACACAGCATTTTCCCAAAATGTGGACATATTACTTTAACACTTCAGTTTTGGACTGTAAGTCAGACAAAACAAGCAAGAGGATTCCCTGTAATAGGCTACATAATCAATCTATTGATTGTTAAAAAAAGTACTATACTGAAAATAATCATTGGCTGCAGCTCTATTATGTGTCCCCCACCTGTAGCTGTCACTGGATTCCTCAGTTTCATCACTGGGCTCATCGCCTGGGTCGTCCTCTTCTGTGCTGTCTGCCGGTTGCCCGTCGACCTGGCTGTGGATGTCGCCGCTGCTCTGATCCAGCCAATCAGAGACATGTTTGAGGGCGCACTCGACAGTAGACACCAGTGTCTGGACTGCCTCTAGCTCTTGAGAGGAGGGGTAGATGGTGGAGTGTTTTGCCATGACGTGGCGGTCATCGTTACTGAAGGAACGGAAGGACCTCTGAATGGGAGAGAAGGTTGAGAAATAACAGAATTAGAAATGACATTTAGTATATTCTGATTACAATTGACTGAGAATACTAAAACATGGGGGTGCATACCTGTACACACAGAAACACCCCTCCCCCTGTTCCACCTTTGTCTACAACAATGGCACCACTGGAGAGAGACTTTCAAAAACAGATTGAGCTTTAATCCATCAAACTGAGCTTTGGTCTCCCTGGGACTAACTTCTTTCTATCACACACCCAAAATTGAAAAAAGAAAAAGAGAAAACACATGCACACAAAAAAAAACAAGCACACAAATAGCTACATTTGCACCACAACCATCAGCAAAACACACCAGAAAGACGCGCTCTGCCACTTCCTGTCCCACCATGCGTGTGTGCTGCTTCCATGCACACAAAGCATGTATCTCTTTTAGTGGAAAGAAATCAATTCTTAACTCAGTGACAGCTCCCATTTAATGGCACTGACCCTGACACACATGCATGCACTTGCGCACACACAGACACACATATGCACATGCACACACAGCTATCAGAAATTCATCTGACCACCATCCTCATATCCTCTCCACCTGTCCTAATTTAATCAGACATTCTGGCCCTGGGAATTCGTGTCAGCTCTTCAGACTTTCTCATTTGCTCCCTCCTACTCTCTGGGACGTATGGGGAGGAAAATCAGGGAGGGAGGACGAGGAGGAGATCGGGTGGGAGGCATCAGAGAGGTGTAGCACAGAGAGGAGTAAATAACAGAAAATGGAAGGGGGCATGACAGACAAAAAGGAAGAGAACAGAAGACAGCTGAGGAGGGCTGTGAGAACAGCACAGAATCTTTAAAGAGGGAAAAAATGATTGTGGGAGGGGAGGACGGATTCAAAGATGAATGGAAAAGTAAAGCGATGAAGGAGAGGAGCAGGTGTAACTGAGGCTTTTGTGATTTGCAGTCTGCAATTAATACCTCCCAGATGGGTCCCTGAGCTTTTGAGCATTCATATGAAAACACTTTGTAAACTGTATGTTAACCTTTGACATCTTTTCACGTCTCACAGCATTTCAGTGGGTGGTTGTTTATGAGGCTTAATGTTAAATGGAAAACACTTTATATTTGAAATTAATTAAACATCTAACTATTAAGTATTAACTAATCTAATTCAAGTGTAAAACTGATACAACAGGGCACGTAAGTGGCTATATAGGGAACAGACGATGGGGTAACCTTCTGCAAGCATAATGAGATTAAAAGTGCATTAAAATCTATTATCAAAGCGTAACGTTTGCTGCAATACACATAATGTTAAGTCTTTGGGGCAACTGTATAATTAGTGACAGAAATACCCATACAACAGATAATTAATAAATTACAATGCTTGTCAGAACACATAATTTCATATTAATTTCTCAGTGCTTTCATGGCTAGCAGCAACAACACTTATGCTGTACTCCTCAACTTTAATTCTCTTTAATTTAATTCTCTATCTGCATTACTTTTGTGTCACTGTGCGCATAAAAATCATATCAACCAGAACTTTGAGGTCGCTGTGGTTTTGGTTTTTCTCATATACAACTTTTCTTTTTCACTGCCTTAATTGTGGTTCAGTTCTGCTTTGTCTGGCCCTTTCATTTCTTCCTGCACTTTCTCTCTTCTCTCTATTTCCCCCTATTTTGTTTTAGAAATATTATGTATTATATCAGAGGAAAACAATTATGATTACAAGTTATTGTGTACATCATCACTGGGTAACCCAGATCTGAAAGATGAGGTCTATTTTTAATCATTAGAGGTTATCGCAACTATGCTGGGGAGCCTGAGGTGCATAACCCAGTTCAACATGAGGGGGCTGCTCCCAACAAGCTGCAAAGTAGACCTGCTTATCTCTGAAACCCACATTTCCCTTTATTCACTACTCACATACACACACTGCTACTCTAAGAGAAACACACACCAGGCATGATAACCAACACACACACACACACACACACACAAACACAGAGCAGAGAGATGACCTTTTCAGCATAGTAGGGATAGCGTAGCTTGAGCGCTACTATCAATCTACTTCAAATCCAAGGACCGCCTATACACACACACACACACACACACACACACACAGAGTATGTACACGCACATACACATACACACGCACTTCATCCCATTCCTAATTGAACTGGTGACATTCTCTTTCACCAGAGTGAGTGAGATAAAGCCATTAACAGAATGGAGGACAAGCACTGCACAATACCCGCAGCCTCACAGCCTGTGTAGCTCAGTATGTAGAGTGTGGCACAAAGATTTGGCAGGGTTAGATGCTTCATTCCCACTGGGACTCAACTGTGCATCGCCAACACTTTGGCAAGGCAAAGTGGAGCGACACAGACTGAATTTAGATACCTTGAAAGAAAATGCAAGTACTAAAAATCTGTGCAATCTGTTTTTTGTGACATCATCAGGTCTTATTTGGATTACCATAACATGCATGGCTTCATTTGACATTTTCAAGCGATCGATATTTTGGTGCATCTTCAAATGCTGCTTTCAGTAGATCTTCATTAGTGTTATGAGGCATCTGTCAAAAACATTAAGACTCCTTCCGTCAAGGGGACAGGAAGTGCGACAGGACCAAAAAAATGTCAATTCAGTTTCCATGGTAGTAGTGCAGAAAAGATTCCCTCCTTTTCTCTACTTTACATGACTGAGAATAGGTTATCCTTGAGTTTTGGACTGTGGGTTGAAAGAAAAAAAAAAGCAATTTGATAAATAATAATCAAATTACTCAACAATGAAAACCAATACTACTAAAAAATGGCTAAAAACTGCACTTTATTGAGCCATCTGTAATTTTTACTGTCTTGAGATTGTGCTATAGTGATTTTTTACCTCTTCTCTTTATAGAGAAAATGTTATATTTTGGCTTAAGTGAAAAGCATTGTTAAAAAAAAGGTGATAACTGTGTGACTGGGACTGTGTATACTTTTGTGAATGTGTATCTATGTGCATATGTACAATGCAGTGTGTGCATCTTTATACATCTCAGAGCAGTGTTTAACAGACCAACAGTCGCAGATTTTATGAGCCATTGCTAATGGGAGCCTCTGCAGCCATAAACCACACTGCAAGGAGAGTGTCTCTCTATCTATGTGTGTGTTTGTCTGAGCTACTCGACCACGGGGGAGTTGCTGCCCAGCCGCTCTGATCACCATGTAAATCAGAGCAGTTAAGGAGGACTCACTGACAGGAATTGACCCACTCGGCCAGCATGTACGCAGATAATGTTGCAGACATTTCGACGAGCAACATGATAAGTAAGCTACTGTGGCCAAGATTGGAACTGCTGCAGGATGTTACGGATTCACAGTGATTTGACAGAAAGGTTGACTGAAAATGATCCTGTATTCTTCATAATATTCAACGCATCTAATGAAAAAAAAAAAGACTTTTTGCTTGGAACAATTACTGTAGATTATTGCTATCTACTGTGGCATTCCCAAAGAAATCCAGGTTGATAGGTGGGTTAAACATATTAACATCTCTAAGAATAAACTGATATATTAGTATGTATGTATCAGTTTTAATTCTGCAGGTGCTCTGTGTTGAATCACCTTAAGTTGCTCTTGCACCCTCTTGACATCCTGCTTATTGCTTTCACACACTCAATCTGTTAGAGACCACTGTGATCGTCCTCTACTCCACCCTGACCTCCACACAACCTAGAGCTCAGTCGCACAATATATTCCCCTGTCCAAGAGTGCATGTGTGAGCACGTGATGAGCGAGAGCAAAATAAATCATAAATGATGGTCAAGTCGCAAGGGATCTCTGACCAGATGCCCGTAATAACCCTCAGTGTCACCAGCATAAAATTAGGCTGTGTCCAATTTCAGCACCTTGACCTGATGTCCCTTGGTAGTGAAGATGTCTTGCAGAGCCAAGATGATGTCTACAAATTCAATATATGATGCTGAAATTCACTGTTAAGACCATATGGAAACTAAAACTACAAGTGAGCACAGAGAAAATGTCAGAAATATTCTTCTAAATAGGTTATTTTGATAAAATATCCAACAAAACTCGACCTAATTACCTCACTGTGTTTTGCTTAATTAATGTCAAGTGTTATTAATGTCATTAATAACACTGTTTCAGTAGTAGAAGTACAAGTAGTACAAGACAAACATTATTTGAGCACACTGTTGAGTGAAAACCTGGACACCCGCCTACATTTTGGCATGGCAGTGTTCCATCCAGGTCAGACAGTCTATTTTCACAGTTTTAGCATGAATTTAACATCTAGTTCCAAAGAAAATTATTCCACCAGAGCTCAGACATCCAAACACAACTGATAACTTTGTGAAAAGCCAAATATAGAATATACAGAGTTAGGATGAGGGAAGCAAAAAGAGAAGAAAAGAAAAAAAACTGTTGCTTGAGACACATACAGAGGAATCAGAAACAGACATGCACAATTGGTAAATCCCAACCATGCACTTTGCGTGTGTGCGTATATACCTTCATATGCCATTGTTGAACAGTGCTTTTAGACCACACACTTACCAATTACACTCCATTTCACGGCCCAGTGAGGCCAACTGGTTGGCAGGCCCACGTTACATAACTACATTACACAGCATTTACAACTCACTGTGTACTAAGCTAATGTGCACACACACCAACACAAGAAAACTCTGTAGCAAAAATCCAACATATGCACACTAAACATGAAAATTATGAATGACATAGGCACATTAAATCTATACAATCAATTACAGAGTTTCTTACACACACGTGTGCGCAACACACACGCCCATTACTTCCATCACTTCCATCCATCACCCCCCATCCTGTCCCTAATGCCCTGCAGTAAAACCATTTCAGTTCAAGGTGTTGTGGTTAGACACACACCCTGTCAGCAGCGACTACCTCACTTTAGAAGCAGCAGAATCCAATGACTTTCCTCTCCATCGCTGCCTGTCTCTTTCAGGCTCTTCCTGTCTCATCCTGTCTCTCCATGGCCATCTGCTATAAATTACATGACCTGACTCCAAGGACAGGGCTCACTGGAATGATATTAGCTGTGATTGGGGGTGGGGAGGTTACTCGATACACCCGTCTCTTTGCTAAAGATGTTGTTTCTACCTATTTTTTTAGAGCATCATTTAAGAGTGCTGTACTTTATGTGTGTGTGCTCAGGATACTGCGCCTGAGGATGTGTTTGTGTGCTGTTACTTTTAATAAGTCAGGTGCCTAAAGTGACAGCACACACAATAAAAGGTATTGTGAAGAGAGAATGAGAGATGAGGATGTGGAGGAAGCATCCAAAAGTAAACAAACAAGGGCAACAGAGGTGAGAAATCGGCAGTAGGAGATGGAGGGAGATAAAGAAAAACTGGATTTTAATATTTTTAGCAAGCTGCAGTAGAAACAAAGGTTTGTTTGTACTGAAGCTGACAACACAGGCCACAACGCCCTCATAGTGAAACTATGCTAGAACCCAGAAAAACAAATCACCACCTATAAATACGAGGCAAAACAATTTTAGAAGTGGGGTTTGAGAAAATGTCACATATCTTTAGCCTAACATGAAACTGAGAAGAGTTGAAGGAGATAAGAAAATTCAAAAAACAATCCAAAAATAGGCTAGGAGTGATGGGACAAGCAACACTGGATAAAAAACAACTCAGTGCCTTCTCTGTAACATCCAGCAGCCTAGGGGAGATTGCATTAAAAATTCATCCTGTGATTTATCTGCACTCCGCTTGGCAGGCCGGCCCGCCACAATCCGCTATCCTGTTTTATTGTGCTCTCTCTCCCTCTTGCTCGCTGTCTTTCAAATTACCACATGCACACACATACACACACACACACACACACACACGCACATGCACAAGAGCAGCATAAGTAGAATCGCACTCGTGGCTGCAGAAGGCTCTAGGAGCAAAATAACAAATAGACTGTCCATGTGCAAGCTGGACCTCTCAACTGTCCTGATAAACATTAGATAAAAAAGGGATATATGAAAAACTAGAACATGTCACCATCATCTGCAAGACTCCCAGCCTGTCTTGTTCCATCTAAAGTCTGCTGTCATCAATAAAGCTTTTGAGCCAAGATCCCCAAAACTACAGAACCCAAGTTACTTTGCACTTATGGAAGAGATTCTTCTTTATCTGTGTCCTTTGCTCCTGGTAATGTGTTGTTGCGGTTTTTAAACGTTTATTGCCTGCCTATAAAATATAATGACCAGACTGCTAAAAGCCGAGGAGCTGACACTGAACTGTTTCTGGACATTCTATTACAATACTGAGTGTGGACATGTCTACATGAGGGAAAATACCAGAACACAATAAAATAAACATAAAATGATCTCATATGGAAGAGCAGGGAAATGTTCTAATGAAATAAGTTTCTCTGTTGCAACAAAAGCTTTTAAACCCATAGAGATTTATTTCTTTATTTTCGTAAAAGCGATTCAGTCTTCTATTAATTGTACAACTAATGGGATGGGTTGGTTTTGCATTCAACACGGTATGAGAAGTGGAACTGAAACCAGAAAATGTAAAACTTTCCGCTTTGCAGCTTCAGCAGTGTGTCCTCCCAGAAACAGGGGAGTGAACTAATGATGACATTTACAAGGACCCAGCTATACAGGAAGCTATACAGATACAAAATGATCAACCCAGAATGTGTTGTATGTGTGTGTGTATGGGTGCAAAGAATAGTGCATGAAGATGCAAAGACTGTGGGCATGTGTATTCATTAAATGCATAAAGTCAATAAAGAAGCTGTTCGGTGTTTACGTGGTTTACTCAGTGACACCCTCGCCAAGGTCACCCACAGTATTTGCTGCATCACCATAACTCAAGACTAATCACAGTACTGTGTTTGCAAGCCACACACAAGCATGCACTAGTCTCATTACCCTTGGTTATTTATGAGCTCAACCATGTACCCCCTTCTGCAATGTCCAACCTCAGCACCTTCAGCAACATCTTGTTTTCTCTCAATCTCCCTCAGTCATTCATTTTTCTCCTTCCCACCCTCCTCTACAAACCACTCTTCCACCCTTTACTTGTGCTCATTTTTCCTCCTTCTTCCTCTTGTTCTAGTTTTTAATAATTCATCTTCTGCTCTGCCCCCCCCCAGGGGAAAAGCTCCCACTGTCACAGGCCAAGATCATTAATCAATCCCTCGTCTTCCTCGCTACCTCTACCTCTCCCAACTCTTAACCTCCCTTCTCTCCTCCCTTTTCCCCTAGTCTCCACCTTTCCAGTTTTCATCTCTCATGTTTCTGTCCATCATTTATGTTTTTTATGGTCTTATCTGCCCCCACTTGTCATCCTCTCCCTCTGCTGCTCTCTTTGATCTTTTGAGTCGCCCTCTCCTCCTCCTAAACAAATGTCATTCTTTTTACAGCATCTCTTTCTTCACATTACACATCTTACACTGTAGAGAACAAGCCTAATTTCTACACTCATTCAGCATTAATGATTAGACCAGTGAGAATTCAACACCTGTCCCTCTTATTTTTATATAACAAATGAATATAGGTGGGATGTTACATATTAATTCCAAATATAATTGCTAGTTGACCCACTATATTAATGTAAGGATATGAAAGAGAACAAATTCAATATCTTTGGATAAAATTAGAAGAGAGAAACATCGAGAAAACTTAACAAACAACCATCAGTAATCAAATTGATTGCTCTCTCTCTCTCTCTCTCTCTCTCTCTATTAATCACCCTCCCCTTTCTGCCTTCTTCTGTTTCCTCTCATTGTTCCTCCTCTTAAAATCCTCCGTCTCTTTCATTCTTCTGTCTTCTCCTTCTCCTCTTACCCCAACGATAATGTATAGTTCTCATCTACTTCCCTAAAACGCAAAAGCTATACACTCCCATCCTCACCGGCTCTTATCAGGTATCTTCCTCTCTCTCACTGATGCACACACACTGTTGTCATGTCTGGAGCGAGTTATCAGATTGAACTTTTACACCCCCGCAGTTTGGGGGCCGTTTCCTTACTCTACTGTGGACAATCCACCGTCATCCACATGCGCAACTGCACTACATACACACACAAACACACACACATACACACACCAGCAACCTACAGACAGAAAGTGCATTACCATGCCTGCAGGAGGAGTGGTCGCGTGTTTCCTTCCTTCTGACGCCCGCTCACTGGAGTCGCTGGGCGCGTGGTGGGGTGCAGAAGCAAGGTTAGCGGTCAGGATGTTGCTGTCGTGCTGTTTCTGATCCTCATGTGCTCTTCTGTCACTCTGGCCACCACTCAATGAGAGGTTGTACTTCTGAAAGATGGAGGAGGAGAAAAGGATGACAGGTTGATCAGTGACTCAACAACCACAGCAGGAAGTAGAAAAGGGAAAATTGCAATGCTGATTCTTCTCTGCTAGATAAACAACACAAAAAAGGACATGTGAGTTTCGTAACGAAGTTTATAGTAAAAGAAAATACTTAAAAGACAAAGAGCAAAAATAGGGAGAAAAAACAGCAGCATGATCATCATCACCCCGTCACATTCACTGCATCTGTCTAACCCTGCACTAACGTATTAACTTGACTTTCCCCCTGTAACACTCAACCCACTCTCACTCACATACACACACTCATACACACACATGGCTTTCTCAGCAGGGGTGCAGTGTCTGTCCTTGAGTAAAAGATCTGACAGAATGGCTGATCAACCCATGTGGAGATAGACATGCGGACACACACACACACACACACACACACACACACAAGCACGCACACAGGCGTTCATTCATTTTTCATGAGCTGGCAGGGGTCTGAGGTAGGGGGATGTAGTACAAACATGTGCTTGTTTTCATACACTGGGTTACACACGTAAGCCTAACACACCCTCCTCCATTCACACACACAGAGAGACAGACAGACACAGACATACACACAAGCAAACTAATTGACAGACTACATGTAAAATGTTCATTTTTTCCTGGTGTGTGTGTCACTAAATTCAATAGAGAATACACAAAGTGCACAGTATATATACTAAAATATATATATAAAATTGGGTTAATGGAGAATATTACAACATTGAGCCTCAAAGTGTGTCCATACCTTCATGAATGAATCATGAATGCACATGGCATTTCCAACCACTTTACAATGCAAGCAGTGACCAAAATTGCATGAAAAATTACTATGGCATTTCCGCTTTACTCTAAAATACTGTGATTTACTGCGCAGCACTTTTCGATTCACCTCAGGATGAACAGTAGACAGAAAGGAGAGAAAAAAGGACTGACAAAACTCAGAGCCGGACTTAAAATTACAATGTGCAGAGCTTGGTGAGAGCTGGACCATTGTGCTGTTGAGTGCTCCTTCCAATACAAAGTGTGACAGTAATGGTTCTAACCTTATCTTTTCCTGGCTTTTATTCCTTTTAGTGAACAAAAAACAGAGATGGCAGTAAAGTAATACTGAAAAAAAAGACAGTAACTCACAAGACCAATAAATAAGTTATAATTTGTTTTGCGAGTTTGTAAAAAGTAAGCTGAAGTTAGTTGCGACTTCTACCTTCAACTCATCTTAGGGCTCCATGCAGTAAACTAAACATCTGGTGTCACTATGAAAACACAGGCCAGTTTTATCAGCATGGAGCAAGCCGAGGTGAACAGATACACAACGTTCCTATTCACAACATGAAATGTCAACAGCATCACCACTGACAGTACACAGACGCATTTGGTCACACTAAACCCAGAGCAATGACATTTAAAGAGCTGCGTGTGTTCGCACAAGAGTGTATAAGTTGATTTTTCAAAGGTCTGCCAGATGCAAGGATTGACCCCTTCAAGCAGGTGTGGGGAAAATGAAGTAGCATTAATTTCACTAATGACAACTATGACAAAATATATTAATCCAAAGGAATTTTCCCACAATGAATGTGAAATGATGAGATGAAAACAAGACAAAACAACAAAAAGCTGGCTTTGTATTTTCATTTGGAAGTGAAAAAAACTTGAATGGATGATGAAAATAATGGAGCCTGTTAGCAAAACACTGGCTGATTTTTGGACCCACTACATTTATGACGCCACAGAAGGAAAGAGTGATTGCTTTTACCTTGCTGTTACCTTGCTGAAGTTAAATTAAAATGCTCATACTTGATCCTCATTTAAAGAAATGTCAACCATCTTTTTATCCACTAGATTTGACTAAAAATATGAAAAGTAAAGTAAATCTGACTTAAGGTCTCAAGACTAAAAGTACAACAAATCTAGAAATGGCTGCCAGAGCCACTTTAGTAGGTTTGAATTTGTTCTGTCGAACGAATAATCAGAGAATTTAGATTAAGCAGGTTTTACACTGATGGGGGAAACAATATAGATATCCTTAGGGAACAATTCATTTGAAGTTTAACTTAAGAAATTTAATCTCTCTGCTGTTATACTTTGCAGAACTATCACTGGCTACTTTCTCTCACACTCCAGGTGATAAATAACATTCTCTAATGTGTAGAGCATCTCGTCTCCCTGAAACCACATACATCCACGGTTCTACCTGAATGCTGTTAGGGGACACAGAAGATAAACACACATGTTATTGTTGGTCTCTCCTGGAGCAGACCTGCTGGGGGGATTATTATTGCAGTGATGCTGCAGCCTCTCAGCGAAAGCTCGGTGGGAATCCGAGGAGAGAACAAGAACAAGAAGGGGAGAGGACAGAGCAAGAGATGCAGTGAGTGGTGAGAAAGAAAATGGGAGAGAATTGGAAATGAGCCCGAATGGGAGCAAATAGGACGAGGGGAGTGGGCAAAAGAGGCAAAGAGCGAAACTGTAAGGAGGATACCAAGCTGTGCAAAGGGGGCAGAGGGGAATCAGATAAACAACAACACCAGATATTGAGCTGGCCCCTCAGGCAAACAGACTCCACTAGAGGCTGCTCCTCATTTTCTCTCCAGCGCTCCCTCTCTAAGCCACTGGCCGCTGGCCTGCCACGCTGACAATTACATCCTCAACACACCTGGCAGCGACAGGGTCTGTGTCTGTGTCTATGCACTTGGGTTTTACCAGTTACCTTACAGCCAACACTCTTCACTTGAGGGGTGGGGGGGGAAGCTCTCTTCCAACATGTCTTGGGCACTTAGGATTGTATGCCCATGATTATAGTGCACGCGCACAAACACCCTGCCAAGAAGCATAATAACAATGTACCAGCCCCCATTCGATTCTCATTATCAGAGCAATTCACTGATAAACAACAACACCAATTCCCTCCCTTTGTTTCTCTCTCATGGCACTTTCCTTCTCATTTTTCTTTAATTAAAATCAAGAGTGCAAGAATGAAAAATACAGCGCACATTAGCGTTTCAAAATATAATAAAACAGAACAGAATGCTGTTTGAATCAAAGCTAAAATGAAGCCCTGGATCTAGAGAACAACAATATGCGGCCTACAGTGCGCCCACCCTCCTCTGTCTCCCACTGGGACTGCAGGCGACTGAGGGGACCATGTTTTCACATGCATGGCTGCATGTTGCCTGTACAAACTGTATCTGCCTGTTTGTTCATAAACCCTCCTGTGGCTAAGTCTTCCTCAGGCCTACACTGACCAATTATTACATTTCTCTCTGCTTCCACCCTCCATCTTTTTTTTGTATGCCTCCCACCAGTATCCATTCTCCATTTTTCTTCTTCTCTCTTATTCACACCATCCTGGTGGGCCATTAATCTGTGACTGTGTGTTTTTTTCTCCTGAGAGGGAGAGGGGGGGGGGGGGGGGGACGACTGGCAGAAGCCCTGCCTCATTAATGCTGGTGGTGGCTCATGGACATTAGCATGTGCACACACACTCACACATGCACAGATGTGCACATGGTGTACACACACACACAGGCATATGCACAAACACCATCACTGTTGCCTCAGCTTGGCCCCATAGTTATTGAATTTATTTCTCCTAGAAGAAGTTTATGCATAAGGGAAAACGCGCGCGCACGCACACACACACCTGTGCTGTGTCCTTCTCCTTTCTGCGCCAAGAGTCGGTGATTACATCCTGTTTTCCCTACAGAGATGAAAGGAACCGGGCAGAGGATGAGAAACAAGGGATGGGAACTGATTGAAAGATGAAGGAGAGATAGAAGAGCTGGGGAATTTGCTGAGATGGCTCTGAGCAGCAATTTACACCTTTCTCATCAGATAATCATCAAATGAGATGAACAGCGGAATAGAAAAAGTGAAGGGAGACAGAGGATTGACAAAAGCCAGAGAGAGAGGGAGAGGGAGGGAGAGAGTGATAATTAGCATTGGAGCTTATTTCCACAACGTATCCCCTTTAAGACTTCTGATTTTCTGCTTAATATTGTAATTAGATTATCAGACTTTTGGATCATTCTGCTTTCCAACTCCATAAAAGGTTGTTGACTGTCATTTTCAGTGACTGTGGCACAGTTGGAAGCCAGAACAGTCTCATCCACAGGCCATGCTGTCATTATTTCACCAGTCAAAGGACCTCTGATTAAAAGCTGGTTACATGCCAGAATAACTGCAGGAGAAATTTCACTTTAGAGCCACAATTAAAATCTGCTAGTACTTTATAAAATTATGAATTATAAAACAACTCATTGTTTTATTGCCACAAAATTAGTTTTGTTTTATTATTTTAGAGAGTTTTAGAGAATGCAAAAACTAATGATCTACTACAGAAACCATCTGCAGTACGATTACAACCGAGACTGCTTTGGGCCCCGTCCCAGGAAAAAGCTTCCATGGTTTGGAATAAGATATTATCTCAAATACAAAGTCCAGACCCAGCGCTGATTTACTTCATACAACCTAACATCCATTTACGTATTTTACTTCCATCGTGCTGGCCGTCGCAGTGTGATATAAAACAGAGAAAAGCAGCAAATATTGACATGTGAACCAACAAATATTTTTGCTCAATAAATGACCACAAATCAGCTCCAGCATTACATGCAATTAATATGATTTACTTGGCACTTAAGTCTGCACCATATTGTTTGTGTTTGGGATTAAACCATAAATTTGTCACATGATTAAATAGGACAGTCCTATTAGATGAAGAGCAGAAAGATCTCATGTAGTGTTTAAAAAAAAAGTGCTGAGGGACCCTTCGTGAAGTAATGGGTGTCATGTTCTTGCAGCTCTGTGCGTTAGTTCCAGCTCTTGCCCCACTGTCACATGTCATACTCACTCATTCTCTTAACCAGCAACCTTACAGACGTCTCGATGCACTCCAGTGAAGCGGACCTACAATGAAACTAATCTTTACAAAGAAATGTGCAGGTATAAATATGGGTGATATTTCTGGCAGTAAAGTCTGTGTGTTATTTTGAAGTTATTTCAGCACTCGAGTGTTGATTTTCCCCTCACATAACTATTCCTAGGTAAGGTATTTTTGGTCGCGTGCATGCTTTTCTCACCAACGCTATTTCTGACCCATCATGTTTAAACATTCATTATACACCTGAGTGGCTATTTGAGTATGTGAGTAGCCTGTGTGTTATATTAGTACCGACTTGCGTGTGGCTGACTCCTGGGTTACCAGTGCCATAATATTTGCATCTGGGAAAACATCTGCAAAAGAGTGTGGTAATGAATTTGACAAACAGGCACACACAAGACACCAGCAGATAATGAAACTCTTAGAGACCAGGTGGCACACAATAAACAGAATGGATGCAGAATCACGCTCCCACACACCCCTCTCTAACTGCCTCTGTTGTGAGGAGGCAAGCATTGTGTAAACAGGTACTAGCTGCCTGCTCTGCTATTTCTCTACTGGAGGGAGACAGCAGGATGGAGAGACAGAGACAGATGGAGAGACAAGCAGTTAGAAACAAAAGAAAGAGGCAAGGAGAAGCAGGGACAGAGACAGGAAGACTGAGAAATTTAATTTTTTATGGCACTGGAGAGAGAGGAGAGGGGAGAAAAGAAGTACTCCTTGTTCTTCTTGAAAATATAAAAATGCATGCTTGAGTTTTGATGGGAGATTTTCAAGTCTCATGTATTTTCTTTTCATGTCCCTGTTTCCCACACAAACGTCCCTGTTTGCTATTCACATCCCGTCTCTCCTCTAACCTAATGACATTTCTCGTCTTTCTTTTCCTGTTTCCTTATTTCTTAGATTTCTTTTCATCTTTTTATCACTGCCAAGAGAACATCTTTAGTGTACTGGATGTGGAGGCATTGGGCTGACTAAAATAGAAAGTTAGGCATTTATCATACCTGGATAAAGCAGGTTTGAAGGTCGTAATTTACTGGCACAAGGGTAAATGTGTGAAAAAGTGGCTGACAGTTTTGTTGATAGTGGGTAGTTATAACCTTTGAAAAACATAAACACATTGCTATCATTTGCACATGGAACAGCACAGACTACCTGCCAGCTGTAGGGTTTTTGTGACAACTGAACCTCATCAAGGCAACTATTACAGGCACTACAAATATGTCAATAAAACAATGGACTGTATTTAGATGAACAGACCATGAATACCCTGATGAACTATGAGCATAGCTCATTAACAATCTGATACTGAACAGTCCAGTTTTACAACTGTAAGTCCCTCCCATAATGAACTGGTTTCCTTTCCAGAAATAAACAATGATTTCCTTTTTTGATAAGAACCCACATGAGACAGAGACAATAGTTTCACATACCTCTCTAGGATTGAGAAGGCATCTCCTTTGCAGATAAGAAGACATGAGAAGAGGAAGTAAAAGACGATAATAGTAACCAGGGTGTGGAAACAGCCAAAATACCAAGGGCTGGATTGGGTTCTTCATCAACCAAGTCTTCAGTCAGGAAAAAGAGACAAATGGAAGAAGAGAGATGCTTCAAAAGGGAACGATTTTAGTTAGATAAACCGTCCTCCTCAAGGTATCGGGGCCAGAGGCAACGGGTGGACCACTCCTGACCCTCCCGTTGTGCCATTTGGTCTATGTGTAGACAATTTATCAAGATCTGCAAAAAATCCAGGGTTAGGTCAAATGTCACTACTGTGTGGAAGCTGCAGTCAGCATGCCCTGCAGCCAGAGGAAGAGACTATATTTCACTGACTGTAGTTTTGAGAGACGTGCCCAGATTGACCACTTTTAAAAAACGGATTAGCCTTCTTAAGCCAAGTTCACAAATACCTGAAACTGCATTGGCGAGATCACCCTTGAGTGTTTGTAAGAGAGAGCGATGAAAAACAGGCCTCTTACAACCTCAGACCGATGAGATTTGAGGAACCAATCCTTGGGTTATGAAGCTACCGGCAACAGCAAAGCAAAACATTTTATCGATTGCAAGGAACAGTCGGCAGCAGACTAGTGAGATGCCCCAACAGAAACATAAAGTCAAATTTCTTCCTGCCAGCAACTCAAGTTTTCATCTGCACAGATGAAATGCACAGAAAAGAGCTGCCATAAAATAGACACATAGCTAATCAAAGTCAAAATCAATCATCTTGTCACTCCTCCTTTTTAACATACAGCCTACACAGTAGAGATATAATCGAGAGGAAATAGCAAGCTAGAGATATTGCCTGCATTATGTCTCATTAATGCAGGACTATGCAGCAGGCTAGACACGTGCTGAACGGACATTAGAACAAAAGGACACCAGGGAAATGGTTTCAGGTACTGTATGCACTGCATGTCCGTAATGGTGCAACCGAGTGTTGTCGTTTATCTTCATTTCTTGCTACTTCTTGGTTGCATCTCTCTCAAAGAGATGTATGTATACATTGTACAGAAATTTGTAGCTTTGTAGCTATTTTTCTCAATCTACATCTCCCTCTCTTTTTCTCTAATTTCCTCCTTCCTGACATTTTTTCCCCTATATTTTGTTTTCTCTGTCCATTCCTCTACAACAATGCTAATGTTTGGCACAGTGTGACAACCAGGAGGACAACTGCTGACTGCAACCTGAAAACACTGTCAGGCCCATTGAAGCATTACACATTCATTTAAAACTACGGCTCTCAATGCTAGTTTTAAGAACAGGGAGCCCTGCTGGTTTTCATTCCCGCCATTTAATCAGGAACTGTTTTACACCTGGGATTCAAGGTGAATTCAATTTATACCCTAATAGAACAAAAACCCAAAAAGAATGACAGAGCTACTGATTAGACTCTAATGAAATGTTTGTGTGAGAGATGTGGTTTGTATTATTGAGTCTCAAGGGTGCTTCCATTTAGTCTTTTTCTTGCAGTCATTTTTCTTTTCCTTGAGGTAAAATATTAATTTTCCTTTTTTTTTGACAGTGGACTGCATTTGACAGGAATAAAAATTGATTCAAATTAATTCCTCAAGTTCTACAAATTGCAACTGTGACATTTTGATATACAGTGATTCAGACCATTTTGCAGGAAAATGCTGCATTTCATAAAATATTTATTCAGAAATATTACTAACATATCTTAGCTTGAGGGCTTATATCAGAATCAACTATTATGTTCTATGGATGTCTGAATAACAGTATAGTTATAAGATTCAACACATTTATCCTGTGTCTTTTTGTTTTATGCAGTGGCAGACTAGACTTTCGAAAGATTTATTGTTAAGTGTTTTATTTATTGATATTTTCAGGAACATGGCTCTCTTCAGTATCACGGTGGACACAAACTGACTCTACCTAACGCACACGCACAAAGGCAATTACTTCTCCTAGTGACTACCATGCTGATTTCCCCCCTGATCTAAACTTATGCACCTGGCCTGTTCCAATTTATCTTAGCTCTCGAACTCTTCCTATGTTTTCCTGCTGTTATTAACTCCTTCTACAGTCTCTCAGCCTTTCTGGTATTACACTATACTTTGTCTGTCACATTCAATTTTGTTTGTCATTCTTATTTGTTTGTGTTTGTTTACTGTTTCTTTTCAGATGATATGCTTACACAGTCCCGTAAGGTTTTTATTTTATTTACAGAATTTTCAAAAAATCCAATATATTTCTGCAATAACCTTCTTACTATTGAAAACCTATTCAGGCTACAACAGTATATTTAGCTTTTTCTCCGAGTGCACAACATACCTCTGTTCTTGTATTGTTAATCCTCTACCTACTGTCCTATAGGGATGATGACTGAACACCACAGGTCCTCTCCTGTCACAATAACAGTCCACTGGCTCATCCCTTTAATTACATCTTTGCTTCTTTTGAGTATCTACAATCAAAAAGTAGGTCTATAATGTCCACAATAAGAATAACAATCATGTGCACCATATATACACACACCATATAGTATACAGACTGATGCCGTGCGCAAACGCAGGTGCCTTGGTAATAAGCTTAGAATGAAGATAAATGACCGTGCTTTGCTTTATTGATTGAAATGGGTATTTTAATGTATATTAATAGCAGGACAAGGTTAGATTAGGTTTTGTTGAAACCAATCATTGATTTCTGTGACTGATGAACTCCTTTGCTCACTTATGTCTCTGTATATGTGACCGTAGGCTTTCTTTCCTTCCACAGATCTGTGTATTCACTGCTTGCCCTGAAGAAAGACTGTTACACTGCATATATTTCAAACTACTACACTGTAGTTCTGTCTTGACTGGGTCCAGGTGCAGGCCAGGGGAGGTCAGCGCACAGAGTATTGATGAGATGGCGGAAAGAGGAGAAAGCGCTGATGTTGCTTCTGGGAGAGAAATAGATAACATTGACAGGGAAGCGTAACTCCCTTTGGTCGATTATTAAAATGGAGAAAGTTGTGTGTGTGTGCAGTTTCTGCTGACGCTGGGTCAGACTGGACAGACTTGGGTCATAGGCTAACAAGGATAGATGTATGTATTTGTGTTCCTATCTATCTATCTATCTATCTATCTATCTATCTATCTATCTATCTATCTATCTATCTATCTATCTATCTATCCTTTTAACTTAAAACTGCCATACACACATATACATGCACAGTTGAGTACTGTCCTGCGTCAGTGTGGGGAATAAATAGACTATCACTATGCCAGCATGCTGCAACTGTGTGTGTGTGTGTGTGTGTGTGTGTGTGTGTGTGTGTGTCTGTGCATATGTGTGTGAAAAAGAGAGAGAGAGTGCGCACTGGTAGGCTCCTGCTGTGCTGATTTCAGCAGGAACAGATGGTCCTGCCAGGGCTCTGCCGAGGCTCCACAGTCCATAGTCTGTGAGGAGACTTGTGAATGTGCGTACAGTGTGCGCGCGTCCCGCTGGTTCCCTCCTCTGTTTTTCCACAAATAATCTACCACACACTTCCTTGCACCTATTTTACATACTACCACACACACATTCGCACACACAGACACACTGACGTTGATTGTTGCAGTGTAAGTGATATCCTAGTGGTCTTTGGCCTACTTGTCTGTTCCATTGACACTTAGCAGCTTAATCCTGCTTGAAAGGCTCTTCCACTGCTAAGCTCAAGTTTGCCAACACACAAAGCTGTCACACCCCCCTCCCCTTTGTGTGTGTGCAGGTCTGTGTATATGTAACTGGTTGTAAACATATATTCAAATAAATACCAGTTGTCAGATTTAGGTTGGAAAAAAAAACAGAAGAATGTGGAACACCGCTGCATCCAATTGAAAATATTATGTCAAAATAAATACATACACAAAAACAAATAAATAAAGAGCATGGAGTACCACCACCACATAGCATGCTCATTCTGTTTTTGGAGCAAGACAACATGAAAGTATGGAATTTGTGCTGATTCAATTTACTGTGCTTCTTAGATCGCTAACAAATCTTAAGACTAATCAACAGGTAAACAGATCTATATGAAGCATAAACAGTAGTAAACAAGTAGTCAAGTATTCAAGTGGTTTTCAAAGTGGGATAGCTGGTTCTTACAGATACAATAAAGTAAGGGTTGTAAAAAGATACAAAAGAAAACACAGAGATGGAAAGCAGAGACAAAGCAAAAGAAACAGAATGTACAGAATCAAGTTTTTGAAGATGGATATTAACCTCAGCTTAGGTCTATCTGTATCAATGGCTGGTATGTAACTGCATCACACTAGGGGAGTGGGAAAATATCATCTCATCACAACACCTAAAATTCCAATATTTTATATACCTGAAGGTCAGGATGAGGTCAAAGCTCAAAAATGGGTGACAGAAAGACCAAACCAGGTCTCTCAGAATTGAGGTCAGAAGTTGTTGCCAATGCGAGGCTGCCGAAACCCTCCTAATTGTGAAACATGTTACGAGTTGGGAGAGCATGAGGACAGCTAGGGTTGTCCAGATGTGAACTAATTCCCTAAATGGGCTTCCACTCTACAATTCAAAAAAAAAAACAGCACACTAGCGAAGCACACAGACATAGTACTACTTGGTATCCCGGTGATGAGTCCCTCTCTCTGTCAATTTTCATTAATAAAAGCAGCAGTTCGGTGGGTGATGCCAGATGAACAGATTAGAGAGATACATTACAAAAGCCAAATTACATCGCAGGATCAAGTATTTTTAAGAAATTAATTTCACAGAATGGACTCAGATGTTATAATCTTATGTTTTGGCCACTCATAAATACAGAACAACTTGAGTGACTTGGGAGAGTTTTGTCCTGTCATTCTGCCTCTTCCCGATTGTCAGTGTTTTTCTAATTTTCACTCTCTTTAGCTGTTGCCGCGCTTGTCTGCCTCTCTGTTCTCTGTTCAAACAGCAGAGAAAATCTCTTGAATGCAGATTGCGTCCCCCTCTTCAGCTGAAATGACTAAATTCATGGACTTTGCCAACTATCGATTTCAGGCAGAATATGTCAGAGAAAAGTTATTTTTCTGTACTCATCGACAGTTTCAAATGAAGCTCACGGAGTAACAGTTTAATATGCGTTCCCAACTAAAAACACATATAATGTTGTGTATTGTGCACTGTGATCCAGAGATAGACAAAATAACCATGTTTTGGATGAAATCTGTCTGTGTGCTACATTAGCCAGCTCCATTTTCTCCCCCACCCTCCCCTACTTCTTCATCTACAGTGCTTTAGCAGGAGCTGATCAGTGACTCCATTCATTCCAGGTCAATTTGAGCAGTGTGCTCGATATGGCTGTTTCATTACACACTTCCTTCCTGTCTGTCTCTCTGACTCAAGGGAGATGATGGAGAGAGAGGGAGAGAGAACGGAGAGAGAGAGAGAGGGAGGAAGGGTGGGACTGATGCGGGTGAGCAGGAGAAAAAGCTCAAGGCAGGTTAGAAACAAGGGAACAGGAAAGGAAACAGAAATGAGTGTAGTGAGAGAGACAGAAAAGGTTTGCAGTATGTGGGCGATATGATATGTTTGTGTGGGGTGTGGGGGATGAGAGATTAGGAGTGAGTGAAATCAGGATGACAAAAAAGACAAGAATAATTACAGGGAGGGAGTGACGAGGGCGAGACACTGAGGAATATGAACAAGTGGAGGAAAAGCTGAGGACAATGCAAAACTGATTAGGACAAAAATGGACGAAGGGGAAGAGGTGGGGACAGGAAGGAAAGAATGGAAGGTGGGGGTGGTGAAGAACAAGGGGGGGGGGGTGTGAAGGAAAAAAGGAGGTAGACACAGAAGAGAAGAAGAGCCTGAGGTCCTTTTCACACAACAATAACAAGATGTTTTATATTAATTCTAAAACAAACTTTACCTAGCCAAAGGAACTGGACTTGTCATTAATAATTAACAATTAATTATTATGAATTCACAAAATTGAATCCCCTGCACTTTTAAATTTCCATTTTGTTCTCCTGACTGTGTCTTACCCTAAGCCATCTCTATTAAAAGCAGAGATTAAGATTTAAACATTAAAGGAAAATTTCACTTTTTTTTTTTAAACATGAGATTTACTTTCCTATATCATCAGATCTAATTACTTCAGGAACTCATATAAACTAATCTAAAGCACAAAAAAATATTACTACCTGTGTCAGAGGAAGCATACATGCCCAGAAACCAAGTCCTCCAAATTAAGCGACAAAATGTGCAGTTTGTCCCTCTCCTCCAGATTGACACACACAAATGTTAATTAGATTTAGTGAAAGAGCATGGTTTGGTTACTATGGTTACCACAATAAACACTTGGTTTGGGTACAGCACAGTAATGGTCATGCTTTAGCAAAAAACAACACTGACTCTGGGCTGGAAATGGGAAACATGAGAAGTGTTAAAAGTCTGATGTTTTGTTGATCCATCCATTCACTCCATACTCTACCTACGTGGACTTTCTTGCTCTATAACAACATAACCTGACTACCTCCTTTGTTCCCATCATAATTACTACAGCCGCTGGAGTACATACGTTGACTGATGCTGCTGTTCTTTTTGGGGAGGACAGTCTCCTAGAAACCTACACACGCCACATACACACTCAAAGTAAAGTTAAGACAATTGAAATCCTTCTGTAGGCTGAGGTCTGACAGCTCAGTGTTTGTCAGTACAAGGCAGATTTTTTTTTCAGGCTGCAACTTCTTCTGAAATTATTCTGCCTCCTCACATCATCTTTTTTCAATAGTCTGTCTCCACCGGTCTCTTTGTGTAAGTATTTAATGGCCAAAGGTCTGACTGCCAGAGTCATGGTCACTAACAAATAACAGAGCAAGCACGCATGAAACTGTAGAAAACAGAGGAAAAGAGAGAGAGAGAGAAATTTATCCTCAGCTCTGTCCACAGGTTTAGTGTTTCTCTGTAATTAGGTCACTTCTTTTACATCAGTACTCATCTGAACACAAAAGAACAAAAACAACAACTATGTCTCCTCTGCTTTTAGATTCTGATGTGCTTGTATGTGTGTGTGTGTTTGTGTTTGTGTGTGAGGAAGGCATTAGATTGCAACCAGGCATGAGACAAAGGAAGGAAAAGAGAGTGAGAAAGAGATTCAGCCTCAACTTTTCCCCTTGGGATTGGTCACCATGGCTACAGAAGCATTTCCAGCTGAACGTGGGGCATAACATGAGGACGAGAGAGAGAGACACAAACACACAAAGACAGAGAGAGAGAGAGAGACAACATGGTAGCACTGACATACTGTCATGAGATGTGATAATATAGATAAATGGACGCTGACAACAGAAGATAAAACAGAACTTAAAGACAAAAAAAGTTTTGAAGATGACAACATAGTATCACTGTACTGAATAACTGAAATCTGTCATCTAAGCAAAACATTCAGGATGCAGTTACAACAACACAGCTGCCATGCACAGCACTGCAGCTAGCTAACCACAAGACATTTGATCTCCAACAGAAAACATGTAAGGCGGCAGGAAAAAAGCAGTGACCCAATACGCACTCTATGAACTGCAATGGAAAACAGAGACCAACAAGAACAAATAGCATCAAGGGACTATAACATCTCATCTTACATCCAGACAATCAGACTCCATCTATATTTCAAAAGCCACGGAAAACTGTGACAATGGGCTGTCATGATCCAAGATTAGTTGAGGGCAACTTTAATGAGGAGAAGGGCACATGGGGATCACGTTTCCGATGGTGGCAGGCTAAATACAGTATCACCTGAGGGCAATTTGTCCAAGTTTGGTGACCAACCTTGAGGAAGAGTAATTGAACTAGTGCATTAAATACTGTTTTCTTAAATGTCTGAGCTTCTAACTGAGAGAATTGAAGTGAATTTAACTGAAACTCTGTATTACTTTTCTTTTTAATGGACACAATGTTATCTGTTTTGTGTCAATGTGGGGTTTAAATACCAAGCATTAAAGAAAAAATATTTATTAACTAATTAATAACAATAACTGCCTTTGCCTTTGTTTAGAACAACTGATTTGGGGAGGGCTCTATTATGTCATGACTTTTGAGACATTTTTGCTTGTAGCAGCAGTTTGTTTGTTGATGATTTACTATATGTTTCTGAAAAGTGGACAAAAATTGTGCACAACACAGGAAACGACTGTCTCATTTTTTCTCTGCAATAGGCTTGTCAATATTTGCATAAAGTACAGCCAATGTTACTTTCAATGAATTATTTATGGAGACTAAAGGAAGAGACTTGTAAGGGCTGGTTCTGCTTGACAGTGTTGCTATGGACATATGTACGTGTGTGTGTGTGTGTGTGTGTGTGTGTGTGTGTGTGTGTGTGTGTGTGTGTGTGAATGTGTTCCAGATGTGTGTGTTGAGTGAGTGTCAGTGTGTGAGCGAGCGAGAGAGAGAGAGAGAGAGAAAGGGAGAGAGAGAGATGCGCTCTGCTGTGCTCACCGGCAAAGTCACTGCTTTCTCAAGGACACTGCGGCTAAGGGGCAAGAAAGAGAGAAGGAGTGACACACAGGAAGAAAAAGCAAGAATAAGACAGAACAAAATGAAGACACTACAAGGCAGAGTAAGGTAAAGAAATAAGCAGAGAAAACAGGGGAAAAAAATTAGAGTGGAGGGGGAAGCGGATGCGAAAAGTGTGAAAAGAGGGGGAGATGGAAAAAAAGCAGGGCTGAGTGGTAGGTTGGACATGGGAACACACTGGATCATCTTCATAGCTTGTGTGTGTACGTACTTAAATGTGCTCACTTGTCAGTTTCTGTGAATGTGAAAGTATGTGAATCTGTGGAAAAGAAAAAAACACCACAAGACAAAACTAATGTGAACTAACCTGAAAACCCTGTTTGACTTCTTCCTCTGAACATGTTAAACAATACAATCCAACACAATACGACTACTGACGACTGTCAGTATGAGCTACTGTGTTGATTTTTTGTGCTTGTTTTATCCAGAAAATATACAAAATGCACTTAATTTACAACTACATAAAACAGAGAAAAGAAGCCAAGCTGGAACCAGCAAATGAGTGGTATATTCACTTGTTAAAGGATTTTAATGATAGCTTATCAAAGTTGCTGCCCATTAACCTTCAAAGCTGTCAATTACTGCCTATATGGACTTTCTTTGACTAATCCTGTCAGCAGAACTAATAAAAACTAAACTGACTTTACAGCAACAAGCCAGCCAACACAGCATGAAAGACCCACTGAGCAGCAGCTGCAGCAGGCATGGTATACAGTAGTTCTGCTTCACACACTGGAGCAGAGCAGCAGAGCAGATTTTTCTCCCTGGTTCGGTTGCAACAGCGATCCACTAAAAACCTCTACAGCGATCAATTATTTACACATAAACACACACACGCAGACCCCAAAACACTCCCACTGAGATGATAGTGGGGAAGGCCGCTGGGTGAATTGCATAAAAGCTACTTTGCATACATAAGTAGGCAGTTTACCAAAGCAGTGGGTGAACTCTACAGCTACCACTAAAACCACAGCCCCTGACCAACTGTGATCAAGAAAATGTGTCTAACCTGAGAGCATCCTCTGTGTGCAGCTGTGATACTGAAGACTAGACCACAAGATGAACAACAGGCTTTTGTCTAATTCAGATTCATAGATGGGTAAGGTACAGATATGTAGATGGGTAGGCAGGTAATAAAATCTGAGTGAGTGCCATCTTTTAGTTTATATGCACAGTTAGTTTATTCTCCTCCAGGACTGGTGTCAACATGTGAAATCTGATGGTCTGTTGTTTCCATTTGGGGGCATTCTTACTGCTCAGTAGCTATGTACTCGCATAACATGCCTGAAAATGGCTCTCGACATTTGACTCTTCTACCATCTGTCACTCCCCAAAAGTTGCTGGACAAAAAAAGTGACCCCTGATTTGATGGCAAATGCACACATGCATGCACACAGACTGGCACACTCAGTTGTGGGCTCAGCAGGGGTGTGAACCAACCTCTCCACTGCAGGGCTTTTCTTGTTTTCTGGCTGATTTGGCACAACCATAAACAATGAGCCACCAAGCCCAGCAGCAGCCCTCCACATATGGAGCGAGACAAGAGCGCTAGATATAGTACACAGAGATATACAGGGAGAGAGATAAGAATGGATTCCGTTATTCATTTCACTCACCTCCCCTCTGTCCTCCTATCTGCTTATCTGCCCACTTCTTTTTCAGTGTGTATCAGCCAGTCTGTCTTTCTGTCTGGAGTCACTGTGTCAGAGCAGGCGGGCTTCAGTACCTGAGAAGACACAAGTTCAGAGGTCGGTTAACCTCAGTATGACAGCACTTAAGGGATCATGTTCAGCTTGACATGAGTCACACGCTGGCTGGCTGCCAGCCATCAAAAGAGGAGTTAAATTAAGAGGTGTAATTAAAGCAGAGTTTGTTTACTTAAATCATAATGTCATTCACACACAAACACACAAGGATATGCAAGCATACAATTCACTGCTATCTGTGAGAAAACATTTCTCAAGGCAGAGCTGCAGAGACAGTGAAAGATGAGTGGTTGAAAGAATAAAACCTCTATTAAGCACTCTAGCAAGTACATCTTTAATCTCTGTGCGATAAGAGTAATTATTTTGCATTGAAGTATGACTGATTCACTTATTCAAACGACAGACCCCCATTGTCACATTACTTTCTCCTCTCCTTCCTACAAACATCACCACATAGCAAAGTGGATAATTGGTGGAGGCAGAGCGGACAAGAACTAGAGATCAGGGGATATGAAAAATGAAATGTACTGGAATATTGGAAACTGCTGCCTGGATAGAAGAGAGGAATAAAAAAAGAGATTGCAAGAAGGGACAGAAACTGAAATAAACTGAAGACTACTGAGATCTGGGAAAAACACAGAGATATACAGCCAATCACTGACCAGAAAATTGCGACACTGTCCCTGCCGAGGAAACAGACTCATTTGCATGTGTTGCTACATAACGAGTGTACAACAGTAAATCCTTTTCCACATTTGCATTACATGCAAACAGTTTACAGAGAATGTGCAGAAATATCTTGCCCTGACCAGACTTTGAGAATGTCAAAAGTTGCCTATTAGCTTGTCGGCTAGATTCTCACAACATTAGCCACTTTCCAAAGCTTGTGTAATGCAGCGCTGACCCATTCTTTTTTTTATAGCCCCAGCATGGCATAGGAAAAAGAAGTTAATAACTTTAAATCACTGGGATGGAAGTCTGATGTGTGCCCATTCTGTAATAACCACCTGCAGCTTTTCACCCTCTAACTCCTTTGTATAAACTGATAATCAACAGAAAAGGGGATTTAATATTTAAATGTAGGTCTCAACAACCTATAATCTCAGTTAAAACCTCCTTTACCTCATTAGTAATACTCATTTGAGGCTTCCTGCTGCTATTTCACAATAAAAGCCATACCCTATTTTCTTTGCTGTCACAAGGTTTTACTGTGAAGCAAAGATAGAGCAAGTGTTGAGTTTGTATTCACAGCATGATGACATGTTTGCTCTCC
Source organism: Lates calcarifer (assembly GCF_001640805.2). NCBI lineage: Eukaryota > Metazoa > Chordata > Actinopteri > Centropomidae > Lates > Lates calcarifer. The sequence continues at coordinate 9,017,953 of NC_066841.1, read as the reverse complement.
GGCTTGTGTTCAGTGTGTTGTTTTTGCCCTCAGGTTTTTATGTGGCAGAGAAACCCTGATTTATGTGCAGCAGCAGCACAGTTCTTGTCTTCATATCCAGATTTCAAATCATTCATGATCATTTTGGTTCTTTTGAGATTGCCACACCACACACCCCTACTTAAGAATTGTATAACATAAACTGCGTTGACATGGCAAATGGGGCAATGCTGAAATTTATCAATTTACACATTTAACTTCCTTAACATTAGTTGTGATTTTTAGTTGGGCCACTGTTTCCTCTTTTTTCCATTAGCTAAAACCTTGAGGCACCATTAACTGATGAACCAACTTGAATCATTAAATAATCTTGTTAGATTTAATTTCTACTATTGTAAATCAATGAGAACAGTTATTATTGCTGAACTACTGGGAAATATCAATCTATCTGCTTTGCGGTTTATGAGTGGAGTTAAAAGATTTAAAAAAAACAAAACAAAAAAAAACACTCAGCGAAACAGCAATAACACTACCAGACCATGATGCATAAAATACAACCCTCTGAGATATATGTAATTACACATCCTTCACTGTGTAGAGAAGTCTGACACTGATGATCCTGACAAACCAGATACAACAAACTGACAATGCTGCACCCTCCCACAGACACAAGACACAGTCACACAGCCAAGAAAATCAAAGCAGAACAAATATACAGTGTTTGCTGTGTGTTGTTAGGGGAAGAGGTCACACCTTAGATAATAGAGCATAACTGAGGTGGGTGTTGGTTGGTGTAATGGATGTAATGTCATGGTCCTGCAGGACAAACTGGTTCCGAGGCACATTGTGATTGCAAGTCTATTCACAGCTCTAACACATGCACATATGACACATCTGAGTAGTGTACACTTTATATAGTTAACACAATCATATCTGCATTTGTGACATCTTACCAAACATGTGTGCACTGTGCCTTTAATGTAATTGAAAACAATCATTACTTTTTCTTACAGTTGGACAGTTGGCAAACTGTCAAGACAAAAAGTAGTGACCATAAAACATAATGAGGTCTGGGGTACTTGAAGAAGGCAGCAATGTTCCTCTTGCCTTTGTTTAAGCAGAAGTAGGTGCAGGTGGTCTTTGAAAGCTCATATGTCATACAAGAATACACTATTCAGCATTTTGTGTCTTGGACAGTGTTCAAATATGGGTTGTTGAAAAGCTAAGCTAAATGTTAATTAGCACATGGAGCCTGTGCTTTCCATAAAACACCCTGAGTGCAGACCAGCTACAGTAAAACCAGGGGCATCATTACAAGCACATTATAAAGAACAGACAGGCAGACAGCAGGTGCAAAATCAATTCTTCAAGCAAAAGACTGATCATCACTAAAATATGTAGTCAGCAATCTGTTGTAGTAATTACAATTTGATACTTACAAATATCACACACTGTGCAGCATATTAAATAAAGAACTGACACCTGAATCAGATCACAAATAAAACTGCTACAGAAAGCCACGGATTTTAGAGAATTTCATACTGTATCTACAGATAATCTCTTTATCTAGTTATTTTTCACAGACATTCTGACAGATGTATGAGGCAGTGGTGAAGCATGGCATGTAGATTAGGCTTGAAAATCTTTTTTCACACCCTCTAACAGGTGTGGTGAAGTTTAAAGATGGAGGAAAAAAAGAAGTTGCATTTCTTCTCCCTGTAGCTGAATACATCTACATGCTGTCAGATAATGGTCTCCAGTGACTGACACATGTTCTCAATAGAGTGCTCATGAGAAAGAAAAATAATCCTTTTTCTGACAGTATTATTTAATTTGCCAATCCTTCACATCTCATTTATAAACCATTTACTGATAGTGAAAAATAAGAAGCCTAGGTGTCAAACTAGGAAGCAATGGTGCAGTGAAGCATAAACAAAGACATCATTTTACGTTACAGTAGGCTGTCTAAGAGCCTGACTCAACAACCTGTCAGATATTGAGCTTGTTAGTCACAGACTGCCAGTGCCATAGATTGTCATTTTTCAATCACCAATATGGAAATCTACACATAAACCTATGGGCACACACAAGTTTACGTGCCCCCGTACAGTAAAAGACACCAATTGAAAGGTCTGCCCAGTCGGTCTCCTTTTTTTTTTTTTTTCCATGTGCGCATCTCCCAAGGTCAGGGTTGTGCTTTCAGTCCATATGCTGCATGAGACCCCCAGAGCACTCTCTATCACCTTGAATAAAGCTAAGCACTCTCTAGCTCTATGAGTCACCCTCACCATTAAGCTATTAATTTCCTAACTCATTAATAGGAACATTCTCACCCTGTGACAGTGGAGCCCTCAAATTTGCGGAATATATTTTGCAACCTTCTGACTTCCGCATTTCCAGAGTTTTACATTTAGGGATTCAGGTGAGTGCAGGTGCCCTCACGATGCTTTTGTCTCTGATGAATGACTCAGTGAGTTCCTGATCAAAGGGGCTTGCTTCACCAGTTTGAGCTCCTCACAGCATAATGTGTGATGTTGTACCCATTAGCCAGACAAGCAGTAGAGGACTACAGCCAATAATAATACACTTAATGACGTGTGAACACAAAACAGAGAGACTTTCTTTATACAGATGCTTGCTTTAAAAAGAAACATTACTTTTAATGGCTGAACATTTACATCTTTATTTCTTTAAAAGTATTAAGAGTTGAAACCTACCCCAAAGGTACTGCAAGATTACTGCTGCTATCAGCTATACAATGTTAGATGGTATAAAACACATTCAAGTAAAATATAACAAAAGTACAGTCAATTTGTATTGTTTAAATCACTACAACTGAAGCTGTACTAATCTGAGTATTTTTTGAGTTTCTTGTGCTGCCTCAGTTCACTGTGCTGGTTATATAGTTGTGATCTACTGCTATTTTATAGTGTTTTAAGGTGATTTTACTTCGCCTCTAACCATCACTGCATTATGTCTGACTCTGTGCTCCAGCCCTTATTATCACTACGGACTTATTCTGGCAAAGCTAATCAGGAATTTTTAAGTCAGAATAATATATTAATATCGCAGTCAGTGAAAATGTAGTCATTGAGATTTGTTTTAGCTCTGAGCCTAAGTGAGATTGACATGTCATGGGAAGCACATTAGTTGATTCCACTGTGAAACACCACTGTGCTTTCATAAAAATATAATAGACCATTTCATTAAATTCTAAATTTGTTTCGCTATTCAATTTGTGGAATAAAATTAAAATGACAATCCCTTTTCAATATTCATACACTCTAATAGTAATTATGATGTGACAGAGTATCCCTAACCTCATTCTCAATTTAAAAATATTACATGCAATCCTAATCCAGATAATCTCCGTTGTAAATCATTTTCATTACAGTGATGTTCTTGCATACACGCATCTGTATGCATTCTGAAACATTTGTACATGTTTGTGGGTGGGTGTGCGCACTAGAGTCTGTGCATTTTCTTGCCAAAGATGCAGGTAACCAGGTAATTCAAAAAGTCACAGATATAAAAGACACAGAGACACACAACCACAAATGCTACACAGAAAGTCTGTGGTACATGGAGAACCACTTTGCTAAAAGGGAAAAAAAGCCCTCTCTTGACCTACAAATGCACACCTTTGTACTAGCGCGCGCACACACACACACACACACACACACACACACACACACAGAGAGAGCACATATTGAGTGAAGGAAGCCCTGGAATTGGTTCTCTGCTTCTATACTTCCTCAGTATATGAAACGGGCTGGCCCATACATCTCCACTGGCTTAGCGCTGGCTTTGGAATTCCAATCATGAAACAACTAGAGGGCAAAGGGTTGTAGATGGATGGAGTGTGGGTGGTTGCTGTGAGGTGAAGACAGCATGAATACGTGAAAGAAAAAGATATAGAGGGATTAGGAGTAGGTATGAATACAAAAAAACCTGGTTTGTGTGGTAAAGATGTCAATACAAACCATGGTTGCATCCCTTCCAGAGCCACGACAGGGTGAGAAATGAAGATGAGGTTAGGAGCAGGAGCATGGGAGGGAAGTGGAGATGGAATGAGAGGTGTGTGAAACTTCCCAGGTTCAGCCTGTTGTTCTTCATTCTTGCAGGACAGGAAGCTTTGCTCTCCCTCCTTCCACTCAAAAAAGAAAAGCAATTTAAGCATATAGAGATGCAGCCACTGTAGAGTAATTTAATGCTGATTGCATTTCTTTATTCCCAGGAATAGAAGTGTTCAGAGAAATCAAGTAGTCTTTCCTTGTAAAGAAATGATCTTGTGACCAGTTCAATTGAATCACCATTTTGAGTGTGAGAATGAACCACTTATCTATTGTCCTATGCTTAAAAAAATGAACAGGCCTAAAATGATTAGGTTATACTGCAGGGCTGACACAAGAAACATTATAGAGAATTTCTATGAAAGCTACCACTGTGAACACACGCACACAAAAGAAAGGACACACTCAGCTTTTATGCTGGGTTCAGAATAAAACCTTCAAATTCACTGAAGGCTGCAAGCCCAATTAGAAAAGGAATGATTTCTATTTAGAAAGGAAGAGAATGTAATGCTTTTTCAGCACTGTATCTTTCCACTATTGATCAAGGGTTCCTTCTCCTTTGTTCTGCAAAAACAAAGTAAAAATACAGATAATGGCTTCTGTACTAATCATGGCACAGCAACTTTCTGCTCTGCTAAAATTCTCCTTAAGGCACAGGGACAGCCATCTTAATTCTGTTGCAGTTATTCAGTTTATTCAAGCAAAACTGTTGGGTGTGACACTGAGCCGGGGCTCTAATAACCAGTGAACGCAAAATGTGTGCACGCTGTTCTGTACTACACACCAATTCACACACAGATCCATTCACAAAATCTGTACACACACACACACACACACACACACACACAGACACACACACACACACACACACACACACACACACACACACACACACACACACACAGCAAGCCCCAGTAGTTGGTTGTGAACTGACATCTACAAAGACGCCTCTGTTTCAAACATCACTAAAGACCTCGTCTATGTAATCCATACAACTACAGCAACTGGTGCTGGTTTGCAGGCACACTTGTGTTTCTGGGCGTAGGTCCCTTAAAATTGACTCACACAAATTAAGCCTCCATTCAGTGCTGAATAAAGACTTAAATGTTTAACACTGACCCATTCTCCACCAGCACACACACACACACACACACACACACACACACATATATACACAGACACAGATACACACAGGACTGTATAGACAGTGAACTGCCTTTGACACTAGCGTGGGAGCGTAGGAGGTATAACTGAGACATACTGTATGGAGCAGCAAACAAAATTCGACACACCAAGGAAGGAAAGAACATATAAGACATATAAGATAACAAAATGCATATTTCATGTTATGATGTTATAAGAACAAATAATTTTTGGCTGGCAACATACAGTAAAGAGGCTGTGCTATAGTTATGACCGGCTGTTTTGAGAAGTCTTGTGTAAGTCTGTGGTAAATCTGTTGAGGATTACTGAAATATAGTGTGTTGTCTGGAGCTGAAACTATTAATCAGTTAGTGGACTGACAAAAATTGAATTGGCTTTAACTATTATGCTAATTGATTAATCCCTTCAGTAGATTTGTTTCCTGGCAAAAATACCAAATATTCGCAGGTTACAGCTTCTCAGTAGAAATGACCTGCTGCTTTCCTTTGTCTTATGTGATAATAAATTAATGTCATATTGGGTTTCTCACCATTTTGATCAATTGATTAATCAAGAATGTAATCTGTCATCCTTCTTTTTTCCCAGAAAGCATCATTTTCATTTTTATTATAGATTAAAAGACATGCGAACTGTGCTGCAGAATTTCTATAGATCTAGCTATATTGTCTAGCTCAACTGTAAAGCAGCAACAGCAAGTGTTGAATGTGCCTCAAGGTTAGCTACAGAAGGCTGATATGAGATTGCTAAAAGATGCTTTAAATCTAGATATCCACAATTTTCATCACATTTTCTTGTTAGATTAGTCTGAACATTTACCTGCGATACAAAAGATGATACAGATTTCATAATATCTGCAACAAAGTGCAGAGAGCAGGCACAAAGCAGAAAATTGCCACTTTGATTGATAAATGGTAAAAGTTCACTTCTAAATTCAAAATGTGAACATATGCGTGCCTGTCTTGGGCTATTATATGGTCTTTAATGTCACAGCTACTCTGTGGCAGCTTCGTCTCTGCCCTGTGAAGTGTTTCATTTCATTCAATTAGGTATGCATGTGTATGCATCCAGTGGCCTTTTTCCAGGTTTATAGACCATGCTGCAGCGAGTAAATGCTGTGCTCACCCAGATCTATCATATCAGCCTGACAACTGACAGAGCACTACAACAGAACATGAAAGAGATAGTAAGGGGAACAAGGAAGGCTTGACTCCTTGTGTTTCTCTCACCCACACTTGTATCAACACACACAAACACACAAACACTAAATGAGAAAGAGTGACTAAGTCTCACCCTAGGCTTCTCTCAGTAGCTCTTTACAAATCCAAGCCTTGCCCAATCAGTTCCCTTCTCTCTAGGTTGCCATAGCTACAGCCTGCCTCCTTGTCTGTACTTTGGGAAGGGTGAGACTTTACCACTGTGTCAGTGTGTGTGTGTGTGTGTGTGTGTGTGTATACTGTGTGGTAACCCCACCAGATGGGGTCTTAACACTTCCTATCTGGCAACCTTACATTCAAACCCCTACTGGACATCTGAAATGGGAAAGTGTGAGACAGGGGAGAGATGAGTTGTACTGAGGGAAAGGGAGGGTCTGTCAGAAAATTACTAGTGTGCAGCAGATGAGATTGCTTGTGACCCTACGTGCGTCATCCCATTCAGTACCGCAGCCATGTTTAAAGAGAAACAACCTGACTTCTATTGGAGAAGTAGAGTATGGACTGTGCTCCCTGTAGTCCTTACATCAAAAAAAAAAAAAAAAAAAAAAAACATTGTACAACTGAATGTAATAGAGTCGGTTTGAAATGAACAGCCTCTGAGATTAGGAAGCTAAATATTATTTATCCGAGTTCCTGTACTGACACTTCACATCTTTTTTATTACTTCTCAAATCTAAAATTTAGCAGCTGTACCAGAGCTTTACTTAAATAAAAGAGTCTAAAATGGGCATCATTTTGATTGAAATTGGGAACTGCCTGTAATCAAGATTATTAATTTGAGCAGATATTTTATGCTGTTTTTAGGTATTGATGTTTGACGGCTTCATTTAGGTATTAGCCTCTTAAATCTGAGGATTTGCTGCTTCTCTCTGTGTTATACTGTATATATTACAAACTAAATATCTTAAGGTTTTAAACAAGCAATTAAAAATTTCATCTCGGGCACCAGGAGATTGTAATGAGCATTCCTCATCTATTTTCCAAAACTTTGTGGACCAAACAATGAAATAGCAAAATGATAGCAACAATAATGTTTGCTTGTAACCTTGCTCCTAATGAAATTTATTCTCTTTTGGATGGAGATCTTATCACATGCAGTATTTTAAAAAAAAGTGTGTGTAATTAATCCTTTTCTGTTCTTGCCTACATATCTGGGTGTGTGTCTGCTATGCAACGATGATTCCCTTTACGATAAGATAATATGATACAGTGATTTACCGTTCACCACACAAACACTGTCAATAGTACTTATGTACAGGGAGATGGTGCAGAGAGAGAGGAAGAGGGAGAGAGGGAGAGAGAGGGAGAGCATCCTAAGAGACTGCCCTTGCCTTCTCCTACTTCTGTAAACAGGGCAGAGTGACAGAGATGGAACTGCGTGTGTGTTTGTGTGTATGTGTGTTTGAGTGAACATGCCCAGAGTGTGTGTGTGCCTTCTCAATGCACTACACCAGATGTCACTTTGCAAACACACCACACAGGTATATATGTGTGAGTGTGTGTGTGTGTTGTGCTCGCTATCAGGTAGATGACAAGAATGATATAAACACTTGAGGATCAACATATCACTAAAACTCTCACCATCTGCCCGCCAGCAGACAAATATAAACACAGTCTTCCCTTACTCTGCTATTTCTTTATCTCCCCGCATCGCTCCACTTTTTTCTCTGTTCTCACCCTCTGCAGTCCTGCCATCCATCATCATTAGGAGGTGAATAGATGACCTGTCTACACCTGCTACCACTCTCTGTCCCTTTACTCCCTAGAGAGAGGAGAGGAGAGGAGAGGAGAGGAGAGGAGAGGAGAGGAGAGGAGAGGAGAGGAGAGGAAAGTGGATGGTGACAGGTGGGTTTTCAGGTATTTAAGATCTACAACCAAGTCCAGTTGCCATTGTATTTATATTTTTTTTATTTATTTCTGTTCTTATTTTTATTTGCTCCTGAAAAATCCCCACAAGAGTAAGTAGTGCTCCCTACTGACAATCCCCCAATTTAATGCAATTTAATCGCATGTTTATGACATTTTAAAACTGTAAAACCATACCAAACATAGCAGGGAGTTGATGAATGTTTACATTCCTAAAGGAGAACGAAGGATCAAAGCCAACAGAGACAAATATAGAAACGGGGAGAAGGAGCACAGGATGGTACAGGAGGAAAGGATGGGAAAGGCTAAGATGGAGGAGGAGAAGAGGGGAAGGAAACGTACGGATAAGGGGAGGACGAGCAGAGGACAAAGTATTGTCTCCTGTTAATATGTAAAAATAACTCTGCTGCTGCCTGGTGGAGGAGCTAACTGGGTCAGAGAATTCCCAGAGAGAGAGAGAGAAGGAGGAGAGAGAGGTATCACATTGATTCAGTCTGTGGAATCAGTGTGAAGCAGAAGTCAGCCTCTCTCACCTTAGGCTCGAAAGGCTGCAAGGCATCTCTGTGCACGTCCACGTCCACATCTCCCCCTTTACTCCGTCTTTGGTCCCTTTGTTTACACCCTCCTTTCCTTCCTCTGCTAATAAACATAGTCTTGACTTCATCTCACACACTTCCCTCTCTGCTCTTATGAGTTCCTCTCTTGCATTTTAACCCTGTCCCTGTCTCCGTTTCTCCTTTGCTGTCTCTCCCGCTCTCTCTCTCTCTCTCTCTCTCTCTCTCTCTCTCTCTCTCTCGCTGTAAATGCACACATCCCACGACATGGCTGAATCGAACGTGGCAAGAAATACATAACCACTCATTCTACTGACAACACACCATCTCATCACCCAGCGATTTGACACATCTGGAGCTAATGATAATGATGGTGAAACTGACCTATAACCTTGCAGGAACAAAAGGAATGTATTAACTCAGGTTATTATAATACAGCCTGTATTATTATCAGTGGCTCAGAATCAGACCTGCATGTCTTACTATGTAATCATCACTGGTTAATGTCATAGCATGCTCTCATAACATTATCTTCAATTTTTACTGGGCACACAGTACACTGCTCAACTTTCTCTTTCTTACATTTTTTCCTTGGTTTTCCCTCTTTCCTTTGGACTTTTTTATTTTCTATATATTATTTCTCACTCTTTATGCTCTCTCTCCATTGACCTTTTCTTTCATTATTCAGCACCTTTTCAGTTTCTTTCCAGACTTAATCCTTTTCCTATTCCATCAAATCTATGCTTCTTAGAGCTCAGCCTGTATCTGTCTCTTATCATATGACAACTATGTGGAGCACCTGGAAACAGATCATTCAATTTTAAATTGGGATTACTTGTTTACATAACTAGACAAAATCAAGTATTTTAGACGTTTTTCAATATGTAAGCTATTTTGAGCTCTTCCACACAGTTTTAATCTATGAAATGTAATCCCATAAACCAAATATTTCATGGTCGGCTGTGTTTCTGGGATTTCACTATTTCACCCTGGCCAACACAGCAGCTATAAGACTAACCCATAAACCATACAATTTACATTGGTCAGCAGTTCTGAGCAGTAATTAAAATCTTTAATGATGAAGAATGCTGAAAGCATACTAACTATTTCTCATACTATTCATCAAGCTGCTGTACATGCTGCACTAGCTGCATGTGTGTTAGCCACGACCATATATCTAGAAGACAAATTAATACAGGAGCAGGATTTTCCCACCTGTGTAATTTCTTTTGGACTCAAATAATCAAAGCATGACAATTGTTTTGGCAAAGGTAAGAAGTAATGCAAAAAAGGGGTATGCACATAATCTCTGAGAAAGGAGAGTGTAGAATAATGAAGCTAAGATTTACCTCTTTGTTCCTTTTACTTGCCATGTTTCCGCTAAAAATTTCCTTCTTGTTAACTATATATGAATCACACTATGAATCCATACACGTAATACCATACCAGTGTGCAAGTACCTGGATAGAGCTAAATTTACTGAAAATGATTCCAGCTTAAGCTTAAAATGATTAAGAACTCATGGTCTAAATGGATTAACCTGCGGGGCTGGTCCAAAATGGGCAGGGCTGTTTCTTGGCTGGCTGACTAGGGGCAACAGAAATAGCCTAAGCTGACTACGGCATATGTAATGCACTGCAGCAGTCCTCCAGGGCTCCATGTTTTTGCATCTAAACCACTTGCTGTATCAGTGTTTGTGTCTCATGTGTTTTTATACTGGAACGTGCATGCGATGGTGGAAAGACTGGTGCAGGGCGTTGGTACATTTACATTTGCATGGAGGAGAAGAGGAAAAATACTTGAACAACTCCCTCCATATCTTAATGTTGCAGTGGCATGCTGCAGTCTTTTTAACCAAGGGCCCAATGAGTAAATATAGTGTATCCTAATGAACATAAAACATAATATTATCCTTATCATATGGGGGCATTTAGTTGATGGAAAACTGCACTACAGTGTTTGCTACAGTAGATCTTTGACAGCAAACAGCCACTCGCTGAGAGAAAGCATTATGTAGCTAGGCTTCTGTATGTGCTTTATGTGCTTTTGTGCACGTAAGGGGGAAACTGAAAAATTATGGATTGTTTGTTGGCTGTGGTGTGTAATCAATTCATAGTGAGCTCCATAACTTTTTAGAAAATAATTCACTTTTTTGGCTTCATGCAATTATGTAAATGCAGTTAGTTAATGTTGTTTTTAGCTTTAATTGTCATTCATTATTTACTGCTCTCACCTTATACCTTACAGCTTATACATTTTATATAAAAGAGCATGTATTTGATATGAAACTTTTTATCTGTGATGTTTTTGTGTAATTATTTAATGATTTTAAATAGTATACACAACACTGCATTTGAAAACTGTCATTTGAATCCAGTCTGTTTTTGACTGACAAACCAAAAACAATGTTCAAGAACACAAAACTAAGCTAACACAAAAAATATTCTTAGAAAAGAGTATCTGTGATGACTCTGTGGAACTCTACAGCCATTTATCTGCTGACAACACTGCAAGCTGTAGTGTAGCTGTAGCCCACACACATCACATGTTCATCCCTGTATAACTACTAAATGGCTTAAAGCAGTTTAGCAAACTGCTGCTGTATGTTTTTAACAGAAAACAAAGCTGTGAATTGTTTAGCATTTCAACTGAAAGGTTTAAAGTCCATAGCCGTTAAAACAATAAAGACCTTTTATGACTGACCAACAGGCTGGCAAACTTCCTTCTTTACTGAGACTTTGCTCTTGAAGAAACATCCTGCTTAAAAAAGTAACACACCTATCTGAACCACTGGCTGCTCTCTCACATAGATACAGTGCTTCCAGACCAGTGTGTGGGAATTTACCTGAAAGAACTAAGCTATAGAGAGAGATAAGAATACAGCCCAGACATAATCCACTGATAAAGTCTGACTAGAACTACACAGAGTAAGAAAATGCTATACTGTCCTCTATGATAACAGCCTTATTCATTCAGTGCTGAAATGACCACATGGATTGAAATTAGGTTTATGTTACACAAAAGGCAGTGTGGCTAACCGTATGAGGAAAGGGAACAGGAACTTCCTATTTAATATGCAGTATATTTGTAGTAACAGGAATGTTTGTTTGCATCCATGTGTGTGGTACCTGCCCACATTTAACAATTCAACAGGAACAAGAAAAATATGTACAACACAAACAAAACAGTACATGCTTTCCAAACTGTTGACAGCTGCATAACTCCAATCTTTAGTAGGAAATCAGTGGATGTCGCACAATTCCCAAGTGTGTCACGACCAGCTGTCTACATGCTCACATTCATGCCAACAGGCCATGAAAATGACTGACATGCAAAGTATTTCAGCAACAACAGAACATGACATAGAGATGAAATGAGAATGCTATCTTGATATAATGCAGTAGCGAGCATAAAAGCATCACCATAAGCTCCACTCTGGCAGGGTGCCACTGATATCATGCCAACAAAGACCAGTAAACTGCAAACATCATAAGACACAGATCACAATTGGCCACTGGTGTTGCAAATTATCAAATGGAGCGCCTCACAGTTCTTCCCGAGTTCCTTAGTATCTAACAGAAAAAACACATCACTAATCAAACATCTGAAAGCCTGGAGTGAAGCTACATATTAAGAATCCAAGTTAAAGCAGAGCCACACCAAACACAGCACCACACAGGTGAGCCTTGCTCCGCAAAGAGGACCCCCCTCCCCCGGCTTTCTTCTCTCCAACATAATGAGTTAGACTGAAATAAAAAAAAAATCCGTAACCTTAATTCGCTAAGGTTGATTAAGCTTGTGGCTGTAGCCCATCTCCAAATCAAGATCTGACCCTGGAAAAGAGCTGTGCGAAAAATATTGAGTATCCTCGCTGAGGCAGGCTGAATTCTGCGCCTGCTAATTTAATGTGCCTGACCTGATGTTTTTTTTCATGCACGTTTAATTTAATTTAGAAAATAACTCGCCTCTCAAGTTTGCCAGTTGTTTGGGTCGGTCCATTACACTCAGCAGTAACACGCCTTGCTTTCTGGCATCCTGAAACAGACAGGTCTCGGAGGAGATGCTTCCCCCCGTCTGATGGGCGCACAACTCTGCCGGGGAAGGGAAGTTGCTCAGGCAGCCCATTTCCACACTTGATATTTTGCTTTTCCTACTGACGTGCCCCGAAAGTCGCTCGCTGTTTCTCTCCTTGCGGTCCGCATCTTCTCGTCATCATTCGGCGACCTATCGCGGATAGCGGTGTGTCTCCAGCGGAGATAAAACCTGGCATGGATTCTCAATTAACTACATCTACCTGCGACGCTAAACATCGTTTTTTTCCCCTCTTACCTATTGATAACCAGGTCTAAATTCCATCCCTTCCTCTTCCTTGAGCGTAACACAAAACATTGTTTGTATATCAAGGGGCCTCATTTTCTCAAAGTTCGGTTAAATACAATTAAACCACAGAGCTTAATGGCATTAAAGATAACAAACTGTTTCACTCAAAGTGGACGCAGACAAATCTGAAATTCCAATCATGTTTCTCAAATAACAAAAAATCCAACGAAAGCTATCTGGTCGATTACTTCCAGTAGCTGTAATGTTGTGTAAAAAAAAAAATTATCAAAATATCTCTTTGACACTATGTCATTGTGAAAATCCAAAACAGCTTGTGGGGCACTAAAAAAGCTTGGAGACTCACAATAACAGTCATCATCTCTGGCATGGTGGTGTGAGTGGGCCTGCAGATTTACACCAACAAACCAGATGACCTCTAACCACATATAAAACCCATATCAAGAGTCATTTATTCAAATTATAGCAGCCTTATTTACAAATTACAGTAAATTTAATTTTGAACTCTCCAAAAACATGACAAACTAATCTATGCATACACAGGATATTCAGATAAGGTGTAGCCACAGGCAGCTGAGGCACATCATACCACATAAAAGCAGTCATGAGAAAGATGGGTATCAGTATGTTAAAGGCCCAACTCTGTGGTGAATAATTGTGACACTACAGCAGGTAGAAAGCAGACAAAAAAACTACATACACCAATAACATACATAAATACACATATGAACATAACAACCTGCTTTTAGCCAAAAAAATCCTGTTTACCAGGCAGACAATCTTTACTCTCTGCTGAATGAAACAGAGGATTTCAGCACCATGGAGAGCAAACATCCCCAACTAGATATAATATACAGAAAAGTTACCTTGAATTCAACTGATCAGATCAGTTTGTCAAAAAAGAGCAAATAACAATGAGCTAAACAAAAAACATAATCTCACGTGGACTCACCAGCAGCTAGTGCTGTTGCAGATAAGTCTCAGCGCCCATTAAATGCACATTTTGATGAAATACTTCACATTATAAGTTATAGAATATATTACACCTCTCGGTGTATCATTACATCACTCTTGACAGAAAAAGCCTCTCTTCCCACAGGGTAATAGAAACCACACGGGACAGATAATTTTCTCTGCTGTGGAACAAGTGTCACAGTTGACACAATCCAACAGTCTTTGTATTTAGACTCAGATGACTGACTTCACAACAAAGTTTTGCTGTAAACTCAGTACAGTATATTATATGACTTTAGGGTGGGACAGCATCTTTTTCCACAAACAGAAGCATCAACAGATTATAAAGCAATACAAGACATGTTTAACTTTGATTAAAGGGCATGAGCCACCATCACAGTTTTTAAATTGTTTGTCTTTTCCACTTATACTTCATTCAAACTGCAGCACCAAATCATATATTCACTGATAACTGTAAAGCCCCCCACTCCACCCCCTGCTGACATATCAGACCTCTTTTTTTTTATCACTCATGAGCCGAGGCACAGTTTGGTCCCTGCTGCTCGTTCCACAGGACTGAACCGATAACAGGAGGTGAGTAAGCCTTCACTGTCAGAGCTCTCCGGCTTTGCAGCTTCCTGCGAGAGGAGCTCAAACCACCGAGATCATGAGACAACATCGTTGGGTGTACGGGACTGGAAAACAGACAGGGATGTTGCAGGGAAAACACTCTTCAGCCTTCTTGAGGTGTTGTGTCTCTAACTCAATGAGTCATTTGTGAAGGAAGGTGCCCACTTGATAACCAGAATGTCATGCCTACACTCGCTAAGCCTGAAAGCTAGATTAACTGCTGCAAGTGGTTAGTGTGCTCGATGGTGCTGTAGAGTCTGATGTTTGTTTGATGTGGTACTCATCTGCATGGTAACACACTGTGTTATTCAGTTTCTGTTTAATTCGGAATGTGGCCTATTTATGAGCGCTCACTAATCCAAGCTACAAATGGGGAAGAAGTGACAGTCAAGTCAGTTTCCAATCAGAAGCGCGGCCTGCGAGTTCAAGCCAGCACAATGTATGGTTTCAACTGTTTTTCTGTGTTTTGGGTTGGAAAGGGAAACTGTTTGGAGGGAGCTGCCTGGGAGCTGTCGGGCTATAGCTCTAATGAGGTGGGGATGAAAAGCCAGTGAGTTGGACCAGCACAACATTTCTATATTCCAATATAAGGTACACCCTGCAGTAGCCTGGGTATAGCTCACACAATAAAGTTGTTGTCGAGTGCAGTAAATGCATCACAGTCTTCTTAAAACACTGCATATTTACAAAGCTCTTTTTTTTCACCATTATTCTATTACTTATTTATTCATGTATTTAAAACTGTATTCAAGTGGCTCTCACTTTCCCCACCTGCACACAAGTGGTGTGTTGGGGAATATTGAAAGTTATATCATGGAAATGAGGGCAATGACCAACTAAGTAAAGACAGAATTGTTAAAATGAGTGGACTATCAATTACAACATGACATCATTAAAAAAAAAGATCTGACTTACATTTAACATGACAAGCTGGTGACAAACAGACCCTTAAAATTCTGAAAATGGATTTTAACTTTTGAAGTTTAGTAAATTTTGCTGGCATAAAACGCCTTCCTATTAATTTTTTAACTACACAGTTTGATCCTTGTTGTTATAAATGTAGCACATGCCATATGCCAATCATTCTATCAATTGTCTAGCACTGAACAGACTAACAGACAAATTAAATGAACAATTATAAATTCTAGTTCTTAATATGTACTACAATATAAAAAATTGGACTGGAAAGAAACATATGATTTTCCAGCAGATGGTGTTCACTCTTTTTCTGTCCTCTGCCTGCTTTTGTTTTAAGTAACAACACACAACATGAGATGAAACTGTATGCTATAAGCTAGAAGTGATGAAAAATATTTTTTTGGCGCTAGGCAGTTGGTAGAGATAGAACAAACAGGCAATGAGATGGCTTATTGATTAAAAAAAAAAAACTTAGATGCACACAAGCAAAGACACAAACAATTTGGCACATATACATCTCTTGGTCTCCTGTCCTTCCTCTTCCACTAACAGCCACACACACACACACACACACACACACACACACACAGGCAGGCAGCTGGCTGAGTGGTGGCTGTGCGAACGCAAGTCAGGCTGACACTGATGTGTGTGCTGGAGTGAGACCATGATGTGGCTCCAAAAGGATCTCAGGAGAAATATGGTGAAGCCTCCTTGCAAGCGCTGTGTGTGTGTGTGTGTGTGTGTGTGTGTGTGTGTGTGTGTGTGTGTGTTTGCTCGCAGGCATGTACAGTATATATGTGTGTGTGTGGAAGAGTGTGCTGCCGCTCTGTTGCATCCTCTGCTTTTTATCCCCATCCTCCCAGCAAGCACAACAAACACGGGTGGATACACCTCAGTAGCTTTGAGGCATAAGACACAAAGTATGCGTGTATACATTACAGTAATATCTCTGATTCTACATCTGTGTCCATGAAGTCACACACATACACACATACTAGCACTTCATTTTTTATCAGTTTATTGGCATTAAGAATGTTTGTAATATATTTACTTTTATTCATTTTAGCATAAGAATTATGAGATATATTTTCTCTTTTAACTTTTAAGGACAAAATCTGTTCCTCTCTGCATGTTTTGGAAATTGTTCCATTTCACTGTTTTAAGCCTTGAAAAAGAATTAACGTAGAGGTTACTGTATCCGTGTGTCACAATTCATATTCTAACTAGGAGCAAAGGCTGTGCAGTATTCAATAAGACACTGTCAGTGACCAGTGATCCTAGCATGCGTGTCAGTGTGGGCTGGTGTGTGTGCACAGGAGAGAGACTAGAATCCCATAAATCCTACTTTATTAGATAAACGTCCTAATCAGATAAAGAAATCTCACACATCACACGCACACACACATACACAGACCCACACAGCATCTCTCTGATAATCTCCATTACCAATTACGGGGTGATATGCCACAGCTTAACATGAAAGCAGCAATTAATCTGCTAACACCGGTCAGTGGGTCACTGTAGTAGAGGAAGTATTGCCTACAGGCACACATATACACAGACAAAGAAAAAGTATAATGAGAGATGTTTTCTTTAATTGCTTTCAAGTGAAGTATACTTTTTTCTCATTTCTCCAGAGATGCAATTCAGATGTTGTTGGGTTTTTTTTTTTTTCATTATTACTGTATTGTCTGTGTTGCCAAACTGCGGTGCAGGATTCAAAATTGCTCCCCAGACTTTTTCTTTTGGCTTCCTATGAAAGCAGTAAAATGCTATGCATGCTTTAGATTTGTGTAATAGAGACAGAACTACTGTGCTAAGTATAACTTAGAAAGGTTCTACAGTCTCTGTTGTTGTTGTTAACTGTTACTGTTATTTAGGTATGGCTGAGTGAGTGACCAGGCTTGCTGTACTTCAGCATTTCTCTATGGCACAATCTAACAGATAGTGTATGGGTTGTGTGAGAGAAAGTCAGAGGAAATATGGTACTGGGGTGGCTACTTCCTATCTGCATCGTGGAAACAAACTTTGGATTGAAACAACAAGTCAATCCATGCAGTATACTGCACAGTTAGTTGTCAATTGCCGATTAAGGCAGATTGAGCTGGATCATGTTTTTCAAGACACTGACAACTACCACAAACAGACACTACAGACCTACAACAAGAGCTGGCAGTATTTTTCATGTTTGTTACCAAAGAGCCAACAACCCTTCATCTGCTCCGCCTGATGCATTAATAAGAGCCATGAATGGAGAGACTTAACAGTGACAGATGAAGCGCATAAACATAGCATATCACTGTGAAGAATAAAACAGCTCTTCACTTTGCAACTGTTAATCATATAATTTATAACAACTTAAGTGTGTAAAAACATGGTGATTTGATTCTGTTATTCAGTAAAAAAAAAAAGAAAGAAGAATCAATTTTTTTCCAGTCAAATACATGATATAATTTTACTAGCATACACAACTTATCACATAATAAATTAGAAGCAGAAAAATGTTAGGCACTTCATACATGTACACATTAGAGCTGAAATGTGTCAATCAACAGAAGAATTATCTGAAACTATTTTGATGATAGATTAAGTAGTTTTCAGTGACTTGTGAAGCAAAAATAGTAAAATTGTGAAAAAACTGTGCTCATCAGGGTCTAGCCTCTCAAATTGGATGATATTCTGCTTTTCTTCATCACACATCATACTAAACTGAATGTCTTCAGGTTGTGTAACTTTGGTCAGACAAAATGAAATAACAGATGTGATCATTTCAGAGCCCAAACAATTTATCAAGTAAGTGCAAAAATAATCCACAACTGAGCCCCAGACAGCTTCCCATTACAACCACATTCATTGGCTGCTTGTTGGACCAAATGGAGGTGAGTGTCTTGCTCCACAGCACCTTAACAGTAGTTTGGTTCAACCACATTTGTTGAACCGAACTGGTATTCAAGCTGGCAACTTTCCAATCACAGTCCAAACACGGTCTGCTTGAATAAATAGCCCGATCTTCCAGGAAGGCCAAGTGAGGGCAAGCTATGGTTTCCCTGATCTAAGCTCTTTTTGACACAGTAAGCAGAGCTGGGACATGAGAAGAGGAATGAATGTGTGTGTGTGTGTGTGTGTGTGTGTGTGTGTGTGTGCGCGCACGCGTATGGGCGTGGATGTGTGCACATTTGAATGAGTGAGAGCGAAAGGGAGGGAGAGAGAGACTTAAGAGTTCAGCTGGGGTCTGTGTAAATGGGTTATCAACATGTGTACACGATATGTGTTATACAGTATGTTGCTGTCTGTGTGTGTGTGTGTGTGTGTGTGTGTGTGTGTGTGTGTGTGTGTGTGTGTGTGTGTATGAGGCAGAGCAGAGAGGTGACACTCAGCGAGCCATAGTTGAGTGATAGAGCAGATGGGCCTCCCATATCTGTCAAACTGAAGACATTCTTTACACCCAGTCCTTTCACTCCCTCTGTGCATGCACATCTTGGTATGTGCATGTCATTATTTTGCTAATGCACATAATGAATGTGAAGGATATGAATATTTGGTTTGCTCCTGACAACTGGAACGGTCACTGATGATTCTTTATCACACCTACACCTTGTCTTTCCTTCTGTGGGTCAACACCCACTCCATCTACATCTTTCCAGTCTTATTCTATGTTCACTGTCTTCCCTTGTACTTGTATAACCTCATTTAAAATGTCAAAGATGTGGTATTATCAGCCTGTTAAAATGACACATAATTAGTGTAGAAATAACTGTTGTGGTACAGCTGACGGCACTTTAACAAACCTACCAGTGCACTAAAAAGGCACATTCCTCACTGTCCTCGCCCATGTGTCTGTCACCACAAACTCTCTCCTGGTAAATCCATCAACACATCAGCAAGTGAAATGGAATATGTAGACAGTTGACTTCTGAAGGCTTCTTTTCATAAACATGTCCTTCACCTAATAGCACTTTGTGAAGTAATACGTAAATAGTCAGAAGACAAGTGGCTCAGATTTTGTAAAATTCACTCCGATTTTACACACAGGTTTGTCATGTGTAGACTGCGTGTGACCAGATAATTTATTTTGCACTGTTAAACAAAAATTAAAATTCATGTTTTTTCATCAGCATCAGTATAATAAAATATGGTTTTTGGGGTTCAACCACAGATTCTGCATGAACCCACATTTAGTGGTTTACAATGCCATCTGGAGCATTTGCCTTGTAATAAAAAATGTCAATATTTGATTTTTGAAATCTTTGTGTAGAGCAGAGATGATAAACACGCTGCCACATGTCATTTGCTCTTCACTGGCCTGACTAATTAAGGAAATATTGGACTCAATCTCTGACAAACAATGTATCACAGATTGAACAGCTTTGCATAAAGTCTGCCTCTACAATAATTTCACAACTGACCTTCTACATTAAGCCAAATGAGTGTTGAGTTTTTTGTGTGTGTGTCTTTCCAACTGCTGAAATAAAACAAGCTAGCAAATTTCAGTCAGATACCTGCATAACAAGCTACTGTAACTATCATTACAATTCTTTACATTTACAAACAGGGTTTAGTATTCATTTGGCAAAAATCTCATTTTGAATATCGAAGCCCTCAGGGAAATTAATCCATCATATACAGTACATTGAGCAATGACACCGTTATTGTATTTTTGAACTGAGAATGCAAACCAAACAAGCCATTCCTCAGGAAAAAACTCACTATTATTTGTGTAAGTTCCCTAATGCCTCTCGTGATGAAGGGCACCTTTGTTTCATAGTAAAGCAGCCACACAAAGCCAAAGTTCAAGTTAACAGTGACTTGAGAGACCGAACCCTGAGGAGTTCATTTCAGGTTCAGTGTTTGTGTGGAGTGGTGCAAGCTGTGGTGCAGGAAACCTTACATGGCCATCTCTCACACTCTCTTTCTCACTGTCTGTCTCTCCCTTTCTTTCTCTTCCTCTCCCTCATCTCTTGTCTTTGTCCTTCCTGGATTCCACACTGAGGTGAAAGGAAACAGGAACGGCTGCAGTCGCTGTTGGCAGCAGCGTTTTTTTTTCTCTCTGTAAAGAAACACTCTTCCTCTTGTGATGCACACACACACACACACACACACACACACATACAGTCAATATTCAAGCGTGTTTGCTGGCTTTGTTCCTTAGCCAGTTGCGAACATGTTTCCTCAAACATGTTGGTGTGACAAAAGCCATTCTTGTTCCTGCAGATGGAATGCAGGGGGTGGGTGTGTTTGCATGTGTGCATGTGTGTATTTGCATGTGTGTGCGTGGCAAACAAGACAGCTGAAAATGAGATATGGTCAGCTGGATGGATCTGAGTCAGCAGAGTGCAGATGGGTCCTCTATTATTGCCAAGTGAAGGAATATTCAAAACAGTAGCACTCTCTCTTGCTATCTGCCCTTTGTTCAGTCTCTCCTGCATCACAGCACCACTGGGACTCTCCCCAACTCCCTGTTGTGCTTACTGGAACCTTGGCAGCCAGCTGCCATATTGGCCAATTAGGACAGCTTTTACTAAAGCTCTAGCCAATTGGATTAGTGCTACATTTCCTTGCCAGATGAGACTTTAAATGTGCTGCTGTACGCTAGAATCTGAGAAGTGGTGGGCAGACTCCTGTTTCGCTGATAGGCACCGGGCATCAGAATACACACATGCTGCAGAGGCAGTGGCGGGAGAGAAGAGACATCCCATGACGTTACTGTGTCTTGTCTCCCGCTGAGCACGTGTTAACAGAGATTCTAAACTGTTTAGACCAAGAACATAACATAAAGCAAACCAGAACCCAAGCAGCCAGGGGACCATGATACAGCTCCCAGGGGAACATAAAACAGACACTGCACACACACAAATAAGAACAAAATAAGGAGCTAAGCCAGGCTGTGCATACAGAGATGACAGCAGACAGACAAGAGGAAGAGGAGAAACTTAAGAGTGAAAAAACACAGAGAGTAGACATTTTAATTTTTAGAATAAAACTGATGCTTTTTGTTTTTGGAGGAGTTTTTCCTCATTGAGGGTCAAAGCTTTGAGTGTGTTGTTTGCTCTACAGATTGTAAAGCCTTGTGAGGAAAATTTATGACTGGGAGCTACATAAATAAAACTGACTGGACCTGACTTGAAAACAAGCTAAATCATGTTTGTTTACCTGACAGAGTTTTAAACAATTTAGCTAACAAATCTGTGATTTTCCTGGTTTGAGGCTATGATTCATTACACTGTGTCTGCATGAGTGATGACTTTGCCCTGCATGCTCAATGTACCTAGTTGCCATTTCTCTCTGTGTCCTTAATCTGGGTACCTGGGACCAAGTAAGTTCCATTAGTGGAAATTAAATCCATTTCCAAATCCAGTGAAGCAATCATAATCCACTGGAGGTGCTTCAATCACCTGTTTAATATTGGTTAAATCGAACACCAAAAACTAAATATAAAATGGTAGTATGTCTTTCTTTATATAGGAAAGATCCTTTGATTCTGGTCAGTTCTGATCAGTTCTGCTGTGTGAGAGGACAAAAATACAAATGCACAAAAAGATGCTAAACAAAAAGATAAAAGAAATCAGAGAGAAACTGAGACTCTCCACCCACCCCCCTAAACCAACAGATAAATAGGGAAAAATGTATAATAATAATAATAAAAATAAAAATAAAGCATACCAAAACAAACAGCACAATCCAATCCTGAGTTGATATTTGACAAAGACAGAATATGCTTTGTGCTCGTGCAATACCAGCTCACTCTTTCTCTCCCTCTCATCCTCTTACTTCGTCGATATTGATAGAGAGTTCATTTCCAAGTCAGTGCTTACGAGAAAGAGTCTGCAAAAGTGCTCTTGGGGGGTCTCAGTACAGGTACACACGGACACAGTTTCTCAACCTGCTCTATCTCTAATACTCTGCTCACTTTGTAAGGCTGCCGCAGGATATTTGCCCATCACACTCCATTGCAGAAAAAAAAGACACACATACACCAACGAATAAAGAAGCAGCAATTCAAGATCACTAACAATCACTCAAACACACACACACACCAAAAGCAAGGATGTAACAACTCCATCTCTCCCCTACGCATTGACAAAGTCCAGTATGCAGCACAAGAGGAGCATTATATGGCTGTAACAAGCAACAACTAAAGAAGTCTATGTTGCCAGTCTATAAATCAATTCTGTCTTAGGAGAGTGAAGCAAGGGCTGGGCAATAACACAAAGACACCCTACATTTCTGTCTAAACAGGTCAGGCATGGCCTAAGTGTGTTAACAGAGACACCTTGCTTGTGCATAAAAAATCAGGGTGGAGCAGGTTGTAGTGAACAAAAATAACTCAAAGGCAACACAAGCCATCAGTCAAGCCTGGAGACCACCAGGCATAAACAACTGATAAACCAGCACAAAAGGAGGAGAAGCACTGGACCGCAGCAGAGAGAGGGGTGAATCTAGCTCAATTAGTCAGTCAAAACAGAAACAAACTGTCCACTTATAAAAAGAAATCTGCAATGCTGCTGTTTCAGCACCAAGGGGAACTGTTTGGAAGATATTTTTTTTCATGATAAAGCACAGGTAGGTGTGAAGACCTTTGAACGCTGACGAGCTCAGGTGCTTGTTGTGATCTTTCCAGTTGTTGTATAAGACCCGAGAAATAAGGTGTTAGTTTACCATATACCAGCAGTACAGGTTTAGGTATGCCAACAAGCTGGTTCAGCAAGAAAAAAGAGAGCAGTCAATTGATTGCACACGCGTGAGAACACAGAAACAAACACAATAAAGAAGTGTGAGGAAATAACCTCGGAAATAAAAAACACAGAGTTTCAGTAACATATAGGTTCCCTAAAACAGTCCCTCGTGGCAGATTAAGAAAACAAAAAAACAAAACAAAGATAAAATAGATCACATAACAAAAAGAGAATGCTTAAAGGAAATACACAACACAGTTATCGGGGCATTAAGTAACCGAACAGGAGCTGGAGAAAGTATTTAAGCATAATAAAGACCACAGTGGGTTTACACACACGATTGATATCTCGCAGCTCAGTGCGGAAGTGGGCTGTCAGACACCTGCTATGAAAAGATGAGCTAAAAAGATGAGTCAAGCCACGTCTGGTGCCCTCTTCTCGTTATTTTTCGCGGGATAATTCGGTTTAACACCTAAAACACCTTCCGCAAACACTGTGATAACACAACAGACTCACAACAAGAGAAAAGTTGACGTTTCATCACGTGTAAAGTTCCTCTTTTTTGTTTTTGTTCTTGGCACAGGAAAAAAAGCGAAAGCGAGTACGCGAAGCGAAGTGGTACGAAAAGACAGAAAAGAGCGAGAAAGGAGATTTAAGGTAGTTCGACTGAGAAAGGACACAAGTGAGAGAGAAGAAATTAGCCTAAAACTCTTGTCTCTAGATTTTTCCCCCTCTCTCTCGGGATGACAGTGCGGACACATACATGTAAAGCCTCCGTAAAATACAAAGGGGGAGAAAAGAAAGAAAATGTCAACCAACTTACAGTGTTGGCAGTCAGCGGTTGAGAGTCCGTCAGCGAGAACAGAATATAGAAATCCAAAGGGGAAAAAATCCGAGAGTTCTGGTCCGTTCTGAGCAGTCACCGTCCAGCCGCAACGAGGAGAAGTCACACAGCCTTGACAACCGGAGCAGCGAGCGCGAGCGAACCCAGAGCCGCCTGCTGGTTTCTCCTCACTGGCACGAGACGAGAGAGAGAGAGAGAGAGAGAGAGAGAGAGAGAGAGAGAGAGAGAGAGAGAGAGAGAGATATGAATGGTGTGGAGTGCGCAGGCGCGGACGGCGTCGATTTCATTCCGGTGGAGTGGGGTTGTAAAAAGGCAGAAATACAGGGGGGCAAAAAGCTGCATTTGTTTATTTGTTTTGCTTAATTGCTGAGGACGGATTTTGGAGAAACAAAAATGTGTCGATTTGAGAATTATTATCGCGAAAACAAACAAAGAAATACATTTAAGACTATAGAGTTGCTATAAAAGTGGTTGTTGTGGTGGTAAAAGTGGTGTAGAGTCGGCCTATATTATATCATTACATTACAAACAGTGATGTATTATGTTTAAGCATTGCTTTACTGATGTTCAGTAATCTATAAGAATATATCAGAATTTATTAGTTCATTATATCTTCAATTAATTGTCTGAATCTACAAAGTAACTTAAGGTGTCAAATAAATATAGTGGAGTAAAAGTATACAGTGGCATTGAATGGAAGTACTTAAGTAGAAGTTACTCACGTAGTACTTGAGTAAATGTACTCACTCAATACATTCAACCACTGTTCTCGATAGAGTATCTAATCGTAAATTTTGTGGCTTATTTGCTGAAACAACAGCAAGAAACACAAATCATACGTTTAAGTAAAATGTGGAGAAATCACGATTAGAAAGAGTCCAGGCGTGTATCTTGACCACGGCTCTCTCTCCATCCAAGAGAAGCATTACTCTCTCCCAGACAGTCTTATAAATAATTCAGTAATAAAAGCTTGCCTCTGCCTGCCTGGCTGCATGCAGCACCAAAAGAAGCCTCTCACACTCTCCTCCTCCTCCTCCTCCTCCTCCTCTGCACGGCGTCAATCTATGCGGGCGTTACCAATTAAAACAAATCTCCAAGCAAAATAAAGTTCAATCAACATTCTTGTTTCGCAAATGGCTGTGGCCGGTCAGCCAAATCAGCCAGGGATTACGAGGCTTCTGTCAACTATCAATAGCCTCGTGTGGCCGCGAGAGACAAGAGGGGAGAAAGGGAGGGAGGGGGAGGGAGGGAGGAGCGGAGTGGCTGAGTTTCAATGCGTAGACGGTGCAGAGCAACCAGCCGATGATGCTGTTTGTCCTGTCCGCGGAATCAGGAGGAGAGCAGAGAATCACCCACAAGCGACGACCAATTGAATCCAAGACATCCTGTCCCAGAGACCCACGTCTGAGCCGCGCAGTGTCCTAACAGAGCTGCTGAGAGGGGGTGAAGGCAGAAAAAAAGTGTAGCCTACAGCCAGTGAAGGGGGAAAAAGCAATTTACCTGCGCACCCGCTCCCGTTCAGCCCGCCGTTATTACTTCCACACTCAGTGTTGCTTTCGGCGCTGCCGCTCACTCAGAGCTGCTCGCCGCTGAACGGGAATTTAGACAACGGGATTTGTTCACGTGGTCACGCTCGGTGCTCCTAATTGGCGGAGTGGTTCGAGCCGCCGCTCGCTCGCTCGCTCGTTCGCACCTGTACGGTGAACTGCATGGCGTTGCAGGGAGGGGAGAGGCAGGTGCAGGAGGGCAGAAGTATGGAGAGAACCATACAGAAGAAAACAGATTGCTGCGGGACATACATGTATATCTTTGCATAATATGAATCTATCCCCCCCCCTTTTCTCTCTCGTAGTGTGTGTGTGTGTGTGTGTGTGTCAGCAAGAAGCAACTAAACCCACTGATAATGCCATTTAAACAAATAGGAGGCGTTATGGTAAATCGATGTACTGCAGATTTGTAACAATCTAACAGTCTCAATAAGCTGGAGATTTATGATAGATGGTGATCTGGTAAATTGCAAGTAATTATGAGTATTAAGAGTACAGACAGATCAGAGCATCTTTTAACAAGTAGGCTAAAGGATAACTGTCAGATTAGTGGTTATTTTGTATGGAAAAATCTTCTATGATGGCAGGATGAGATAATAAGCAGGTTCAAAACAGCTAGTAAGTAAAATTATGTTACTGTAACCTACTGCTTGTACAACTGTATAATAATTTTGGTTATTGCTGCCACCCACAAGGTGCTCAAATATCCCAAATTTAGAAGATGAGGAGACTGAATGTTGGTACCCTCGGCTACATCTCTGCATATGCAAGGTAGCTCATGCATATCCTGTGGTTAAATTAGGATGAAGCTGGATTGTTTTTAGTTAGAGGTCAACTACTCTGCGCAGAACCCATGACTACGAATTAAATATTAATCTCAAATTCATATATGGGAAGGATGAAAGGTTTTTTTTTTAAAGCAAGTAAGGTGTTTGTGGCTCACTCGCTTCACAAAGATTTTTATGAATTTTCTCAGCATTTTTGAATCATGAAAATTAAAATCACAGAGCAGATAAATGCAACCCACAATACACTGCTTAAAGTCTCACAATGCATTGCCCATGTTTCTGAATGTAACTGAACATGTGAGTGACCTTATATTTTAGCATATTAGAGATAAAGATCTGAAAATCATCATCATTGAGCTCTGTTGATACTTTTGTTTTGCTGTTACTGTACTTTATGATAACAGCAATGAGGATCAGCACATGAAGCCACTTTCTTTACTGTATTAACTGTATTACATAATAACATTAGCAGCATCTGTCACACATCTGTCAGTAGCGTGGTAGAAGGATTTCCATGCCCCTTTTTTGAATGACATATCACCAGACCACTGTCACATTTAATTCACACAAGCAAGCACATTAACTAACACAGCTACAACCAACACACCTGAACGACACATCAGAGAGGCCACCTGCATTCAGCTGTTATTGTTGCTGTTGCTGTTTGTTTTTCACCATTCTGGTAGAATTGAATATAATAAGACACATTTTCAACCAATGATAACTTCAGAATGACACATTGTGAATGCAGGTGCAAACAGTGCACTGTTTCCTTTTCCTTAAAGGCATCATAGTGCTGTTTACCACCTGCTCCAATGCATACTTTAAGATAATGGAGATAACACAAGTGATACTCCACTTTAAAATGCAGCTTAGATCTGATTAGTTTTCCAGGTACAGTCATTTTGGCCCAATTAGCTCACTTTTGAACAACTTTTCTGACTATGTTCAAATTACAGAAAGCAATATCCATTAGTGGAGAGAGGAGTGTTGAATACTCTAATGAATTTACAGCAGAAATGTACCATTGATGCACTACATTTACAGTAATTTGCCTCTCTCCTGAAGACTGTAGCCCACTGGTCTTCCTGTAACACACACACACACACACACGACTACACATTCACATACATATTTGAAATATTTTTTAAATAGCGGCAGCAGCTTGTCAACGAGGCAGTGGCAAACCTCAGAATACAGCCCACAGCCCATTCCCACTTTAACACGCGCACACAGGCATACCATACACACAGTTATTTATCTACCTACTGAGGCCACGGCATAGTAGCAGTCAATGGTGCGGGAGTATTTTTAGATTTCATGTGGGTTGCAGATGCTGCTCAACCAGGTCACAGCAAACAGAACAGTGTTTTCACTGTAACATTCAGTGCCTTTGACTTCCTCCCAGTCTCCCCATCAGTGTTTGCTCTCCCATATTTAGTGTCAGTTTTTTAAAATACACGTGAAGACAGAGATTATGATCATTATGAGACAACCTGCATTGCAGCCCACCTACCTGAATGTGATGCTCCGGCTTAATTAATGAAAATCTATAATTACTCCTCTTCTTATCTCTTCTCTTCTCCTCTCAAATTTCAGTCCTCTTCAGTGGGCCTGGCAGATTAGGCCAAGACACTCAACTGGCCTCCAGGCTGTTGGCAGTGACGTGCCTCTATGTTTTCCCCCTACTCAGTTTTGGCCCAAATTAAAAGCATGTTGGATTTTTTTTTAGGGCAACACAGGGCATTTATAATTGACTATGAGAAATCTGACACAGTTGCATTTCCAACTGCAGAAAATGTGCAAAGCTTATGTATATCTCTTCAAGACAATCCAATTCAGGGCACCGTAAATCTAATGTATACCGTACCTTGATGTAGACTGGCATCCTTAGATGTCGTCACTGCAGTGTGAGCTTGATTGTTACTCATGTTTCAAGCCTGGAGGGGGGGTTCCCTTGGCTTTTAGAGTCAGGGGGTGGAGAGTTATTATCTAGGAGAACAAAAGCTGAGGAGCAGAGAACAGAGCCATCTTTCCCTCCTCCTGTTTCCCTCTATCCCTTTCTTCATCCGCCCCCATCATCTCTCCACTCACCCCCTCCCACCCCACCACCACCATCCCTCCACACACCAACGCAAACGCCTGCCATCTGACACCCCTCTGAGGAGTTCTTTTTTAGAGTTATCTTCTAAAACACACACACACACACATAGACACACATGAACATTGTTTGGTGGCTGTGAGGAAGAGCTCCTATGTTCTCAATCCAAGGCAGATAACTGGGCCAAATGGCATGGAGCGAAACAGACGGAAGGACAGACAGACAGACACCCTGTCTGCGCGTTAATCAGGCCTGTGCGCACATCGAGAAAGAGGGAAAAGCAGAAGGGTTGAGAGGGACTTTCTGTCGGTGGACCGTGGTGTACTCCGGGTCACAGCGTGTGTGTATCGTTTCATTTGGTGTGATGCCACCTGGCTGCCTGATCACGAGCAGAACACAGGGACTATGTTTGTGTGTGTGTGTGTGTGTGTGTGTGTGTGTGTGTGTGTGTGTGTGTGTGTGTGTGTGTGAGGAGCCTTGCTGGGCCGGACAGAACTTCGACGGGCAGCAGATGGTGCATGCCAGCGTGGCGTGGGCATAAGAGCAAGGTGGACTCACGCACATGGATGCACACAGGCTGCCCTGCCTGTGGTCAGACAGCCAGTGTTGCCAGAAAGAATTTCAATAAGTACCAATCTGACCACCGGCCTTTACGCTTCTTATCAACATGTAAAAATTTACCCATCTATTTTTGTTTCTTTGATTTGTCCCCTTGCTTATTAGCACTGATGATTATGCAGCCCATGGCTCTAATTTCTTTTCTAATTAAAAAGTTTCCTCAATATATTACAGAGGCGACAGCATGTCACTGCCAACAAAGGAATAATCAATCTGTTTAAGTATTGGTAAATGAATGCCATTCAACACAGTACAATACAGGTGTCAAACATGTGATGTGTGGAGTCTTTGTCAGCCAAACGTGTTTGAACATAGGGGGAGTATCACTTTTTAAATAAGATCTTATTGTCACAATCAAAGTCCATTATTTTTTTGTATTTGCACAGGCATAAACACAAACACACAGATGCACGGGCAGACGCTCACACACACTTTCAAGGGGCTGTGGCTGAGCAGCTGTCTAGGGAGTGGACGACATCTCTATTGTTGGAGCATGATGGATGAGATGGCAGCTTTAAATGCAGAGCAGTCAGTTGTGGACTATGGAATCAAGGGGGGGGCTCTGCCCACAGTGTGTACCTTCATTATTGCAGTTGGTGGAAAAATATGTTTTGGAGTGGCTTTTTTGTACAAAGACGTCCTCTCCTGATGTCCTTTTCCATCTCATGAAAGGTGAGGACAAGAGCCGTCAAATTAGGATCACATGGAATGAGCAGATGATGACATGCCACCTCCACAATATTGGTATTGTACGGAGGGGAAGGATTTGCTTTGAGATCATGTATTTATGTACTTTGGAAGAGTTGCTTCATATCTGGGCTTTCATTTCCCTCACACACACACAGAGAGAGAATTACAAACACACACAATGTAGTTGGTGGGTAAATAATCCTGTCGTGTGAACATCTGTTGTCAGTGACAGGTGATGGTAAGGTGAGACCACACTGTTGCCCCCACCCAAAACCTCAGACCAATAACCAACACACACTGATACACACACACACACAGACACACACATAAATCTAGTAATGCTGTGTGCAGCTCAAGCCTTTGGCTGTCAGACTTGATCTGAGTCTGTACTGGTGGTGACAACATGACATACACACTCATCAAAATGGTTGACACTCTCTTTTGTCGGCCATAATACTCCAGGATCTTCAGACCTGTTCACCGAAACAACACACTGTGCCAAACACAACAGCATGTTTTCCAGCCAGCAAGCTGAAGACATAAACTCCTTAAGATATAAAATGTATTATTTTGGAATCAGAATCAGACAGCCAGGGTTTGAACCACCCAGCGTGTTGAGTGTCTTTCAGCTCTAACATTGCTCCATAGCAGACCCTGACCTCTGACCTCTCTGTGCCGGTTAGTGGCACCAATTTGTCCTTTGGTGACCACTGAGATATCATGTATCATCTAGGCATCCAACAGATATATGATTTGCTGTTTCTTTCCTGAATTTAAATTGTGTTGATTTAAAGGTCTAAAACCTAGCTTCAGGCTCAAATCATTTAAATGATTACCCTGAGGGGCTCACTCTGGACAGGCACCTGTGTAGCCAGCCAGATTTCTATTGGCAGGGTGTTGTTTGTTGCTTCAAAATACAGACATGTGATCAGGCCAGTTGTGGAATGAATATGAATGTGAATATCTGTTAAACCTGCTTTCTGTTTCACATCTTCTTTTTTTTCTAAATCTCCTTCAGCTGAGCCCCTTGTAAAGTTGGCTTCAAAATAAGGATATATTTTAAGCAACTATGGTGTAGATTGTGTGTATGTTTTTTTTTTTTTTTCATTTTATGTAATCAGACAAAAAGAAAGATCAATGTGTTTGTGTTTGTCTCAAATATTTCAGAAGAAGAAATATTTCACATCCAAAGCAACAAATGTGTTATAGCCACAGTCTTGTAAACTGCTTAAGTGGTTTTCATGTTGTGGCTGATTGGCATACGCTGTAATCTAGTGAAACACAGCACCATACTCCATGGTCCTTACCATGCTGCACTACTGAAAAACACTGGTCGTGTTTGTTGGTTGAATCTGGTCTGTTTGAAAGAAGAATCAATCGTCAATCAATCATCAGTGTATTTTATGAGCCTTCAAAGAGCAGAGAGTTGGGAAGGGCACACACAGAGGCATACTCACAGGTGTGTGAATATACAGTACACCTGTACATGCACAACTCAGAGGGTGGGGAGATTTCAGAGGCGAAAAAACAAACAGAAGCTGAGTGAACAGACTTTGACTAAAACAGACTGTTGGCTAGATGATGCAAAGCGGTGAAACCAGCTACTCATGCTTTAGTCACTCTTGTATCAGTCAGGCTAGTATGAACTTCCCTGAAGGTGTCTTAGCTCGGCTGCGCGAAGTGCTGCTCACATGGCATCCTGTCAAATGCATCATGACTTCGCACTTCGATACCAGCTGTGACTTTGACATAGGACGGAGAGAGAGAGAGAGAGAGAGAAAAACAGAGAGAGGAAGAGAGGAAGCCAGAGACGTGTGGAAGAGAGAAATCTCAACGCATACAGCTCTGATCGCAGCATTGATCTCGACCTTGACAGATACCGGTTACTTTAGCTCAGCGAGGGGACATCAATCCAGCCCGCTCAACCTCTACTCCACATGCTCAATCATCTCTTGCCAACCCGCCTTCCTGTTCCCTCCTTCCTCATCCTCCTGAACATCTTGGTGCTTTCATCTTCCCCCATCTTCACGTCCCTCCATTCAAATCCTTCCTCTCCATCTCTTGAGATTCACTCTGATCCCCTGCATCCATGTTCCTTCTGTAGCACATCAAAAGCAGCAGAAACACGAGGAGAACCGCCAGGGAGGATGGGGGCGGGGGAGGGGGGGGTGGGGGCTTGGGGGGTATACAGTGTACTTAATCTGTAGGTTGTTAATAAATATGGAACATTCACTTTATACTAATGCTTTTTTAATTAACTAAAATGAATAATTTAAGTCTAAAGCTACTCATACTGACTATTGGTATTTACTACTGCAATAATTCTTTTAGGGAGCAGGTGTTGAGAAAGCCATTATTACCTGATATCAGATATCATGATCTGAAATGTATATATGGATATATCATATTCATAATGGCAGGGGATGTGACAAACAAAAATCTTTCATCTGTTTTGTCTGCGCTTGGATGTGCAAGTACTTGTGTGTGTGTGTGTGTGTGTGTGTGTGTGTGTGTGTGACAGCAAGTGTCTGCCTAAATCCTTCCATCTGTTGAGCAATAACAGGCCTCGCATTAGATCAGGCCGAATGGAGAAAATAACAAACAGCAATATTCCATCTCACTGATTTCCTGCAGGGGTTATGTCAGTCCATCAGGCAGATACTTTGCTCAGTGATTCTTTTGTTCACACCAAGCAGGAACAATTCCAAATGTTAATATAGTTTCTTTGTAAAAGTGATGACTTGACTTGTCAAAATCTAACTGTGCCAGAGATGACCACTACGAGTCTGCGTCAGTGTCTTTGTAAGCAAACAGCAGCATAAAGCTAAATCAAAAATTTCAGACTACGTCAGAAAAAATTTGGAATTATAAATCATCACTTTTCCCAAAAGGGTATATTGTATTTGTGATGTTTTGTTGCAGAAAGTCATTGCTGATTTCATCATCCAAAATGTTTTTTTTTTTTTTTTTTTTTTTTTTGGTGTATTGGTTTTTTTCCTATTTCAACATTGGCAAGTTTTCTGCAACCTGAGTTTAAAATTTCACAAAAGGTCTGATTCTGTGATTCCTAAACCCTGTACCCTGTGTTACAGTTTAGACTTACGGAGTTGATCTATAGACAAACTATTTGAGATTTATTTTACAAAGGCTATTAAAGTTCATGTATGATATTTCATGCATTCAGACTTAAATTGTTTTAGAAAATAAAAATGACTCTGCTCATGCTCTCGCCATCATGCATGTGTTTGATATTGAATTCATTAAATCTCTCTGTTCACTTTATGAGCAAACCTTTTTGTTCTTGAAATGAAAAGTTGAATGAATGAACTGCTGATAGTTCACTCAACTTATCAACTGATTTTGACACAAAGTTAGCATATTAACAGAATTCCCAGAATCCATTGCTTCACAGTTAAAACTCTCCAGAGACTCTCCTTTTTTGTAGTTTGAAGAAAACACATGATATAAACTTTCTCTGTGTTGAGTACATTCAAAGGTATATGGTTGTTTCTTTTTGTAATAATGAAAACACCATGATGAAAGTTAGTGTTGAATTTGGTCCCTATACCCATACACTTTGAAATCAACACACCAGGCTTGCAACAACAACTTACTCATGCCAAACAAATGATCAGAGCAAAGTGGAAATTATGACAAGTGCTAATAGAGAATGAACAAACCAGAGACAGCACATGTTTCTGAAGTAATTTTATCTCTGTCTGCCTGTCTCCAACCCTCTCAGTCAAAACCATTTGCATATATCTCTTCTCTCCCAATTCCCTAATGACAGTTCATGGCTCTGGATTCTGGATACTATGATGAAAATGAGCGCAGGATATTTACATCTTTGGGGTTAATCCACTTTTAATGTGTCCCAGGCCCTTAATCGGCTTCTTTTATTTATGAGTCTGGCATGTTGGTTTTAAAGGTGTTAATTACAGTTCAGTTTTAGAGAGGCAGCTGTCTGCTCCTCCTTAGAGTGCGTGCAGCACAGGGAAATGTGTGTGCGCATGTGTCTGCATAACTGCAGTGGATGGGTGGCCAGAGTTTAAATGTGCATGTACAAAAATGTTCAGCTGAAACCATACACCAAAATACTTCTTTTGGGGAGGTTTTTTTGCACAGACTTGGCTCTTAGATACACTTAATTCATGCAGAT
Organism: Lates calcarifer; assembly: GCF_001640805.2. NCBI lineage: Eukaryota > Metazoa > Chordata > Actinopteri > Centropomidae > Lates > Lates calcarifer. Next base: position 8,983,843 of record NC_066841.1, on the reverse strand, counting down.
AGGTAACACAATTAATGTTCACAGTTACATCTTCATTCTTACAATGGAAGAAAACTGGGAATTGATTTTAAATGAATTACATTTTGGTCTTGGTCTCAACTGTGTTTCTGTGGTTTTGACAGCTAAAATCACTTGCAGCTACACAGAAAACACAAATCCTTACAAAAAAAAAAAAAAAAAACAAAACTGTTTCTTCAACATGAATTTATGCTCAAATGTAGATAATGTGGGAAAATGTTTAAACTATTGAAAAGATTAAGTAATCATTCTTTTGATTTAAACAGCACTCAGAAATCATACAGAAGAAGAAAACAGGAGTCACAGTAATTTGTTCAGTGATTGATCATAAACAAACCCCAAAACTATCCTCACTCAGATCTCAAAAGCCTACTCTAAGCAAAATGTTCTTATTTATTTAAAATTTCCTCACTTTCCTATCCTTGTTTAGACACTGTAATCAATAGGTTTAAATTGTGTCTTCTATGTCTCAACACAAATTAGTTTGACATTAGCATGTTAGTGTGTATGTGTAAGAAAAAAATGAGACTGTGTTTTTAATTTACAAAAAAACTGAAATAAGAGCAAAGGATAAAAATGAACAGCAGGTGTATGCTGTCTTTTTCACGTGGTTTAACACATAAGAGAGATGGAGGGTTAGAAGACAGAGGAAAGGAAAATGAAGACAGCTTGCCAGAAGAAAATATGTCCCAGTTGAGTGTATTATGTGCAAGTGTGTGTGTGTGCGTGTGCGTGTGTGTGTGTGGGTTTAGTTGCCTGCCTCTGATCTCCAGGCTGAGACTAGATTCACACCTGCTGAAGAATTTTTCCCAGACACTCAGAAATCTGTCACCTCATCTCCCCGTTTCTCTCTCGCTGTCAGATTTTCAATGATCTTTTTTCCACCCTTCCTCTCGTCTGCTTCCTCTCTTCAACTTTTACCTTCGTTTATTTCTCACCTCTGCTTTGGGTTTTAGGGCACAGACTCCCTTTCCCACAGAGATGCTCTCTTTTCCTTTTTCTTACACTTTTGATCTGCCACTCTTTTCACACAGTCCTCGTCTCATTATTCCTTCCTCTCTCTGTCTCACACTCACCTCTCTCATGACTCCATCTCCTCTCCTTCTCCTTTTCTTCTGTTGTACAATTTCAGAATAATGGGTGCTGCATGGTCACGGAATTCATGGTGCCAAACAAAAAGGAACAGAATGAAGTGGATTTTCTTTTAGAAATATAAAATGACCAGAGGACAAAATATGTGTGGAAACCAGTGTTTTTGCAGGAAATTGAAAACCAAAGTAAAAAAAAATTGATCTAATAATAGTGCTAGATGAAAAGACAGTGGATCCCAAAACTTAGTACAATTCATCCTGAGTGGGACATGAATGTCTAAACCAGTTTTCATGGTGATCCTCCTAAAAGTTGACGAGACACTAAGCTCAAAACCAGGTCAGCCTTGAGAAAAAGTCATCAGAGTCAAGTCATTAGACATTTCAGAGATAAAAACTCTTAAATTGGTATATTTCTTCAATTGTCTTGAAAATTCACAACAGTTACCACAGCTTCTATGTTCACTGAAAATAACATGGGCAGGATGATAGTTGGTACCTATGGGTAAGGATAAAACAATACAAAATAAGCCCCCCCTCTAGTCTAACAGATACTGACTAACATGATACATCGTATGGCAGTTTAGTCCGGTTATGAGGTAATTACGTGAATAAGATGATGAAGCACTAGTTACTTTGGATAATCCACAGACTCCACTGTCAGCAGCTTTCATTGGATAGAAATAGTCCCCATGAAAACTGATGACAATCTGTTCTGTGATTTGTACTGAGGAAAGATATTGCCAAACAAAAATAAATCTAAAATTAGGACTATGTTGGAAACAACATAAATAATAATGTCTACAAAGCTGCTGGGGAAAAGATGGTTTCCCTGTGTTGTGTGGGTCAAGGTGGAAACATTAAGTAACACCAAAATTAACTATAATATTTTTCATATACGTGAAAACATCCCAGAATTATAAAGTGGCACAAAATGTCCTGATTTTCTCCAGTGCATGCATTGTCACTAAATTACAAGGAATGTCCTATGAAAATAAGATGTGAAAGATGTACTCCGAGTATTGCATTAGACCCCTGACACACAGTTGTGAACTTCCTGTGTGGTCTCCATGGTTTTTCTGCTGGTGCAGCAGAATAGCGGCACCTTCATTAACACCCCCACTACTGTAAATTGAGACAGTGAGATCTTATTTCATAGCAGTCTATTATCCACACACAGACACACACACACACACATGATGGGCAGTTATTTGTCAACAGTACCATTGTACTGCAGTGTTGACAGTTGCTGCCCGGCCAAAGAAAAAAAAAACCATCTGCGCAATGAGGTCAAGTTGTTTTGGTATTTGTGCCATGTTAACCATTGTTGTTTGTAGAGGACATATGTCAGTGCTCAGATATGTGCAGGGGGTTAAGTGCTCAAACAAAAGAATAGTTGAGGGCAGTGGAGGATTTGGCTCTGTGGTTTCATTTCTTCACCTTATTAAAGAAATCATATAAGCAGCAGGGCAAACAACTACTTGAGTTCTCTCTTATTTTATGCTTTGCAGTAAAAAGGCTGCATAAAGTAGCTCTCAGCATTTTCTTTTTTAGACAACAATGATGTTGCTAATGATGAGATAAATTATGAGAAAGGGCCACATATTAACAGTAACAATGCAGTGAAAGTATTTATAGAGTTTTCAGTAAAGCAATAAGAAACCAACCACCTGTTCCTCTAACTATTTACTGAGATAGACCACCCCATGTCTCTCTCTCTCTCTCTCTCTCTCTCTCTCTGTGTGTGTGTGTGTGTGTGTGTGTGTAAGAGAGAGAGAGAGAGAGAGAGAGAGATCACAACATCACAGGATAATAAGTAAGTAAGTATATCCACCATAATCATTAATATTGTTTGTTAATTGACAGCCTCATCAGAAAAGCAAAAAATATAATAATATACAAACTATAATCAGAATATTAAGTTTCCTCTAGGAAATTGTTTAGTTGAGGTGGAAAGCCGCTCATATCTTGGTGCAGGTTGTCTCATGACATCTCAGTGAGTCACTGACAGTCTAAATAACCACCACTCTCATCAAATATAAAGCTTTCTTGTGTAAAATAGCACACTGGTTCTTTTGTTTTATATTCATAAAAATGCATATATTTTAAATTGCTGGAAACCCTGGAATAAAAATAGAAATGTTGTAAGAAATATGTGAAAAATGTTGGGGATATAATAGTGCTGTAATTTTTTTTTCAGAACTACTGCTGAGAGCTGCAAATAAATCAGTGCTCATTACATGTAAGTAATCAATGATCATGTTTATTGATCTTCAGCCCTAAGGAATGGGAGGTCACCAGGGACAGCCTATGTAATTGACCAAAATCAATGCACTCACACTAATTGGGTTGGGAGCCAATGGTGGCGTGAGATTTCCTCAGTGCAAGCGGTCAGGGTTGAGGTCACCCATCCATAGAGAAATTGAAAAACTGATCGGAGAGAAGCAGGTTTACCTGTAACCTTCGGAGCTGAACTTCTGCTGACCCCTGAGGGAGTGAGGCTGATTCAGACAGATTTGTATGCAGTGTGGGTATGGAATCATCCGCTCGATACTGAGCTTGAGCGCTGGGCAAAAGCCTGAGGTACCTAATGTTGGTTATGTCGATTGTGAATTTGACACATGTTGAAATCAATCAATCCATTAATCCATTCAACAAACAGTGCAACACATCCAGAACACGGCAACAGGAAGTGCTGCACAGAGAGACAAAATTCGACATAACACATGTCCCCATGTAGATATATGGATCATTCCAAGTGAACAAAAATTATTATTATTAGTTTAGGTGATTGTACACTATTAAAAACATACTGTATATTATATTCCAGATCCCCGTAAATGTTACACACTGATCCTGATAAATGTACTTTTTAATATGTAATACAATAAATATTCAAAGTCACAGACTAAAGCACACCATGTAGTATCATAATATAAGTTACTGCATTACCTGTGAACAAGGCACTTCTAAGCCAGTAGAAATGGCTGGATAAGTGTACAAAAGTGGTTCTCAGTATCTTCCTACCCCCCCAACATAGAGTTCTTCGTGTGTTTCAGCTGATGTTTTTTTCCTGATGATGACCGTCTTTTTCCTTATCTTCCTTGTCCAGAATCTATCCATCTTGTCCTTTACACGTCTTTAGTAGATCTTCAATCTGTTAGCTATGTTAGCTTCAGAGCTCTCTACTTCATCTCATTATTCCCAGATGAACAGGATTCAGTCAAGTTTTTGAAGTGTCTTGTTGTAGCAGACAAAGCACAGATGGAGCGGATGACATCAGCGGTGGCTCCATGCAATTACTGCATTGCAACACAGCTGTGAGTGAATGTTACTCATTACACCTGTGATTGACAAATCAAATGGCCGCTGGGAAAAAGATCTATTCACCCCTGATCCTGTTTGTCACACAGTTTGGGAGCCACTGGTCCATAGGAAAACAACGATATACAATGTTTTTCTCATATAGGTCTCAGTAAAAGTACCATGAAGATTATTTCTCATAACCTAAGACTATGTTTGGTTATTCTTGACATTGTGGAGGGAGGCGCTGATGGAGTGTGAAGTGAGAGACTAACAAGACAGCCAACAACTTGTCTGTGCCTGCTCATTATCCTCACATGGAGGTTGTGTGTGGGTTGTGTTCATTTGTGTGTATGTACATGTGTTTGTGTATATCCTGAAAATGCCATATTTTAGTAATGGTTATTGTTGTTACTGGGAGGAAAGGAGGTAAAAAAAAAAGGGGGGGAATCTCAAATTCTAAAAAAAGAATCTAGCAAAAATGAAATGCACAGTCTTGGTCTGAGCAAAACTTTTAATCGTGAGCATGACTGATTCCCATTCATTCTTTTCTGCAAGGCCAGACACTCAATCTTTGAACACTTGCAGGGATTTGTCTTGTATGACTGTTGTGTCACAGCGTAATAAATAATAATTGACACAAAGGAGCAGGAGCAAGAGCTACATTACTTAGTATTAAAGACTGCAGGGTGTTTTGTTTGTGAGACGACTCATGCTGTAACTTTCCTCTAGAGAGAGGGAGAATGGGTTTGAATGTGAGAAACAAAAATGTGAGAAACAAGATGCAGAGAGACATAAGGAAGTGTTAGCGAGAGTGATGACTCGGAGTAAAAACCCATTCTTTCTTTACACTGTGTCAAAACAGTGTGAGACACAGTCATGTTCACAAACTGACAAATAACATGGAGTACCAATCAGAGCTGTCACTCCACCCAAATGAAACAAGACTTGGCAATAAGCTTAAATACTCCACTGATGTGTGAATTGGATTTTGGTTTATTTTATCCACCTGTCTTCTGATTGGTCACACGTGAATGAAAAGGATTTGTGCAGGAGAGCTGATTATATTGTGATGTTGTTTACATCCAGCATCCAGTTACAATATTTTAGCTCAAGGATATTTCCTATTTAACTTCTTTACGTCCTGAAACATATACAGTAGCATTCATCATGTTTTGATAGTGAAGTAAGAGCTGGAAGAGTAACTGAATTTGAAGTGAGAAATTACAGCTAGGAGGGCTAAGAAAAAAAAAAACACAGGTGGAGAGATGGAGAATGGGAGAGGAAAAATTGCATACATGTGGAAATGAGATTGTGTGTTGTGGGAGCAACATGGCCTCAGGTTAACAAAGGGAGCAGTGGAGAGAAAAGAGGAAGGTGGAGAAGGACGGGTGCACGGGGGAGGGAGAGACAAGGAGAAGTGAAGGATCAGCAGGCTCTTCTATGAGACCAAACACCTGAGGCCTGGCTATACCTCTGCCTCTCTCCTCTCCTGTGAGCTGGTAGCAGAGTGGCTGGAATGATGGCAGGATGCATTTTTATTGAAGTCCAGATGTATCAGTGATAAAGTTGTGTGCGTGTGTGTGTGTGTGTGTGTGTGTCAGATGAAGAGATATGAAGCAAGCATTTGGCCACACAGGCTGAATTTATTTTTTTTTAATTGATTGAAAATACTTCTAAGTGTAAATCAGTGCTCCATGTATGACAGATAAAGCACTTTTATCAGAGAGTGGATCATCCTGCAGGGTAATACTGGCGATTCTCCTCTACAGAAAGTACCTATGCTAGATGCTAGATTTGTCACAAGGTACTTTTTGAAAAAAAAATCTTGTTAAGAGGGTCTGAAAAGTCTGAAAATCTAGCGACAAAGGAGCTAAATTGGCAACACTGTCTGTAAACGCCTCACTGATGGCACAATAGAAACTGTTTGTACCAATTAATTTTAACCTCATCAGTCAGTCAGACTTTCACATCTCCAAGTCTGGCCTCACTGTTGCAGTTCAGCCACAGCACAGAAGTCTCTGTTGTAATAAGGGTTGTATTTATTCATGCTGCGGTAAGTTTTCAAATGAATGTGCTTCCTGGACGGACGTAATGTGACAGTGAGATCAAGTAATGCATCAAGTCACTTGTCAGGGCTGCGCACACAGTTTAGCAAGCAGACAGCTGGGACATCATTAGAGCAAGCAGCCCCACAACCAGTGTTGCAGATGCTCTCTGTACGTGTCAGGGTGAATCTGACATGAGAGCCAAATTGGGAAAGGCTCAAGAAAAGATTTTTCTCTGGCAAATCAGGATGAGAGGAAAAGACAAGGGCAGCATCATGTGCGGAGGTTATGTATTTATAAATCTCTCTCGCTGTCTGTCTCTGCTTGCCACCCTCTATTTTTTTTCTTTTTTTTTTACCGTGAGAGTTGAGGAGCCTTCTATGCCCTAACCACCTCCATGCTTAATTGCTGCTGCACCAGAGGAGCACCTGGGAGGCCCAGGTGTCACTCTGTTCAGTCTGAGCACCCCTGTGTTAGCATAGCTGTGACCTTAGGAAGAGAACACACCCTGAAGCTAAACGTAACCCTAACCTCTTTCTTTTGCCCCTGACATACAGTATAGAGAGTTTTTGCAAGTAATGCATGAAGCTAGTGGGGCATGTGGGGCATTATATTAATGATTTGTGCGCCTGTGCTGGCTAACCACTCTTTATTTATCTATTAAGTTAAAGTTAAGTAATTTCTTTTACTCAAGTAATGGTGTAAGCTGATAAATACTGAACCTATATCTGTATTCAGTTGTCACTTTGAACTTCTCAACACTAAACAGCTACACCAACACACCTGATCTCCTTGGTGTAAGTGATTTAGTATTGTGTGAATGTGTGACTTTGCATGATCAAACATGTCACATATGTATTTTGCTGATCTTCCATATTACAGGGGGATCAAACACAGTCACGTATAGCCACCATCAGCAATTCCTGGTTGTTGGCCCGCGCACTGACACACACACACATGCTGCACGCATGGGTCAGGGTGTAATCCCCTTTTTTTTCTGTCACTCACAGATCAGGGTCAATGTAGTGGTTTACTGTAGTGAAAAAAAGACACACTGGTTTGTTGGAGATTACAGTTGATGATTACAGTTACTTATATGTACCATTAGACAACAGCATTAAGTAATTTATTATACAAATATCTGTATTTTTAGTATGAACACACACACGCACATGCCCATATACTCTGCTCATATTAAATTTATCTTTGAGCTTCTGACAGTTTTCTATGTTTTCATTTCTTGGCAGAGTGTATTCTTTTAAAGATCACCTTCCAAAAGAACTGTCTCTGACGTGCGCCAGCCTCATGGACAGATGCTTACTTTATTCACAGCGTTTCCCCCCTCCTGACACTATAGTTCTTTTTAACATTTGTTGGAGCATTGTGCTGCAAAGAGATAAAGAGAAAGGGCACACCACTGAGGACAGGCTGTTGTTGTTACTGGCTCTATTTTCACGGCGAGGATGAGCTTCAGTGAAGAGATTCATCAGCTTGATTGCGCCTCCCTGAAGGCCTTAAACAGGAGGACTTGACCTAACTCCACTCAAATGGAAAAACACTCCCCACATTATGTATGATAATGGAAAAGTAGTGAGTCAACTCGGAAATCAACAACAGTTTAGATTACAGCCCACAAATTACTATGCAGCAGGGTAAGGAGGGATGCTACATTCAGGTGTACCATCCACCAAATAACCCAAATGTATCCCACTTGTTAGCCAGCCCCCATCCCCTAGAAACAGACAAAGTACATTGTCAGATGGGTTGTTTAGTTAAATATGTAAGTCTAGTCAGCCTGACTCATTGATTCTTTATCTGACTGAGGTTGGTGCAAGAATCTGTGGCCCTGACTATGGCTCTGAAATAAACTGTGTATTGATAAATCCAAGGCACTGTCTGAGGTGCTGAAGTAGCAGATGGATTTATAAAATACGCCTTTTTCTCTTTGTCCCATCTCATTTACTACTCCACTCTATGTCTTAGTCTCATCTTGGACCTATAATGTTCTCTACAGCACATACTACAAATAGTTAGTTCTATATTATATTGTAGGCTATACTCTATAGGGTAGTGTTGTTTGGTGATCAGTGATAAGTAGCAACATGTAGTCATGGAAGAGCAGGATTATAATAGAAATACGCAGCTGCCTGTAGTATTCTTATAATATTCTTTTAACCTTCCTCCACCACCTCCATAACAAAATATTTTACAGATATAGTTTTTACTATAGATTTTTTATGGTGAAGGGGTCTAGAAACAATGCCCTTTGGGAGGTGTATAGGTGTGGGTGTTGGTTGGTGAGGAAAAGTGTGGAAAATATTTAAACTGTTCAGAGTATTACCAAAATCTTTCAATGTCTGCTGTATTGAGATAACACCCATCCTCAGTTAGCTAACTGAAAAATTGACAGACAGACAAAAAGACAAGTGATGATGTGAGGGCTTTTGTCAGATAGTGATGCAAGACTCCCTGCTTCACTGTGATGTGAGTACATTCACGTACACTAAAAAGAGCCGGCAATTCCCAAACTCTCTCAGTCTGACTCAGACCCTGTCCAGTCTTTGTGCCTCTGAACCTCTGTGAGGAACAGAGTAGCTAAACAGCACTGTCAGCTTATTCCTCTCCCATGTCCTGCTGTGATTTCCATAAGACTGAAGGTTATTGAAGACTTCAGAGCAGCTGCAGTACCAATATGATCACTTTTAAAGTGCCTTAGAGTGAACTAAGTCATACATTAGCTTAGTATTGGAGCCAATGCTTGTGTCTATCTTTTAAGTCATGGTTGTGAAATAATTTCCACTTACAACATCATTAGTGCTATTAGTTGTCTTTTTCTTAGTGGAACACGTACACCCTGGACTTACTTCCACTCTCTAACTGAAAAAGTTTTTATCTGGTCTTAACCAAACTCTTTCAGAGTTTGACCTGAAGAGTCATTGAACCTTCTTTGATGTTGTTTGCAATGATTGCATCAATACTGAGGGGGTAGGTGATGATGAGATTGATGTATTTTCTCGTGAGTCACCTTGTGATTGTCAGAAGTCACGAAGGAGCAATGGACATGACAGCTCACCCAGGCTCTTTGCCATTCACTGCTCAGACTTATGTTGCCTGCCCAAGGTGAATCTAATTTTATTTGTAATGCTCAAGGCATAAAAAACATTTGAAAAACTTGCAGCAATATGTTTTTGTAGAATTAATTTTCTGATGATGACTCAGGATAACCCACAGACTTTGGTTTTACCAAAAAAAAAATAAAAAGGCAATTTTCTTTCAAACATAAAAAGTCTTCAGTCTGTGGACTACCCTCAATATGTACAAAAATGCATTCAACTCAGTTATGTTTTGGTTCAGGCAGAGGTCTTTGCAGCTGATCTCAAAACCTCAGCAAATAAAGTCAAACATATTTGCATGGCTGTGCAGTATAACACTAGGGGTAAGTGAAAAGATTTTTTTCTTGTGATTTTGGTGAACTGACACAAAGTACACTCACAAGAGGACTCAAAAAAAGTGAAAACATGGACAACCCAATAGGTTCTCTAAAAATTGTTACATATTTCTTTAAACCTGCATTAACAGATATTTCTGGGCATTTGGATGTGACAGTAACAAGCTGTAAACTGACATACTGTCACCTCATCACTAACATCATTGCTCATTTCATATTTATGTAACTAGTTGCTCATTTTTGTCTGTCATCATTTTGGTGAGTGATAATTCCTTGTGCCTTCATCACATTTCTTTACATATATACGTGGGGCATTGTTGCTGTAAAAATATTGACTATACACACTTTAAGTAAGTAAGTGTAGAAAATATTATGTTTAAAATTTGAGCTCATCTCAGTGGTTGCGGATTGCAACTAATGTACATCATCATGTCATTTTGGGATGTGAGTTATAGCTCACTGGACCAGTTATTGCTCATCACTTTATTAACATTCCTACATGGAGTAAAACAACTGTAACACAAAAATTATTTGAAATGACTCTGCTAAATATATGTTTACAACATTTTCTGGGGAAGATATTTGAATTCTGGTAAAATACGGCTGCTCTTTTCTCCTGAGGCTGACTGGTTGAGGTTTAAAATCTTGAAAAAAAAAAAAAAAAATAGAACCATTAATTGCTTATACTCAGAAATTTCTGTCATATCACAGAGCTAAACCCTGTTACAATTGAGATAGAAGGGCTAATCACAGAAACAGGACAATAGAACAGAGAAAATTGTCTTTTGAAGAGCCAATTACAGGACTATTTATTGGTGCTTGAGAGAAAGAGGATTCATTTAGTTTGCTTTGTATGAACGCCACTTGAGCTGTCAGCGCATTTACACATGAGTAGACATAGAAATACTCTTAATGAGGGGCTGGAAAGCTTCTCAAATTACCCCACAAATCAAATGAGTATGCAAATATGGGCAGTAGAATATTTAACAAACAAACAGAAAGGATCTCTGTTTTTCTCAGAGACAGTTTTTGCCCATGTGTTGTGCACTTCAGTGCCCAGGTAGGTGTTTATGAATTTGTGTGCATGGCCTCCCAGTCTTACAGTCACTTCTGATTAAGCTTTAAATATAGGCCCACAGAAGACAACAGCGTCAACCTTCTGTACTTTTCTGCAGCAGGACAACACACAAGCTTCAACTGCAGTCAACACCAAACATTTACAGTAATAGTAATAGTAAGAGTTAAATGGAGGGAGAGCAGATCAAGACAAGACAATGAAGATAGATATAGAATGTGTTAAACAGGAAGGAACTGCAAATACGATTTCACAGTAATAAGAAGGAAAGAGTGACAGATAGAGCAATGCTTTTTTTAGACACACACATTCATATGGAGAAACAGAGTAATGCATCATATAATGTAATTACGGCAATCTGATTAAAATCCAGTTGGGGAAAAAATGCTCCACACAGTGTGTTCATATTCATAGTTGGGCTTCATAATGATGCTGTGATGTTGCAGCAAATGGTACTCTGTCTATCTGTCAATATGTACGGCTGCCCATCTAAACTCCTGCCTCTTATTAGATTTCAGCCATAAATAATTGATGACTTTGCACCTCCCCCCATCTCCCCTTCAATCTCGCTCTCTCTGTCTCACCCCCTCAGTCAGCTGCAGAGAAGGACACTCAAGGTTGAACAATGTGATTTTATATGTGCATCTGCGCATCCGTCCATGTGTGTGTATGTTTATGTGTGTATGTGTGTGTGTGTGTGTGTGTGTGTAAACCATGAAACAGACAGAGGAGATCAAAGGACAGAGAGTGACCCTGGTTTATCTCCAGAAGCTGCAATTGATGGAGAGACAAAGAAAAAAATGGAGAAATTAGAAAGAGAGTTTTGTGTAAAACCAATGTACAGTGAAGCATGATGAAGTGAAGCGCATCAACAAAATAACAATATGATGGAGTAGCTTTATGGCAGAGCAGATGAAACATTTATGATCTGCTTGTAGAAATTGGGTCATAGTGCAGGATACAAGCTTAATAATCACTATTAGACAAATGGAGTATGTTAGAGATGCCATAATAAATGATTCTGAAAATCTGGAGCACAAAATAAATAAAACAGATAAATAAATCCTGAAGAAGATGAGAAAGGATTTGCTCAAAAGCATTCCTTCTGTGTTGTTACATACAAGAGTTACAATGCAGAATTATGCAAATGTGCATGGTTAGCTCCTGACATATTTCATGAATTTCAAAACAGAGAGAACGTTATCCTTTCCAGCAAGTTGAACCGCTGGTGTGATTACAGCTCATGCGACAACCTGAAAATTGATTTTATTTATATAAAAGGAGCAAGGTGCAAAACACAGGGTTGAAGTCTTAGTCTTAAAGTGAGAAAACTATCTGACGACACGGACCATTGGCAGCTGTTCCAGAGCTTTTTACCATATCACATGGTGTTTCTCTGCAGATGGAGTTGCCCGGTTGTCGTAGAACTGCAGATGTTCAAATCTTTGTTTATAGATAGATAGATAGATAGATAGATAGATAGATAGATAGATAGATAGATAGATAGATAGATAGATAGATACTGGAATGGTAATGGTAAAAGTACCACAGAATGAGATAAGAAATAAGTGATAAGTGAAAAAATATTGTCAAGCTGTGTTTTGATTTGGCAGGCGTCACACTCACAATGATCCCTGACACCATCTGCTGTCTTCCTCTCTTTGTTTTTCAATTTTGCTCTCTCTCCCTTTCTCTGTCTCTTTCTCTCTCTCTCTCTCTCTCTCTCTCTCTCTTTGTGTTTCTTGGTTTCTGTCTTTACACACACGCACACACACTCTCTGCCTCTCCCTTTCCACTCCCATTTTCCTCTCTTTGTGATATTCCTCCATACGTCCTCCTGTTTGAAGTTCAGTACGACTGTTGCATGTTGACTGGGTCATGGTCTGTGCCAGCTGAGTGGATGCTGAGAGAATAAGGAAAGATTAAGCTGGCACGGCGAGTGTGTTTTTGTGTGCAACAGGGAGAGGAAGAAAGGAAAACAGGAAGTGTTTTGATTTTATACCGACAATGAATATTTTGTGTCCAAAGCAATTCAGTTTTTACTTAATCATGGCTATCTGGGACCTGTGGGTTGCTTTTAGGGCAGTATGTTATAAATATTTCCTTATAGAGCAGGAAGTAAGCTATCAGAAGCAGTGGGTCATAAGTAATGAAAGGGATTACTTCACTGGGATGTTTTATAATATATATATTTGCTTCTTTAAACCTTGGTAAGTGCTCTTGTTCAGCTCAAATTGCAGCATGACCACTGCTGGGGTGAGAGTATCATGTCTTTGTTGTTAGGCCTGATTACACTTCTATCTAATGGTACCTGCACAGTGCTCTGAATGAAGACTCATGGCCTCTATGCATCCCTTTGTCTTTACTACCCTCCCCCTACATTATGTGCAGAGGTGTGTATACATGAGAGCTGATCTGTTATATTCCTCTGAGAGCTGAATGATGAGGAGTTGGGAAGCTCTGTGTGTGATGATTCTGTCTGGATCTCGTCAGGAGTGCTCCTGGTCCTAAAAAACAGAATCAGAAATATAGTGACAGTACACAGTGATAAAGGCAGTCAAAGAGTTGTTTTGTTTCCTGTATTTAAAGTAGCTGTGTCAGAATTTCTTTGTATAACTGAATGAAGACTGTTCTTACCCAGAAGCTGCACAGCACTGCAGACATACACGTAGCTTTGGATTCAGTGTCATCATGTCTCTCACACTATCCCCGCACCAGTTTCTAGAAACAATTGTAAGACTTCCTGAAACAATGCCTTATGGTAGAAGAATCCATGATTTTAATATAAGGGTACCCGCACCACTTCAAAACAAAGAGCTGGAACGTAGTGTAACTCCCACACTGATTGTCAGGTGATTTCATCTGCTATAATAACCAGTGCTGTTTTTTAACAATAAGATTTGGAGTAAAACATGTTGATATTTTCTGATTCTATGTTCACCCTTTAGTTTGCTGTTAAAAGATCCCATGATGCCGATCCAATAGCCTATTCATTCATGCATAGAACTGACTCCTCTGGCCTGTTTCAACAGAAATATCACTTTGCAAAGTAAGAATGCCATTTAATAGGCCATCTATTTTAAGGTTTTTCCCCACTACATTTTCAACATATTTTTTCTCTCTGGATCACTGTCCATGGTGCTGATCACCCCTGTCCTCGAAGCCCATGATGAGTAAGAAAGAAAGCAGTGCATGTGAGGATTCAGCTCTGGTCAGTCTCTGCTTTAGTAAACATCACTGTGTTTTGGGTCAAATTCATACACATTTGTCTTTTAGTTGCTGTTGTTGTTTTGTATCGGCTGATGAAGCAGAGGATTTAAGTCGCAATGAAGCACATAAGTGCGACTTTGTGCCCAGAATTTGATCCAGATTATTCTTTTCTCCTTGAATGTTTTGAGTGATTTGATAATCTTCCCTCATTGCAGCATCATCAGACAAGGGAAAGGGACAGGACCTGCGTTTGGTTTTGCTCAGTCAGAGTACCATCTGTTTTTTTTAAACTTTTCCTCTGGGAGACCAATTTCAGTGATCACCAAGATCCCTTTGAAGCTCAAGAGAGTCTGTCTGAGAATTATTATCGTACTCGACCAGCCCTCCTGAGATTTACTCCTCACAGAAAATCAGTCTCAACAGTTTAACTATCCACTGGCTAAAACTTACTCTAACCATTACTGCTGTTGCTGGTTATTCCCAAACCATGTATTTTTGTATCAATTTGCAAAATTTCAAGTACTGACCAAAAGGTAATGCTATGGTGTAAACAGAGTTGACATTATGAATGCTCTGTAGCGCTGATGATTCACCTCATGACTCACAATCTATAGTTTATTTTATATGTTTCATAATCAGGACCAAAACACTACTGTACACGTAATGCAGCTCCATCTTCAGCTGTAGTCATACATGTATACTGGCTCAACAGCACACAAATAGAACTTGAGAGGTTCCATTCAAATCAAGCACACACATTTGCATTGATCTCCTCTACGATCTCAGTAATTTGCAGTCCTCTAGTGGTTGGAAGCTGACATTACATGATGGAAAAAGCACCAAAGCGTCTCCATTGTCTTCTCTATTATAAACTCAGTGTTATGCAGTTGTAGTAGTGTTGCTTCTGTTTCATTAGTAAGTTTCATAAGCACTCGGCCTCTAATGACTGTTGTCTTGTGTGTAGTAGTGTAGTGTAATAATTTTAGGTGCAAGTATAGGAGATGGATGCCAGTGGACTGAATCCTGGGGATGCCAAGAAGATTAGACAGGGAGGTAAAATAGAAGAACTCCTCCATCCTTCAACAACCCTCAGTGAAGTGGTCTTAAGTATTTAATCCCCGACTGCTCCGATGAACTGTTGAGCTGTTACAGTAATTGCAACACACACACACACACACACACACACACACACACACACACACACACACACACACAAACTATCCCTGATGATGCACTATGCAGACAATAATCAAAGAATAAAAATACAGGAAAAAAACAGTTTTCATTGAGGAGTCATTGTTTCTTCCTCATGATTCACACCAACAGAAAAGATTGTTACTATGAGAGCAACACCTGGTGCAGATGAGTCACCTTCAGCTGGCTGGGCTGGTAGACTCATTACAGAGCTGGACACACACACACTTATACACACACCTGTATTCCTTATTACTAAGCTGGCCTCTTGACATCCCTCCCAAACCACAAAGGAGATGACACAGAAACTGATAGCAGCGGACCAACAGCAGATTGTTGGGTAATTGTGCGTGTTCATTTGTCTGTCCATACCGTTGTGCACTCTTATCATTTAAATACCTCTTTAAATCTCACTATTAGTCATTAACATTACATTCTGATTATCTTGTATGACAGGATCACAGAAGATATAGTACCACAGGCTCCTTCCTTCCATCTTTTTGTTGAGCCTATAATTTTAACTTGGTAAAAAAAAACAAAAAAACAACAACATCCATGCATCCATCAGTCTGGGAAAGCCACATTCTTGGAGGGCTGTCTTTCCTGCTGTGACTGTGCAGGAGTGTAGCAGATGCACTGTTAAATAGCTTTATTATCTCATTACTGCCCTCATAAAGCTAATTATTAATCTGTTATAAAAGATTTTTCACTTTTAATCTGTGATTGCCCTGGGCAGAAGTCAAGGCAATCTGGGTCAGCAAATGCCAATTACATACTTGTGATTTCATCATGTGCCTTACAAAAACATCGCACAGTCCAGTGTCCATGGTTTAATAAACTACTGCATTCAGAGTGCTGGCTCTCCTAATCCTGGTATACAAGGAGGCACAAGCTGGCAGAAATCAAAACTGGCACATTTCCTGTAAGATGGGGTTTTCTCAGGTTCTTCTTGTATTTTTCCAAACTAATTCAGTGCAAACTCACTCAGCGAACATCTGAGCATTGCAGAGACATCCCCAGTGTCCCTGCCTGTACAGAAACATGCCAGTCATTCAGTCATTCACATGTCTTCCGTTAACCTCTGTCTGGATGACACCCAAACCGCAAACCCACAGTCACACTTGGTTCATTTTACCCCGTGTGTACTTAGCGACTGATTACTTTAAGCCTCATCCACAGTATTACTGATAAATTGACTCTGCACAGTTCTATATATTATCACATATTACCAACTATTTTCCTTTTGCCTAATTAATGGCTTAATGGCTTGTTTGATCCCATAAACTACGAAGTATCTTACAGTCTTATATCTTCATATATTAGATGTCTTTTGTTACAGGGATGAGAAATGATGCCAGTAGCTACATTTATACACTTGTTTTAAATTACACTTTAATTGAATGTGTTTTATGTGTTGTAGTTTTTGTAATTGGTCTCTGCTGGTTCAACAAAGGCAGCTGGTGTCTCTCTCAAGTGAAATTCAATTGTCTTTGGCGCCCCCCACAGTCTAAAACATGTAACAACATATTTTTAATACTTAACTGTATTTAGATTAACAATGGTACATTGCAAATACACTGGATCATCCTCATAATATTAATGAAATAAATATGAAGACAAATATATGTAACAATAACATAAAAATAGACCAAAATAATCCAAAGTTTTTCACTTAAAAGATAATAAATCTCATTGGTGGACAAAATGCCACTCTTGATCAGCCATTTCACAACATCAAGTCAAGGTCCTCACAAGAACAGCAAAGTACGTATAGGTGTATGCCAGGGTGAGTGTGTGTGCCTGTGCTGCAAGTGCGTGCTGCTTTAATTTCAACTTGATGACAAACAAGGCTTCAATAATTCAGCTCTCAGCCTCCCTCATGTTGTGACAAACAGAGGCTGCATCGATACAAAGTGCCAAAACCTGATGACAACACAATTTGAAACGCTTTCATTTTGACCTTTTCCTCTCTCACTGTCACTCCATTTTTACGATTATTGTTTTTTTTTCAGCATTTCTCTTTTATTGGACAGTACACAATAATAAGTGACAGATGGGATGCTTTAAAAGGGAAAGGAGATGTTGTGACACAAAGGGGGAGCGATATATAGTATAGGGACAAGGTTGCATGCCCACAGAACATAAGCAGAGAGCTTAAAATAAACAAAGATAAACTGTTGGGGAGATTTGACCTGAAGGGAGGGAACATAGGGGAAAAAAACTCTTGGTGTTTCATGACCTCCAGTTTCTGAGAACAACACAAGGACAAAAAATATATATATATGCACTGTTCAGCTATAAAGCAGCTGTGACTTTTATTCTTCGGGCACAACCTTCTCTTTACTTCCTCTGCTGTATTTTTGTTACTGTTTTTCATCTTTTTTTTCCTACAAACTAGATGATTACTGTAGTTTATTGAATAGGATAGAAAAACAATCCAACAGTATATAACGTAATTAAAATTTAGCTCAACCCCGACTAGGTATTGCATTTGAAATGTTACTCATTTTCTTCTATATGCAATCAGCAGTCAGTAATAATCTAACTTGTAAAAGTTTAACTTGAAAAGCCATATAATTAGTACTTTTACTTTTGATACTTAAAGTACATTTTGTTAATAATCTCTTTACTTTGTGCTCTCTGAACTGGCCACAGCTTTTACAGTGTCCACAGTAAATTTAAGTGAGCGCAGATGTCATTGATCATCCAGTTATTTTCTAACAAATACAGTAGATACTAATTCAGATATTCTGTCAGGATGGATGATTTTGTAACATGACACACTGCACTGCACAGTAATGTACAGCACATACAACATCCAAATACAGGTTTAAAATTCAAATTCAAGGAGAAACAGCTGTGGGTAATTCATTCAAAGTGCTAGGTGTCACAGTACACTGGAGCAGTGTTCCGCAAATCTGTTTTAAATCACGGCAGCCTTGACTGGGTAAAGTAATACAAAAGATAATTGCAAAGCTTCTTGCTATAAAACAAATTATCTAAGCAAATACAATACTAACAACATCTCACCAAAAGTTAAAGCTGACAGTTTTGGAAATATAACAGGGGCAAGAAAGAATAGTCATAAAATCGTATGTGTTTATATTTCTGGGACAGATTTCAAATTATGACCATGTTCTTCTGATGGATACATATTACCTACCTATTAGGTTCTTTATTCCTTGCAGCAATCAGCAATATTACACTCATAAATACCTACACAAAACAAACAAACAAGCAATACCAACATTTGTTACTCTAATCTATTGAGTGCTAGTACACTGAATTTGCCCAGTAAGCTTTTATATTGTGTTCCTGCAGAACACAGTTGTGCATAGGCTTCCTTAAGTAGGTAGAGAAACAATTAGGTAACAGTTCTCTCATATATGTGGTTGAATAAATAAAGTAAAATAAGATAAAAAGAACAAAAGTGGGGAGGGATTTCAGTTGTGACGGCAGCCTTTTTGTTTTTGTGTACATAAGGTTTCAGTTTTGTGTGTCTCTTTTACAGGGTGGAGTGTATCAGTGTGGCCTTGGGTCAAAGTGGCTGATATTTGTCATCATACGAGGAGAGGGAGAGAGCTGAATTATTGAAGGCTTGTTTTTCATCGAGGTGGAATTAAAGCAAGAGTCACACACACACACACACACAGGCACCCACACACACACGCACACACACACACACACACACACACACACACACACACACACACACACACATACATACATTCATTCCAGGTGGGTACACAAAGTGCAAAATGAAAGTCAAGCACATTACCTCAGGGTGTGTGCATGTGTGAGCGTATGTGTTTACCACAATATATCACACATTATTTCTCACTTTACTTAATATATTTCCATACTGGCAGATTACACAGCAGTGATCAGCAGTAATGTTCTGCCAGCTGTACAAAAGGGACCAGAGCTCTTTGGGAAATGATATTACATATTGGGACTAGCTGCCTAATATGTCACAAAAATACACTGCAGTAAAAATCCCACTTTCTTACTGTACAAGAATGATCACATATAGTGTGTATGTATGATGGGTGATGAGATCAAACGAATCATTAGGCCAGTAATTAGGCAGCAGACCATGGCCTTCTTCATGAGTTGCTATGAAAGTAGTCTTAATGATTCCTAATTGGAAAAGTGCAAGGCTAATTTATCAGCAATTTTGTCGAGCAAGCATGCATCTATCTACAGTGAGCTTTGGTGAAGATCATCTGGGGGAAGATTGAAATGTGGCTGTAGACAGTTGACTAATAATTATGTGAAGTGTCCACAGCGGTTCTTCTGGGATGCTGAAAAGTTCACTGAGCCGGTTTACATGGAGACTACAGGAGTACCCTGTAAGGTTTTTGGCTGAGGATGCATGTGTGCATTCAAACAGCCTTTTGTCACTTTGGGAGTGAGTTTCAGTTTTGTCAACACAATAAAGTGTTGGAAATATTATCATCTGAGGATATTTGTGTGGAAAATAGAAGAAAATAAACAACAAACCCTTGTTGCTGGATGACAATTATGTTAAAATGCTACTGTTTCCTGTTTCAGCTCCTGTTATTGTCTTTAATAAAGGTGGCTGTTGGCGTCCAGATGTTTTGAGGTTTCATTTTGCTTTTTTGTGTATTTTACTTTGCTCTGTGCCTTTACAGTTCACAGTTTCAAAACTACATATTGACAGGAAGACGAAAAGCGTCTTTGCAGAAGCCGCACACCCAAAAGTCAACAGGAAGTGAAAACCCAGGCAGCATATGGCTAGTGTCAAACACTACATAGACAGGCATACAGTACAGTAGACTAATACATACATATATGTAGAGCAACTGTTACTCATTTGGGTGTAGCATCTTAACTGTTGTTGCCTGATGCTGACATTTGAAACAAGAAATCACATTGAAATTTACTAAACTATGAATGTTTTCAAAGAATGTAAAACTGTGCATGATTGTGAGGTTTGACCAGGTGTCTCCTGTGAACATCTCTCTCTAAATACTAAGTGATGTTATTGAGGCTGTCCTGGAACTTATACACAGTAATACCTGAACAACCAAACAGGTCACTTGTCAGTCTGTACCACACGACAATGTTATCTGATCTGCCACCTATATGGTTAAGATTCGGTTAAGTGTGGGCAGCAAAAAGACTGTGGTCATGTTTGAAAGAAACCAACACTGACTAACAGAGGACAGAATGTTAACCCTGGTCTCTGGTTCATAAAGTCACACCCTTCTGCCTTCACTTTGAACTTGTCATTATTCACATGACATGATTAGGGAAACAAACTGCAGATGCTATCATTTTACTGATATGCCACAAAAAAAAGGAACTCCCTTTTCACCCAGTTCCACACTATCTGACAGCATCACATCTCTGTATCTGAACAGCATCTGAACCATCTGTATCAGTATATTAAACCCCAAACTTCATGTCTTAGCTGTAATATTCCATCAAATTCATAAAAAAATTATTTGTCATTCACACCATTTTGCCTGCATATATCCAAACTTCAGCCTGAAATATTTGGTATCTTTGGAACTTTGTGACTTCCTTTAGAATTTTAAATAACATCCTCTGAATCTAAATAATACATTTGCAAGCTTTTTAAGACATTTAAAAGATGGATGATTCTTAGATATTCTGTGCTCTCTGGAGGTATTTGGAGCCTAATTTAATTAAACACAACTGATTGGCTACTTTCCACTTGATACCGCCAAATGACACATCAGCTCCCACCCACCACTCTTACATAAGAAATCCAAGATGTTCACCCAAATAGCTGAAACTGGTATATCTACATCCTGTGGAAAAAGAAATAACATACTTATCGTTGCTGCCTGAAGTAAAATGAACAAGAAAATTTAAAATAGGCATCAGTATACAGTCTGAATTGGCCCCATGAAACTTCAGACTTTCATGCAAACAACAACCTATTCTAATTACAACATGAATATTCGTAACAGTTGGGTGTATCTTGTAGTTATTTTAATCATGCAGAAGTGTCAACATCATAAGAATGAACAAACATTTACTATGTATATAAACTGTACTGAGGGAAGGACTTCTAACTTGAAGTAGACAATCAAAGGTGATAGTTATTATTACCACTAGATGAGTTTACAACCAGCTTTTTATTTCAGTGGGGCAAAAGCCACCAATCACCGCTTCTCTTGTAAACACATTACACCCCTCCCATTGCCTATCACCACTATTTCTATTCTATCAACACTAATTCCTGGCCAGCAGGCAACCTCACACATTTCATGTATTCTCATTTTTATCTCAGCCTGTCAACCCTTGTCATCTCATTTCGTCTTTTCATTTCCTCTCACCATTGGTCCCCACAGCCCTACACAGGAAGTATCATGGCCTGCCCTGCCGTTGTCACTGCTGCTCATCTCTCTCAGTTTTTTTTTTTTTTTTTGGTCTCTTTTGCACACATGCAAAACTGTGTGCAGTATTTCACCCGCAGAGAGAAACTGTGGTTCATACCCACTGTGCTCCTCCTCAGCGAGAAGTTACTCACCCTGTCTGGCTCTCCCTCCTCTGTTCGACTGCATCCCCACACAGATGATCCATTTATCACCCAACCTGAAGCTGATCTTTTAGCCACACTGCAGCCACACCATGAGCATGCGGAAACTGAGTGAGTACTGTGTGTGTTTCTGTGAATCCATGTAGAACAGCTGCACTCTGTTCATGTGTCTACTCATTCAGTAAGAAGTTAAGTTAACTGGTGTTGACAGGTCAAAATGGTGCCATGTCAGTTTTGCAATGTATTGGTGATAATGATGACATGCAAGAATCAACTTGCAACTGATATGATTTCACTTGAGAAAGAGGACTTGCACAACAATAAATAGAGGCTATTTCAGACTTATTTTGTTCAGTTTTGTTAAATGAGTTCGGTTACACTGCTTAGTTCAGTACTGTACATGATTGATTGAAGTTACATACAGTATATGCTTTTAAAACCAGGACCTTTATATCTTGCTTCTATGTCAAAAAAAAAACAGTGCATGGAAATTTGATCACAAAGTCAGTTTATTGGTGGGAAAACAAAACAGAAAAAGTCCCCTCACTCA
Organism: Lates calcarifer; assembly: GCF_001640805.2. Classification (NCBI taxonomy): domain Eukaryota; kingdom Metazoa; phylum Chordata; class Actinopteri; family Centropomidae; genus Lates; species Lates calcarifer. The sequence continues at coordinate 8,961,374 of NC_066841.1, read as the reverse complement.
AAAGTACCCACACTCTCACATCTCATATGCAAATACACATGGATATATACATTTCACTTGATAGCTGCAAATGAGATTCATTGGTTGACTGCTTCTGTTTGTCAGCTGGAAGAAAATTCTCTGTGGCTTTGTCACTACAGAAAAAATGTGGAGCTTTAATTAACTCTGGTTCTTCTAATTCTCTTCCCCTTTACTCTGACTTTGGTATGCATGTTACAGTTCAAATAACCTTACTGACCTCTAGTTACTATAGATTTTCAAACATCTTTGAGGTGTCAGTTTGACACCATTGATCACTTTCTCTTTTTTGCCTGTAATCCTTCCTCTGAATACTGATTTACTGATTTTTTTTTTTTTTAATCTGCTACATCTGTGACTTAATTTGATGATTTTCCCCTTTCCTTTCAACATCTTCCCCTCTCAAGGTTTCAAGTGGCTTGGCAGCCTCACCAACCTCTCTTTTCGCCGCTCTAGTGACAAATCTGACTCCAAGTCTTCTAAGTTGAAGTCAGAAGGTTTACCTGGAGATGGCAGTGACAGTGCTACTGTCTCCACAAAGATCCTGGCTCCAGTTGCTGAGACAACAGTGGATGACTTGGGTGCCATGCGTCCTCGCACAGCCAGCTACGTCCGCTCCAGCGAGAGCTACACACACGTGGGCACACTGCCACGGCTACTGAGGATGAAGAGGGACAAGAGTAATAAGGGTAAGTTGTGACCAACATGTCACTGATGAATGCTGCAACACTTTGTTTTTGTGTTTATTTCTGATTTCCCTTCTTCTCTAGGAGGCCCCAGCAGCAGTAAGAAGAGTAAAGACAAGAGCAACATCAGCAGAAGTCAAAGCCAGCGACCTGTACAGGACAAAGACCATGCCCCCCCGAGGATCACAGCCGCCTCATTCAAAGAGACCAGAGATGAAGCTGCAGGTAAAGCTGACACTAGGCCCGACCAACACTCTCTCACTGATCCCAAGATGCAGCTCAAACCAACAGATGAACTTGATGTCAAGACCACCCAAAACGTCACCTCTGAATCCGAAGGTGTCTGTGAAGATGTGTCGCCATCTGGTGGCCCCAGCGCTACACTCCAGCCGGAGACTTGCAAAGAGCAAGAAATCACCCAGGCAGCTGCAGACCTGAACCCTGAGAAAATGTCATCACCTCCACCGAGTCATGAGAGTGATCACACTGAGAGTCATGAGGATGATGGGTTAGAGTCTGGACTTGTAAAAACAAAGACAGTAGAAACAGTAGAGGACAACTCAGAGCACACAGAGGTGACCAAAGGACCAGATGGAAACCAAAACTCTGACAGCATCAACAGGTGATTTTTATTCCTTTCAAAAACTGAATTTAGCTTTAATAACACTATACAGAGATCATGCAGAGAAAATAATCTATAATGGAATGATTGTAAGCTTTTATGCAGCTGCTCTCTGTGTTACGGTTGGAGTTCCAAAGTCCCACGAACTACAGGGGCCCTGAAAGCTCCAGTCTTATGGTGTGTCGGATGGTTAGTTTTCTCTACTTGTACTTTACTTGAATATTTCCATTTTATGTTACTTTACATTATTATTTTACGTGTTGTACCTCATGTAGATTTTGCTGCATCTTTACTTGTGGAATTTGATTGAAGAGTTTTTACTTGACTTAACACTTTTACTTGGGTAAAGGATCTGATTACTTCTTCCACCACTGGTAAAAAGTCTAGTTTTAAGACCTACGATATTTCAGTTTTTGCGCTTACGTGTTGTACATCCTTGAAAAAGTGAGTATTTGACAAAACTGTCATTACATAGGGGCCCAGCGGCGCAGTTTTGCCCCGAGGCCTTCACAACAGGTTAATCCGGCCGTGCTCTCTGCGTCAACCAGGGGGCGTAGATCTGCGGTTTTGACTGCGTGTAGTCCTACCGGAGAAGTTATCTAGTTCTCTCTTTACACAGTTAGTGCTGACTTTTTGTTGTGTACTGGACTCGTCTCGGGCGATGGGTATGAGGTGAGAAGATAACACGATTCATTACTTCACTTTTTAAAGGCAGCAGGCTACATCGATTCCCTTTATTGATCAGATGCTGCTGGAAAGCTGCCGCTCTGTTGCCGGTTTGATGTTTTCTCATTTTTTGCATTGATTTGTTCTGACACACAGGAGACCGACAGAAAATAAGCTATTGTGTTGTTTATAGTGCGCGTTTAACAATAAGGCGTGAGACAAAGTATCAGCAAAGGCTGAAGTTTCTTGAAGAGTTGGAGGGTTAATGTAGTGTAACTCCTGAGGTGGTGTAACCCCCCCCCCCTCCTTCCTCTTCCTCCTCCTCCGCCCTCTCCTGGTTGCATTGCATTTGCAGATTGCATTTTCTCGCTTCTTTCCCATGGCACGTCAAGGTCTCCATGCCTCCAAATATTCCACGCATGATAGCGGAGTGCGTGTATCGTATTACGGTGGGGTTTTCACCGCGTGTGTGCGTGTGTGTGTGTGTGTGCGCGCGCTGGTTACTGACTGTAGTGGGTGTGCTGGCTGGCATGCGGGGACACGCATGTGTGAGCGTGCAGCATCAGACCATTAGGTCATCCCAGGGACCGTGGGAAATATAGTTCTATAGCTCGCTGCTAGGTCAGTATGGGCACATCAAAGAGCTGCCTCTCCTCTGTCTGTTCAGCCCTAAATCACAGGTCCCTCCATCTCTCACTCTGACTGTACAGGTCTTCTCGCCTGCTTTTATTCTGGCCACAGTGCAGCTCCTCAGGGTCTACCTGCTTTTCTCTAACAGTGTTGGTGGTGCCTTTGGTGTCTGGTTGGATTTGGCTCTGAAATGAAATGCTGTCTCTCAGATGGTCAGCTGGCACTAATGGGTTTTGTTCATTGTCCCTCATGGAGGAAACTACTCAGGTTGTTTGGCACTAATTTGTAAAGGGAGGGAACAGGGACCCCCCCCCATGTTAACTCCTGGTAGAGCTGAAACAGTTAGTCGATTAATGGATTAATCCACTAATAGAAAATAAACCAGCAGCTGTTTTGATAATTGATTAATCATTTCACTCAGTCTTCATGCAAAAAACAAAGCTTCTGTGGTTTCCAGTATCTCAGATGTGAGGAACTGATGCTGTTTTTAACATATTTGACATATTTGTTACTGAATATTGTTTGGTTTTAACATATAACCTTGAAATATGCAGTGTTACATTTTGCCAGAGCTGAATTCATTAGAATTAGTTGATTATTTGCAACTCTTGATTGGTGTTTTTTTTTTTCAAGCACAAATGCCAAACATTAGCTAGATCCAGCTTCTCACTTGTTTGGATTGATAATTTTTAATGGGAAAACAAGTTATTTGAAGGTGCCACCCTCAGCTTTTGGAAACTGATCCAGGCATTTTCCCATATAGTCTTGCACTTTATAGACCAACTGATCAGTTGATTAATTAAGAAAATAACCCACAGATTCCTCGATAATGAAATTAATTTCAATTTCATTTTAATTATAAAGGCTAAAATCAAAAGTTACTCTTCTTCTCCCAGAGTGTTCATACTGTTCATATTACAGGTGTCTCTAGCAGAGAGTAGACAGAGCTAGCAGTGGTGGAAGTTTCATTGAGACAGAGTTTCAGTATTCATTAAAATAAAAGTCAGGCATATGACATAGGATTATGTGGAGTGATTTATATTTGTATTTGCAACTGGAATAGCTCCACTGTAAGCTGATGCCTTCTTCCTGTCTAGATTTGGTGTGGTATTTGTTTTTAAAGCTCCATATATGATTGCTCTGTTTTTGTATTTACAGCTCAGCCACAATCTTTAATTTCATTCTTTCTGAATAAATGCTGATATCATTTGTGAAGGATGAAGGCAAATATTTAACTTTTGAACATTTTTTTTCTTTTTTTAAAACTGAGATCCAGCACAGGAGCTGTTTAGGAAGGGAATGCAGAGCTCCTCTGCCGTGGGACCTATTAACATTCCAGAGCCCAGTACTATGATAGGACCCTTTGAACTGGCCTCTCTGTGGTCATGTGTAACACAGCTTTGCTCTGGGCCTTATGAGACCCATCATGCAACTGGGAACTGTGCTGATTGATCTTAAAACATGTCCGGGAGTGTAATTGCCCCATTTGCTCGTGCTCGCTCCGTATCACAAAGCTGCCGCACAGCAGTACCCATGGCGCGGCTCCCAATGCCATGGCACAGCAGGGCTTTTGACACATGATCCGGATCCATCACGAGTGTGAAAGTGTAAGTTATGGGGCCCAAGAGATTTGGAGAGGCCAGCTCCATTATTCAGCAACCTTAGATGCTCAGTGGGGTTTGTTATCTGTCCATTTTCTATGAAGCTGGACTGCAACAACATTTTACTTACCGGAGAGGCCGCTGCAGAAGCGGGTCATGGGAATACAGGCATGTTTTTTTCATCTGTGGTAACATGCATTGCACCTGTTACAAGACCAAGATCAAACACAAAAGCGCAAGTCTGTGTACATGTGTGTATCATTGCACATGTACACACACTTTTGACAGAGGTTTATAGTCTTTTTCCTGCACTTACATTGCTTCACATTCCCTCTGTTTAGCTCCTTTCGCTTCTTTTTTTTCCACTTACCCTGTTTTATTGTTCTTTTTGTCTGTCTCCACAGCCACATGGAGCCAGCAGAAAGCCAGGCTGACTATGTCCAGGTAAGTCTGCTCTGTACAGATGTGCGTGCAGCTGTATGTGCCTTACTCGCTGTCTGTTGGGGTGTATGGTCTCAGACATGTGGTGCGTGGAACAGAACATTTTCCCACAGAAATCATTCTCGCTCAGTCAAACAAAGTCTACATAATTATGTCTAAAATGATAATCAATGCTCCACACTGACAGACATCTTAGATGTTAAAGATCACATCCAATAACATTACCCTTAGTAACTGTACATTTTTAGATTAAAAATATATCTCACTTTTACTCAGGCAGAGAAAACATGTCAGGTTTAAAACACATTTTCTTCAGCTTGAGACAAATGTCAATACATTAACATTCCTGGTGCTTGATTAAACCTCTGCAGCTCTCTGTCCTCCAGTGGTATTGATGATGAATGTGAGAACACTGTGGGCAGGTATAGGGATTGATTAGAATCAGACAAAAACAGCAACTTCTCCACTTTTTCCTAGCCATAACAATTTACTGTTTTTACTTTCTCATTCCGTCTTTTTCTCTCACACACATGCATGCATGTTTAATGCCTGACTTGACTGTAGATATGAGTTGCAGTTTTCAGCCTAAATGAGCAATGCGGTTTGAATTTCCTTCTCTCCTCCCATTTTATTGAATTAGATTTTTCAACGTGAGCGCTCAGATGTAATTGCAGCTGATTATTAGCCCTCAGTCTTCAACAGTTATTCTCATTCCAGCAGGCTCACTCTGCATTTAGCCTAATTCAGTCTGCCATTTAGCTAATTGAATTTGGAGTGAAGCAGTGCTAATGTCAGCACTGTGCAGCTAGTAGGCAGTCCGTGCTGAAGCCAGTAGGTGGAGCCATGTGCTCGAGTAGTGAAATCCTTGAAGATTAGAGAGTATATGAAGCTGCTTCAAACCCTGGAAATGGATGATGGGGAGTCACGCATCCTGTATACTATAAACAAGCATAAGTTTAAATATTAGACTTTAAACTGAGAGCAAAAGTGGGAAGTGAGAGTAAGAAAATGAGGCTCAAAAAGGAAGGCAGGAAGGATGAGGGAGGGAAGGAAAGGCTGAGGTGAAGTGTTGAGCTCTCGGGATCTGTTTTTCTATTGATTATACATCACAGGTGCAGTGGTAAAAGCCTTCTCCTATGACCCTGAGCTGTATTCCTTTTGTAAAACAAATACATCTGACTTCCCCTAGCCACCACAAATTGACTACAGTTAAATCTCAGTGCACTGCCTCTCTTGTTGGGATTTTTAACAACTGCATGTAAATAGTTGCCTAAATTTCTGTATCCTCTCACTCTGCTTGCCTCAAATGTACTTCAACTTTGACTTTGGGTTTCACTCACAGATATAATGAAAAGGTTTGGATTACAGATGGAAAATCTGCATTTGCCTCAGTTTCTTGTAATTGAGAATACAGGTTTGTTTCCGTGCTGTATTTTGATATGAGAAAAGTGAATGTAACAAAACTTACACAGCATCAAAAACATCTATAAGTAACATTTAACTGTCTAGTATTGGTTTATCCTTGAAGGTCTGAACAACTCATTAGATATGAGGCATTTGCTGTCTGAAGTAAAGGCCTCTCCACTTTTCCCTGAAGATTAGTGTTTTATTTTATAACTGTCTATACATTTTTTGTAATGTTAGTGATGCAGCTTTTATTTCAGGCAAGGCGGCCCAGCTGTGCATAATGTTTGTTTGGGAGTGCTACAACAGAATTTTATGAACTGTGCCTTAAAACATACAAAGACTTCCTTACACAGAGCGCTAAAATGTAGGAGCTTACGACATGGTCACATAAAACACTGCATTATTATTGCTGTATGTGGAACTTTCTGAGGCATTTCTGTCACTATTTGATAGTGGACATGTTGAGACATGGACTCTCCTGTAACTGGGGCTTAGTCTCAGACTGACACAAAATGTTACCTGACTCATTTCAGTTCAGAAGTTTTTCAGTTTTAAATAAGCCTGACATACATGTGACTCAGAGCTCTTAACATGAATTTCCAACATATTTCTTGCTTGTAACACTGGTGGAGCACCAACAAGAGCACATCATTCAGAATGTAAAAGGGATGAAGAGAAGTAGGGTCGCTGTTTTCTGCTTCTAACCACGATTCACCTACATTTTTCACATCCCCTCACATGTTTTGTTGCCCAATTTTGTTTCTTTTCTGCTTCTCTCACTCCCGCGCACCACAACAGCCCCTCCCACCACCACCACCTCCCGCTGTCTCACCCACTCCCCGAAAGCTGCCAGCAGTCCCTCCATCTCCTTCCATTTCTCTGAAACATTTATGACAGCTGATGTTTAAATCAGGAGTTGGCCTCGGTGTTCACTGTTATAATGGGCCAGTGAGTCTCCTTCAGTTTGTCACATGTCCACGCTCACACACGTGTACACGTATTTACACGCATACACCCACATGCAGTATCACACAGTAGATGAAAACTGAGAGAAAGGCAAAATAAACGGATCTAGTCTGAATATGCTCAAAGAAAATAAGCAATCAGTAAGAAAAAGCCTTAAAGCATTCAGGACAAGCTCATCATCTTTTCAGCTTTATCATAAAATATCCATCATCATTCATTTTTCATGGTCACAGCTGGTCAAGCAATATCTACTGTTTTTGTTTTTCTAAGTTTTAGTAAAAGACGTAAAAAGCAGCTTTAAAATGGTTTATGGCTGGAGAAAAAAACAGGCCTGACCATACTGTGTTATTAAGTAACTAGTCAAAATTGTTCAGTCTTAAGTGTCAGCATGTTTTTGAACAACGTGTGTGATGTGTATGTGTGTGGTTACATACTCTGTGATTGTGTGCCATTTGTTTTTGCCTGCAGCCCAGCCCTGCTTTGTCTCCTGTCCTATTTAGTGGTTTGGTACTAGATTGATGGGAGGGGCAGGGGGTGGAGTGGGTTGGTTCATATGAGGTTTATTAACATATGTCTGGCACGTGACTCACACTGGTGCTCTAAAAAAGTGTAGTGTGTGTGTGTGTGTGTGCGTGTGTGTATGTGTTTGTGAAGGGGCTCAGCTGTGTATCAGTGCGTTGCTTCATGTTTGATTATGCGAATGGTTTGAATTTCCAAAATCTGTATGTCTGTGTGCCACCAGATTAAATTAAGGCAGTGCCCCTGTGGGTACATGTGTGTGTGTGTGTGTGTGTGTGTGTGTGTGTGTGTGTGTGTGTGTGTGTGTGTTGTGTGTGTGTCTGTGCATGCGACCATTACAGTAGTTTGAATTAATGTGGCGCCTCTGTAAATGAGAGGGGGTGTAAACTGTGAGGGCTGGCCCTCAGTTACACACCCCTGGATGTGTCTTCAGTTATTGTTCCTTGGATGTGCAGACAGACTGACAGAGTGCAGACACATGCCTACATACACACGTGCACACACACACACACACACACACACACACACACACACAACATGCTCTGTGTTTACTGGAAGGGCACTGACGTCTTGGGTTACTGCATGAATCCGTTTATTTAGGTCACCAAAGAGACACATTGTCATCTGTAAGGTCTGACTGTAAGGATGTGGACAAATTAACAGAAACACCTGGAATACCATAATATGTCCTGCAGTAAATACCAGTATAGTGAAGCCCATTCATAATTCATAATATCATGAGTTTGCTACACATATACTTTTTCAGTCTTTGCAGCTGACACAGTAGCAATTCAAGCAGCAGTTATTTGCCCTCTTTGTATCTTGTTGAGTTGCCTTATAATGTTTTACAGGCTTGCTGTATAACAAGACTAAGAGTCTACAGATTGTAGTAGCTTGAGTTTGTACTTAGACACATCTGCTTTGAATTAAATGCTAGTGTCAGAACGTGAACACGCTAACACTGACAATTGTTAACATGCCAATGTTTAGCAGATAGTATTTATTGTTGCCACCTTCCTTCAGCGTCTTAACTTTGCTAATTCTCTAATCCTGTGGGGAACATGAACATCTGTACTACTTTAAACACATTTATCCAAACAGCTGTTGAGATATTTCAGTGTGGACCGAGTGGTGGACTGACTGACCAGACTTAAACTAATGCTGACAAGTGCCCTTTGCTATTGGTTTTCAACTTAAAATGAGTCATTGTCTTGTTGTGTTTTAAAATATGCTTTACAGTACAGTGGTTGGTGGCTGAGCTGCTGGTGCTTCAGTTGCAAACACTGAAAAAATGTGGGATGTGGTAAGGAGAAAAGCCTCAAAAACGCCACGCGCAAAATACAGGGAAACTGCGTTACCAGAGAGGACTAGCGCTCTCAACACTGACTGAAAAACACAAAAAACACTGGATATTTGCTTCACAAACTGCAACTTCAAAAATAACCATTAAGTTGAATCGACACCTGTGATGTTTACTGCAGGGCTATTGTATTCTCAGGTTATTTTATCCACCTTCTTCAAGGTCAACATGCTCATACTACTGCACAAGACAGAGAATAATGACACATTGATCTCTCTAAGATGGCATTACACACTCCTTTATTCATGCTAAAGATGTGTCTGGTTGCTACAGCAACACGTTTGTGTAAGGTTTAGTCATTTTAATGCGATTAAAGCACGACAGCTGATTTTTAATTGTGCTATTTCACACCTAGATGAATGTTTTTCTGCACGTCTGCGTGGACGCAGTCGCAGCGGTTTCCAGCAGGCCTCTTTCTCTCGCTGCATCATTATTGCAGGCTGTTGTTTCAAACGGGCTTTGAAACGCGTATCTGATGGTTCAATACGGATTAACCAGTTGGTGAGTCGGGTCCACCCTGTGAAAACACAGTGATGACAATCAAACACACACGCAGATCATTAGCTGTACCCTCCTAACCCCCCCCCCAGCGGAGCCCGGCCCTTTGTTTTTAGGCATGCACGTGTGCACACATAGACACTCATAAAGATATGTGTGCATACATAATCTTGATTTGCCCTCGGTGCATCTCTTTTCATCTCTCAGACACATGCGCAGACACACATTTCCTCTCTCACACACTCTCTCTTCCTCACTGTCTCTCCTTGTATCATTGTGTATCTCTCACGTACACGCACACACACTCCTTTCATTAGTGGGATGCTTGCAGGCACATGCAGGGATTCTCCATTGTGCTCCCTATCAGCCTGCGGGATGGGGCTCACTAATTAATATTTAACTGAAGACCGCCTCCAAGCAGGGGAGGTGATGTAGAGATAGAGGACAGGAGGGAGGGAGGGGAAGGTGGAGGGATGGCCATGGAGGAGAAGGGAAGGACAGGGGAGAGAACAGAGGCAAAGATGGGGTTCGAGGATGAAAAGGAGGAGGCTGGAAGGAGGAGGTTAGGCTAGTGATGAGAGGTCAGGATAAGGAGGAGGGGAGAGATGAGGGGCGGAGCGCGGTGATAAGAAGGGTTGGAGACAGGTTGGATTTGACGGAGCATAGAGAGGAGGGAGCTCAGGGATACGGGAGCACTGAAAAGAGAAAGGATAGGCTTGATGAATGGATGTAAGGGCAAGTGGAGAAAAAGCTGACGTGAAAAGAAAGTGAAGAAAATGGAAGTACCTGTACCTGTACACACATTTTCTGACAGAAGCACTTGTTGTAAATGCAGAGAATGAAATAAAGACCGATAAAAGGGTTTAAAGGGAGGCAGCAGTGGAGACAAAGTAAGGACAAGGCGAGGGAAGAAAAAGAAGAAAGACGATTGAGGGTAATGAAGTGTACAAGACACTAAAATAAGAGTGAGACTCTCTTTAGGCTTCCCAAAGGCACAAAATGGGTCGAAGTTACATCCATTTTTCTTTAACCTGTGTCTGTAGAGAGTTCAGTCTATTACATTAAAACATCTTAAATGGTGTGAAACACTGAGGGTTAGGGCTTGGTGTGTTGTCCTGCAGTACACTGTGTACTGTTTATCTCCATGATGAAATATCTGACAGTAATGGTTTTTAACACAGGTAAACAGTCTTAAATTTCCTATGTTGACTCAGGTCTGATATGTTTGTTGAATTACAATAAATCCACATAAAAACGTCGGCTGGTTGGTTGGTTTTGCCGCTGGATGATTATCATTAGTTGTTTTAGCCACTGTACCCTCGGACAATTGTGAGATTTAACTTTGATGTAACTTTGGTATTTCAATACATGTAGTTCATTATTAACCCAATTCAAGACCTTCCTCTTAGTTGCTGTAACCGGAACACCAGGATATCATATCCACCCCTGAGTGGATATGATATTGTGTAGAGCACAATATATTTTTCTCTGTGTCAGATATTTTCAGAGAGGATGTTGTGACTCAGTTGTGGTGAATCTGTTGCTTTGCTTTAATATCGCGGCTCCCCACGGCAGCCATTTGATATCTGTTTGGCTTAAACTAATTCATGTGAGGACGCAGAATGAAACACAACAGAACACGCTTTGCATCAAAACAATGAGACGACGCGCTCTTGGTGGGATTCGTTCAACTTGTGCAAACACTTGTTTAGAAAGATTCGGAGGTGGTACATAAAAAATATATGTTTTAGAAAGTATAATTTTGTGGAGTGGCTTTTAGCTAATGCGCCTTACACTACGATACATTTTCATTATGACCTGTCTGAGTGGGAATTACACCCCTAACATTGGCAATTTTAGTGCTAAGCTCGGAGCTACAGCAGACCATCTACGTTTTAAACTCTGCATCCATCATATTGTCATGTGTTTTTCCCACAGCTTGCATTTTGGGTTTGCATGTGTGTGTGTGGTGCAGCAGCCAGATGTAGCTTGCTGTATGTTGGGATTGTTTTGGCATGGTATTACAGGGGATGGAGGGAAGGAAAGTGCTGGGCCCCCTCTTATGAGATTATTTGTGTCCCCACTGTGTAATCTGTCTAATCCAGCGCTGGATGGTTTGAGATTCCATTAAGAGGAGACGCTGCGGTTAATGAATCCATCCTGTGTCTTGCAGCTCCTTATCTAGCAGCCTATTTCTCTTTGCCTCTGACCCACTAGCATGCATTCAAGAGGCAGATTAGAAAAGTGATTACTGGCATCATCTGAGTGATTGTGTGTGTGTGTTTGTGTTGTGCAGAGATGACCTCAGAGACAAAGTGAGAAAAGGAGCATGCAGTGTTTTTGTGACCTGGTGTGTTGCATATGTCTCTCCTTCTCTGGCAATGTCGCTGTCTTGCGTTATGCCTCCCTGCAGTGGTGCAGACCCAACTAAATGCAGTGTCAGAATTTTGGATGCTGTCAAGGCTCTCGCAGTGTTGCCATGGTGAAGCGTCCTCAATGATGTCACTCACTCGGGCCTCTGGAGACAGAGCCCCACCCCTCCTGAAATCTCCCTACTGGTATGCGTGCCTGTGTGTGTGTGTGTGTGTGTGTGTGTGTGTGTGTATGTATGTATGTGTTTGTGTGACAGTGTGTGTGTGTGTGAAATGGGCCAGTGAAAATCACACCATGTTATCCTTGAAACACCTGCCTGTGTGTTTCAGCTTATAATGAGCTGTCTAGCTGCAGTCTGCATGGCTTTTTAGAGACACATCATTATATTCAGCTACACACAAACACACACATGCACACACACATTCACTGCCATCTCTAGTAATATGTAGTATGTGTGTGTGTGTGGACATGCAGGTGGACTAAAAGGTGTGAATGTGCATTCACGCATGTCTGTGTGTGTGTGTGTGTGTGTGTGTGTGTGTGTGTGTGTTTGTATGATTGGGGTGGGGGGCATCCCTGTTGGATTCCTTTTTTGGCAAAAGAAAGGTTAGATTCTTCTGGGAGGCTGCATTCCTCCTCCTCCTCCTTTCTCTCCTTCTACCCGCATCTTCTTCATTCATCGACTCATCTTTTAATCATCTTTCCCTCCTCCCATCTTTTCCTCACTTTGTTCCTGTTTTACTCCCTCCATGCCACCTCCACCCCACCCCACCTTCCCTCCTCCTCCTCCCACCCCGTGTCAGCATTGTCTCAGCAGTGCCGGAGCGGGGGTCGTCGGGTGGGTGGGTGGGGTTTTCTGTGCAATTCGACAGCACTCCTCTCTCTACTTGTGCCTTCTAGCATTCACCCCCCAACTCCTCCTCCTCCTCTCCCTCTCCAACCCTCCCTCCATCCATCCATCCCTCCCACCCTCTCTTTCTCTCTCTCCCTCTGGTCCGCCCTCCCCCCACCCACACTCCTTTCATCAGCAAGCAATGAGGTAATCCCTAGCAGCCGCGTGAAGTGCAGCAAGTGCAGTGAGAGGGAGAGGAGCGAGAGCAGAAGCGACAGAAGCCGGTGCAGGGCAGGAGCGGCGGTGGAGATGTCAGGAGCTGTAATATCACTTGCTGTTATCAGTACCAGCTGTTAGCGGGCTCGCTCGTGGCTAATAACTGATGTGGTTACCAGCAGCTGCTTGCAGGCTGTAGCAGAGGTGTTAGCTGTTTAGCTCGTAGCCTGGTTTTTGTAGTGGTGGCACTATGTTGAGGGGCTGTTAGCCAGGCAGAGAGGCAGAGAGGCAGGCAGGGTGAAGAGGCTGGCAGGGGTGGGACAGGCTTAGTGTCCTGGGGGGGGGGCTGGGTTTTTTTTTACATCAGACACCCTGGGTGGGGTTGAGAAAGAGAGAGAAGACAGGACAGAATAGAGGGAAGAGAAGAAGTAGAGGAAAAGGAGAAAGGAGCAAGGGGAAAGGTCTGAGGAAAGGTAGCAGAGGAAGGTGTGTGCCTACCATGACGGAGAGGTGTAGTCTGTGGAGTGCCCTGTCGGCTGCAGCATGCTGCTTCTACCGGGGGTCCTTCATGCAGGTGCAGGTGAGTGAGCATCTGTGTGTGTGTGTGTGTGTGTGTGTGTGTGTGTGTGTGTTTGTTTCTGTTTGTTTGCATGTGTTGTGGTACACAAACCCTGAGTTTCCTAGTGTGTAACAAAGTGCTTTCAGGACATGATATGTCATTACAAGGCATATGTGTGCTCTGTTTTCATATACTGTCCAAGTTCCCATGTATTTGGCGCATTCACTTATGCACGTGTGTGTCTGTTTTGTAGGTTTGTGTGTGTTTGTGGGAGGCGTGCTCACTGTTGGCTCCTCTCCTGTGTCCTGTGTCAGCCTTGCCTGCTAGCTGGCAGACTGATGATATCATAGATACTGAACAGTACTTGGGTGTCAGATGGACTGTGTGAAATCACAGCATGGAGAGAGTGATAGAGGGAGGAGAGTGCTTTTGGAGTTTCATATGAGAAAGGGAGATGGGAATATGCGTTTCGTGTTCGTGTGTTTGGCATATGAGAGAAAGAGAAAGTGTGTGAAGGGTACAGTAGAGTGAAGCATGCAGTATCAGTTTTACTTTGGTCTAATTCCGGCTTAGTGCTTGAAACCCAATAGCCGACCTTATTGCTAGGACAGAATGACACCCAAAGTATGTTTTGTATGTGTATATGTTGTGTGTGCTTGATACTTGATGCTTGTACGTTCAGAATTCCAGCTTTTCAGGAACCAATAACATTAAGTTTGTTTTTTGGGGGGCACAGTGCTTCTCTGAGATTTATCTGCCATAGTTTGGTTTCTAAAGATTTTTTTCCAACATGGGACCCCTCAGAGTGGGAATGACAAGGATTTTGTAGTGATAAAAGAAGAGAGTACATAAAGGGCATTGGTTAATAGATGAGATAATGAGAAATACTATATTAGGAGGGACCAAAGTCGTTATTGCCTGGGGTTATGATACTGCTGGACTGAAGTGATTGTAGTGGACCACATACAAGTTTCTCTTCTCTTCTCTTCTCTTCTCTTCTCCTCCTCCCTGCCACGTTGTTTGTAGCTGAGCACACTGTGTTGGTATAATTATGGCTTTAACTTTAAAGGTGAGAGCCATAGAGCTGTGTGTGTGTGTGTGTGTGTGTGGTGTGTGTGTGTGTGTGTGGGGTTTAGTTGCGTTTCAGGGCAGTAATCCCCCATGTTATGTGTTGGCGTGTCCCACCTTGTCTCCAGGAGCAGGACATGGACATATCATTGAATGTGACAACTGCAGTAGCTGACAAAGTCGACGTCTTCACGTTGGATTACTTTGGTTGTTTTGATGCTCTAAAAACAAATTCCTGTCCCAGAGAAACACATGGAGAAAGAGATTCTTGGCCGTCTTTTTCCCTAGCTTTTGGAGGCATCTGCTTTTGTTTAGAGTGAAGTGTAAGCGCAGAGTAATGAAGTTATTTTAATTAAATCTGTCATGGGGTTCTTGAGTAGTGATGGTTGTGGTAGGGGTGTGTGTGTGTTTGTGTGTGAGTGAGCGGGGGTAAATTAATTAGCACTCTTTGAATGGGTAGAATTAAGTGGGAGCCTTTCTATACTAAAAAAAAACTTGGTTTTGTTTACAAACAGTGTGATTTTGTCTGTAGACCAATATTGATTCCCCAATCCATTTCAATTAAACATAGCCTGACAAGCACAATACTGTGTGTCATGTTAACCAAACACTGTCTGCTACTCAGACAAGTAATGCTTTAATCATTGGTTGTTCTGCACATTCAGTGTCATATCGATGTGTTTTCTTTGCCTCCAGGGGATGATCATTAGTTATGATATTCACACATTTTGTACTTTTCCCACAATTGGTGATTGCATCTTCTTTTATCTGAAAAAATAAGGATTATTCAATGCCTCATTGGTGTGTGAAATTAAGATTGCTCAGGGGAGCTAGTGACCATCAACACTTAAGACCCCCCAAAGGCAGAATGCCTTCACAAAAACAGTCACTGCTATTATCTCAATTGAACTGTGATGAATTTTCATTACAGATGCAGTTTTTTTATGCACATTTCCTTAATGATTCGTCATCTGTCTCCAACAAGATACAATGATGATGTATCCCAGTGTCATGATTGTAAACCCAGAGGTTAACATCTGGCTGGTGTCTATCAACAGTGCTTTTCCCATAAAAAACTAAAATAAATATTTAAAAATATGATGTGTTTTTCAGGGTGCTCTGAGAGTAATTACTCACAGTGTATCTCTCTGCTGTCTGTGCACCACTAATGACTGCAGACCTTCTTGTTGATGCTGGCTTTTGCTTCATGAGTGTTCATTAGTGGTCAGTAACCACAGCAGGAAAAACTGCTTCCACTACAGAAAACTGTGACCATTATACATGTTTTCTCTTTTTAAACCCAATATAAATGCAGATATAGTTGTAATGCATGCACATCACAGTCACAACCAAAAAGGGGAACAAATAGTTTTTATGATTGGTTGATTACTAACACTATATTGTTTGACAAGTGACCTGCAGAGATGATGTTGATACAGCGATAGCAGTGTGTGACCTCTGCTCATCAGCTGTATCAGTGGACAGAGATTACACTTGATCCTCTGGTCTAGACTGCAGTATGCTAACTATGAGCGTACACACATGCAGCATGCATACAGACACACAGCTTAACCATTGTTTCTGCATTATGCCCAGGGCTTCCAGCATGTAAAAACTGGGACAATGTAACTGCCTGGTGGACTCCTGCAGTGGTGACTCGACCCCCAACTCCACCCCTCCAAAAAAAAGACACACACACACACATATGCACATATACAAATACATAAAATGGATAAATAAATCAATACGTAAACAGATGCATAGACACAAAAATAAACAGAACGGACCCCTCCCCTATACTTTGATTGTTTTTGAAGTTAATCCCCTTACTTCCTATCTCTCTTGTGTGTATGTGTTGTGTGTGTGTGTGTGTGTGTGTGTGTGTGTGTGTCTCCCACTCCTGGCTCTGTAGCCTCATTCCCTGCTGACCTGACCAGCATGTGGCAGCCATCATGCCAGCCAGCAGCCGCTCACCCTCTGTCCTTTTTAGCGTTCCTGCAGCACGACTGTATCTGGAACATTGCTGTCGACCTCTAACCTCGCAACATGGCACCTCTCTGCCATCTAGTCCCCATACACTGTGAACCAAGTTTCTGTTTGTAAAAACAGACTCTCAGTGATACCTCATGATGACTCTGGGCAGGAAAATGTACCATAGCGCCTCAATTTTAATCTCCTTTTCTAGCTCCTTAATATTCACCATAGTTTATAATAAAAATACATTGTGTTAGAGCTGGAAATCCAAAATCAGATTTTACCATGGTTTTTGTGTTGTTGATTTTTTAAAATCAAATTTGCACCTATTACCACTGATGAATCAACACGTTTCAACAATAAAAACAGGAAATATCCACAGCCCTACGTATATTTGAAAGAGATAATAGGAGTCCATTTATTACACACAGCAGTAGGATTTTTTTTCAAGAAATCCTGCAACAACTACATCATACATATTAAACTGGCCAGCTTTATTACATTGATGTCCCTTCTGTATATCTCATCTATGCTATATCTTTATCCTCAAGAGCAAGTCACAGTTTAATAACATAAATTGAACCTGGTAGCATTGGCATTGTGTTCTCTCTAGGTCCTCTACATGATGTTTAATATCTTCGTACAGCTTCAATATTATTAGTTTTATAGTAACAAAGAAACTGTTTCACTGGTCCTCTCCTCTTGCATGTCAGAAGGGTGACATAGTGTCTTGAAGTGCTCGGTTGGTTTTGGTCCACTCAGTCAGTCACAGCAGGTTAACCAGCAATCAGCTCGCCAGTCAGATCCCCGGGGGGTCCCAGTGGTTTTGTATTAATGTTACCCATCACCCCACTCTCTGTATAGTCAGTGCTAAGCTAGCTGTATAAGATATGGCCCTGCTAATGCCTTTTTGTTTGTGTGTGTGTGTGTGTGTGTGTGTGTGTGTGTGTGTGTGTATCTGTCTGTCCAAGCCAAAAAAGGGAGCCCAAGCCAATTGGTATGTTTTAGTATTGAAATATTCACCATGTAATCCCCTCTTCTCCACTCCTCCTATCTCTCGCTCCCTCTCGCCCTCCTCCCCGAAGCTTTTCACCACAAATCCTCTTTTGGCGTGCCTGCCTGTCACACCCCGCAGGCTCATAGTGTGAAGGGCAGCTGTGCATGTGTGTGTGTGCTTAAATTGCCTTGTTCCAGAGTCCATATCCTCATTAGGGCACTGTGATGTTTTTGGCAGTAATGAGGAACAAGCCTGGCTGTGTTTGTATGTCTCAGCTATGTATTTTTTTCATGTGTGTCTGACTGTGTGTATGTGTGTATATCTGTGAATTTGTTCTTCATTCACATTTCTGTCTTCTAAGCTCCTCTTTGGCTTGTAGTATGTAGATTATACCGAACATCAAATCATCAAATTTCAGATTACTTTTTTAAAGTGTATAGTAACATGGATTTAGACATGTTAAACTGTCATAGTTAGGGCATTAGTTGAACTGTAGGATTAGTTGGAGGTGGTGTAGTCAATCAACATTTCTTCAACTAATTTATACAAGAGGTTACTTGTTGAGGAAATGCCAATATAGTTTCAGTCAAACACACTAAAGTCAAGGAAACGACCCTTCACAGCGAATGGATAACCACAACAAGGGTTCAAGGACATGAAAAATAAATCTTGGTCAAATCAGCAATACCAAGGAATATAGCACATAAGAAGGAGGTTGAGTTGGTCGAGGGAGTAATATTGTAAGCAGTGCTGTACACCTGCATCAGCGTAATTGGACATTACCACTCAGCTTATAGCCACACAGCTGTGAATGAGCCAGTGATTGTTGAGCACGAATAAAACCGCAGATGTGAATCAGCTTATACAAGCACAACCTCAGTGCTCTGCCTGAGCCCACCTGAAGTGTTTTAACAAATGACTGGTGCTGCTGATTTGTGGTGAGGACAGTCTCCTCTAGGGCATCTGCTTCTGGGTTTTTCCTAGATAGCGTGTGTGCTAACAGGGCAGGGAATGTGGTAAGGAGTTGAGGTAAGGCCCAAATTGCTGTCAAAACCAAGACTTTTTGCATAACCAGCTGAGTCTGATCTGTCGTGACAAAAGCAGTAAAAGTGTCCAAAGTTAGATGAAACATCCAACATCATTTACAACCTGTTGAAACTACCCAATACCCAGTGATTCTATTCAGCAGCTGCCTTAAATTGACAGCCAACCAGAAGGCTTGTGTCTTCGCTTCAAGGCTTCCACTGTGAAGCAGCTACAGGAAGTATTGGGTTTGCCTCAGCAGCATACAAAAGATTCCTCTACTATCTCATTCTTCAGCAGTGCTTTGTCCTTCTGATACATTGTGCTCAGGCTCTCCTTTAATCTTCATTTTGGCTTAAGAGGTCAGAGAACACATCGAGAGTTAAGTGGTCCTTCAGCTGCAGGTCACTACTTGGCAGGTTCCTCGAAAAGGTAGACAGAGCGCTTTGACTTCAAAAGAGATAAAATGTGGATTAACAGATGTGTTGACATATGGTCCATTGAGCCTCTTATCAAATAATATTAACTTGTTTGCAAGGTTAATTGTATACATTAAAAGCTCAGCTCTGAATGCAGTCAGTCCCTGGACCTAAGAGCAATCAGGTGATGGCAATCATGAAAGCGTTATAAATACTGTAATATAAATAAATGTTACCAGTTGTATGTGTGAGCGTGGTGCAGGCTGTGTAGTAGATATGTGTCTTCAGGCACTTTGTGGTTCAGCAAACTCAAGTGCGTAACGCGCTCACCGCTCGAACAAGTGAAAATGCGAAAACGGAATTGGTTTCTTCATAACATGACTTCTAGCTGCAGGCCAGGATCACGGAGCTTTCCAGCTCAGTGCTTCATGTAATCATCTGCTCCTCTCTCCTGACATGATAGAGGAAAGCTTTAGAATAGAATAACATAAGAACATAAACCTATGGCGAATACAGCCATGCTTCTAATCACAGTCTAGACTGTTTAAACATAGGCTGGTTGAGGAGGGAGATTATGTTGAAGAATACCTGCCTCCAGGTTACAGATGAAAATGTCTGTTCATCTCATTATCATAATTAACGTCTTCTCTCTCAACATACCATTACTTTGAATATTTCCATTTTGCTTTTTTATCTTTTAGTGCCTTTGCCTCTGCAGTTACACGTCATTGTGCTTCGTCCTGTTTACTGGATCTAAACTGTCAATAGCTGAATTGCCTTGTTTGAGAGCTGGGTAAAACATGCCTGATAATAGCGCCCATTGCTTCTAAGGGCTACTAATGTTGAGCGCTAATTGTTCCTGTATATGAATGGACAAATGGATGCTGAAAGCATTGCAGCTACATTAAATGAGGAAAAATGGTCTATAGATGATCTCAAATAATGAAAGAGGTCGAACATAAAGGTATAATTTCACACTGAATGTAGTCGCTGTTTTAGTGGCATTTATGTATTACATCCTGTGTGTTCATCATTGATCCATAGTAAGAATAATAGTCTCATTTCCTCCCATTCTTCACTCCGATTCTTCCTTTATTGCTGGAACATTCATTCACAAATTCCAACATGAAGTTCTTTAAGATGAATTAAGTCAATTGTGTGTGTGTGTGAGCTGTGTGCGAAGTAGTCTCTTGCCGAAGAAATTGCACATGCCTGTGGAGCCGCACATACACACACCGTGCTCACATATGTTGGGAAAGACACAGCTGAGAGGGAGTGTGGCATAGTGAAGGGATTTGGAGCAGAAGGTCGGCAATTGTTTGCTCTCTACATCTTTGACCTCTCCTGACCTCGGAGAGCGCCGAGAGGCTGGGTTGGATCGCACACTTTAAAAGTTCAGTCCCCCCAAATGAAACAAATAGCTGTTCTGGCATTGGGAGTTGTGCTCTCATGCTTTTAAAGCCCATTGTTTGATTAAAAAATATAGGGGCTTCGGTATGAAATGATACACAATGAGCGTAGCACTTTCTCAGACACTGAGATGCCATTAATGTCGGTGACAATTTATTATTATTGCTCACATTCTTTTAGCTGAATCATACTGTGATGATGTGATGTTATTCTGTTTTCCCTGCCCTACTCTGAAGTCTTCTTTTCAAATTTATCATTTATGTATTCAGGCTGAATATCTAAAGTTCGCCTTGTCAGGGAGACTGAATGGGAGTATTTTCTGTAGGCTAAGGTTTCCTAGCCCTTCATACCAGTGTTGCTTTTTGTTCTAATTTCTAATAAATCCCACTGGGTAAACTGTGTTTGAGTTACGGAAGGCCCCGGACCTCTGTGGAGTTTTTAATGCATCATTTTCCTTTATGAAAAGACCTGGGGCTGTTAAAGCGTCTCTGGGTGATTTGCAGAGAGCAGCTGAGAATGGCAATGAACACACTTGCTCATACTCAAACACACACACACACACACACACGCGCCCACACGCCCACAGACATTCATTTATGTATGTGTACATGCCTACACATGGCGGTAAGCATGGAAATTTGGTTGCAAGAAACACAGTTTTCAGTTGTCAATTAATCTGATGATTGTTTTTCCAAATCGATGAATTGTTTAGTCCCTAAGGTGTCAGATGATTTTCTGTAAGTGAATAATTGTTTCAGCTCTGCTGCACACGCACAAGTTACACACAGACATGGAGAAGACTTGGCAGATAGAGTGCCATGGTGCTGAAGGTGCTGATAACATTTTCTTTACTTATTAATGAAGCAGATTGGGGTGTTAATGTGAACCAGATACAGATACTGATTAGACTTCAAACAGATTTAATTGACTGAAATTTGATAGCTTTGTTGGACATAATTCAATTCAAATTACATTAACACGTCTGCTAATAAGATAGAATTCATGCAGTGTGGATATGCTGATCGTGTGCTGCCTGCAACACGCTATAACTCATGCATACACATAATCGCTGGGTTTTAGTAAATGTGATTAGTTTAAGCAGAGAGAGACAGACGACGAGGAGACTGTGTCGATAGGACAGTAGATAGCAGTTGTTATTATTTCCATGTGTAATAAGTGAGCAATGAAAGTGTCCAGATATAAAAGAATAATGGACAAGGCACAGTCGAAGAACATCCTCCAGCAAGGCAATTATTTTCTGTATCAGGACATCTCAAATTACATTAGCATGGTTGCTTTCAGTGTGTGGTATCTGGATTTGTATCTGTCTATAGCATGTGTGCCGGATCTTTCATATAAACCCGCAACTACGTTTCTGTATAGTTGAGATTCTGGGCTGGTTTGCATCTCGTGTTCACACGTGAAGTCTTGGAAGAAATCCCTTCAGCTATGCTGGCAATTACAAGCCTGTGGGTGACATCATAGCCTAAAAAAAGGGGGTGTTTGGGGTGAGGAGTGGGAGGTGTGGGCAGTAAGGGGGGGAGGGGTGTGTAAAGCACGTAAGGAGTAAAAGAGCGGAGGAGAAGGAGAGTGAATGCGCAGCACTTTGTAACAGGCTATCACAGGCTAATTTCCCATGAGCATCTCTTAGAGAAACGTGTCTAGTGTCTCTCAGGGGAGTGTTTACTCTCACACCTTCACACACACACACACACACACACACACACACACTTTCCTTTCTCTTGTTACTTGAAAGCAGTTGCAAGGGCAAGGCTGCTCTCAAAAGGTGTGCATGTGCCGGTATCAGTAAAAAGAGATGTGAGAGTGTGTGTCTGTGTGTGTGTGTGTGTGTGTGTAGTTTATTGCAAAGTGAGAGTCCCAGCTAGCGGTAAAAGCTCCATCTGCATCACCATGACAACAGCCCAGTAACAACAGGGAGACAACACCCATCTCAACCATCCTAACCCCCATCAGCTGTGTGTGCGACTGCTTGTGTGTAACTGTGTGTGTGTGTGTGCTTGATTACTTGCATATTTGATAGTGTGCATTTGAGCGTGTGTTTGTGTTTTGTGTGTGAGTGTGTGTTTGACAGAGAGTGTCCATTAGGGACCATCCCAGCAGGTACTGTCTGTGTCTCTGAATGATGGACATGGCCCTAATGGCTCTGTCTGTATGCCCCGATGGGGAGTGGTCACACATGCATACACACACACACACACACACACACACACGCACACTCCATTGCTCTCTCTATATGAATGGAATTGATACCTCAGCGCCGCTCTCCTACTGTCTCCCTCAGCCAGCCAATTGTATAGCTCGCTGCTTATCCTCCAGGAAGAGATGACATCATTGCTGGCCAATGGCATCACAGCTCTAGGGCGTGCTTCTTTCTGCCGGTCTGCATGATCAGGGGTGCTGAGGAAGGCTGTGTGTGTGTGTGTGCTGTGTGTGCTTGTAATAGGGAGATAAAACTGATTGAAATGCATGCGTGGTCCACCTATGGGATCAAACTGTTCCTCATTTCCATCTCATCATGTATGGTCACCACTTTCTTTTCTTCTTTCCTTTCCTCTTTCCTCCCTCCTTTCTCTCATCTTTCTCAACTTTTTGCCTCGTTTTCTCTCGAACTGTCTTTCCTTTTTTGCTTCAGTCCCTCATCTTTCTTCTTTCCTATCCCTCCTTTTTTATTGTTTGTTTACCCCTTTTTATTACCTCCACAGTTTCACCTTCGACTACATCATCATCATTATCTCTTCCTGTGCATGTGGTGTGTTTGTGTGTCAAGTTCCAAGGCCTGTCGATAAGTCAGTGTTTGTACTGTGACTAGGCAAAAATTATGTGTGTGTGTGTGTGTGTGTGTGTGTGTACTGACACAGCACAGGATAGGATGTCACCGTGACCGGGCTACAGACAAACTTGTTTATGATACACTTCCCCACCGTGACCTTGCATCTAAAGTGGGTGTTTGCAACGATAGATCCCAGACATGGCAATATTTGAATTTGTATGTGTTCATTTCCTTGTTGTGGTTCAGTATCAGCCAGCTGTTTCCCCTTGTTTCCAATCTTTGTACCAGGCTAAGCTAACCACCTCCTGGCTCTACAGCTTCACATTGACACTGACAGATACAGCACATACATAAATCCCTGTCAAACTACATCTAGCCAATATATTATCTTTCAACATATAACATGTTAATTAGTTAATTTAATTTAATTTAATTTTAAGTACTGGAAGATAATTTGGACAGAGTTGCTGTTTCCCATCGCCTTTTATGCTAAGCTAAGCTAACAAACTTTTTGCTCTAGCTTTATATTTAACAAACAGGGAGAAGAGAGTGGTATAAATCTTTTTATCTAACTCTTGTATAAGCAGTTGGAGAGAACATGCAAGATTCAGGGATTTTAAGCTTTCTGAAAATGTCCTTTAGGAGACACAACATGAAAAAAGGCAGCCTGCTAAGCCGCTCCACAGGCAATGGTCTGATAAAAGGAATGTGGTCACAATGTATTTGTCTCAGCAGAATTTGGACACAGTCACCTCCCCGGGCTCTGAGAAAGTGAGTAGTTCTCCCACCTACAGTATTCACAGAGAGTCCTGTTTTCAGGCCAGTGAATCCTGATTTGATCCCATTTGACTTTTGTTTGAAGCTTTAAGTTAAACCTAATCCCTTAACACAAGCATTTTTCATATCATAAATGATGACTAACATACACGCATACAATTAAATTAACTTTGTGTGTCATAAGGAAGAACAAAAAAAAAAACAAAACATCAAAAGCTTGTGTTTGTATTTACATCCTGTTTTTTGGCTGTGGTTCAACCAGCAAAGCTGATTAATCCTCTGCTGTCACTCATTGATTAATTAATTAGATGCTGCGTCACCATATGCTTTGTATCCATGGTAACAAGGCTATATATTAGGCCACAGCCTTTGTTGGAGTAAAATAATAACAGCATTAATCGTATAATATGAGTAGAGGTTAAGAATGTTATTTTTTTAAATTAAAGTAGAAATATAATACACCACACTTTGGACTTTTATTTTCTTACTACCATCACATGGCCAAATATATGAAGTTAATGGAGGGTGCTTGCTGCTATTTCATCCTTTTTAAAATGACAAGTCAGTGAGAGACACAGATTTCTACTTCACTTTCAACCAACGCAGAGTCCTCTTCTCCCTTGTCACCAACCCCCACCTCTCATTTCGCCTCTCTGCTGCCTCCTTCAACTGCCGCTTCCCTTTTTGTCCCTTTCCTGTTTAACTGCATTGGAGAAATGCATTGTGGGTTTGTGGTTTTCCCTTCACACCTGTCACTGTGGATGGTAATGATACTGGCTCGCTGTTAAATGGGAAGTAAGGAACAGATGTGTGTATGTGGGTGTGTGTCCACTGCGCATCATTATATACATCCAATTGGTTGCAGTATAAAATATATCTCTATGTATGTATATACAGAGGAAGCTTAGTATTGATGAGTCCTTGGACCTTCCATCCATCAGGGTGATGACCTTTTACCCCTAAAAGCCAACAAATTAGCCATTAATGGTCCAGCCCAGAGAAGAGAGGATGACAGCGAGTGGCGTAGCCCTTAGGGGGAATTGTGTGTGTGTCTGTGTGTAAGTGATGGTGTTCTGTCTTTCTAAAGAAATATTGACCCCAAGCTGGGAAAAGGCATTTGTTATTGCGAGTGGACGCTGACTTAACATGGCATAATTAACTAATTTGTCACAATGAGGCCACATTTAGAAATAGTACTTTTCCAGTTTGCTGACATTCATGACACTTCTAACACTCTGCCCCACCAATAGCGAGCACCTCTCTTAGCTGCCAAAATGAAAGGTTAGATATGTATTTCCAGCCAAGTGAATAAACTGCCCAAAGCATCTTTCAGCTGTCCCAGCTGGTGCTGGTTGTCATAGACACCAACAGCTCCTGTTTCAATTAAAGACAAAAAGAGGATACTCTTTACCATGAGTGAAACAGTGATTGAGTTGAAGAAGAGCAACTAAAATTAATAGAAGAATATTGGGATTTTATATGGACCTGATTTCAGAATAATAGCAATGGATAACTATATGAAGAAGGACTGAGCTGGTGTTGTGTCTTTAGAGCAGAGAGTAGGCCAATATGTGTTCTCAGTTAGGGCAAAAAGTACATTCTTTAGAACTACTGAAGAGAAAATGTCTATAGAAATATTACCATGTGTTTGAGAATGGTTGATTGAATGCTTCATTTTTTATACAGCATGTTTATTTCTTTCCCTCTCCTCCTCCTCCTCCTAATGCATCGCTTCTCTATCTCTCTCTGTGTTTTGCTGATGGAACAAGGTGATGTCTCTGCTGTTGTATGGCATCAATTCACATTTGCGCACACACACACACAAACGACTACACGCTGACAGAGCGGCTGAGTGGATCGGTGAGGGAAAGTGCACAGGGAAGGGGGAATGATATGATATGTGGTGGAGAGATGACAGGTTAGAGCACGAGGAGGGATGGAGGGAGAGATGAACTGGCTGTGAATAGAGGAGAGGCTGGGATGATTAGGGAGAAAGGAACGGAGGAGGTGAAAGAGAAAAGGTAATGGAGTGAGTTGGCAGGGTAATAAAGCACATATTAGGAGAGAAAGAGTAAGAGGTTAGATAGACAGATCAGGTGGTTAGGAAAGAGGGGATGAGACGACCCGCCTCTCTTCAGTGGCTCTCTTATCTCCACCTTTCCCAGCTCTACTTAGGAAATAGGTAGATGTGAGAATGAGGAGGTGTATGAGAAAAACGAAGAAGAAGAAGACGGGTTCATCGAAAGATAAACATCCAAGTGAAGAGCGCAATATGTCAAGAGAAAAGATAAGAAGTGTAGAGAAAGGCTGCAGTGTTTGGCTAACATATGGTAGAGGGGAGGAGAAAGAGAAACCTGACGAAAAGTGGTGGAAAATAAAGCAGTGAAGTAAAGGAAAGCCATATGATGAGTCAGACGTGTGTGTGTGTGTGCACGCGCGTATGTGTGTGTGTACATTCAAGCGGTCTATAAATTGCACCGCAGTGAGGGAGAAAGTGAAGTATGTGAGGCATGGAAAAGCAAGCAGAAAGGCAGTGATTGAACAGCAAAACCTTCATTCTCTTTGATTCCTCTGAGCTTTGACCAGCCAGTAAAGATGGGCAGGGTCAGCTCAGCTGTGCCAGTCAGGGTTTATAAACAGTTAATAGGCTGCATATAGTTACTGTATTGGGGCTTACTGATCACACAACAGACATCCAGTTTAAGTGTTTGGTCACATGATGAGCAAATTGGCAAACCTCTCACACTTAAGAAACAATGGCAGGGGCCCCAACATTGGTTAATATCGTCTGAGTGCCCCATGCAGCTCTTAGTGAGGGCAGAAGTGTTCAATACAGAAAGATAACTACGCAATACAGCATAATCCCACAGTGGTGAGTTAGCTATTACACGCATGTAAGTCGGGCTGTTTCTAAAGCCTTGATTCTGTGAGAGTTCCTGTGTGGAGTGATGCTATAGTCAACAAAACTGAACAGCTGGAGACATGACTACTAAATGTTGTACTTGTCCCAAATCCTCTCAGCCATGTTGGCAGAAACCCAGGTCACCACACACTGTAATGTGAGTAAATTTAAAGCATGAGTCATTGTCAGCAAAATAGCAAAAAGCAGTGTGATTAAGTGGGCTGCACTTGTTTACTCTGGTGTGGCTCCATGACTTTGTTTTCAGCTATTGTTGTGGTTTTACTATCTGATTTTAATTAATTTGGACTGAGTTCAGATTTTGGCAGCAAGTTCTTGGCAGTAAAGTGGATCTAAAGGGTTTTGTGGCATTTTATCTTCATTCACTGCTTTGTGTATCGTCACTATACTGTGTTTAAACAAAGTCTCATGGTCTTCTTTTAGGGGTGAGCAACTCCATCAATCAATTTGTCTGTAGAGAAAACTGATGACTTCAATATATGTGTACTATAGGATGAGATCACGCACACACACTCACGCACACAATGGGATACCATGATAACTGCTCCAAACCAGCCATGTTTTCCTCTTCAGTACACTCCACTGCACATGACAGAGCAAAGCACACATGGGGCACATTAACCTCTCTCTCTCTCTCTCTCTCTCTCTCTCTCTCTCTCTCTCTCTCTCTCTCTCACTCACACACACACACACATACATTTTTTCCTCAGGGAAACACCAGCTGGGGCATGCAGACTATGGAGTTACCATGGCAACAGCATCTATAGGTGTGGCATTGCTGAGTCGACAGTAAGGGAGTGGGGTGTGAAAATGTGTGCTTGTGTGTGTGTGTCTTATTTTGTGTCTTGTGTTTATTTGGCATAATGATTTTTGTTTTTATGGATGTTCATCTCTTTGCTCTCTCAACAGTCTGTCCATATTACAAACAGAAAACAGATAACTGCAGTCAAGTGCTGTATTACCATATCAAACCAGACTAGCTGACGTAAGATAATAAAGTCAACAAAGAATATGTAAATCAGTTTTCTAGTAAACATTTATTAGTTAAATCAACAAAACAGAGCCTGTAACACATCCGTAAGCTTGGTATTGTGGCATTACATGCTGCTTCAGGCTTAATGTGCATGTCCAGTAAAATCCATGTGTGTCCAAATTTGGTGATTTTTAGGATAAACCTAAAAATGTAGTGTTGCTTCATGGTCCAAAGTTTAAAACAGGTGCGTATGAAAAGTTGGTACACTGCTGAAAATTAAACAAAATGTTGAAGCAGAATCAACTCCCACCATTGCAAAAGTAAGTTTTCATTCACTTTTTATCAGTCTAAATTGCTATTTTTCTTTATTATGAACAAATATTTTTAATGTAACATCACCTCTTTGCAACTTAGACCCAACCTCTTCAAACCAGTGAGAATTTTTTAATCTAAAATAACCAAAATTGTTCTAACTTTGTCAGAGAATAGAGTATTTGTCTACAGTCCCAGCACTTATACTATGAAGCTGATTGACACAATACGTTTTCTAACGCTGTGAAGCAAAACAGCTCAGATGATCTACGCTCTGGGTGGGCCCCCTGCAGTAACACTGAATGTGTTTGTATTCAAGTTGTATGTGTATCCAGTTACAGCAACGCAATGTGTATGCCTACATTGCTGTGTCATTAGCAGTGGTATTAAACTAATCTGAATTGAATTAGGTTCAAGCGAGCTATCTCATTTCATCCAGAGAAATGTCTAATTGAATCTGTGTAATCTCTAATCAGTATCTGGGTGGCTTTCAACACCCTGATCTGTTCCTTTAATAACTAAACATGTTTTCAGTACTCTCAGTAAAATGGAGCTCTGTCACCTCTGTTTACCTGGGAATCCATTTGTGTGTGTGCGTACATATGTGTTTATATCTGTGTAGTCCTTGTATAGATGGTAATTTTGTGTCTCTGTTTGTTGTGTAGTGAATATTTGTGGAGAAAAGGGGCTTTGTGCCTGTGTGGATGCTTTTGGGAAATTGATGTTTACTCCCCTCACTCTTCCTGAGTGTGTGTGTGTGTGTGTGTGAGAGAGAGAGAGAGAGAGAGAGAGAGAGAAAGAGAGATAGAGAGTGTGTAGCCCACAGGCCTGTTTAGCAGAGAAACCATGGGGTTAGGAGGCGAGGGAGAGACGTTCAGTCAGGAGTCATACTTAACAGTCAAACATCATTAAAATCTTCTCTGCTCCTTTGTGTATGTGTGTGTGTGTGTGTATGAGCACGTCATGTGTATTCATGTTTACGTGATGTTTGTGAGGATACAAATGTTTTGTGTGGTTTTTTTGGTGTTTCTGTGATGTCTAAGTTACTTTTTTCCTGTTTTCCTTCTCATCATCGCCGACTGCGCTGTCGTGTCGTGACAGTCAACAGATTTTAAAAGATTGAGATAAATGAACCCGGAAAGATACAATTCAATTCGCAAGAGTGTCAGTATTGTGGATATGTACGTACATAATAATGATAATACACAAAACTACCACACTCCTAAACGCAGCACAGTCGCACACAGAGAGGACATTTGGCCCTTTAGGCAGCTGATTGTCAGCATATATCTTTTGACACGATGATGGACACACACACACACACACTCATGTTTCACTCTCAGTAATGGTCCTCTCATCAAAGTGCTGATAGATGTTGCTCACCAGGTTGATTAGAGAGAGGGAGAGAGAAACAGAGAGCGGGAAATGCTTTAGTGGGTCTTTGAGCCAGAAAACAAAAAGCAGGAGAAGAAGTGAATCACAGAGGAAGAGACATTAAAATATGAATGGCAGAGTCAGATAAGGACAGAGACAGAGAGAGGAAGGTTAGCTCCATAGAGATGACAGATACTGACATGAATAAATTAAAGGAAATTTCATTTTCTTACAACTGTTTTTATTTTCAAAGTTGTGGCCTTCATTCATATCAGTTCTGACAGGATTTTAACTTCAATGATGCCACCTAGGGACACAGTGGGAGGTCACAGCTTTACAACAGATAGAGCATCACAGTGTTTTATATAAAAGTCCACAGTTCAGCTATTTTACTTTAACCAGGGGGAGGGAGCTTTATTGGTTATTACCCAAACTGATAACTCCACAGAGCCCCCTCTCAGTTCAACCATGTGCTGAAATGTCCCAGGAGCAGCCACACGGTGCAGGGGGGAGGATGATCTTAACGGACACTTCGCGTGCGTTGGCTTTTGTTTTCACTTCCACACAAGGGCGTTGTTTCCACCGGGGATGAGGACAGGCTGTCTTGCTGTCTGGCTACCATAATTCACTTGAGAGGAGAGAGGAGTTGATTAAAACGTTGATTTGCTGATGAAGGTCGCCTTCAGTTGTCACAGCAATTAGGGTTTATGAGCAGAAGAGAGGGAACTGTGGAGTTTTTCCCCCTGGGGTAGTGACTCTCAGAATACACTGAGGTTACTGCTACATGCTCTGATTGGTGGAGGTTGTACCTGCACCCCAAAAAGAGGACAACATGTACTTATCAGGGCTGGCAAAAATGACCTTGCTTCCATGGTTTGGACATTTGGGTTCAAATTTGTATTTGTTTAAACCCCATCTGTCAGTTGTATGTAACTCACTCATATACATACAGTCCATGTAGAGGTATATCAACACTTTCTCAAATCTCAGCAATGAAAATTTGAATATTATTATAACTGCCAGAAATCATGTTCAAAACTTAACAACCAAAGAGAGGGAGAGAGAGAGAGAGAGAGAGAGAGAATGATGGAGCTAATGGAGAAAGCAAAAAATGTGCAGCAGAAGGAGAGTGTAGTTTTGAGAAGCTGAGGGGAGCCATGCAGCGCAGAGTGGCACTGTGCTTCCTGCAGTCTCAGTGGGAGTGTAGGTGTATGTCATATCCTGTACACCAGCTGTCACTCAATCCAGGGGGTCTCTTCTCTGATACCATGCTGCCTGACAGCTCACACTGGTACTCTATATGTGTGTGTGAGTGTGTGTGTGTGTGTATATATATTTCTGTTGTAGGATATATATCAGCATCCAGCTGCCTCAAGGGGTAAAAGTCCTCTGTGCGTTTGTAGGAGACATTCATCCCTAACGACAGTAGAAGGTCACTGTTATCGGTCTCATATTCTCTCTCTGTGTAAAGGCAGTAGTACTTACGCTCTGATCATGTGAGACATCACAGTTCTTTTAATGTATATATATATCTCTCTTTTTTTTTGAGTGCTTGTACTCTGCTTTATGCCTCTTTGTTCCCTTGAATTGCTATGAATCAGTCTGATTTAATTTAATTAATTAACATTAAACGTTACATCATGTGAAACAATGTCTTGCGCTACAAAGTCTGCATCTACTCTACAGCCAGACAGCACTAATCAATGAGAGAAACATAATCAGTCACAGCTTTCCTCACATTATTCTAAAAAAAAAAAAAGGATTGAGGCAGTGCTGCAGTTTATGCTTTTGGTTTTACTTTAAAGCATCATGGAGCATGATCTCTGAATATTCATTAAAGTTATAAAGTCTTATTAAGGAGGTTGGCTTTAATTGCTCTTTTATTAGTCTTTAATTACTTTAATGGGTGTCTCATAATCGTCATAATCAAAGTTTGAAGCAGCAACTGTGCCTCTTTGCTTTTTTTTGGAGAAACTTGTCACTTATATGTTTTAAATGTTGTGGATCTTTACCTTGTGTGGTGATATCTGCCTCCCTGTGTGTTGTATTGTAAACACTTTGTCTGCCAAGGTTGAAAAGTGCTATATATACAGTAAGTGCAGTCCATTTACCACAATGGTTGTTACCCCAGCAAAAAAAAAAAAAAAAAAAAAAAAAAAATTGTGTTATGTCAGGGACATTGCCAGACTTTATAAACTCTCTAGACATTTACTTGAGAATGTTTTTAAAACTTCTCTTTAATACATGTCTCACACTAAATCATCATTTAAAAAGGAAAGATACTATGCAAGGTTGCTTGCAAAACAATTTCATTAGCTTTGATCCAGTGCCATCCTCCCCTTGCTTAGAAACAATAAAGGGTAAATATAAAAGGTCTAATGTTACCACCACTGCTTCTGCTGCTCATATCATTTTACATGTGTCTTAAAGACCATTATACCCGTGTGAACTGGTTTGAATGTAACAGTGGAAATCAGGCTGGGGGGCACAGAGGGATTACAACAGTCTGGAGAGGGGTGATACTGGCCACGTAAATATATATAAACCCCTGTAATGTGTGCATGCCTGTGTGTGTGGGGGTGTGCAATAGGAGATACAGGGATTCAAGGGTCTTTATGCGATAATCCTGGTCTCTATCTCCCCAAAAGAGAGGAGACATAGAATTGAAGGGAGACAGAGAGAAGAGGAGAAAGAGAAGGTAGATCAAAGGATAGCAAGGTTCCTTAAGAATTGGACCCCTCACCTCGTGTGTGTGTGTGTGTGTGTGTGTGTGTGTGTGTGTGTGTGTGTGAGGGAGAGAGAGAGAGAGAGAGAGAGAGAGTGTGTGTGTGTGTCCCAGGCCCCCGCCTCTGCCTGAACCCAGCCCCTTTTCCTACCCCCACCACCACACACACACACACACACACACACACGCACATACACACTCAGGGCGTTACCATGACAACGGGGTTAGAGGCTACAGCCCACAAGCTGAAAAAGAAGGAAGGTGCATTCTGACATGAGCTTAGATCCGAGTGCTGCAGTCTGTTTAGAAAGCATTCCTCTCTTGTGTTGGTGCTTTTTTTTTTGTCGTTGGAATGTGTTCCTCTTTTTTTTCTACTTAGCATCCATGCTGGTAAATGCAAGACTTTTTTTCCCCTGCAGGTTTTTATACGTGTCAGCAATTATCTTCCATTTCATTTCTCATTCATGCCTTCGCTGTCAGAGTTGTTTGTTTGTTTGTTTTTTAGATGCATGCCTTTAAATTGCTCAGGGTTCTTGGCTTTGTGCTTCTTTCTGCAAGAATTAGCAAACAAACCAGTTTGGAAAAACAAACAACAATGTGCTGATTTGCGCCACAGTTAACACTCTGCTCCTCTGTGTCGGGCCTTGTAAATACCTGTGGCTGTGTATTTCTTGACACGCAATGAAGGGGACATTTCTGTTGTAATGTGATTACTTTCAGTTAAATCCTACATCAGTGTTTGTTTAATCATGTTCATTAACTGTAGAAATTTGGCAGAGAGCAGACAACAAAACAAAAGCATCACAGTAACACATACACACACACATAGTCATCAACATGCTGGAAAGAAATGGGAATGGTGCATTACATATGTATAAATATGTGCATATATTTAGCATTTCTCCCCCATTATCATCCCTTTCATTTATTTTCCTTTTAGGTGGTCCATTTTTTTCTCTTAGTGATGTTGAGTGATAGCAGTGTCAATTTTTACCCACAGAGAGTGTGGTGATGTCATGAGATGAAGCCGCCTAATTGGCCCGCTGCGAGGAAAAAGGGGGCTCAAGTGCATGTTGGTGTAAATTAGGTGATGGCTCGCACTGTGTTGTTATCTATAACTCATATTCACACATTCATACACCCCTCTAGCCCATATAGTCTATTTCCTGACTCCCCTCCATTCATTCAGACTATATGTGTTATACTCCCTGTTATAATGAATACATCTAAGCTTGCCTTTATCTTAACTGTGCTCTCTAACCTGGTGTGACTTTCTTCCCAACTCAGCCCCTCACCCAAAATAGAGCTCCATCCATTAAAAGTCCCACGCATGTAGAACTCACACATGTGCACTACACAGATAAATGCACACTCAAACACATCCTACACGTGCACGCACACATACACACGCACACTCACACACCAATCTCTTTTCCTCTTTTCACCCCCCTGGGACAGCAAAGTCCTGCATCAGCTGCTAAATTGCCTAAACTCTCTCATCTGCTAATGGGCTACCTGTCTTCCTGCGTGTCTGCCTCTCTGTCTAGCATTAATGAGTTTCTGTTGTCTGTCTGTCTGTCTGCCTCTGTGCCTTCCTGAATGTCTGATGTTTTGTCTTTATGTATGCTGCTCATTTTCTCCGTCTGTCTCTGGCTGTTTCGGCTGCCCGTCTGCCCCTGCTCTCTCCTCTCATGTCCATTCATTCATAGAGCTGTTGGTCTCTTTGTTTTGATCCGACATGTTTTGCTGCTCCATATGACTGTTGTGTTGATGAATCCATGTTGTTGATATACTCATCTCTCAAATAAAATATGATCATGTGCTTTTATGTTGCTCTTAAACCAACAGGAAATGCACAACAGAGTAGAACAGGGGAGCCTGCTTGCCTGTCTTCTGTGAGACTGTGTATGGTTACAGTAATAATGGCAGACATAGTTGATCAAAGAGAAATGGCAAGAGAAGTAAAAATGCAAATACGGGATATATCTGTAGCAGAAGAACCATAGTGGCGGTGTAGTGGTTATAGAAGTAGTAGTAAAAGAAGCAGGCAACTAATCATAGTGGTAGAGAGTAGCATTATAGTAATGCCAGCAGTAGAAAGGCTGGCAGTAGTTGTGCGAACAATAACAAATCTTAAATTTGCACCTAATATAAGGAAATCTAATAGTCAGTGTGTTAGTATAAGACCAGCAATAGTAGTTGTAGTAGTAGTACACAGTATGTGGAGTTCCTACTACTACAGTTTATAAAAGATGGAAGACTTTACTTTATTCCTCTTTTCATACCAAGAAGCCAACAAACACAATGAGACGTTGCTATGGCAACCAAGGACTCAGCATAGTGAGGTTACAGGGCTGGCATACACCTAGTGATTTTAACAATAATAGTAATATCATATCAGTCTTTGTAGATGTCTCCCATTGTAGATATTCCCTGTGTGTCTCCCTCTTTTATCATCAGTCAAAATATTTCTCCTGAATTGATTTCTTTATTCTTTAGTCTCTTCATCATTTGTGTCTGCAGCTATTGCACACACACACACACACAGAGTCTCTGTACTTGTGTTGAAAATATGAGGTAGAGATGTTTCCCTGTAAAACAAGCATTATATACATACTGTATGTAGTGTATAAATAGCCTCAAAGAGGAACTCCACTACAGTATTTACATGTAATGGATTCAGAGGGATGGCTACTACACTATGTCTATGTGTACTTCCCCTCATAATGTTAAAATATAATAAAGTAGATATTTCCTGTGTCTTTGTCCGTCCTTGACAATTCACTTTTTATTGTGTGTCCATTTTTTGGGCTCTCTGTCAAAGTGTCCCCTTGATGTAAGTCTGTTCCTTGAACCTGTATCATAAACGGAGCCCCACTGACATTTCAATTTGCCCCATAACCCTTCATATATATACACACACACACATAAACACACCAAGTTCATTGTTGAGCATCAGTTCGGTGGCAGGCCTCTTCTGGGTTTCCACGGAGACAAGGAAAAGCAATAACTGCACACTTGACCCCTTTGCTCTTTTATTGGCCTCCTCTCCCCTTCGTGCACACATATACACTCACACACCTCAAATCTAATCTGGGAGAGTGAGCCTCCACAGCGATATTCTTCCATCTTCCCCCGAGGATTGGAGAAGAGAGGCAGAAGAGAAGGGGAGAGGAGCAGGGAGAGGAGGAAGTTAATAATTTCATCTTGCAGTGACCTGGAGACGATAAGATCGATTGTTTGGCTCTTGTAGTCTCCCCATATCACACACACACACACACAAACACACTAAAGCCGACAGGCCGTGGAAACACACTCTGCACACACAGATCATCACAGTTTCCCGTCCCCGCTCGCACTCTCCTTCTCTCTCTCTGTCTGTCGCACACATTCGACAACAGTCTAACAACTTTGCAGAAACTTTATGATTGTGAGGGATGATGACGGGAGAGAGGAAGATGAACTGTGGGCAAGAGGGAAAAGAGTGTGACTGAGAGAAAGTGAGGCAAAGAGAGAGAGAGAGAGAGATTGAAGGAAAATATTAGGAGGAACGACAGGCTAGCCTTAGCGACAAGGCTGTTTGCTGTTTATTTTGGTCTCCAGTCTCATTTCTCTTCATATTGGCAGAGTTGAGATGATTTCCTTTCTCTGTTTATTCCTGTGTGGATTTCTGTGATTTCTGCATATTTGTGTAAGAGTTTGTGTTTGTGTGTGTGTGTGTGTGCGTGCATGTATTTGTGTATGTGTGTCCTCTGTTTGCCTCATCTAAGATCATCTATCTGAACTCAATCTTTCCACAATCACCGGTTGTTATGGTGTCTTCACATAACATCAGGGTCCCGGTGTGGGATTTCCCCTTTTTCCTTCCTTATAAGCAAACAGTGCTTGAGTGGATCCAATGCATGAACACATACTATCTTTTTCTAGCTTCTTCTTGCTTGATTGTGGATTCTGTCAAATTAGGTGTCGTATCTGCTAAGAAGCACGACTCATGTTGTTATTATTATCTCACACAGACACAACTGTAGAGTGTTTGTAGGTAAATAACCATGAAAATGTTCTGTGGAATTTATTTTCATTTTTTACAACCCAGATTTCCCCTGAGTGCTGTTCTTTGTGTAAACAGAAATATGAAGCTTTGAAGTCTGAAATCTGATCCATTCGTTGTGTGTGGAGTGTATAAATGTCTGTGTCTGTGTGTGTTTGTGTGTGTATTAGGCATTATTACAAGCCATTCTGAGTGACCACACTCAAAAGCTAAAGCTAGGTCTCTGCAGTGCATGAGAACAATGAGAGCTTACTTGTGATGATTTCTGCGTC
This sequence comes from Lates calcarifer, assembly GCF_001640805.2. Lineage (NCBI taxonomy): Eukaryota > Metazoa > Chordata > Actinopteri > Centropomidae > Lates > Lates calcarifer. The sequence goes on along the minus strand of NC_066841.1, from coordinate 8,924,897 downwards.
TTAGTAATCAGGTCAGGGTCGATTGGATTGGTGCTTGTATATGAGTGTTTGTGTGTGTGCCCGAGTGTGTGTTTGTGTGGAAGGCAGCACACAGTGATGCTTCCCTGCAGTGCTGCCTTCTGTAACACAGGTGTAAGTTTCTGCGCATGTCTGTGTGTATTTGTACAAATGACACCAACGATACACCCATATTACATTATCATACTACTATACTACTACTTTTTGTATTGCAAATTCTAAAATACATATTTATATATGTACTTAAGTACTCAGATCCTCATAGATATCCTCTTAATATCTATGGGATTTATCTGAATAAATAAAAGTTAAATATAGACCATACATCTAATCTATGGTCCATTTCCACGTGAATACACTGTACCAGCTACATGTCTTGAGTCTCTTGTGTAAATCTACTCTCGCTGATGTCTTGTTTTCCTCTGCTTGTTTGCTTCATGCAGTTCTCCAAGGAGAAGTACCTGCTGGAGTCTCCTCCCGAGAAACTTCGCAAGGAGCTGGAGGAGGAGCTGAAACTGAGCCCTGCTGACATCAGGAGCCATGGCTGGTACCATGGACACATACCCAGAGAGGTAAACACACGCACACTGTAAAGTACACCATATAATGAATATAAATGCACAGTAGAGTGCGTTGTGTCAGCCGTGACATTGGAAGTCCTGAGTGGATGTTTGGGAACAGATGGATACATGCATACTTTCCAAGGCAGTAAATCCTTGAGGTTACGCACAGCCTGTGTACAGTGTGTTGCAGCACATACACTCACACACATGCAGGCAGCCCTTTGCAGACAAGTATATAAAATGTAAGCCCCAAAGTAACACTGAAATTATTAGTGGTTGTTGATTTATTATCATTTATTAAGCACAAATGCTTAATATCTGCTGGTTTCAGTTTCAAGACATGAGAATTTGCTCCTGCTCTCTGTTTAATGTCATTTTAAATTGATTATTGACAGTGTTTTGGACAAAACAAGTCATTTGAACGCATCATCTAGGAATCTGGGAAGCTGTGCTGGAGATTTTTCACTATTTTAGGAAATAAGGAAATTTAAGGAAATTAATAATCATTCCATGGATTAAAATGTGATCTACAGAGTCTGAAATGAAAATAATCATTCGTTTTTTGGTTAGGTCCAATCAAGACTAATGTGTTTCAGCTAATAAACTAACCTATTATATTCATTTATTACTTATCAGCTGGAGAATATCAGTTTCCAAGGCCTCAGTTGTGAAGAAAACCATGAAAGATATGAATGAAAAGCTTCAAGTAAAACTTCATATCACACTCTCTCAGTCCCTCTAGCAGTGAAATAAATTTTGAATTAAAAAAAAAAAAACAAATTCTGAAAATGATGTATTGCTGCTGCAGTCTGAATTTTAATACCCCACAAAAGCCAGAATTAATAGAGATAAAAGTGCAGACCATAATAGTATTAATGTGTGGGTCAATGTGGTTGTCAACCAGTAGTATTAGTTGAGCGATTACTTGGCAAAAATCTCCAGCTTTGAAAGCACAGTTTAAACGCTCTGCACACAGAATGACACTGATTAATGAATCCCATCATCTGTCACAGCTCAGTAGAAATTGCTTTAGCGTTCAGAAGGAGGGGAAACTCTCGCCAAACAGACAGCTGCACGTGTTGCTGATGTACGCAATTGAATTTCACAGCTGGTGACTAAGACGCAGATACACAGGGACACACAACATAACACAACAAGAGACCTGCGCCCACACGCTCGCGCTGCATGCACATGTGGAGGGTACTTGTGAATAAACACAGCCTCTGTCTCTTGATCAACCTCTGCTCTCTGTATCTCTCTCTCTCTCTCTCACACACACACACACACACACACACAAGCACAGACACAGATTCAAATCAGCCATCTGTGAGTCTTTCCTCTTTTAATTTACATAAAATATTCATTTATTCATAGATTTGCCTCAGTGTAAACTTGGGGAAACCCTGAACGCCCTGGTCTCCAAAACAATACTTAATGACTACCTCTCACACTCATCCCTGCTGGAGGATACTGTACATTAATGTCCCTAAATCCCATCCTTCCTTCCTGCTCTGTTGTTCTTCCCTTTTATAGTTAAGACTTCCAACATGTGCATAAGTCATGAGCGTATGGACCAGTGTGACATATTATTAAGTCATATTATTTAATGTGCTTTGCTCCAAACTGTCATGAAAAAATATGACATATTCTTAAATGCAGCAAGGGATCAGATAAAAAAAAAACCTGCAAAAACTCACCAGAATTGATACAAGAGGATCCTGCACTTTGAGGTTGGTGCTTTTGATCTGTGTGTGTACTGCCCCCTGCTGGTCAATGACACTCTGTGCTGCACAGAGATATTTGATGCCTAGTGTTGAGTGGATTTAAAATGTTCACACCGTCAGCTGTCAGCCTCTTTACAGGTACATTTAAAGGCAAAAATGTTCAGTTTGAAATATGTTTCTTTTTTACTACATGAATACTGGATCAATAGGAAACGGTGATACATCTGCAGTGTCTGGTATCAGCAGGATACACAGCCTGAAGCTGTTCCACTGACCATGAATGGGAGATTGCTTTTCTGGATTGCTTGTTTTGTCAATAAATTCAAAAATAATAACTATTTTTTTTTTACAGTAGTGCTGAACACAATAAAACATGTCCCCGGGAAGTCAATTCCAGGCCACTGTCGCTGGCATTTTATCCATCATTGCCAATTCAAACTGTGCAAAGCAGAGACAGTTTTGCAAGTGAGAGAGATAGTTATGTTTGTTCAGCAACACAAACTGTCCTAAGGCATTGTCATAAATAATCATGATTCTCTAATTCAATTATTCAACAGTCAAGAGTGTCAGTAACAAAATGTTCGCACACATGTTCGAGCTCAGTGAGCCAAGTTTGCTTCCAGCTCTTTACCACTGGAGTGTCTTTGTCTCCTTCTACTGATTTAAAGGCAAATACTTTCTCTCTCTCTCTCTCTCTCTAGGTGTCAGAGACTCTGGTTTTGCGAAATGGAGATTTCTTGGTGCGTGACTCTCTGACCAGCGTGGGTGACTATGTTCTGACCTGTCGATGGAATAACGAGGTGCTGCACTTCAAGATTAGCAAAGTCCTGGTCAAATCCAATGAGACCAAGGTATGTATTCAGCTTTTACCGGCTGTCTGTTTCAGCACTCATCACTTCTGAACTCATCACACACTCATATGCGTTGCCTTTTTAACTTCTTGTTGTTTTCGCTCTCTTATGCTCTTGTTCTCTCAGTTTATCTTAAATCATGTGGCATTTAGCATTGACTTTATATTCTGTAGGCAAATAGAGCAACAGAGAATAATTCAGTGCTGTTGTCTATTCCCTCTAGTCTGTTTAATGCCAAAAGATCAAATGAATCCACCACCTCTAGTGTAGTCAAATTCCTTACGGGTGCAAGTAGGAAAAGGACAGTTGTAACTAATAAAATTGATGATTGATGAGTCATCATGCACATCTGTGTCACATCTGTGTTTGACCTGTCCACTGTAAAAAGGGTCTATTGAATCTTGACTACAGTCTTTATCATAGACATGGCAGCGTTTCCTGAAGCCTCCTCTTCCTCTCTCAGATCAGCACTACACTTAAATGGAATGCATTATTTACATTATTTGTAACACCTGTGTTTGCCAATTGTAAAGCCATCCTCCATGAGAGAGGCTCACATTATTTCTATCTCTTGTTGACCCTAATGATGGAGGAGGGTAATTTGGCACAGGGGTGCCTTGTTGATCAGCTGTGCCTCTCTTGTATCTCTGCCTCTGAGTCTCAGTCCCCCTCCCCCCTGCTCACTGATTTCATTTTATTATACGTTCTAAGCAGTTATTAGGTAATTCTGCACTGTGTAAACTGGTTTTAAGCACTGTGCAAATAACAGAGGAACAGCAGCAGGAGCGTAGACTCCCCCTCTGGGGTGATAGTGGAGTTATTGTACCTCCACTATTTTACACGTGTTCTCGGTTCAAGCTAATTACAGCAGGTATATAAAAAATCTAAACACGGTCTAATAAATGCTGTTATCTTTTCATCCTCAGGTGCAGTACATGTTGGAGACTGACAGTTTCGACTCGGTCCAAGAGCTTGTTCGCTTCTACGTGGGCCAGCGCAAACCGGTCTCCCAGTCCAACGGCGTCCACATCTACTGTCCAGTCAGCAGGACTCTCCCTCTGCGCTACCTGGAGGCCACCTTTTCACTGTCCAACAGCAAGCAAGGCTCCGCCTACTCGCCGTCCAGTCAGAGGGGGGCGTACATCAAGAGACGGAGCGTCACCATGACTGATGGGCTGACCACAGAGAAAATGATACCTCACAGGTGAGCAGAGGAGTGGAGCGTTAGTCTGTGTGGTGGAGATGGCAGCTTTGTCCTGAAACACAACAGCTGAGCAGCTAATGATTAAACCCTGATGACTTTTTTCCAGTCTTCATCATATTTATCATTGTTTGATTCTTGCTTTATGTCATACTCATGATCAGTGACTCAGACAGTCCCAGCCCAGTTGAGACACCAGTGGCACCGCCTGAGCCAGAGCCGGAACCTGTGCCTAACTGCAGGTTGTGTGTTTGTGTGACACTAGTGTTGTGTTTGCGCACTAAACTAGTGTACTTAACCTCCCACATTCCTTGCGGTCCCCTCACCCTCACAGACACCATTAGCACCTCCCCTAGTGATGAGCGTTCCCGTTTGTGCCCTCAGAGTGAAGCTGCAAAATGGCTTCTTCACCTGACCACTTCTGCATCGGGTCGTTCAAGTTTCAAACAGAACAAGGCTGTTTGAAACTTGAATCTACAAAGAAGGAGCAGACAAATATGTTGTGTACAGTGGAAATAAATTACAGTCTCTAAGGGAGTACCGAAAAGAGTTCTGCAAGCTTTTACAACATGGGATAAAAACAATGATAAAGACACACTGGACATTAAACATACGTGGGCATGGTTGTTAACATTTCCCAGTGTTAATGTAGTAAAAAAAAAGATTATATATATTACACATTAGATAAGTATGTAGTTTTTGCAGTTAATCTTTTCCCAGGAAGCCACACTGTACTACATTTTCTGCTCCTTCTTAAACATGGTTTGAATTCACAAATAATAACACAAGAATCTGTGTGTATCATGAAGTAGAACAGTTGCCTTTAAGGTCACACCATCTAAAATGTCTCACTCTTCTCTCACCCTGAAATAATTAGCATTTACATTTTTAACCACACCATTCCTGATGAATGTGACATACTGATTTGCACTGCCTTGTGAGGTTCCCTTCACTACCTTGACAGGTTTTAAACCCATACCAAAAGATTTTTTTTACGTCTGAAAAATCCTGTGTTTGCAGCCCGTCGACAATCCACCACCACAAAGACGCAATGCGGAACTGTGCGATGAGCATGGACCAGATTCAGGAGTATCGCTGCCCTTTGTCACCTGTTGGAGAAACCCCGCTGTCTCCTGCGTATAGTGCTAGTAAGTGTCAGCGATGCACAAACTCAGACGCATGAATAAAGAATAGACGCACTCCCCCATATGTTCACAAACACATTTTCTGTAGGGGATTTTAAAGACTCTTCTCTCTCTCTCTTTTTTTTCCAGTCACCAGGCAGAGAGCCCACTCAGGTGGACGGGTCCTGGCCGTCGTCCCACCCTCCCCTGTGATGCGGCGCTCCAGCGACCCCCAGCTCAGCCCCTCGGCTGGCAACAACCCCCCAGAGCATCCCGCGCATACCACGCACTCGGCCCACTCCTCGCCCGCCCATCATCCCGGCTACCAATCACATTCCTCAGAAACAGCAGGGAGCTACTGTGACCTCAGACCTTGCCCTGCCGGGCCCCCCAAGCCCCCGGCTAAGAGCTACGTGGAGCGGTTGCGAGTCGAGGAAGGGAGGGAGGAGGGAGCGAGGGAGGAAGGAGAGGGGATGTTCTGCGCCCCACAAGTGGAGACAGCATCTTCATTCAAACCATCCAGGTACAAGACTATAAAAATGCATGAGATTAAGCTTCCAAATTTACACGTTGTGTTTCCTTCCTTTTCTCTTTTAACTTGATTTGGAGTACTTTATGAAAAGGATTCACAATACCACAACAGCTTTGGGAGTTTAGTTGATATAGCTGACAGTTTGACCACCTTAAATGCATTGTGGGTTGTGCTGGAGTTGCCAAATTTCATCTTATACACAAAAGACATAATATGCAAACCATATAGTTAGAAGCTTACTAAAAACAGTACACAACAGCTTTCTATTTGCACCAACAATGGAGATCACTTTTGCATTATTTTATTTCTCCCATTGACTGAAGCATTACACAGCACAAGAAACTATAAAGTCTTAAGGTTAGCCAGAAGGAGAAAAAAAATGGAGATTAAATTCATAAGGAGGATGAGGTTGTAGTGTTATATGTCATTCATCAAACAAAGAAGGCTGTATATGTGAAATGGGAAAGAAAAACAAACCAGATTAATTATTATTTCTATCAGGATGTAAAGCTGATGTATTCAAACGTCAGTCCATCTGCTGCTATTTTGTCATCAAGGGGCAAAAATATGTGGTGCAGTGCAATTTTGACCAGGCACTGCTACTGCAGCTACAGTATGAGTGAGCAGAGACTTGAGTAAACGGCTGATAGTCCTGTGGGAGACAGCTTGAGGGCAGAACTGTGGTCATAGACACAGCCGATACTGTATTTTTGTGGGAGGTTTACAGTGCCATGGGAGGACAGAGCATATGAGGTTTTGCAAAAGGAAAATGGTATGTGTTGGCAGCAAAGATGGAGCAGGCTGCAGCTTTGGACATCTGAGAGTCCCCTGTGAAATTTTGGTGCCAGGGGGATTATTGCTAGATATGTGTTTACACTACTGGGGAAACTGGCAGTTTAGGCAGGAAAGGCCACTTCAAGCACCATAATTAGGACACAGTGTCGCTAATGTTAGAACTAGCTTTGAGTTTCATATGGTATAGCATGTATACTATATACTGTGTATTTGGTTTAGTCTGCTTATGCATTAGTCCTTAAATTTTACCAGCAGAATTTAGCCTTTCTTGGATGTATTCATATCAAACAGTATGTTGGCAGATACCTTACAATATATTGCACATCATAAATGACATTGTTCAGCATATTTGATGTAATCTAGGAAGAGTTTCACCTACAAAAAGAGCAAATTCTTCAAATGTAAAATCAGTCTTAAACAGCTACATTTAAAGGATCCTTGTCAAAAATCAGTCTTTATGTTGTTCTATGTACACAGTCATTGTACCAAACAACTGGACCAGTGGATGAGCCTGCCAGGTTACATAAATTTCCCTTGTAACCCATTTATCTTTACAACACTCTCTTGTCATAGTCCTCGCCAGTGCTCATGCCCCGTCCAGGTTTTTCTAATGCAGCGTAATCGCTCCTGTGCAGGTACGAGTCTTGCCTCATGCCGGCCGAGAATAAGCCCCTGGAGATGTCGGTGCTGAAGAGAGTCAAAGAGCTGCTGGCTGAGGTGGATGCAAGGACTGCAGCTAAACACATCACCATGGTGGACTGCTCGGTACGTAACTGAGGACGCTCACTGAAACACATGCAGCTCACATGCAAGCGCACACCTATACACACACACTAACCAATACCTGCGCTCATACCGCACATATCTAACCTTTTTTCTTTTTTTTCACTCTCGGGCAGGTGGCTAGAATATTGGGCGTAACTTCAGAGATGCAAAGGATGATGGGAGTTTCCTCAGGGCTGGAGTTACTGACACTTCCACATGGACACCAGCTGAGACTTGACCTACTGGAGAGGTACAAACACATTTGTTTCCCGCTGTCTTTCTTTATGCATCGCACAGTAACTCCTTCATTAATTCAGATATTGATTACCTCTGCTCTTCAGTTCCACTCCTCCCTCTCGTCTCTTGTCTTCCCTCCAAATCTCTCGTCATCTTTGCTCTCTTCTCATCCTCTCTTCCACATCTTTTTTCCCTTCTGTTTGTCTATGGTTGGTTATACAATATAATAAATATTTCTCAATCAGTGTAACAGCATGTTACTGAAAGCCAGCTTGATAAAAAGTAAATGTGAGTCTTCCAGTAAACTTTTTGTAAAATTATTCAGCAAAGCACTTGAAATAGTACATATTTCATCAACATCTGAAGTCTCTGTCAGATTACATTGCTCACAGCATCGCTACAATCTGCTACAATGTGGATTTTCATCGTGGCTGGACTCAACATTTTCTGCTTCCCTGCAAGCAGGAATAATTACCTTTTATTAAGTATTTTTGAATAGAATGCTTCTTTCTTTCCTCAGGTTTTACACCATGTCTATCATGATGGCAGTGGACCTGCTTGGCTGCACAGGAAGCACGGAGGAGAGGGCGGCCCTGCTCCATAAGACCATCCAATTAGCAGCTGAGCTGAAAAGCAACCTGGGCAACATGTTTGGCTTTGCTGCTGTCATGAGAGCCCTGGAGCTGCCGCAGGTAAGAGAGCTACAGATGAAAGTCGCCACCGCTATCACAGTTTTTTTTATATTTCTCAAATGCATTCTTACCATCTTTGTTGTATCACTCATTACGTCAGATTTCCCGCCTGGAGCAGACGTGGGTGACGTTACGGCAAAGACATACAGAGGGTGCTATTTTATACGAGAAGAAACTCAAACCTTTCATGAAGAATATGAACGATGGCAAAGGTGAGATTCTAGTTTATGTGTAGTATGTTGCAATGTGCGTGTGTTTCATATCCAAATGTGTGTGTGTATTTATTTACAATCCCTTTGCTTACAGAGTCCAGTGTTCTGTCCAACACCTCCTTCCCCCACATCATTCCCGTCCTGTCCCTTCTGGAGCGAGGGGTGGCTCTCGGGGAGGCGTTGGAGCCATGGGAGAGCGCAGAGGTCGGCGTGGACGTGGTCATGTACCACCTAGAGGCAGCTCGTACCGTCGCGCATCACGGGGGAATCTACAGAACCAACGCTGAGACCAAACTGCAAGGTGAGGCCAAGTTTTCTTTGTTATGGGATCAGTATGTGTAACATCCCATGTGTTGGATTAATAATGTCAGTGTCAGTGTCATGACTTAACCAATTTGATGTAATGATCGCGTGTGTGTGGTTAATGGGTTGACTGTATTGATCCCTAATACCTCTCTATTGGCTCTCAGTTTGAGGCCATTACTGCTTTATTGAACAGCCTCTCAGTATCTATCAATTCAAATCTCTGTTTTCTGTTATATGTCGCTATCGATCAGCTTGACCTCAGTCTGCTCCTCTCATCAACACTTCTTTAAGCCGCAGCAGAGACGCTTACTTCATACAGTTGTTAAAACAGGTTGAAGATGTTTATGTTCAAAAGCTATCTCTACTGTATTTACAGAGTAAGATTAAAGTGCTCTAATTTGTTTTATTGAGCCCTGGAGAGGAATTCCCTGTCTAATCATGAAGGCACAGTGGGTTATTTCTGCGTAGCCTTATTGCACTGAGCAGAATGAACAGAATGATCCTATTCAGATAAGCGTGGACGTTCATTCTTTACCTTGGGGAAAGTCTGTGTGACAAAATAATCCCATCTCAAAGGTCTGCTGATAAGCCTTTCTTCAGAGTTTTTAACTGTTTCTTGTGGTCTTCATCAGCAGGGATAACACACTCAAATATGGAGGGTCTGTCTTATGATGATAAGTGGGCATATATAGGGGAAATAGCAAGTGTGACTTAAATTGAAATTACTTTTTAACATGCATTCTGTGGTTTTATTTTATTTTGGTGCAGTTATTTTAAATATGGAATACAATGTGTCTATGTTCTAAGAGCTTAGAGCACAGACACAAGAGCTTTCAATAAATTTTCCAAATATTTCCTGACCAAATGCAATGATTGTCTATTCTGAACAAAGGAAGAGACAAGTCTAAAAACTGTTACGTATTTTTATTCAAGTTAGATCATTTTGTTTTTTTGTTTTTTTTTAATAAAATCAGAAACAGTTGAATGTTTTTCCACAGTGTTGTTTTTTTTTTTTTTTCATTTTATTATCCAGCTCTGGATTATTTATGGTAACTTGTTTTGTTTTCTGGTAACCTCTATTTCACCATGATTTCTATGAATACAAAGTCAACCCCATAGAGTAACCTCCTTTCCTCTCCCATCCAGGAGTCCAGGAGCGGGCAGAAATCCACGAGATCTTCCAGACGGAGTTCCAGATGCGTCTCCTGTGGGGCAGCCGTGGCTCCGAGGGCAGCCAGTCGGAGCGCTACGAGAAGTTTGACAAGGTCCTCACCGCCCTGTCGCACAAGCTAGAGCCTCCTGTGCGCCACAGCGAGCTATAGCACCCACCCAAACGCCCACCATGGAAAAAACACATCATCTGCACTCGCCACTCATAGTGGTACGGTCTTGTTTTGCATCGCTGAGGATGATGTGGAAGAGTCCAGTATGAACGCTGGGAGGGGTGAGAGCAAACGAAGAGGCAGCTAAAGGAGCATGTGCATTGAGCACTAGGAATACAGAGAAGATGGTTACTCACTTACATGTGTTGCACTGACTGTGGACTCTAGAAGAAGGTGTAGAGTTCCTTCTGTTCCTCCCTGTGGACTTCCTCACTTAGCGCTAAAATATTTAAATGGCAACAACAGAGGAGACAAGCTAAGTAGAAAAGAATATGGGAGAGACGGGTGACCCGCTCCTCTGCTTGGTATGAACAGTAATATGTGTACGGTGTGCCCTGAGGGCCAAACAGAGCTGCAGAGTTTGGCTTTACTCCAGTAAAACACGGACACTCTCTTGTTTCAAACAACTGCTGTCACACACTGTAGCAGAAATAACAACAATAACTTAACATAGCTCATATATAGATGTTTTGTCAGTGTGAATGAGTGTGTGTGTCTGTATGCATATGTACGTATGTTTACATTCCTTAATTTTTGTGTCATTAATGTGTTGGGGGTTTGTTTTTTTTTTTTTTTTGTCTTATTTATTTGTTATGATAAAAGGATATCAGAACATTACGGACGTTGCTTCACCAAACTCATGAGAATGTGTCAGTGCTCATTCCGAGGGAACCATGTTCATAAAATCTCATTAAATATGTATCAAGCAGTCCCATTGAATACCATTAAAAATGTATCAGGCATGCATTAATAAATGTATCAGAAATGAAACATTTGCAAAAGTAATGCTGCAACTTCAATATGAGGGCTTTGCGGGTTGTTAAAAACATTAAGAGGACAAAGCAAACCTCCCTCTGTTGTAGCTGTTCAACTAATACATTTGATATTGTGTGTGCACAAACTGTAGCTAAACACAAGCATTTTTGAGGTCGAGGAAAAATGAGATGTATACTCTTTAAATCTAGTTAAAGCAATGTTTCACTTAGTATAGAAACATTTATGATACATGCTTTGGTTTGAGCTTCAGCAGTCTGGAGCTGCAGTTTATAAATTTACAGACATAATTAAAATGGTTGATGCATGCAGCAATAAATGTTGCACCAAAGTAAAATATTGCTTTAAACTAATAATTTAAATATAAAGATATGTCAAAATTGAGAGGTATACAGATGATTCAGTGAAGATATGTCATGTCTGTGGTTTACCTTTGATGATACTTGGTAGATTGAGAAAATGTGACTCTCTTCATCTTTTTTCTGGTGCGAAATTTAAAATGGAAAAAAAACCCTTCCAAACACAATCAATTATAACCACAGCCCGGCTACAAAGAATGTTTTTTATTTTTTGTATGTTTTGAATTTGTGTTTCAGCAATAGAGCCTAAATGATCTAAATTGTTTTATTACAACAGAATTACATTTTGGTTGATTGTTTCAGTGTTGAATCATTGCTGTATTTACAGTATATGAGCCTGGGAGGGCTGGAGCCAGGGCTATGCAATCATTTCAACCAACAGCTGAGACCCCTAAATAACCGACACACATTCAGAATATTTTAGGAAATTCACTTTTCCCCCATATCAACTTCTTTTTGAAATGTCTGTTTTTTTAATTCTTAGCCTTTTGTTATCCAACCCAATAATCTATATATGAATGAAAGTCATATCAAATATCAATCAAATAATGCTAAAAAAAAATGTAATTCTACTAGAGTTGCATATCAGAGATCCTTACATGGATGTTTGATTGTCCCACTTTCTAGTCTGAACCATATTTGGGGTGAGCTGTACAGGTTAGAGTTCATGAGATGGGGAGTCGTGTTCCAGTTCCCACTGTTGTCCAACAGGGGGTGATGTTTAGTCAGCAAAAAACTGAATCGTTAATTGTAATGCAATATAACAGGAAGACATACACACACGCACACAAACACACACACACAAAGGTAAGCATTTATTGTGTGTGTTTTGAGACCAAGAGGATGCCTGCTGGTTTAGGTTTGATATCTGCTAACTCTGATGATGAAACAGTGATGATGATGATGATGATGTAATGTTTTTATTTGTCCTCTGTTGAATGCTGTACAGGAATGCTCTGACAGTGTGTGGGTTCTCCTGTTACATGTGACAGGGCTGTATGAGATGAACTTGAAGAGCAAAAAGACAAGAATTGATTTAGGACTGATCCCATGTTTTTTTACGTACTGTACATAGCGATTCACTTTTTTTTCCAAATAAAAACGATTGCTTGTCTCAATGAGTATGATTCTGTGCTCAGACAGAAATGGCACGTCTTGGTAAAGTTTTGACTTTGTAATACAATGCTTTCATCAAGTCCCATTCAAAGACCTCACCCAAAAATGACAGTAAGTGTTGCCTGTGTAGCCAAATCCTGATATAGCTTGTCCTTCTGTGGCATAGACCTCAGTTTTTATCCAAAACCTGGTATTAACACATCAGTGAGCCACACTGTTGCACATGCCACATGTACCTTTTTTTTAAATGGACACTGTAGTTTATTATGTCAACTCCATATGCAACACATGAACATATTTGCTGACACAAATTCTCAGTAGAGCACCATGTGTGGCTGAAGTTAGTCCCCATCAAACACATTAGTTAATCCTGGCTGTGTGACATTTTTTAAATGGCTACAACTGATTATTAGAGACTAATCTCTAAAATTTTCTTGTTTATTGATTAATTGTTTGGTCTATTAAATGTAAGATAATACCCCCCAAATAAATGCCATTGTAATTTTCTTACACTCAGATAATGCCATCAGATTGCTTGTTTGCCGTAACTCAAAAATATTTCAGACATGAAATATTAAAAATCCTCAAAACTAGCTAGTCATTTTTGTTATTTTCTTGAAAAATGACAGAATTTCCAGGTCAAAAATCTTAAGAATAAGTGTATATATTCATAACTTGTTTTTAAAGATCCACAGTAGGTACAAGCAGGCTTAGGATTGATTACCACAGGCAGGCTGTGGAGGAATTAATGCTTTATTGGTTTTGGTCTTTCCATTGGATTTGTTGACAAATATAGAATATTGCCAGCAGACTTATCCATTAAGCTATGCAAACACACGGGGGAATTTTCTCTTTACATTTCTTGTTAGCATAAGAAAATATGAAGGTGATGCCAAGCCACCCCGCTGTAGTCTCTGTGCACACCTATCCAAAATCATCACCACCAGCTCCAGTGAAGATGCTGAGCAACAGCATTTTTTTATTTTAGATCTGCTAAGTACAGAGACTTAAAAATCCCTGTCTCTTGTGGTTCACACTGGTAGCCAGTAGGGGGCAGCACTTCATTGTCAAATTAGAGCTGGCCCTCCTCTTGTATACAGTTCACAGTCATTCAGCCAATTGCCAGTTCTGAGAATCCTGGTTCCTGGTGCAGTTTAGGTGGCTGACAGAGCAGTGCTTCCTGACTCTCAGTGGTTTCTGGACTTCTTCCACTTACAACAACGTCCCTGCTATTCCACACGTCTTGCATCTTGCAGCCTCCTGGGTGCTTTAGCGACTCTGTCAGTGTTTTTAAATATATGTTATGCCTGTAAACCTGCAAGTGAGTGCCCAGTATGAGGTGCACTGAGCATGCGTGTTGTGCAAAGGATCACACATTGTTTTGTAGACAGACCCGTGGTGATGGCAGTGGGAGGGAGACAAAGACAGATGGACTGTGTGTATGCAGGTGTGTGTGTGTGTGTGTGTCCACGTGTGTGTGGGTGCATGTTCCTGTGTGTGCTCATGAGTGTTTGCCCGTCAATGTGTGCTTTTGTCAACATGTGTGTGTATGTGAGAAACAATACACATGTTGCAGGCAATACTGCTGTTGCTCTTGCTGCTTACCCCCTTAAAGAGGGAGGCAGTGGTGTGGCCTGGCAGCTGTTATGCTGAGAGGTGGTGGTGGGGGGCAGTGCGAGTTTATTCCAGGTGAAAAAATTCTAGGAAAAAAATAGGAAGTGGAAGAATTACTGCATTTGTAATATCAAGAGAACTATGATGTAAATAAGAAAAGAACAAAACAGAGCTGAATACAATAAAATCAAACAGAACGGAGCAGAATAGGATCCCCCATAATTTACAATGGGAAATTATCATTCGCTCTGCTCTTTGTCTCCCCTTTCCATACAGTTCCATAAGCGTAACATGTTATGGATGTAATCGCTAAGAGGATTCTCTCTGCTTGGTATCATGGTACATGTTAATTTCAGCTCTTTATGTTCCTCATTGAAACAGACCCAAGATCTCCCAGGCCTGCCTGCCTGCCTGCCAGCCAACCAACCGTCATCAATTCACTCCTAATCTCTCCCCCCTCCCCAGCCCTTTTATAGTTAATCCATTGTGTTGGTCATTGTCATCTGATCATGTGTGACCCCGGCTGCTCTATAGCTGGTGCCTGGCAATGCGGTGTTGACTTTTGACGTTCATCTACAGGCAGATATTGGCAGTGGGGTTGAAAACTCGACTTGTGGAAGTGGTTGTAGGGTTTCTTCATTTCAAGAAATGTCTAGAATCACACCAAGCTAAACCACCCTTGAGTATGGGAGGCTGAGGTGAACATGGCTGAATTCTGGGTAGGATATACATCAGCTCCAGCTCTGAGGAGTCTCTGAATACAGAGAAAACCAACAAAATAAGAGGGAAAAACAGTATTTGTCACACAAAAGGTTACCAATACTCCTTCATAAAATAACACAATAGTCTAATAATCTCACTTCCTCGTGTATCAGGAAGTGAATCATGTTTTCATTGAAATATGAATTTTGGCAGATCCTTTTAACAGGGTATTGTGAACAACAAACACATCGTTATGAACATTAGATTTGTGTATTGTGGGAAAGATTAAGGTGTTTCACTGTGTATTCACTGTATATATATTTCAAATGCATCATGGTTTGATATAAAGATTTGTGTATTTACAGCTGTAAAACAAATAGAAATCATTTTGAATATATATACTGCAACTGTTTGTGTACACCTATAAACTGCATGTGGGAAATAATTTTTGTTTACTGCATACTGAGATGAAGAAAGCGCAAGGAATCCATCACAATACAACAGAAGCATGGCTTGCAATCCATAACATCAGTACGTGAACCTCAAGGCAGCTTAGCAAATGTGATGTGACACCCGGCGATGGTGTGATCATTCCTGGATAACTCTCTCCACAGCCATGAAACTTACAGCCATTAAAAAAAATCCCACCCACACCCCATCTCCTGCCTCTCTGCCTCCCCCTGGGCTCACCCCACGACTGTTTTTTTCCCGTGAGGATACACCTCATCCCAGCTGGGTATGAAAGACTGCAAACAGTAACTGTACTTATCACATCTTCATTATCTTTCAAAACTTCCCCTGCTGCCTCCGCCATCACCCTCGTTTTCCCGCCTGCCTCCTCGCCCCCGCCAGGCCCCTGGTCGATCTGTCTATCTGCCCCTGCACTGACTCCTCATTAACACATGAATGGAGACAGGCAAGGGCCTGCTAAGGCTTGGACGCCAACAGAAGGCGACGGATTTGCAATTCAAACCTCTGAGTGACCCCCCCCCCCCGTCCTCTCAGCCCTGTATACTGGGACTGGAACTGTCACCTCTATGATTGAGGACGTATGTAAGGAGGGATAGAGGGGCAGAGAGAGACAGATGTGCATTCACACACTCATGTCATGCCTCTGCACACTTTCAAATTGACGGACACAATGCAAATACATGCAGACATGCATATGCACATTCAGGGAGTGTGTGTGAGAGGGAGTGCTGTATCTATTGATGATTTTCCAATATAATTATTTTCCAAAATAAAGTCAAGTTCAAGGGGATATCAGTTCATAAATGAAGGCACCACCATATGGCATAGTAATTTCACAGATTTTTGCTTCAAAACAAGTACATCAGATAATTTTACCCCCGCCCAACAGGCCCACAAGCACATAGCACTCAATCAAAGCCTGAAAAATAAACATTCCCATTTGAAAACTTAAAAATAATTATTCTTTTGACAGCACAAGCAAAAAATTAGGACAACGGACGCTTTAAAATTCTAGTTGATATATGCAATAGGCTACTGACTCTGGGATTTCACAGAAGCACAACCAACATGTGTGCAGGCCAGTGCGAAATGCTGACATGTTCAAGTTCAGCGTACTTTACAAAATAAAAAAGTAATATTTAAATCTGAAGAAAAACTGAATCCTCAGGTGAATTTGCTCAGAAGCTCTTCGGCTCCTCATGTTGACTGCATTTCATTTTAAATTCTCAATTTGAAAAATAACAAATAAAACTAAATCAAAGTGATCAGCTGTTAAAGACATTAACAACATTTAAACTAGAAATATTTCCCACACAAACACATTTTTTTAAGCTTCTGGCAACATTTCATATGATCACTGCAGTGTCTAAAATGACCGACATGACATGACTCTTTCTTTGTTAACGTATCACAGTCTAAATTAATATCCATACATTGTAAATCAAACGTTGGTAGTACTGTGTGGTGTTATGGTTTCACTAATAAATAAAGTTTTAATTTGAATACTAAGGTTGAAAGAGAGAGGTGGAATTATCAATAAAATAACAACATACTTTTAAAAAAAAACACTTTTATTTCAAAAATTACGTTGACATTGTTTTTAGTTATTATCAAGTCTCCTTTTAGCCTTTTTACATAAAATCTATGCTTTTAAGAAAGAAAAACGTGTCCAATACGTCACTTCCGACTTCCCGCGGCTCTACTTCCTGCATGTGCCGACAACATGGCGGCGCCTATAGCGATTCACCTGGAGTTTGGGTAGGCGAATTTAAACTTCTCGGTGATTGTTTTTTGTGCCTGTTAACGCTTCCTGTCAGCGGTCATGCCGAAACTAAACATCGCACGGTCGTTGTAGGGATTTATTTCTGTATATTCTGTCGTAAGAGACCTGAAATCTGCGTAGAAAGAAGCTGGTCTGGGGTTTGTTTATGAAACATCACAGTGCAGTTTCTCCCTTCCTCTGCGCCGAGAGTAGGTAGAGACTATGTGCTGGCTTCACGTATTTAGCATATGAGGAGGGAGGACATTATCATGAGTAGTGCTGGCAGCGGACTCGACTTTTAACGTCCTCTCAGTCAGTCCACGCTGCTCTGTGTAGCCTGTCAAACATTCGAGACTTTAGCCTCGGACTCAGGTCAGACTTAGTTCCCAAAATAAAAGATAAAACCCTGACCTCTGTCCTCCTAAAGAAATGACTAGATTTTAGACTTGGGAGCCTCTAGTTTTTAGATTTGGACTATGCCTGCACAATAAGAATAACTCATACTCAAAAGATATATGAGTGGGTAATGAAATCTTACTTTTTAAAGATGTACATCAAGATATGTAATTCTTGGTAAACACTTTGTTTTGGGGGTTTCTATAGCTACAGCTTATTAAATGAGAACTGATATGTTGCATTAAATCTGCTCATATGTTCCTGTAAATGACTTTGTAGGGAAAATGGAGACATGATAGTCTTAGAGAAATGTTCTTTTAGTACATGTCCTGTTGATTAATTCCACTCACATGTTTTTGTAATCTGTAGAGTATTTTAGCTACTGGACAGCAGGTCAGCTGAACATAAAACGTTCTTGATTCAGCAAAAAAGGTGGAATACAGTTTACGATTCATTCATATTTGATTGGGTTTAAATTGATCTTTTACTGTTTTCCCAGGCATTAACATGTGAGGCAGTTATTTTAAAGAAAATCTCTGAAAAAGCTAAAATAACTACTGACTGAAATAACTTTCTCAGTTTTTTTCCCTCCCAATTATTCAGTCACGCATGGACAGGTGTGTTGGATCATAAATGGTGACTGTGAAAGAACCAAACAAGTCTTGTACCCACTTTATTAACAACAATTAAGTCCTTAGACTGAAATCAGACAAGATGCTTATGGACAAACAGCAGCATTCTATAGTATACAGACAGTACAGCAAAATCTTAAACAGTTAACAATTTAATGCCATCTCACTGTAAAAATCATCACCCAAACTTAGCTGCACATGCTGATCAGGCATTATGAGGCTTGAAAACCGCGACGACTTTTTCCCAGCTAACACCATTAAACAGGTTTGACTTAGAGTTTGATTTGCAATTTGATCATGAAGACACTTTGTCTTAATTGTTTCTTTCAAGTTTGCTAACCCAGACGCACATAACACATAAAACCTTTCTCCCTGTCTGGCCAAACTGCCTCAGGCTCGGAGTAATGGGAACCAGGAATAAATGGGTTTTATATATTTAATGCTGCAATCTGTTTAAGCCACTTAAATTTATGTGTGTTGTTTAAATGCTGTATCTGTAAAGGTGTTTTATCTTGATGGTGGGGACATAAAAATTGATGGTCTACTTCTGACTTTTTTTTGTTGTCTTGATGTTGATGAGAGTTTGTTAACGCAAGTATTAAAACAACAACAGCATTTTCCCTTCCTGGCACATTCAACTCAACTAGACTTGTATTACAGTGTGGTTGTTTGTTAAAGTGAAGTATGTTTTTATTGGAAGAAATTCTTTAGACTAGCATATCAGAACAGCCAGTGTTGATAGATGACATGTTCTAAACACTCACATATATCCATGTCTAAATGCTACAGAAACACACACATAAGTTACCTATTGGACTTTTTCTTTGTCTAGAGGAGGAGCAGAGCTGCTTTTCAATGGAGTGAAGGAGCACCATGTGACTCTTCCAAGCCAATCAGAACCATGTGAGTATCACCTGCCACCTTTCTGCCCATGTCATAATCATAGCTTCTGTTTATAATTGCCACTTAAAAGACCAGTCCTGTGTTTTTGCAAGCTGTAGTCCATTCACTACAGATCACACAGGCTGGTATTGTATGGTTAGTGTTCATGGTACATACAACACACATAAAGACATCTTGGCTGCCAAATAACTTTTTACTGTACAAACAAATTTAAATTCAAAAAATCAATCTTTATATATTATTTATGATAAAATTTACATTTTCTAAAAAGACTGCACGTTAATGCAGTGTGGTCAACCAGCCCTCTGTCCATCAGCACATGAAGGCAACATCTTTACAGACGTTTCACATCATGTCTTTTGCTCCATTGCAACATGATGATGGTTTCAAATTAACAAATTTAAATCTAGACAAGAGGTTCACTACCATGGACTCCATATTGAGTTTGCAGCCTTGTCAAGTTGACTGTAATAATGTACTGAAACTAATGGAAACCAATGGTTTCCTGGCTAGTAGGATAAATGCATTTAAAAATGTAGAATAAAATGTTTGTGGTGAAATCAATGTGTTCTCGTTTTATCAACAATGTTTTAGCTTTTACACTTTCATCAGGTACAATTTTACCTGATCAACATACAACAGCAAAACCTTTGTTGTAATTAGTCCTTATAGAATGGTTTTGACGTGATTTGAAGTAAACTTGAGTATACATCTAAAGACAGCAGATGTGGTGCAAAAATGTATATTTTTAGATAATAATAGCTGCACATTTTACTTACAGCTGTATTAGGCCTCTGGCAATGAAATATGAAAATGAGGAATGGAAATCAACTCAGACTAGGATTTGGGGCTAGAGAGTGAGGACAGATCTTGTCTTGAGATTCGTTTTATTTTGCCCTGTTCTTGAGTCAGATCTGTTTCAATTAAGTAAAACTACAAAAGTGTATTATATCAAATGTGTGTCTTTCTCTCCAAAGAATTGATGAATGGTATATATTTTTTTCCATTTCATTCACAAATTGCAACACAGAAACTGCAGTAGTTTTAAAAATGACCTCTGAATGAATCCCTAAGAGCTTCTCTGTTATAACTTAATCTTATAAGTCATTTTCCTCCCGTCCCTTTCCCTTTTCCTGTCCCTCCTCATGTCATCCGCTTCTCTAACATCCATGTGGCTGTCTCTCCTGCCTCTAAACTGATCCTTTCTGCCTCCTCCACTTGTAAATGTCGCCCACTGGTAATGTCTATACATCTGAAGATGGTTGGTAAAGGGGGCTAAAAGGAAAGTTTATTTTGTCTCTGTGAGTTGCAAAAGAGCAGTTGAGGTGACAGAGCTTAAGTAGTTTTTTTGTGTGTGTGTGTGTGTGTGTGTGTTTTTTTTTTTTTTTTTTTTTTCCCCATCCAAGATAATTTTGGTTGACTTAGCGGGCGTGTGCTCATTTCTCAATTCATAAAAGAAGTTTTCTACCTCCAGGATCCAAAGTAATTAGATTTTATTTTGCCAAGGGATTCAGGTTCCCTCCAACATGGGTCACTAACTCAGCAGGGAGGAGGGAAAACCTGCCTGCAGCCTGAGTTTTACCCCCCCCCCACAAACCTGACTCAGGACCCAGGTCGTTGAGAAAACAAGGAGAGGAAAAGTGTAGGCTGTGAATCGCAGATGCCTAGAGGTTAAAATGTCTTGTGATTTTATATATACGTGTGTGTGTGTGTGTGTGTGTGTTATGGACAGAGAGAACAAACGAGAAATATGTGTCTTTGGTATTTGACTAAACAAAGGGTGTTCATCCACGGCGCTGATGTTACCATGACAACAAAAAGACAAAAGTTGACCAGAACAGGGAATGTCAGCCAGATATGACCTTGCTGCAGAGGCCGACCTGTGTGTCTGCGAGGCTGTTTGTGAGCGCACGGCACTAGAGAAGCTGTGATTTTACCATGTAGTGCAGGTTCATAGTTCACAATTTTAATGTCACAGGGTCGCAGGTGCTGTAACGTAACATTTCCTGACTGCATTTGCTTATCGTGATCTTAAGTCTGGAGTTGTTGTGCGATTGTGAAAATGTTGCACAGAACTAATTTCGCCTTACACCTCAGTGTGAGTGTGAGTGTGTGTGTGTGTGTGTGTGTGTGTGTGTGTGTGTGTGTGTGTGTGTGTGTGTGTGTTTGTGTTTGTGAGAGTAAAGAGGGGGTGCAGTGAAGGCAGATATAATTGGTTCTGAATCCTTCGTATTTCTCTTTGACCCCAGCCAGTGATTGATGACCCTCGACTGAAAGACCCCACCCCCACTCTTTCTCTCTCTCTCCTTCTTTATCTAACTCTCTCTCTCTCTCATACACTCAACAAAACCCCTGTGGTCTAAGGATCATGCACTTTTCGCCTCTCGTATCAGCGGAAAGATGGATAGCTCGCCCACCCCATCCCACCCCTCCAGCCCCCCTCACATGACTGTCATAATTGCACGAAAGACAAGAAAAGCAAAAGGGGAGGAAAGGAGGGAGAAAACTGCATGCACAAAAGAAAAGCGGGCACGGTTTTGAATCAGCGTCAAAATGGCGCCTTTTCCCTCCCCTCCCTCTCTCCGTGTCTCCTTTTCCACCCACGCAATACAGCCATCCCAAGATGCACCAGGAGCCTGTGACGCATTTTCCCCCCTCTTTCTTGTCTGTCTGTTCCCTCATTTTCTTTTCCCCTCTACCTGGACCGCAAAGCGCTATCAAAAACCTTCACCTCTCAGCCTTTCCGTGTCACTGTTCTTTCCTTCACCCCTCGAACTCCTAAATTTGTAGACCCGTGTAACCTTTTATAAGGCAGCCATTAATAGGGCAGTGTCCAACGACTGTTTCTGTTGTAAAAAGCTTAATTGATGAAAGTTTGAATTATTAGCAACATGTGTATTGAGCTGAGGCAATCTGTTTATTTTCTATGTGCAACTTTTAACATGTTTGTGTGTGTGTGTGTGCGTGTGTTTAGAAAGGGGGAATATAAAAGGGGAGGCAAAAGATGGAAAGAGATGAACAGGTGAAAGAGGGTAGGAGAACAGGTTTTACGAGAGAAAGAGAGTGTGTGTGTGTGTGTGTGTGTGTGTGTGTGTGTGTGTGTGTGTGTGTGTGTGTGTGAGAGAGAGAGAGAGAGACACGGAGAGAGCAAATGAAAAAGTAAATGGTCGAGAGGATGAAAGAGCGAATAAGGGGTAATGGTGGAGAAAAATACCAATAGTCAAAGGCAGAGAGAGAGCAAAGAAAGGAGTCACCACAAAGAAGGAGTTATGACTGCTGTAGTGATTAGTTCTGTTTTTAGCCCCCGCAGAGGTGCAGGTCAATATTCACTGCTTACTGCTCTATGTGTGTGTGTGTGTGTGTGGTGTGTGTGTGTGTGTGTGTGTGTGTGTTTTGCAAGGGGAGGTATTTGTCTTTTTTATATGGAGGCCTGGAACCGTAGAAAACTAGCACTATCATTATACAACTGAGCTGGCCGACAGCACTGCAATTAACCTGAGCGCCATCCACACAGGCTCAGAGGCGCATGTGCAAATGCACACGCTACACACACACACACACACATGCACGCACGCTCACACACACCTTATACATATACATCACATATCATCCACACAGTCTGTCGCCCTCATAGCCACAGTGACCGGGCAGGTACCTCTAGAAATCGCTCTTTTTTTTTCACATATCCTTTTTTTGTTTTGTGAGCTAAATGTTCAAATTTTCCAAAGTATGCCCTTTTGCAGGAATCTATTTTTATGTTACTTTGTATTTTATTTAATCTTGTGTGTATTTGTATTTTATATTTTGCTATCCTTGTTGCTTGATTGGAATCAGAAAGTGTAATTTCCAAGATTTTGTGGACAAATAATTAAACTGTGTAAAAGACGCCTCCTCCACAGAAAATAAAACAAAACAAAAAAAACCCCATTTTGCATAAGATGTGTGGACCCACTTTTGAAATTAACAGCACATGTCCTTTAACACACCTCTCTCAATATAATTTCATGAGGTACAGGTTTTTGGTGGTGTATTTCTGGACAGTTTTAGACACCAGGATGTCTCACCAATTTAGACAAATTATAAACCTGCATTTGGTACTTGATAGAAACTGATGACTGTGTACTGGTTTAATGTGATATTAGCTGCCTTTGATCCAGCTGAACTTGTGTACCCCTGAGTGATTCGACGCCTCCCTGCTACGGCTTCACCGCTCTCCTTACACCTGGCTCGAGATGACTCACTGTTGTCCTCTTACCCTCGTATCTGCTCCATCTGCTGCTGCCGCTCTCTTTCTCTCCTGTTGTGTATTTACTTTCTCTCTTTTGTTTATTTACTCTCTCCTTGCACATTTCAGTACCTCACCTCTCTTGTTCTGTCGGTCCCGTGTAAACTGGTGAAGGAGGCCGGTACTGTTAATTATGATGTCGTGTGTATGACCCTGTGTGTGTGTGTGTGTGTGTGTGTGTGTGTGTGTGTGTGTGTGTGTGTGTGTGTGTGTGAGCGATTGCAATTCTACTCTGAAGTGTTATCACGAGTTGTCGCACATGTGTACATTAAATGTGCAGCTGTGATCATACACACATGTGAACACACAACCAGGAAATGGCAACAAGAAAATATTAAATTTGTGTGTTTTGTTTTTACTGCATTTACCTGCATTTACATTTGTGTGTCCACATTATACCACTATTTATATAGGGAAACACACCAAGCACTAACACACACCTAGAAATGCTCAAAGGCTCTTAAAACACCTTGAATCTTAATGTTAACGATAGCCAGAACTATAATATATTCATTGTTGGTTGTTTAGTGGGGATTTATCCTAAAACCTCTCATTGTCGTCGCCTTTGTGGTTGTCAGTCGGTCTGAGTGAGGCTCAACCTATTGTTGAGACGAGGTCAATCTGATTGTTCAAGAGGTCAGACTCGGAAAATTTAAGCATTGCTGATATTTAAGCTCAGGCGAAAAGCTGTGTGTTTAATGTTCAACTGTAACCAAGAGAATAATTATTCTGAAATAGGATTTTGCTGTTTATTTCATTAGTTGTGCAGTGAAATAATCGCCACAAGTGAGAGACGAGAGAGAAATATATTTGGATTTATATTTTTTTAAGGTGGACATGCTGTTAGAAAATGCCTTAATATTTCAGTTATTTTCTTCATTTTTAATTTTTTGAAATTGCATGTCCAGCTGTTGATGGTTTCTGTTTTCTGGACTGTTCAGTTGTTTCAAATCATTCATTTTATTTCTTTCTAACCAAGGTGAATAATGTCGCTCTTGGCCATTGACATCAGTCAACCCTCCCCCCATTTCCAGTGTCCTCCCCCCACCCCCCACCCCCAAACATACACATACACTCATAAATATACATGCACACAGACACACACACACACACATGTACACAGCCTCGTCCCGCCTGGTGCCTCTGTCGCGTCACATCGACCAGGGGGCTGGAGCTGTGCACCTTGACCCTTAACCCCTAACCTGTGACCTCTGTTGTCTGCCTCTGTATGGGCTTTGTATGTGTGTGTGTGTGTGTGTGTGTGTGTGTGTGTGTTTTCTAGGGGACGTGAAGCAGCTGCTGGTCTGGATCCAACGGAACCTGCTGAAGGAACGGCCTGAACTCTTTGTCCAAGGAGACTCTGTGTGAGTGTGTGTGTGCACTTGACACACACTTGATCTGTGTACAACAATATAACCGTCAAGGATATGCTGTGCGTTGTGCAGCCGCTGGAACAAAAAAACTAAACCACCAAAAATGACTGCGATATTTGATAAAAATTGCTTTTTGAGAAAAGCTTTCAGTATGTTGAAGAATTGAAAATGAATCTGAACCAGAGTCTTTCTGAAGCATTTCTCCTGCAGTTTCAAACTGCTGAAGTGCTGAAAAAAAACAGTCTAGCCTTCAGGTTATAGGTTTCACTAAGATGATTACCTGTGTGCAAGTGTGTGTGTGTGCACATGAGCTGGTGTGTTTGTAACCACATGTGTGTATATGTGTGTGTGTGTTTGGGTCCAGGGCTCACAGCGGTCTTATAGGACTGGCTGACTTTTACAGCTGCCTTTGTGCAGGACTATTTATAGCACCACCTAACCAATGAATGGAGGAAAAAGCTGGGCTACCTATAAACCTTATAGATTATATGTGTGTGTGTTTGTGTGCACTTTGTGTTGGCAGCATGTTTTTTTTCTTTTCTTTTTTTTTTTTGAGTAAATCATCATCAAGGTGTTTCCTCATTATTGTTTAAAAAGATCTATGGGTGCTGTATGTGAGTAGTTTACAGTCTTTACCTTTTTTTCTCTTCTTTTGTTCTTTCTCAACACAGTCCTGTGTGTGTGTCTGTGTATGTGTGTGCACATACACTTGTGCAGACACAACACGTCCGTTCTCACAGGTTCCTCTCCCACTGCCCTTTCTCACTGACGTCATAGAGCATCTACAAGGTGGAAAGAAGCTTGTTTGAACTGTATGAGGGGCATCAGTATCTGTTTCAGGCATTGTCTCACCTTCCACATTAACTGAACTCACTGGCTTTCAGAGAAAAAAAAAACACACACACATCTGTTAAGAAGGCTGCACCCAAAGGTGCCTGTGTTGTTACCCTCCCCCATTATCCCCATTATCCTCTTTCGAAGGGTGGCGATTTTTTTTAAAGCTTCATGTGTATGTTATTTTTGGGCCCCCATTAATTTCCAATGACAGTCTGTTTTTCCCCCCGTTTTCTCTCAACTCTTTTACCTCAGCCACTTTTATTTACAGAAGAATCACCATTATGTTCTGTCCTTGTTAGCCAGAAAACAGTTTGGGAAAAAAACAGATCAGTTTAAATTACACAAGATTAGCACTAATTTCTGATCCTGTATGTGATGTAACATGAATATAACACACACAAAAGCACATATGAAGTCACTTACACTAATACATGTATTAACATGAATATACCAGTGTTGGTCTCGAACATAAACTGGTTGTCTATTAATTAATTAATGTAATTAATTAATTAATTAATTAATTGTATACTGTGAAGTGTTGAAAATTTAAACACAGGATTTGATTTCTTAATGTCTCTGGGGTATTTTGGTACGAACTGTAATGAAAAAATGGGGAAAAAAAATATATGCATTTCTTTTTGACTTAAAAGAATAATTTATTTCAAGCAAATTCTTAAATATTTTTCTAGTTACTTTCAGGTATATTCATCACTTACACTACACTAATTTGATTGGAATTGTTAGTTAAGCTGTATCAGCAGTCAACTGATCCCTGTGTCTCAGTGCATCACTGCCAAAAGTTGAAGAGTAAATTGTAATTGTTAAGAATTAACAGGGATTTCATGAGTTATAGTTTATTTATTTATTTTCAAAATATGGTTCAGTTTGACTGACTTACATTCAGAGAAAAAAATCTAAATCTCCTGCCCAAGATTGAAGCAATATTTTTTTATTTCCCTTTGATTAAACATCATTTAAATTTTGCTTGTAGCTAATTTTGCTGCCTTTTTTTGAAAACAACTTGAATGTTTTCTCTCAATTGTATTTATTTATATATTTATTTGAGGACTGCTATTTCCCTTCATGTATACAAAATTAGTATTTGTGTGTGTGAGCTGTTTAAATCTGTGTGTTTTATGTGTGTGTGTATGTGTGTGTGCACATATGTTTGTCAGTTACCTCTGGGAAATGCGTCTCACTCTAAATGGTGTGTTTTTTTCCAGGAGACCTGGGATTCTGGTCCTTATCAATGATGCAGACTGGGAACTAATGGTGAGCACTAGGAGCCATGTTCACTGTCAGATGGTGTGGAGAGTGTGTGTTTGTAGCAGTGTGTAAAAAAATGTAGTATTTTTCATTTTGTGCTCTTACACTACACTCTTGCACTATTAGTGTTTTTTGTTTAGTGATCATGCATGCAGCAGTGTTTATGCCTTCAGCCTGTATGCAGAGATCCCTATAATGATATAAAATGCTTGTGTGGACGTTTTAAATCAGGAACAGGAGCACTGTTTGTGTGTGTGTGTGTGTGTGTGTGTGTGTGTGTGTGTGTGTGTGTGTGTGTGTGTGTGTGTATGTGTATGTGTGTGTGTGTGTGAGAAGGTTAGCCCGTATGTTCACTGATACTGAGACTGTTCATTTTCTCTGAGTCAGTTAATGTTTCATATAGCGTGGAAGCAGCTGCAAGACAAGTTTGTCCTTGGGGTCTCGTACATGAACACATATTTACATGCACAAACAGTCTGAATGCTTCAATTTGAATCCATCGATTCAATTACAGAACTCAACACAGGATGTAAATGAAATGAAAAGTTTGTCATTGATTGGACCCCAAAGGGAACACAGGAGTAATACATACATTTGTGTTGGTGAACACACATTTCTGCTTTGACTTGTACAGATGTTGAATATTGAACATTGTGTGTGTTTTCTGAACCTTAGGGGGAGCTGGATTACCAACTACAAGACCAAGACAACATTGTGTTTATTTCTACTCTTCATGGTGGATAGAAAATGAGTGGGGAATACCAACACATCCTTGACTTCTCTGTAACCCCCTTTTTGTCCACATCCTCTCCACTCTTCACTCCCAGCCCCCCCCCCCAACTCGCACATCTCAACAACAAGTCACCCCATTGGACGCTGTGAACGTGTCAACCTGCACCGTGACGACAGAGGTGATTGATGTTTGTCCGCAGAAGTGAGTGGAAATTCAGAGATGGTTACTGAGAAAAATGCGGAAGCTCTGAGACAGGAACTCTGTGGACCATTTCGTAAATAACAACGATTTTTTTTTGTTTGTTTTTTAATCTAACTGGACAGGCTCAACGGGGAGTCGCATGAAGCTCTGGGTGTACTGGTCAGCTCACAGGTGCCAGTGTAAATACCTACAGTTAGTGTGTGTACCTTCATCTCCCTACAGTGTCTGTTCCAGCATGACAGAAAGACAAAATGAACGTATTTGAGTTCTACAGTGGCTTTCTGGTCATGAGAATATTAAAGAAAAGGTAACACTTTAACCCCCACTAATTAGCATTTATAAGCTGCAAATAAACATTTAGTAAATTGTTCATAACACACTATAATGTAGTTATATGCAAGTATAATGTCATTTTAAGTGTTTATTATTAAGTATTTGTCAACAATTATAACTCTCAGATGAATATATACTATAGTTTATATAATTGCAGCTGTGTTATATTATCATTCACTCCCTGTTTACACCAGCAACCAGTTATGGATGCTTCACAAGTGGAGTTATAGTTGAAATACCTCATTAATACATTACATTATAAAATACACTTCTAAACTTACATTACAGTGTGTTACAATTTACTAAATGTTTATATAGTGCTTAAAAATGCTGATGCTAAAATTAAGTGTTACTAAATAAAAGTTTTCTTTCTTTTTATGACAAAAAAAACTTTAATTATTTTTTAAAAATTCTTCTAAGTGCTTCTGATATTCGAAAAACTATTAAAACCTTAAAAAATACACCCATGTCTGAACCTATATAATTTCTGGTATTACATTCTCAATTATCAAAAAATATTTAAGCAATATGCTAGACAATTTAGCTTTATTTTTACCTATATCTCTGGCAGGAGTGTATATTTTCATTTATAAGCTCAGTGGTGAGATTACGAATCAAATGTGTAATTAATTAGGAAAATTTAATTCTCATGTACCTTTATACCCCTATACGCTTATTATTTCAAATTAATATTACAGCACATAATCTTTTGTACTAAATATCCACTGCTATAAGTTACATATCGTCATTTTTATGAATGTGTTATCTAATGTAAAGGTTATTATCTAAAAAATTGCCAAACCATATTATGCCTGCTTTACTCCCTCTGAACAATGTCACCGTACAGGATCCATACTACCCTGTACCACACACAGAGGCCTATAGCCAAACGCTTTCCTCAATTAGGATTTTACATCACGCTTCGATAATTCCTGGTGATAGCTTATATCTGATCGATTTAAGCCCAGCTCTGTGATCACACCGCAGTTTTAGGCTGATTAGACGAGACTTTAGGGAGATTTTACCGTCCTATAGCCCCTCTCAGATGGAATATTCATAAGGGGGGGGGGGGATGTTGTGTATGCGTGCATGTGTGTGGTGGTGGTGGGTGGGGCGTGAACTACAGGACCACTGCGGGAGGTCGAGGTCTAGCCTCCGGGCTGCCCTCCCCTGAACGCCCGGGGCGACCTAAAACCTTTTCTCGGTTGTGGAGTCCGATTTGCAACGGGAAACCGGCCGATAATGGCCGGTAGAAAGGAAATGCTAATGAGGCTGCGAGGGGGTTAGGGAGGAGAAAATGTAGCACTGTGTCAGCTAGTGCGGGCCTATAGGATACTATGTATGTGTCTGTGAGGGAGAAGGCTGGGGAGACTTTTAGAGACGGAGGACATGATCAACATTTATCTGCATGTGTGTACAGGCTTGGCCACCATTTTAAAATGTCGCTTTTTTCTAATTATAAGGGCTCAATATTTCAGAGCATCAGAGGTTGCAAAGGTTATGTAAGCTGCTGCAGAAACCTTTGACGTTTTTTAAATTTTATGTTGTAACCTACTACAATATGTTATATGAGGTTATAGCCATAATCCCTGTGCAAATCAGGTTTGTACAAACATTTAATTCCATTTCAGTTCCCACTTTATTTCTCATATGCACTCAGTTATAAATGCTTGTTCCATCAGTCCTGCAGGGTCTGGACTATTTCCTGGGCCTGCACAGTTTATACTCTCCACACTGGCTCGACTGGCTGACTGCTCAGCAGGAGAGGTGGTGGTGGTGGTGGTGAGGGAGTGGACCTGGCCTCACCATCCGATCACACACATGTATCATAACGACTCTGAGCAGTTCAGGTTACAACAGTGAGCATAAAAATAGCCCCTGTAATCTCCTCTCAGAGGTGAGCAGCCATAAAGTAAACACCAGCCAATAAAAATAAACTACTAGACTATGATTATACATAATAGCATCGATTTAGTGTGTTTTCTAAACTATCAGACTGACACCATCGTCCTTTTGCAAAACTGTTTTAACTATAACGCCTGAAAACATCCTTGTATTAAAAAAGTATATAGCCATATATTTAGCCTACCCCTAATATTTCCATTATGCTGACAGAATTTATTAATTCGACTTTTTTTGCATCCTCTCACATAATCTGAAATTATTTACTAAATAAAGTAACACCTGCCTGCTTGTTTTAACGCTTTAAAGCAAATGTGCTCTCCATCGTGTTTTGCTGTTGCACCCACGGGCTCCCATACTTCCCTGCAGTGAACCCAGTGCTGTGACTCAGGGCATGTTATAGTTGCATGTGAACAGAAACACTGGAGCTAGAAATGCACAACTGAATTAAACGGTAAAAACTGAGCTCGTGGCCTTTGACATGTTCAAAAAGATGCTATTTAGAGGCGGGGGGGGGGTTGGCGTCTGTCGCCACAATCATAATGTTAGCCTACAAGACTCACTTCTCTTATAATGTAACACTACAACCTGCTGATTATCATTATTATTATTATTATTAAAAGAAAGCTTTTTTTAAATTGAAATCACTGCTATACAGTTGTTTTTGGCTGAACACGTGGACAGACCAGGCATTTGTGCAGCACAAGCTTCAATTATTAAAATAAATAATATTCGGTTGTAATTCAGAGGCTATTAATATCCTGTCAAATCAATACAGAAACGATTAAAAACGACA
Organism: Lates calcarifer; assembly: GCF_001640805.2. Lineage (NCBI taxonomy): Eukaryota > Metazoa > Chordata > Actinopteri > Centropomidae > Lates > Lates calcarifer. The sequence goes on along the minus strand of NC_066841.1, from coordinate 8,894,040 downwards.
TTTCTATGAGATAAACGCCAGAAAAGACGCTTCCAACACAGTGGGCACAGAAGTATTTGTGCACAAGAGCAAACATGATGCACTAATCCTCTGGAATTATGAAAGGTTAGCCTTTAATGTTCAGCAACACACACGTTGGCTCTCTCTCTCTCTCTCTCTCTCTCTCTGTGTGTGTGTGTGTAGTGTTGTTTCGAATTTATTATCGAATTAATTAGTGAGTCCATAACTGAGAGCAAAACAGCATTATTTTAAAAACATATTTTAAAATATTTGACGTATTTTTTCCCACTAAACTTAAACCGTTAAAAGCGTCTGTTGTTTTTATTATTTATTGGATTAATATTACTGCAAATGTACAGCAATTTATCGTTTTTAGAGAATAATTGGAATTATTTTTAACAGTAAAATAAATGTTTTAAAAATGAGTAAAATAAAAAAACATCAAAACGCTTAATGGGCCAAAAAGTGTCCCACGTGATTTATCAGTGACGCTGTTTGGCTCCAGAAATTTGGCAGCATCCAACCATCAGGCTTCCTCTGTTCTGTTTGTTTGTTCACTGTTTTTATAATATTATAACACCTTTACATTTACTAATCTGCCTTTCATTTAGTTTCAGAGGCAATAAATGCAAGTTGTGTTTAACTAATACATCTGTGGTTAAGTGCCCTGCTGCAGGATGTACTCTGGGGTTTAGCTTTAATGGGCTCTTGGTGTATTAATAAATGATTAGAAATTGTTTAAGAAACTACTTTCAAGCCAGTTGCAGCTTTTAACGAAAACTCTTTTCACCTTAATTTAATCTGCATCGTTTCTTTGCATTTCTTCCCATTCATAACCTCGTGTATCTGGTGACATGGTCCAGTTTTTATTTTGTTTGTTTGTTTTTCAGCTTTGCTCATCTCTTCCACAACGAGCATCTGTGCTGCATGCGAGCATTCAGCTCACAGCTTCCTACTATTTGCCAAACACAGTCGATACATCAATGCCTCCAGTCGATATTTGCCATTTAAAACAAACAGTCTTCATTAGATCTTCGACAAAGTGTAAATACCAATCGGGGCCAACCACAACGCACATCCCGAAAAACACAGTACATGAGGCAGAGTGAGGTTTCCTCCACTTTATTGGCCCAGTCCCGCGTCTTTTCTCTCTCTCTTTCTCCGTGACATGCAAATTGTGATGTGCATCTTACCTGAAACGAGACAGTTTAATTTAAACAAAAAAAAAAACAAAACAAAAAAACAAAGGGAGACTAAAGGCCTTTCTTTATGGTTTTTGGAGGCCCACATTCTTGATGTGGCGTTTGGCCAGCAGTGATGAATGTGAGTCTGCAGCAACAGATGTCCATACACAATTCTTGGGGTTGAATTTGAGTTTACTCAAGAATTGCGTTTGGACAATCAATCGCTAGAGACCCCGTATGCTCCTCTGCCAAATGCGAAAAAGAGGAAATGAAACATTTGATTATTTGAATCACAAGTGCGTACGTGTGTGTGTGTGTGCGCGCGCGCGCGCGCCTGCGCGCACGGGGACAGTTAATGTATAGGCCCAATGGGTGCACCTGCTGCTACGCCTGCCTAAATGCCCTTTGACAGTATTGGCTGTGTGTCTGATACTGAAAACTGTTTTCTTTCCAATCTTTTCCCCCCACCTTACAAGACGGGGAGTTGCAGCACTGTGCATTATTTTTGACATTCTCACTGCTCAGCATTGCCTCTTGGATTCGCCTTTCCCTTTTGAAAAATCAGCTTTCCTCACCGTGCATTCTCAACACTGAGCTGTTGCACCAAACCCCTATATAGTTTTTGGGAGGAAACACGTTCAAATACAGCATGTAGAGCAACTTTCCTCCAAACACACTTATTTAACATCAAATAGAGGCTCATTCCCTCATTAGAAGAAACTCCATCCTTTTTTTCTCAATTGTTTGTTAAGGCTAAAGAGCCATTGTTGCAGTCACAATCACTTTGTGACTTTTTCTATGGCTCTTTGAAATGGACGCATCCTATTTCCCACCAGCTACCGTTATCTCTCCACGTCTTTGCTAGTTGTAAAGTTAACCCCCAAAGTCGGTCCAGATCTCTGGGGCCTTAAGATGGCTGAATGGCCGTTGCATCTTTAAATTTAAAAAAAGTCATCTCCCCTTCGGTTCACCAGAGTCTTACTTTAAAAGTGTCTGCAAAATGGTGGGAAAAGATAAGGAATCAAACAAGCTCAACTACGACTTTCTTTTCGTTTTAAAGTCCGAGGTGTTGAACGCCAGGAAAACGCCATTTCTGCACCTGTGTTCTGTCATCGATTTAGGGAAAGACTGTTCAGTTCTGGTGCCTCAGGATGCACAAAGCCTTTTTCCACGGATGTTAATATATTTAAAGAGAAAAAAAATCCCCCTCCTATTTGAAGAAAAAAAAAATACTTGGAGCGTTTACGGTCTTCCTTTAGCTGGTGAAATGACACACAAAAAAGGAAACCCCTTAGTTCCCGTTGGTGCGTCCTTGGTTCGTTTCCCACGACGTGCGTTCTCTCGGATCTCTCTGCTCCGTCCAAATGCCCCCCAGCGAGCGGCGTCGGATGGTGACAAAAAGAAGAAGAAGAGGAAGAAGAAGAAGCTGAGGAGGAGCAGGGGAGCAGCGGCGCTTCGTACACTCCGGACAAGACGCTCCTGCCTCCCTTGCATCCTTCCTCCACGAGTCTCTCGCACTGACTGACTGACTGACTGGCTGACTGGGGATGGATGCCTCTCTGCCCTCCTGGCTTTTTCTTTTTACGCTGCTCCAACAATGCAACGACCGTGGCCGCGACGTAAGGCGGAGTGAGGAGTGGAGAGGGTCCTCGCTTGGTACTGAATTTGAATAACACCACGGGGTGATAAATGTCCATTGTACTGCTTAAGTAATGAATCTCCGCTGTCCTCTATGTCACACACACTCGCGCGCGCACACACACTCACACATAGAACACACACACACACACACACACACACACACCAGCAGCTGCGATGAGGGACCAGCAGCCCCTCTTAAAGACACAACAGCCCTATTTTCTACCCAAAAAGAGATTACAATCCCGACACTGTTTACTCTCTGACCGCACTGCATGACGTTTAGTGTTTCTCTTGTGCCCCCTCTCTTGTGTGAGCAAACTAGTGCAACGCTGTAACCAGGCACTTGGACATAAAGCGGTGCCTTCAGCGCCATGTGCAGCCATTCTTGCTGCAGAAAAAAAGGGGGCAGCCTACTGTAGGCCTCTGTGGCAAGTGTTTGTCCGAAGTGATAGAAAATGAGAGGATTATATGATGCGCATGTGACAGGCGATTGACGGGGAGACAGAGACCGTGTTGTCTCATACTTTAAATAATGATCAGTCTCAGAATTTGCGCAAAAAAGGTGCGAAAAAAGTCAGAAAGAGCGCGAAACTGCAACGATCCTTTCGTGTAGACCAAGTAATTCTTTGCACATGTCCTGTCACACTACAAACTCCTATTATGTTGCACTTGAGCAGCTTTTTTATTTTTTTATTTTTGTCAGGGTTAAATCTTTCAGCCCTCGGGCGCACCTGGTTAAATCATGGACACTGTGACTAAGGAGATCAGATTAAGTATTTTTACAAGCGTTCAAACCGAAGTGGTAAGAATGCAGAACCAAATTAAAGAGATTTTTTGGGAGCGTTTTTCTGTTTGTATGCATCTGTAACTGCATTTGAAGCACAGTGGAAAATCCTGTCAAGAGACTTGGCACGTTTTAATGTTCATGCGTAGAATGGTACAGTATGTGGCTGTAATTTAAAAAAGAGAGAGAGAGAGAGATTCGAGAGAGGTGTTAAGCCTGGGTGTCTTTCTCTCAGTGGAAACAGGATTCTGAGTCAAACCCATCCTCATGTCGTGCATATCAGCACTTGCGAATGCTGCGTTTGCGCTGCAGCTTTTTGATGCTTACAAACGCTTCCTCCTCCTCCTCCTCTCTCTCTCTCTCTGTCTCTCTCACACACACGCTCTCTCTCCCCTAATAAATCATCCTGACTGATCCCGCCCCGGGCGCAGGGGGTCCTCCTCTTTAAAGCTCAATCCGTTTTTCCCCCCTTTTCATCCCTCTGAAGAAGCCGAGTTAACCTCTCCTGATCCACAGGGCCAGAGCCCCTCTCAGCCTCAGCCCGCCTCTCATTCATTCAGCCAGTCACTCATTCATTGCTCTTTTTTTGAGTGGTGAAAAGCAAACCCCTCCATCTCCACTCCTCTCTCTCTCTCTCTCTCTCTCTCTCTCTGCCTTTTCATGCCCTGACTCTTCCAGAGGCGGGAAACCCAGTGAGAAGTCAAGAGGGTCCACTTTCACTCTCACCTTGACATCCCCTCACTCACGGTGCTCACAGTCATATGGATGCAAAGAGCTGTGACAGTGTGACTTTTTTTTTTTTTTTTTTTACATTACCTTGTAAGCACATTAAACATATATTGTTCAAATCATGGAGACATTTACAGAAGTTTGATCTAAAACTCTTGCCTCTGTCTCTATTTGGCAAAAAGTGATTGACAGCTCAACAAGTGATGCATGTGATATGTGGGATCTTCTGTAGTACTACAAAGCTTTTACTTTGTGGAGAAGAAACAAATCTGAAAATTAGTTTTCATGCAACAAATTGTTAAGATATTAGATAAATATTTTTAGGCTGAAGATCATTAAGGATCAAGCACAAGAAACAAGTTTGTCCCCTGCAAATGTTGTTTGTTTAATTCTTTCTTTAAGCTGTGTGTGTTTGGTTTCAGTTAGTGAGAAAACACAGAGCTGAACGTGAAAATTTTCTACAATTTAAAAAATCTCACCAAAAACTTTTAAAGCCTAAATAGCAGCACAAAAAAATGGAAACACTGTCAACTATCTTCAGTTGTTGAATCAAGGCCTTTTAGCTCAGTAGCTTTCATGTTGGCTGTTAGTCTTGGTGGTGTATAGTAGGGGTGTGTGTGTGTACACACAGAAACAGTAGGGAACCGCTGCACTCTACGCAGGGGCCACTGTGCTTCCCCCCATTCACAAATCAATGTTTAACCCGCTGGCTAAAAGGCCTGGCAGGGGAGAGGGAGGCCCAGTCGGCGGGGTGGGCTATGAAGCTGTGCCGTCGAGAGATGGAGAGGAGAGAGAGGACAAAGGGAACAGGGGAATCCTTAAAATAAACCTCCTCTGGTGAAGGCATCTCCTCCCCGCTGCTAGGGCACCGGCTACAGAGGATGGAAAGCGGAGCAGGGAGGTTAGAGGGGGAGAGAGAGAGAGAGAGAGAGAGAGAGGCAATGCTGTGGCAGGGAATGTCAGTGAAATTTATAGTGGGAAGGATGTTAAGGCAAGACAGGGCATGGAGTCAAACGGACAGAGAGGTAAACTGGGAGGAGAGTTTCTGAACAGGCTCAGTGGACAAACACAATTCCTCTATCCATGTATTTACCTGCTAATGCACTAAAAAAAGATCTTTATGTGGGAGCAGCGGTGCACCAGTTTTATCCGGCGTGCATTAAAACAGCAGCAATCGTTCATCTGTACTGGCTGCTTGCAATATTTAGTGGAGAAAATGTTAGAGATAGGCAGGAAATATGATGCACAACCAGGGGCATTAAAGGAGACAGGCAGCAAAATGCAGGAAACCAATTATAGGGAGGCATAGAAGTGCTGTACAAGTCTTAAGGCCATGACACACAAGAGAGACAGTTTTAGCTTTCATTATAAATTCGTTGTGTCCCGCAGTCTGATATGAATCAAGCATTTTTGCTCTTTGCAAATTCATTTACCTCTTGCAATGTGTTGCCAAGCCATTATGCCACTTATGGGTGAGATATTTTATGAGTTCAATGAGGCTCAGAAGGAGACAAATCTCCCATCTTCAGTTATTTTAAAATCCACTGAGACTGACAAGAAATATGTGTTTTTAGGGGTCAAGGAATTGACCTTTTGACCAGGCTAAACCACTTAAAACACACTGTGAACGCTCATTTGTGTGAGTGTGAGAGTTTTTCTTGCTGTGAGAGAAGTTGACTCATCAGAGATTACAGGTGTGACACTGATGAAAAGGCTGGACTCAAGAATAAATCTTGAAGAATCACCAAGTGGCGTGATGGCTGAGATTAAAAGATTAGAAGAAAATTCTCAGATAAATGCACAACTGAATGTGTCCTGATTCTCCCTGCTTAGACCAATACACACTCCTCACCCTCTTACTCCTCCTCTTCTACCAACACACACACACACACATAGAGAGACACACACTCCTTCCCCCCAAGCATGCCGCTGCCTAAACATCCCCCAGAATTCTTTGACAGTGGCTGCGCTGTTGCTTGGCAACGAGGCGACGGACAGCGTCATCCAGGGAGTAACAGAGAAGATGAGAGGCAGAGAAGTCTACACTAATCTCACCATTACTTTGTAGAGATCACTGGGCACAAGGGTGTTCACAAGTATCCTGTAATTTGTTATTTTGTATCAGTGTTTGCAAGACTGAAAGATACAAAAGCAAATCCAACCTTTGAATTAATGTGCAAGGTTTGAAATATTTGAATTTTTATAAAGTTAAAAAAGCGGACATTCCTAAATTATGCCTCTGCACCGGAAATTTCTAAGCTGACTCTAAACTATAGTAGCATAAAGGTGAAAATAATGAGCCAAAGAGAATGTCCTAATGTCTCATTATCTGGAGATTTCCTCTGTTCAAACCCTCTGCTTCACTCTACACCAGACTGTAAGACTCATTACCATCATAAAAACCATCATCTACTGTAAAATGAATTCAACATATTAAGAAAAGTCAAATCAGAAATCAAAAATTTTAAACATTTTGATGATGATCTGTTTCATATTCATGAGAACAGATAATCCAATCATACCTGTATCACTGACCTCATAATCTCATTATTTCCAGCATTGCCAGAGCATTTGGTCTGAGCATCAGTTTCTTTGTGCTGACTAAGTAGTGTCGTGTAAAGACAGGACTTGATGTACACAGGTTATTTTTTACTGAGCCAATTCTGTTTAAGTGCTTGATTTAAAAAAAAAAAGAGAGAGAGAGAAGAGAGAGAGAGAACAGACTACTGGCCTGGCTATCAATTTATCCATACTGCTGTCAGCTCCGCAACATCCCCTCTTCACACTCACTTTCACTGTGACCAGAAACGTAAGGTTGAGTATTCGATTTATATTGACACACAGGAAAACAAACACTGACTTGAATTACATTTGTTGTGCAAAAACAGTTAGAAAATGTGCACTTGTTGGATTAGTTCAAAATGTTAGCAAGCTAAAATTCTTTTTAAAAATCACATATGTTTAACATGTACACCATAAAACAATAGGAAATATGCTGTAGCTGTGGCTAAGAAAATATTTCAGTTTTTCAATTCATCAGCTTGTAATGACCACTCAGTTTTTGTTTTTTTTTTTGCAAGGCTACATTTTCATAGTATCCTTACTGACACAGAATGCAGGGACACAGCTTGATAAAAATACAACAGCCTCCTCAGTAACACGCTGCACAGCATTGTCACTGTCAGGTAAAAAAAAAATCTTGAGTTTCCCAAATTGCAGCTGCAAACTTGCTTCTTCAAACTGCTGTGAATTTTTTCAGTTAATAAAATGAGTTTTCAAAGAGTTTCATGAGCTCAGGTGGTTTTCTGAACCAGCAGATGATTATGGAATCATTTAGTTTATAATAACACAAATAACCACAGGTCGAGTTTAGTGCTCAAAAGATACATCAGTTAGTGGACTAATCAACTAATGCTGATAATTGACTAATCAGATTCATTTATCAAGAAGAGAATGCCAAACATTCTTCTGAATCATGAAGATCTCTTGCTTTTCTCTGTTTTCTATCATTGTATATTGAAGAGCAATGTGTTTTGGGTAAATAGATTCATCATAAATAATAATCAAAAGATGAACTGGTAAAGAGGATCATCTTAAGTTGCAGTCCCACAGGCAACACATTGTGCAAAGGAAAAAAGTGACAGATACAGTGGCTCAGGTGGATATGAGTTCAAATAAAACGCACAATGCCTTAAATTGTGAAAACATTACACTCCTGAGGTACGTATAGGATGACAATGGAGGAGCAGAGCAGACTTAGTGAAGCTGCTGTAGCTGCTGAGTAAGAGGGTATGTGCCACAGCTCAGACCCTGAGTGACAGGTATTGACCTGCCCAGCCAAAAGACGTCTCTGTGGGAATGCTATTGATTATCGCCACGGCAATAAAGGTCCCGGAAGCTTGTGAGAATGTCACGACTCTGCCTTGCCCACCGGCCCCGGTCCCAACACACAAACACAAAGACAGAAACACTTTTTCGCTCTGACACATCCTAACCTACAGCCACTCATTCTCTCACGCTCAACTTATGCATTCTGAGTGGACAAAAGGAAAAGATGAAAGAGAGATTGGTAGCATGGCTGGGGTGTGTGTTTGTGTGTGTGTTGACTGTGTGTGAACATGGATGAGTACTGGGCCCTTGACAGACCCCCCACTGTGCTTTAAAGGGTCAGTTCACACAGATCCCAGAAAACATATTTTGCGTGCTGGTTTCCAGCCACGCTGGTAGTTTTGGTTTTATTTGCTAGAATTTTGAGATATCTGTCTTTGAAATTGCTGTTGCCACTACAGTGCTATAGTGGTGAATGGAATTTCACTGGTGGTGAACCCAGTAAGAAAAATCACATTTTAAAAAATTCATCAGCAGTCTGTCTTTCCAGAATCAGTCACTGTTACTTAGAATAATCCACAGAACATGTTTAAACAGGGACCATTTCTTCAGTATACAATAGTTCCAATGAAGACTAATCACACTGATAAGTATATGGAAAGATATATTGATGTGGAATTTGTCACTTTTCAATGAGGTGAGCACGCCACAGAAAATGTCATTTATCTCCTCGAGACAGAAATCTTTTGTAAGATTTTGTATCTGAAAACTTGCACAAATAAAACCAGAACTATCTGCATGGATAGATATTACTAGAGTTAAGTGAGATAATATGTTTTTTCCCCCTTGTTTGGTTGAAGTGACCATTTAATTAAGTCAACACTACACATTCAAGATGGTCATGTGTCTGACATCTATCCATTTTCTCTCTTTCAGTCTGTCCCTTGCAATCTGGTCAAAACAATACAGATTTTCTTTTTGTTCTCCTGTCTCTCCCCTTTCCTTTCTCTCTCCTTCCTTCTCCCTCTGCCTCTCATTCACACACCCCCATACACACAAACGCCATCTCCACCCTTGACCTCACAGTGAAAAGTTTGCTTGCCCGAGGTTGAACTCTCCCAGATCTGCATTGGCCGCAAACGCTGGGAAAGTGCCCCCGACGTACACATATATGACTGTGTCCGAGTGTGAGTTTGTGAGCGACTGTGGAAACACTTGGGGTGTCATGAATAGGAGAGATTTGACCCTCAACCCCCCCACCACCACCTGACCTGTCCACACAAATGAGGCCTTTAACCCGAGGCGGCTATTGTTAGCAATGACTGCTTTAGTTTATTCACTGAGCCCGCCAAAAAAGTCAAAATTCATTATATACCACTTTGCTTATTATTTTCCACCCACATCTATACCTCTCCTCATTTCTTCTCTCTCCTGTTCCCATCACTCCTCTTTTTGCTCTTTTCACAGCTGCTGTCCTGTCAACCTCAACTTCTGATCTTGAATTTTCCCATGAGTTCTGTGCAGCTTGAGTACGTAGTTGGTACAAAAAAATCCCTCCATTTTATCAAAATTTTCCCAAGCTGTCCCAGTATCTATCTCCTATCCTCAGTGAAATAAAATCTCCCTGAAGATGTAACGGTGTGTATGTGCATGTGTGTGTACAGTACGAGTGTGGACTGCTGGGAGTGATTGAACATGATGGATCTGACATTGTTTCCATTATTTAGATGGTCTGATTGATTGATATTGTGTCTAATCTATCTAATTTAGATGATTAGTTCAGGTTGCGTCAACACACGCATGTCATTTACATTATTACACAGGGGGATGATGCATATCATATATTGACAGTGTTCTCTAAGAAGAACTTGCTGGATATAACCAATGATGGGCTGAGATCTTGTGTTTCTTTATTTCTTTTGTAAACAATCCTGACAACAGCTGTTGAAGGAGTTTCTCAAACTGGGCCCCAGGGACCTCCGAGGGTCATCAAAGAGGTTCAAGGTGGTCCCCTGCTGCAAAAATCTGAAGTGAGCACTTGTTTGGATCCACCATGTTGAGAGACTCAGTGGGAAATGGGAGACTGGGGATGCACCTATCTACCAGTTATGACCTCATCAGGGGAGATGAGTGATGAGAGAAATGTGTTGACCCTAAGACTGACAAATACCTGTAGCTGTTTATTCAAGAAAGTGACCCAACACACAAGCAGGACAATTGCCCTGTTCTGGTGTAAAGGCCTCTCGGTTCACACCTGTGAATCTCACCCTGCTCCTAATATCAGACCACAGTGCATCTGTCTATTCCTACAGCCTGTAATGAACTGCCTGATGCCCACATAGTGGCACCCAATATATTCAAGATGAATCTTTGACCCTTTTACCTACTGAGGAGCTGTTTTCTTAGCTCCTTATTAGCAATGGACTCTGAGACAGCACCAAAACCTATAACTCCTCTTCGCAATAGACCAGGGACCAAAGTAAATAACACCAGAGAGCGAATGGCAAATGACAAGTTATATTTAATATTTTTTAAAGATTTCTTGGTTAAAACCCAGAAACGAGAGCTCAACTGATTCAGTGATCTGTTTCCATCTCAGATCGGTTTACTACCCTCATTTAAATGTGAAAAATTCCAAAAATGTTTCATTAACAGAGTCATGAAAATTAGGTTGAGCATCAGTCTCGGTGATCATTATGAATTTTTTTTTTACCTCCCTGATGAAGCCTCCTGTGTTTACCACTTTAAACTCATCATTTAACCCTTCTTAGAGGAGACTAGAGCTTCACTGCAGTAATGATGCTCATCTGACCCCTGTGGCATTCACACCATCAGCTGTGAAGAACTTGGAGCAGTGGTGGATGAAGCATTCAGATACTTCACTTAAGTAAAAGTAGCAATAACGCAGTGTGAAAACTTTATTACAAGAGAACTGAATAAAAATTGACTTAGAAAAAGTATAGAAATATTATCAGCAATATAGCCTCTTATGAAATTAATTCATAAATATGAATAAAGCCATCCGTTACAAATGATAAACCCTTAATAAAGTATGCCTTATCAAAAATAATAACCAGCACTTGAGTGTTTTTGTACATTTTCACTCAAATTACTTGGAAAGGTGGCCTTTAACTATTAACATCCATTCTGAACAAAAGCAGGGTTTTGTGTGTCCTTCTGAAGTTGAGCTCCTCCCTGCAGCAGAGGCAGGAAATGCTCTATGTTGTCCTATTCTATATATAAAACCATTATGGTCAAGGGCCTCAGCCTCAGCCTGAGCCACACGCTTCAATGGGCCTTCTCTTGGATCAAACCCTCCCTCTGCTGGTCAATCTCTGAAACTGCTGCCAGAATAAACACCACAAACTACCATGTACTGATGTAAGAGTGCAGCCTTCATACCGCTTCAACGTAATGGACTACCTATTAATCCAACACGTCACTTGTAAATTATGTTTTATAACATCAAATGCAGATACCTAATGTCTATATAGATGTAATCATCTACATGTAGTCTAAAGGTTTATGATTTATCTCATACCTAAAAATGTAACAGGGAGTAAAGAGTTAAAGTACTGTTAGTACTGAAAGTATTGTGTCATCACTGAAATATTTTTTAACTGTAAAAAGCTTTTATTTTTGAAAAAAAAAATTAATCAATTCCTCCTGGAGTTTGTTGCCTGGATAACTGCATGTTTACTGCTAAACGTCATAGCTTCCACACTTTCCTCTCCAGGATATGTCACTATTGTCCACTGAGATTTATGAAGAACTACAGCCTGGCCAAATCACGCCTTCATCTTTGGATAGCGCTGTCAAACTTGAACATCTTGAGCCATATGCTTAAAGCGGAAGTTGTAGCACTTCTGTCGGACTGGGCTTGGATTCACTCTTGGAAAAAGCAAGCCAACTTGTACAATAAGTGGACGAGGGGGGTTGAAAATTTGGGAAAGCCCTTTTTTTCTTGGACTTGCTGACGCGTACAGCGGTTACGTGCTGTGCTGCTGCTGCTGCTGCTGCTGAGGCGCCGTCGACTTGTTTAGTATCTTTACCAGCCTCCACCATGTTACTTCACTTTCTCGTTTTAGCGGCCTCGATTTTCCAGGCAAAGAGTTACTTTTCGGAGGAGAAGTATCCGGAGGAGTCGAAAATGCAGCCTCCCACCGTGGTTATCGCTATCATAGCCAGAAACGCAGCCCATTCCCTGCCGTACTACCTCGGAGCACTGGAGAGACTCAACTACCCCAAAGGTCGCATCTCTGTGTGGTGGGTTTTTCCTGCATGGACACTGTGGACTGCATGCACTGCCGGGCTGTTTGTACGGGGGTCTCCTTTTTTATCCGCTGTTCAAAAGGTCAATGGCATTTAAATGAGTTTGTGGAAGCAGCAGCCTTCTCCCCCACTCCTCCCTTATTCCCTCTGTGCCTCTCACAGCTCAGGCTGCCTTTCACTCCGCCACATTCATTTCCTTCTGTGGACTGCATGAATTGATGTTCTGTGGAGCTTGTTCTAGCTTATATGCTTCCTTAACAATGATTTCAATAAAATATAACACTAATGATTAAAACCCACTAACTCAAATGTCCTCAAGTGGTTTTAGCAGTAAAGGCATCCGGGGTACTCTGCTGTAGATTGTTTGCCATGGAGTAACTCATTTAAAATGTATTTTGCTTGTAAATGTGAAGGTTTGATGTGATGAAACTGGATCTGAGAAGAAAGATAAACTGTTGCTGGCTGGCCTAACAGTACAAAACAGAGCTGCGATAGTCATTTAATATGATCTGTGGTGAAATAAAAATGTGACAGCGGTGCAAAAATAAAATTAAAATTCCTTATTTTACCAGAGAGATTTACATTTGGACCCAGAGTGATCATAATCACACAGAGATGTTGAAGGGACATACTGTATACCACACTACAAACAATTTGGCAAAATCCCATGGCACTGAATCATCATTTTGTCCAACCCTGTTTTTACCGGGGCAGAAATTCAACCTCTGAAGTAGCAGTAAAGTCACTGCTGCTGAAAGCCACTCAGATATAAAGTGACCACTTCTGATGATTATGCACAGTTACTAAGTTACATATAGTTATCATGGAAGGGCCAGGATGTGAAATCCTGATCAAAACTCTGAAAACACTCAGCTAACTAGTGCCTCCTCCAGTTTAGTGCTCAAAGTGGTGACCATATTCTTCAATCTCTCAGAGATTGTCTCTATTTGTTATTCTCTCCATATTCCCTCCGTTAAACCAGCAATCAAAACATTTCACCCAGTCCGATCCTCATCACTTTTGGAAATGTGCATTTATTTTACCATCTGCTCTCTCGATCTCCTCAGGGCTGCCACGGATCACAACTCGGATAATACCACAGCCATACTGAAAGAGTGGCTTACTGTCATGCAGAAATTTTACCATTATGTGGAGTGGAGGCCGATGGACCAGCCCACGTAAGTCCAATCACAGAGTATTTATGTATAGTGGACTTTTTTAAAAATACAAATTCTGTCCTGATGCTGCAGGTCATGTGTAGAACAAGCAAATCTTAGAACTCTTTAGTAGGTGCATTAATATGAAGGAAATTAAAGAAGTAAGCCTCCTCCCTCTCCTTTATTTTACCAGGATCACAATCAAAGATTTCCTGAAGTGTCGCACTGCTAATGGTCCAGTTCAAAGCTGTACTTGAAGCTTTGATGTAGCTCATTCTGTCTTTTTGTACACACAAAGAAGATTTATTAACACACTTTTATAGCCTCTTAGTCTGTAGTTTACTTTTCTGCCTTTTCTGTAGTCTTTGTATTTTGTAGGAATGATGTAGCATGTCTCTGCTTGTCCATATGCATCTCTCTGTGTGGACAGTTGAGGACGCCATTACTGGAAATTATTCATGCATGCATGTCAGTTATATAGTCTCTATATACTGAACTTTTGAAGGTATCAATGTATCTGTATTTTAAACCATATGGAGACATATACAGTGTTAATCATGCAGTATGTAGAGTTAATTTGGTAACCCACCCAAATATTTTTTTGTGTTTTGGTATTTGTTATTTTTTAGGTTTGAAAGTCTGATTTGACAAGTGGCTGTAATACTGATTGAGTTTTTTGTTTTAGAGTTGAATAAACATTTTCATTGGATCATTTATTTAGAAAAAGCAGTATAGATAATGTATACTGTATGGTCTCTGTTGTTTGTGTCTGTCATAGGTCATATGCAGGAGAGCTGGGTCCTAAGCACTGGCCCAACAGCAGATATGAGTATGTGATGAAGCTGAAGCAGGCAGCGCTGAACTTTGCCCGGAAACGCTGGGCCGACTACATCCTGGTACATTAAAAGATAATCTTACTTGTGACAGCAGTATAAAATTTCTTGATTCCTTCCTATCTTTATTCCTCTGATGAAGTTTGCTCCCTCTTTGCTGCTGTTACCTCACCCGTTATTCCAGTAAGAAAAGACACTACAATCTCTCTTTCCTTTGTTTCCTCTGTGTCTCTGTTTCAGTACGCAGACACAGACAATATTCTCACTAACCCGGACACCCTCAACCTGCTGATAGCAGAGAACAAGTCAGTCATCGCTCCCATGTTAGACTCCCAGGGAGCGTACTCCAACTACTGGTGTGGCATCACTCCACAGGTGAGCGACACTTCAGAGTGTGAACTTGATAGTGATCATTCACCTGTTGGAAGGTAACACTTGAGAAAACTGTGTTAAGTATGTTTAAAGTAATCATACTTTAATATTTGTGTGTGTGTGTGTGTGTGTGTGTGTGCTTATTTAGGGATATTATCGTCGAACAGCGGAGTATTTCCCCACCCGTCACCGTCACAGAGTGGGCTGCTTCCCAGTGCCCATGGTCCACTCCACCATGCTCCTGGATCTAAGGAAGGAGGGCATGAAGAAACTGGCTTTCTACCCTCCTCATGAAGACTACTCGTGGCCCTACGACGACATCATTGTATTCGCCTTCTCCTGTCGGGCTGCAGGTTTGTTAGTGTTTGTACACATGGATGTTACACAATCAATGTCTCGTTCATTAATTCATTTACTGATTGATTCATCGTTGTTGCTGCTCAGAGATACAGATGTACCTCTGTAACAAGGAGCGCTACGGCTACCTGAACGTCCCGGCCAAACCTCATCACTCCTTGGAGGATGATCGCCTCAATTTTGTTCATGTCCACCTTGAGTCCATGAGTAAGAACAGACTGTTCAGTATATGAAAAGCAACAATTCGTAATCTTTATTTTCCCAATTTATGTTCCTCTCCTCTAACTCATGTCCCCCGTTTGTCAAAAAGTTGACGGTCCTCCCATGTACCCCTCCCGCTTCGTCCACATGTTCCCCAAACAAAGAGACCTCATGGGCTTTGACGAGGTAAAAAGATTTTCCAAACCAGAATCATAATGTCTCAGCATCAGTTACGACATGGCAGTCTACAGAGTTAAATATCCATTTGTCCTCCTCGTCTCAGATCTATCTGATAAACCTGCGACGCCGTCCTGACCGCAGAGACCGGATGTTGTTCTCTCTGAATGAGCTGGAGATTGACGTCAAGGTGGTGGATGCTGTGGATGGAAAGTAAGTGCAATGCTCAGTAACAGTGAGGTTCACTGAACTGGCTTAGACGTGTGTTTTGAGTGCTTGCAGGGGAAGAAGAGAGAAATAGCAGATGATGAGAAAAAATGAAGACTGGAGAATGGTTGGTGAGAAAATTCTCTGCAGGGACATACTGATGTATCACCTCATGATTCACTCATGGTTCATTTATAATCCCATTTTGAGCAAATATGAATGAGGACAGTTATGACTCAAAAAATCTATTTTTATGGCCAAGTTTACTGCACATGTGGGAAACCGAGTGCAGGCAACAGTTGGCAGTGTGCAATGAGGTTGTCTATAGCATGTATGTGTGTGTTATGCAGTGCATTGAACAGCAGTGACATTAAGTTCCTGGGTGTTGACCTGCTGCCGGGCTACTACGACCCGTTCTCTGGACGCACCTTGACTAAAGGAGAGGTGGGCTGCTTCCTCAGCCATTTCTACATTTGGAAGGAGGTGAGAGGACACAGTAATCGTCCATGAAGTTCTTTATTGACTTGACTGACAGTGGTTTGTGGAGCGCATTATAATCTAGAGGATAAATAATAGCATTATGGTGTAGGTTGGGTTTTGGTAGGATTATTCTGTATCTGACCTGGCCTGGTAACCTTTTTGAATGTCCCTGTTCTCAGTCATTCCACACTCAACAAATGTTTTTACCCCGCAGATGGTGGACATGCAGATGGACAAAGCACTCATCTTTGAAGATGACGTTCGTTTCCAGTCCAACTTCAAACGACGAGTCCTCAGGCTGATGGAGGAAGTGGAGCAGGTGGAGCTGGATTGGGACATCATGTGAGACATGCCTTTATTTCTGTGGTTCCTGTTTTAATTGGGTTAAGGGTAGGAATTAGGTGGGGAGGTAAAGTAAGGATAAATCAGTGCAGTATCCTCAAAATTGTGTTGTGTGTATGTGTGCTGTGGAAAGAGGTCAAAAGTCAGAAGAAAAATCCATACTCAGGTATGCAACGCACCTCACTCACAGCTGTAGCTATTCCCTCCTGTGTGTCTGTATACTGGTGCTGGTATGTATTTGAGTGTCAGTGTTTCTGTGATTCAGGTTTTAAAGCACAATTTTGGACAGATGGTAAAAGTATTTTGGAAGTATCTGCTGGAAGATGTGGGATGTGTACCAACTCCTTTTATGTGTGTATTTTGGTTTCCATAATCTCTGACAATGGCTAGACACATATGTAGAGCAAATGGAACAGAAAAGAAAAACAATCTCCAGCACATTTAGCAGCAAACAACAGCACGATCACAACAGATATCAGTACTGAGTTGCTCTGGGCATTGCTCCTTTACTTCTCCTTCTTTGCCTTCTTTTTTTCTCATTACATTTTTTATGGTGCCACAGATATCTCGGCAGGAAGCAGGTGAATCCTGGAAAAGAAGAGCCAGTGGAGAACGTTCGGAACTTGGTGATGGCCGACTACTCGTATTGGACTCTGTCTTACGCCATCTCGCAGCAGGGAGCCCAAAAACTGCTCAATGCCGAGCCGCTTTCCAAGATGCTGCCTGTTGATGAGTTTCTCCCCATCATGTATGACAAACATCCCAAGTATGTATGACACCAGCACTGAACCCACTGGCAGAAATGTGCTCATTTCTTGTACTTTTACATGCACACATCAGACTCTACATGTTTTAATCTTGATGAGATCTTGATGAATATTTTTGTGAAATTACATGGTAAACCTTGTCCCTCTGCATTCCTCTGCCGCCAGACATATGGAATTTGAAACAGACCTCATAATTACTGAAAACAGTCTTTCCCTATAGCTTCTTAAACATGTTTGCACACTATATATTTAGCCTAGCCTTTATGGAGTTATAGATTAAAGAACTATACTGCAGTGAGGTCTGTGGCTTTACTTCGATGAGTTTCTTTGAAAAGAAAGTCAGCTCTGGCCATAATCTCTATTCTTGACAGTTTAATATGTAGTGCTCTTCAAGCTAAATTAAAATGCTGCATTTCAAAATAAATCTTTCATCTTTTAGAGCATTTTTCTTTTTATGATGTACAGGTTTCATGGCAGCATTTCTCTCTGGGATTGATTGTCTGGAGTTGGACTTTTTTAGGCACAGTGTGGTTGCCAGATAGATTTGAAGAGCCAAAGGGGATTCAGATGTGTTTGTCACAGACTTGTGGTGAACTTAAAAAAGATTAACATGTCTCCCAACATTTTTAGCCATGCTTGTTGCTCCACTGTGAGGTTTACATTTTTGTTATTTAGTTAAATGACTCAGTTGGATGGATTCCCATGAAATTTGGTACACATTGTCATGTTGCCCTCATTGTGAATTTTAATAACTTTGTTGATTTGTTTAATACTTTGGTTAATGACCAAATACTTGCATAACTAAGGGCATTCTCATCAGCCACAGCTGTACTTTGGGTGTTGGCATGCTAACACACTAAACTAAGACAGTGAACATGATTAACATTATACCTGCTAAGTATTAGGATGTTAGCAGCGTTTTTACTAAAAGATTGTTTATTAAAACATTGTTTTTACCTGCTGTGTTAGTATTTAGGTCAAAGCAACAGAGTTGTGCTCTTGTTTCTCTTCTTTTATTCACAAGTTGTCAAATACAAACAAAACAAAATTGTCAGCAACAAAATTTAGTTCCTTCCAGCAGTCCAAAAATTTCTCCCATGATCCCCGTCATCCAGATGGTTGTAATTTGTTTTTATTGTGTGTTTGTCCTTTATTATAAAGACGTTGTGGTGTGTATTAACTGTGACTCCTTCAAGATATTTCTCTTCCAAACTGTTTTTTAATCTAATGGCTGCACATTAATGTAACCCCGTCCCTACTCCTAACTCTAACATCCCTGACATCAGCCCAAACCAGACAACTTTTCCCATCATCCCACAGTGATGATGTAGCAGAGTAAATGAGATACATATGATGTGCTGACTGTAAGAGATGAAATGGACCTCAGGCTGAAAGGCCTGCAGACCAGAAGGCTTGGCAGTGTCTATGTGCTTCATCATGTGTGGAAAACTGGCTTAAAGCCAACCCACTTTTTCTACTCTCTCTCTCTCTCTCTCTCTCTCTCTCTCTCTCTCTCTCTCTCTCTCTCTTTCTCTCTCTCTCTCTCTCTCTCTCTCTCTCTCTCTCTCACCTCTGTGATTCTAATTCGGTATGCTTGACTGGTCCACTAAGAATGCACAACAACCGCACACCACACATTGGTCCTGCTGTCGCCCCTCATGCAAGAGTAACTGAAAATCAGCCTCTGTGAAATGGATTTCAAATAAGGCCCAAAATAAAATAACACTAATATTAATGATTAATAGTTAATTGTGGGGAAAATTGCCAGAAGTGCAGTAATATTTAATCTCTGATGTGGTTTTCTGTTCTGTCATTAGGGGTCATAGTCTTTTATTGTGAAATACAAGATGTTTTAAAGTCTCAAATGAGTCAAACCCAAATCCATGTAATCTCTTATCACTGTTCTCTCTCTGCAGTGAGGACTACAAGTCCCATTTCCCTAACAGAAACTTACAAGCCTTCAGCACACGCCCCCTCCTGGTCCAGCCATGTCACTATGCTGGTGATCCCCAGTGGGTGAGCGACACGGAGACGTCCACCCTGTGGGATGATGACTCGGTACGCACCGATTGGAGGGGTTCCCACAAGACCCTGAAAGGGTCACCGCCACCCGAGATGCTGTCAGCTGCCTACAGGGACGAACTTTAGTGCGGTGCTGACATAGCTGTTGAGAAACCTGCAGGTCAAAAGGTTGTGAGGTCAGAGAGACAGATGCTGAGAAGAGGACCTGCTCTCAGACTTTGTTTCAGTCCATGCTGTGTCACACCACTGACATGCTCTGTGTCATTTCACCTGGACTTTGTTTTTTGTTTTTTCAAAGCATGTTGGCAAGCGTGTGGCACAAAATGGTTTTTGGGAGAAACAATATAAGAGACAGAGTTTGTTGAGACTCCTTGTAGACATGTACAAAAGCGATGGGTGTTTTGATACTTGTATGCGTCTTAACAAATCAGATGCTTGAACTTGCACAACAGATTTTTCTTGAGAACAATCCACCCATTCATTTTTATAGTTTATACAGTTTTATTTGAATGTATGCTTGTAGCTATGTGTGTGCTTCTGATGATTGCATGTTTATAATGCTAATTACAGAGCTTTTAAAAGGGAACCGGGGAGGCGGCTTTACAAGGACTTTCTGTTGATCACAGTCTGAGGTTCCAGCAGCTGCACTGCTCATAACTCCTGGCAAGTCTGGACAAAAGCCTGATACTTTTATTGCTAATATTCTGTTTTTTTCCATGTCTGTCTGTCTGTCTGTCTACCCTTTTCTCCATTTGTGCATATCTTCCATTGGAGCTGTTAAGAGATACAGCTGTGTCTAACACAAAGCCAGACTGACCCTGATTGATATTTCCCTCAGCTTCATTAACAGTTTTAAAGTTGATGTACCTCATAGTTTCGAGGGCCAGTGAGACTGTTTCATTGGCACCAGATGATATGCAGGAAGTATTTTGTTAGTGAATCTAACACCTTGAATGTTTGCATTTGAATAATTAAGTTTCTTTAAAATGCTCTCTTTTTTTTTTTTTTTTTTTTTTTGAATATCAAGTCATGACTAGAACTAAAATAATATTGACTACTTTATACTCTGTGGCTGTGTTTTAATATTTTAATATTTCATATTTTGCCACACAAATTGAACTTCATGGTCAGAGTTAGTGTGATACCCGGACACTTACTTTTTTTACATTTTTATATTTATGTATACAGCAAAATGTTCAATTCTTGAAGTAAAACCATCCCTAATAATTGTAACTTTACTTACCAAAGAGCCAAAGAGAGAAGAGTTCTGTCAGTATATCTGGCATTATTCTAATGTAATTAATAGGGTGAATAACTTTGTGAAAACATCATAACTTTCAGTTTAACCTTAAATTATTCAAACAAAACTGGAACGAAAACGCTGTATGTGATTTCAGGCTGTCTTAAGTGTCAATACAGATTCTTGGCATGTTCATTTAACAAGATTTATGTTTTAGCATACAATTACTTCTACTTTAGACATGCTCTGGTAAAATTAGGAAACAAATTTTTTAAATTTTCAAATATTTTCAGCATGTCAAAGTGTGAACTCCAGTTGCCGGCAGTGTAAAAAGGAAACTTGGGCTCCAGTTTTTTGCAGAGTACTGCTACCTCTTAGAAGAGCCACATTACCTTCCTGTGCTACATCTTGTGTTAAAAGTGTATTAATTATCCCACATGTATCTTAGCATAATTCTTACTAAGCCATATTAAAACACAGCCTACAACAGCCTTTTTGTAGCATCACTGGGATCCTTCTCAATCTAGGAATGTGTTGACACTTTGAACAGGGTTGCAATGAAAGCAATGAAAACTGATGTAAACTGATGTGATTTAAATGACAATGATCAAGTTACACCAAACTCATGCTACAGTCAAATGTTTGTACATTTATGATGGTCTGATTCCATGTATTCATTTTCTGTCATTATGTGTGTTGCTTTTCATGCAAAAGTCATAATTTATTTGTTGAGTCTCTCTTGATGTGGTTGACAGACGAGTCACATGACATGATTTACAACATGCAATCAAAGTGCAATGGCTTTTCTACTAAAGGCCTCTCTCTAAATGTCTCTGAACAATAAAACAGGATGTTAGAATAACTTCAAATGTCAATAAAAATTAGTTTTTACACATTTTTTCATTGAATGAATGTGGTTGTGGACATTGTTAATGAACACGTCAAACTTGGTGGTCAGAGAAGCACACAGACCAAGTGGTACCATATGTTGTACTGACCAAAATCCACCACAAGAGGGCATGCTACCATTTTTCATGCAATGAGCAGATGGACAAGGCAAGCTACCATTTCCTGGATTTAATAACACAGTTACTGATTTTCATACTTGTGTTTGAAAACTTTATTTTTTAGCCAACTAATGCATCCGCATAATCTGTATTTCACCTTCATATAACAGCAAACATTGTTTTGATCCCAGTCAGTGTAAAATTAAGTGATCTTAAAACCATTGTCAAGTTTGTGTATGACTGTGCAGGGGCACACTACACAAAGAATAGTATTTCAGTCAGTCCTGTTAACAAACAATTGTAACAAACCAAACCAGATCCTCTATATTCAGCTTTGTTAGTGTGAAATTTTATACTATAAGAACAGATGTTTTAAAATAGTTATATTTCAGAACAGAACTTGGCACTTTCAAGCAATTTACCTCAGTTTCTTTAATAAGACAGTTAGTGTATGTTGACTCAGCTTGATCTCATCCTTTATTTATTTATTTTTTTATCTTTTTCTGTTTCCACTAACACTTGATACATACACAAAGCTGTAAGTGCACACACTTTTACCCTTAATCATATAACGGTTACAACAGTAGTCTATCCTGTTTATGTGACCTTATTTCTCTACTGTGTCACAGATCAGAATGAATGACATAGCTAAAACATCACTTAGCTGAATAAGTCACAAGTACAACCTTTGTGCATACAGGCCTGCAGTTTGCATAAGCATAACACACACCTTCAAATATGTGCACAGATGTAAACGTGTGTGTATATCTCATGCTGCACTTGAGAAGCTGTTATTTAAGCACATGGAAAGCAGACAACAGAGTTCAAAGGTTGCTGTAGACCATTTTCTCAGTTTCAGACTTGCAGCAGAGCACAACACACTCATAGCCGTAAGGCTGGAGGATTGGCTGCAGCTCCTTGATTCAGCTCCCGTCCTGTTTGAGGCTGTATGAACTGGAGAGAACCCTCTGTCACAGGAGGCAGCCTAAACTCAGCTCCTTATTGGCTGCTAGTTTGGAGGTGGGGTTTCATGAGGTCAGCTTGGCAGGCGGAGTAATGGCATATGGTTCAGGACTTCAGAGCATAAGGTTTTGTAATGTTGAGTTTCTAAGGGGGCATTGTGTGGGGTTATAAAATGTTTATTCCTCTTCTTGTCTCTCCTCTCCATTTATTCCCTTCTGCAAGATTGATATATGTATCCAGTCTCTCACACACACAAACTCTACATACATGACACTGTATGTTGAACTGATGTTCTACTTCTGCTTGGTTTGCTCTCTCTGCAGTTCCAGCTGATACCCTGACATCCCCCAACACACACACACACACACACACACACACACACACACACACACAAGCACATTTATGAATCTAAACAGAGCAAAGAACAAATCGACTCTTTTCCCCCATGGCCTCCTTTGACAGTATTTTGTGCTTACTCTATGAGCTCTGCAAGGCAGCTATTATTGGGTTACTGTTTTTTTTATTCATTTCTGCATTTCTGTACAGTTTGATCAATGAGCAGACTGAAGAAGGGTCCTTGAGCTTTGGAAGACTTGACAATTTCTAGCTTGGTAAGAAATTACCCGCCCTCTCTATGCTTTACACGTATATTCTATACGTCTACAGTATACTTGGTTGACTGGTCCTAGATAGGGAGGGGTGGAGACAGGAACCACAAATGAAGTCCGCGCTATCTGACAGCTCCTGTGCCGCACTTTACAGCTCCGTCTCTCTCCGGCGTCCAGTTCGGCCATTTTCTCCGATTCTTTGAATCCTTCTCGCTTCTTTTTTTCCCCACTCCACTTTTTTTGTGTGTTTTTAATTTTGCATCGAGTGTAGCCGGGACGGTCTGTGACAGGCGGAACCGAGCGTAAGTGTGCATGTAGAAAACCAAACCGCTGTTCATGCAACAAAGTTAGAGCATGATCCAACTTCCAGGGTTCCACATGCAGCGCTTTATGCCACGTTACTCCCTGCAGCTGCTTGGGCTGCGTTTGTTATTTTGGTACGTGGCGTTCAAGTGCATGCAGTCAGTTTAACGCACATGTTCTGTTATGCATGCTCGCGTGTATACTGTTGCTTATTCTCATTCTCTTTAATGAAGCGATACTGTGTGTTGTATAAAAACTTTGGGGTGCAGAGGGAGTCAGGATCAGGCGGTGTTTGATGTTAACTGCAACACTGCTGTTTGTCAACACTTCATACGTTCGCTGCGACTTCGCTTACATTATTAGAAGTTGCATAAGTTTCAACTTTAAGGCCAAATGATGAATGTGTACTTGATGCAAACAGATAAAAGTCCACAGTCATTCAGTCGACCACGCAATGTCCTGTTTAAACCAGTTTCTCCTCATATTTAGTTTAGATGTATGCAGACGGGCTTGAGGATAATAGTTATCAGCCTAATATTTTTCCCTGTGTTGTCTTCTGCCACAGTGCAACATATCAACTGATTTATTGATATTGTAATGTTAGGGTTGCTGAGTCACTGCTGGATCTGATGCACCTGCAGATGCACCTGGTCACACCTGGTCACAGCAAGTGACCAAACATCTAGCCATGTGGCTGAGGAAACACCTTAACTCAGCAATGATTTTACCTCGAAAAACATTATTGTAATTCATTGACAATATTAAAGCTGCTGCTTAACTAATATTTTCTGGGGATAATGCGACACTCTGAACCTTGATCTCTACAGAGGAATTTTGTTTTTGCGGACTCTTTTGGGAGTTCAGATTGCAGTGAGCAGCAGCCTCTGTGCTACTGATACTGTAAACATCATGTGTCATACCATCTGTCAAGCTATCATGTAGTTTAGAAAAAATGTTTTTGTAAATAACTAGTTGCATTCACATGACCATATTCCAAGATCTTGCATATTTTGCATGGTACAATCCACATATCCCTCTGCAGCATCACATTGTCCACTTTGTGTCCTCTGACTGTCCACAGGGGACCATGGCCTTCCTAGGGAGCGCAGCTCGGCGGGTGGCGTTGGCAGTGCAACCTCCTCTCTCCCCTTTGTGCCGCATAAGTGCTCGGTCCTACAGCTCAGAGCAGACCACGGAAAAAAGTGTCCCCTACAAGAAGACACTCAAACAGGAGGATGGAGCTTCCTCTGGACCCACTAAACCTTTGCCCAGGTTAGCTTAAAGAATGGAGGGAGTAGTTTTTTTCCAGTAGTTTTTGCAATTTTAGCATCTATTTGGATTTTTCTTACATTGACTTACTAAGTAGTTATATTGTTCATTTACTGAATTTTGAAATGCCTGAAATGTCCTTCTTTTTAATGTAGTGAAACAGCAGCTTTTATTTTTGGGTTGGTTTTGATCGACACTGATTTGAGTTTTAAGTGGCATTGCTCTTACCCCACTCTGAAAGCTCTCAGCTCACCTGTTGTTATCTGCCACCTGCCTCAGGTCAGCGGATGTGGTGGTGATCGGAGGAGGCAGTCTGGGCTGTCAGACCATCTACCACCTGGCTAAAATGGGCTTGACCAACGCAGTTCTCCTTGAGAGAGACAGGCTGACTGCTGGCACCACCTGGCACACTGCAGGTAACAGACAGGTGTAAGGAGTGTGCATTTACCTGAGATAATATGTGCTGAAATGTTGAACGCCCAAATATTCTCTTAATATTAACAAATCAATTTGTATTAAAGGAGTTATTTGTAAGTTTCGCTATTACTACATTGCCAATGTTAGAATTAACAGTGGTTCACTTACCAGTCTAGAAGAAACTTTGTGGGGTCTGCATCAAACTTCATTTGTTTACTCACAAAGAGCTGGACCAGTGGGGGACAGCAATGTTTTCCCTCTAGTTATATCACTTCTTATCTTGAAGTTAGCATCCTAACAGCTAGCCATGGCCCATCTCTTTATTTTCTGATAGCAACTGAAGCGCCCAGACTGCCCTGAAGAAGTAGTGCTGCTCAGAGGACATATCATAACCTCTTTTATTGTAAACAACAGTAAAAAATAAAACCAAATACATTTTCTTACATATACAGTACTTCTACCAAGTACAGGTATCTTTTAAACCATCCACCCCAACTCTTACTCTTTACTTATCAACCTACTCTGTTTTTTCTAACCTGTATTTCCAGTCTAGATTGGGTCTTTGTAGATAAAGACTTTACAGTTGTTTAAATGGGAGTTCACCTACATGTGTGTAAACATGCTGGACCTGCATTCTTGTTAATCCAGTGTCATCTAAGTATTTTTATACATCAGCTGATGTGTCTGTCTGTTCACTAGGTCTGCTGTGGCAGCTCCGTCCCAGTGATGTTGAGGTGGAGCTCTTGGCCCACACCAGGAACGTGATCAGCAAAGACCTAGAGCAGGAGACCGGTCTCCACACAGGCTGGATCCAGAATGGAGGACTCTTCATTGCCTCCAACAAGCAGAGACTGGACGAGTACAAGCGCCTCATGTCGGTAAGAATAGAGATGGCCTCATTAGCAAAGGATAGCTGCATGGTTGGGTAAAGAGATTATAGAGCGTCATGGGACATATGATTTGTCTAGTGCTAGGGTGGATTTTGGTATAAGTTGTTTACTTTGTAGGAGTGCTCCCTGATACACCAGTTTTTGTACATGATGATTCTCTATGCAGTGTCACCAAAGGAGCAAAAAATTTTTACATTTTCATAAAATTAAAAAAAAAACTAAAAATTTGATCATGTCACTGTTTCAGACAACCTTAACTAATGTCTGTTTGTTAGCAATGTAAATCTGTTATTTCAGGTCTATAGAACAGATATTTAAAACATAAACACAAGCATCAAACTTCCTTGACATGTTTCTTTGAAGAGGAATCATCAAAGCTATAATGAAAGCTCAGCGGAAATTATTTAAATATGTAACTAACTGGCATAAGATGCAGTGATTAAAGCTTTAAATAGTTTCCAAAGCAACCAGTGTCATTACGTCCACAACAGTGTATATTTTCTCTCATAGCCTGTTCTCTATATGTAAACATAGGTTTTACAATAACCAGGTTACTACAGTGCACTCTCCATGTAGCAGCATAAACGTTTCTCTCTGTGTGTACTAAGTCTTTCTGTCACTGCTCATAAATAATTCTGTCATTGGATTAAGGACCAATGTTGTCACAATTACCAAAATACAATACCTGACAGAAACTTAATGTATGCGTACACCACAAGCTCCTCCTGTAGCAGTAAATGAACAGTTTATTAATTGGCTGAAAGAGAGATCACTGTTACTACTCCTCAGGGCTTTAAAATGCAAAGTTGATATTCTGGTTTTTAATTGTTCAACATGAGGAGGTGGCACATGAGGGGAAAAGACTTTGTTTACCTTGATTATGTGTGTTAAAAGTTCAAAGTTCACTTGAAACTTCCAAACTAATACACAATGTCAAAGTGATCCAGCCATGAAAAAGCAGTAAAAAGTGTTTGGATCAACAATCCTCAGTTAAAACTTAACTAATATGCTGCTCCTGACTATATCTCAACACGTCCTGCAGCTGCAGAATGATAAGCACTTGTGGGATTTTTTTCTTCTTTGTGGACAGCTGCTCTTACAAGTTCATCAAGAATGGAGACTACATATAGGAGGGGACTACACTGACAGAGGGTTGAATTACAGCAGTTAGGTGATTCCCACTGTGATGCACAGAGCCATTGTTGAGTCTCTTTTATGTTATGAGATTAAAATTGTTTTGTCTGCAAATCAAGTTTGAGCCATTGAGCAATTATTATGTTTAGGACAGAAAAGATAGTCATATAAGAGCTCATTTAGTGTAGAATTAAGGTGATACAGCTGATTACTTTAAATTAATAAATCCTTCTCAGACCACAACCGCTAAAACATGGTTTTTATTTCTAGCTGGGTAAAGTTTACGGTATTGAGTCCCATGTGCTGTCACCTGCGGAGACCAAGGACCTGTATCCTCTGATGAACGTTGATGATCTGTATGGAACCCTGTATGTACCAAAGGATGGCACCATGGACCCAGCAGGCACCTGTACCACCCTGTCCAGAGCTGCCTCCGCCAGGGGAGCCACGGTAATGTGTAGTGTATATGCTATATTTCTCATTGGATCATATGTTGCAGCTGATGTAGACATATAGAGTTGCAGTTTTTGACCTTAGCTTTGCTTTTCTGTGCATGCATAATGTTACAGAATGTTATTGTCATGCTTTCTGTTTGCTCAAAGGACCTTGATTTTGCTTTAGGTTTGTGTGTGTGTGTGTGTGTGTGTGTGTGTGTGTGCGTGCGTGTGTGTGTGACATAAGACATCACAGTGTAAAGATAGCACCCTTATCAGAAACAGGGGAATCGAGTTTAGATCGCTATGTCATAACCTTGTGTACAGCTATGCATTAATGGCAGTCAGTAACTGTAACACATGAAGCCATATTTCTTCTTTAACTGATCCATCGCACCTATGACCTGTGTTTTTATGATGGCCAGTGCTTTTACAGATTTATTTTATAGATAACCGGTTATTGCACATGGGTGGAGAAAAGTGTCCAGGGATCAGTCAACAGGTTGATTGTCAGAGAGAAGAGTTGAATTGGTTAATGACCATAGGCAGGAATGATTTCTTGTGGTGCTGTGTGGTGCAGCGTGGTGGGATGAGTCTGTGGCTGAATGTACTTCTTCAGCTGACCAGCATGCCACGGAGAGTGTGTGAAGTGCTGTCCAATGTAGTCCTTATCTTGGACAACATTCTCCTCTCTGACACTGCTGTCAGAGAATCCAGCTCCCCTCCCACAGTGTGGCTGGCTTTGCAAATTAGCTTATTCAGTCTGTTGGCGTCCTGAACCACTTTTTGGTTAGATCTCTATGGTATTTGAGCCTACACAGCTGCTGGAAAGCAGGCTCTGAGATCAGAAAACACTGTCCTAGATATAACAAAAAGATTTTTTAAACAACGATGACACAATTTTTAGATTACTATACTTAGCATTGCAATGCTAAAGTAACTTGAAAATGCTGAAACCATGTGATCATTGTGTGGCAGACTGTATGAATTGTATGAACTTCAAGTAACATGCACTTTAGCTGATATTTGCTCTCAGAGAACTACTTTATATGTTTATAAAATTTTAATCTGAGGAATTACGTATATATAAATGGGAATATGAAGTACAGCAAATTGCATCAAAACTGTATCACATCACTTTCTCAGCAGCGTTGAAGAGGAGTATTGAAGGCTACACTTGTGATTAGAAATCTTTTCACATGCTCAAATGTTATTCAAATGATTTACTGTACAACTCCTCTGTGTAGTACATTCAAGGACTCCTACAAGGGTGGAGCAGCACATATACCTTCATGTATCTCCATGTTGCATGTGAGCAACCCTACTCTGTCCTCTTTAAATCAGGTGATCGAGAACTGTCCTGTGACTGGTATTAAAGTGCGGACAGATGACCTCGGGGTGAAGAGGGTGAAGGCAGTGGAAACCCCTCATGGGACAATTGAAACTCCTTGTGTAGTGAACTGTGCAGGTGAGACTCTGACTTAGGTGAGACCTAAGAAAAAAATCACAGGTCACAAGGATTTTGTTAACTGGGTGTAGTAAAAGTAAAAGCGAGATTGCATAGAGGTTTGAATCAAAATCATAATTTAAATATGATTAATTTCACAGATGTTGCTTTTGTCTGGGATGCAAGGTGGTGAGATTTTTGTACTTTTTGTCTCTGTTTGTTATGTGCAGGTGTGTGGGCCACCAAGCTGGGGGAAATGGCCGGAGTCAAGGTGCCT
This sequence comes from Lates calcarifer, assembly GCF_001640805.2. Lineage (NCBI taxonomy): Eukaryota > Metazoa > Chordata > Actinopteri > Centropomidae > Lates > Lates calcarifer. The sequence goes on along the minus strand of NC_066841.1, from coordinate 8,864,698 downwards.
CTCATAGCCATGCATCATGCCTACGTGGTGACAGAGAGAATTGAAGGCATACAGGTAGGATCACCACCTGTTACATTTGAACAGCTTGACTGTGGTTGAAGATATGTTATACTAAAAATAAAATTAACCATTGGCACACTGCTCTATCGGCCCTGATAGCATAATGGCAAATAGCAGATATTTTCTGAGTCCCAAAGTTTGACATTGACATTACTAGAAGACATTTTAAAGTAACCTTTAATCTTCTTTCTATAGTGAGAGGTTATACGTTGTACGATTGCATGTGTAATTACACATTGGCAAGAAACCATGCACAACAACCCTGATTGAGAGTGTCCACTTGACTTCATGGTTTTGTCTCTTGAACTTCAGGCTGAGAAATAAGCTGGCTAGAATAGTTGGCATTGCCAGCAAAATAACTGGGAAGCTCCAGATGAAGCTGAGTGAGCTATATACTGCCAGGACAAGAGATAAAGCCTTAAGCATCCTGACAGACAGTTTGAGACTCTGAACTCTGGGAGACACTCCAGGGTGCCTCTGGCAACCAAAGATATTTTAGAAGAGGTTTAGTTTATTTCAAGTGCAATCAGCATTTTAAAAAAAACTGAGCCACAAACCTTGCTCCACAGCAACTTGTATTTTGTTTTAATGGTTCGTGCTTTATCTTAAGTATTCTGTATTTCTTACTTGTTTACTCGTGTAAACTAGACTTCGGTATCTTATTGCCACATCTGTTTTTTATGTTACACCTTTTTTGTTCTGTTTTTATATTGTGGTGAGCCAAAGACAATTTTCCACTCTGGTAGATGATAAAGTTCTGTTCTGTTTCTCTTCAATTCTGCCCTCTTTTCTTCTGCTCTGTTCTTTGGCTAATTTGCATAATTTATAATGCTCTCCTCAGACATCCTCATAGACGGTATTATTGTAATTTAGACTTTATTGTTCATTTAATTCCCCATGGAGACAGAAATTCCTTCATCTGGATGTATTAAGTTTGTTTGACCAACAGGGAGCACTGTGGCCGCACAGATTTCAGCCTGTAAAGGCCCAGGCTGTTGGTGTGTGTTGGCATGAGATGTGTGTGTTTGTTTGCGTAAGAGAGACAGGCAGATTATTTTGTTTGTATACATTAATGTGAGTAATGTGTGTGTGTCTGTGTATTTAGTGAGCATAGGGGAGGCGGTTGTATGCAGATACAACATGTCTGACATGGCTTGTGCACATGATCCACTGTGATTGCGCGACTGTGAGTGTTGTGTGTGTTAGATTTAGTTAGAGTACACATGCAAAACTGTGCTCATCCTCCAGAGGCTGGTGGTTTTAGACAGGCTGTCAGAACCTCCCCGTGTTATGTAGTTTAAGAGCAGCTTAAACAGCATTACTGCTACATCATGTAAACTGACATCAGCCCACACACACACACACACAAAATGACACACTCGGATGACACCAGGAAATCTGTTCTCACCAGGATGTGCAACTTCAGGTCTTAATGTCTCATGCTGACCACAAGTTTGTGAGTGAATAGATGTGTTTTTGTCCTGAAAGGCTGTGGTGGCTGTAAATTAAAAAAATAGCTGGCTTGTTGGAAGTAACTGGTGTTTGTTTTCATCTGTGTGAGAACATGAAGGACAGAATGTATTACAGCGCTCCATATTGATCACATGGAGTAAACTGACTGACTGGCTGTAGTCCCCACAGAAGAGAGAGGAAAGGACCATTTTTGGCTTTTATTAAACGTAGTGGGCTGTTCCCCAAATGTCAGCTTGTTCGCTGGTATTTTGGTTTTGTACCTAGAGAACCAATTGACTTTGGAATGAAAAGCACTCATGACAGGATGAATACAGGTAACATACCTAAAGTGTAACTAGTCATTAGACACTCGTACAAGATTATTTACTGGGATACAAGAGGATGAATATTTCCCTCTGTTGTGTTTTGAAAGATTTCATGGGTTGTCAGTTGCTGCAATACCATACATAAAGAAGCGCAATGGTTTGTTAAGGTATGTCATAGTATGTGCCACTGCTGCCGTTAAGATTTTTCCGGTTGTTATGTCCCACATTGTATACACTGTTCTGTACATAGGCCACTGTGTAAGGTACCAAGATGCACTGAATACCATGTGAGAATCTGGGTGGTGTGAATTGTTTGATAAGTGAAAAAATGAAAGTGCAAACTCTTTATGTATATTATCCTTAACTTGTTCTCCACTGAAATAGAGTGGACTAATTCATGTTTTGAATGTTTCCTTGTTAATCTTCCCTCTTTGCAGAACATGCCAAATGTCAGGGACCATGATGCATCAGTGTACCTGCGCCTCCAAGGTGATGCCCTGTCTGTGGGTGGCTATGAACAGAACCCCATCTTCTGGGATGAAGTAAGCTTGAATATTATCTAATGATTAACCATCTCGTTCTCTGTCAGTAGCTTTTGAGACTCTGATAACCTCACATATTGACTGCCTCTGTCCCTGAGTGAGAGACATAACGTAATGTCTTTCCTGTTTGACATAAAATCAAATACTTAAATTACGTAACTGAATAAACTTAATCCTGTTTAGATATTTCCAATTGTCTCTGTCAGTTTGACCTCATCTCTTATTTAGTCTGTTTTTCTTTCCTTTGTCTTCATTACTTACCGCTATATTAGCTTGGAGGTCAAACTGTATTCATAACAGGACTCATAAAACTGTGTGTGTGTGTGTGTGTGTGTGTGTGTGTATGTGTGTGTGTGTTCACTAATCTTCCCCAGTGGAAGAAGGAAATATTCAGATCCTTTACACAAGTGGCAACATCATAATTTTGAATTACTCCATTATAATTGAAGCTAATTAACTTAAAACTGGTGAAATAAAAGTACAGAAGTGCTACCAGGAAAAATGTGCCATATAGGAAAAGTTTGACACTTTGGGAAATGTGCTTGTTTGCTTTCTTGTTGGATGAGAGGATTGATACCACTGACTTTCTTTAAGCAGAAAGCAGCTAGCCTAGCTTAGCATAAAGCTTAAGCATAACACATAAAGACTTACAGTGGGGGGAAACAGCTAGGCTAGCTCATGCTAAAGTTACACTGTAAAAGATGTTAGTATAGGCACCAGCACCTATCTTGTGGTTCAATCCTTAAAAGAACTGAAGTGTACAAACAACAAGTTGTGGTTTTAGTGAGTGGGCGTTACCTTTTGACAGAACCAAGCTAACTGTTTCCCTGTATTTCCAGTCTTTGTGCAAAGCTAAGCTAACCAACTGCTGGTTCTAGCTTCAAGAGTACAAAGGTGAGAGTGGTATCAGTCCTCTCATCTAACTTTGGGCAAGAAAGTCAATAAGCCTGTTTCCCAAAATGTCTAACAATTTCTTCGAAAGATAGAGCTGGACTCAAGACATGGTTGAATTAGCTTAGCACGAAGACTGGAGGTGTGGGGGATACAGCTAGTACGGTTCTGGCAGCCAGTATGGTTCTGAGAAACATAATCATCACGCAAAAAAGAAACTGTGTGTCTTATTACCTTCACACTCGATATTTTATTTCTAGTAGGCAGACTGATGAGCACAATACATGTTCTAAAGGGGATAAACCCATTGACTTTAATGACCCCATTCTTTTAGCACCACCCACAAACATTATATTTTTAGCTTCACTACTGGTGAAATCGCTTTTATTGGAACATTAAAACCAAAGCATTTTCTGTAAAAGACTGAAATAACAAATGGCTTACCATTCAAACTATTCTTTGGCATCTATAAAAAAGAAACTCTACAGACTGACTTTGGGAACTGATCTTTATAAAAGCCTTTGAATCGACAGGTGGTCTCACTCCTAATGGATGTGTACTTGGACGTGTACTTTCAAGGACTGGCTTTTACAGCTCTTTGTTAACTGGGATCTCAGGTTCGGTGGCAGGGCTCTATGCTGTCTTTCTTGTCCTGGTGTGTCACACTTATACCTCTTTACTCCTCCTTTACTTCCTGTTAGATTTTTTTCTTTCATTTATTCCCTTAAATCTGTGCTCTTACACAGTAATGGGATCCTGGACTCATACCATTCACAAGTAAAGATTACTATCTGTTCAATGTGTCAGAATGAACCATAGAAATGCAAATGAGTGATCGCTAAGTACACAAATATCAAAAACCAGTAACTCTCATGAAGTCATTGACTCCAAAAAATGTTAATCTAATGTAAATGATTAAAAATATATATTTAGTCTCAGGTTCTATGAAAGGAGACACAGGGTTTTTGCAGGACACCGATAATATCTTCTTGCCTCTATGAGCGACTTCACGACTTTCTGTCTCTCTGTCTGGCTGCCTCCCAGTCTACACACTCTTCAGTGGTTTTACATTTTAGAGGATTTCTTTGTGCAGAAGCAGCTCCTTTTGTCCTCGTTCTGCAGCTGAGCGTTGCTTTGATGTTTCGAGGCGGATGGAGGAAGAAAGAGGAGATACAGAAAGGAGAATTAGTGGGGAGACGGAGAGAATAGAGGATGCCTACTGAGTGAAGATGAGCAGGATCGATGGCTTGGGAGGGATTGAGAGAAGTGAGGTGTCTAGGACAAAGAGCACTGCTCCTCAGATACTCCAGTTAAGTGTCAGTGCTCGGTAATAATGCAGAGTTCTTTGTTCACATGAAAGCAGCCACTGTCAGCTCACACATTCATGTGACAGTCAAGTCTTAATCAAAACTAAATGCGTCACTTTTGACGTTCATTGTGCAGCCACAGGAGCTCCTTTCAGTATGCCCTAAGCTCCTCTGTCTAACTGCAGACTTTTAACTTTAAGAACTGCTTATATTTAGCGTACTTAGCATTTTAGGCGTTGATGCTGGCATCCAGAGTGATATGTCTGCAGTGACCCAAAAAAGCAGTCACCCTTTGGAAGTAAGAGAATGACTCCATTTCACCATCGAGGGGCCAGGATGGAGGAGAGTAAAGTTGTTAGTGGAGGGATGACCAGATCAGTGCCAGGATATAGGGAGAAATGCGTGACTGATAAAATCGCAGCACAGAGCACAAGCTGGTGTGCTGGACTTGTCGATTTTTGAGCACCCTGAGTCAGCCAATTCAGTGTAGGAGGGGAGAATTTTAAAAGGGCGAGGCGGCTGGCACGGGTTGTAGGAGATAAATGCTGCATTTTGGGCTCCCAGCTGATGAGGAGGGAGTCGCTGAAGTCCAGATGGGAGCAAATTAAAGCTTGGACAAGGAACTGAGAGGCAAGAGGTCTGATTTGTCAGATGTTGAATCCCCTGGTGAGAAAGGGTCGATTCAACAGATGCTACAGGATGTGTGGTGGCTGCACCGCGCACCTCACTCACAAAGTTGTCTCTCTTTAGTATTGTGTTTTAAATCGGACTTAAGTCACAATGTTTTTGTCGACAGTGATGAGGAAGGATGTTGACTGTATTCATATTGGTCGGAATACAATCAGAGCTGAGTATTTGTTGAATTTATCAGTGTCCGTTTTGAATAAAAAAACTAATATAAATATGAAACAAAGCTGAAGAATGAAAAAAAAAAACATAATTGTCTCCATAAGCACATTTTTTCCACAATGTCTCCCTTCTGTTTTCTCAATGGAGGGTGTTCTTTCTGTTCATGTAGATCAATGTGTTCTTGCAGCGAGATACATAATTTACATGTGAATATAAAATCAAAAAAGTCATGTATTTGTTGTTGTGTTTTCTATCCCAGGTGTCTGATAAGTTTGCCTTCAGCTTGTTTGACCTGGACTGGGATGTATTCATGCAACATATTGAGGGTGCAATCAACAGAGTCCCTAATCTGGAGCAGACTGGCATCAAGTCCACTGTCTGTGGACCAGGTACACTCACACACACAAGCACCACTTCCACAGAAAAACTTTTTTTTCTCCCCCAGGCCATTTCTTATAGAATTATGCATTTCAGCAGGGAACAAGCAACTTTCATGACACGTCTTAAATTTGACACATTCTGATTTTAAAGTGAAATGCATCTGTCTGTGAAATATCACACTCACTGCTCCCCATACTGCCCTCGCTCATGAATACCTAAACTAGACACAGGCTATGTGTCATGTTTGTAGAGCAGATAGTTTGATTAGCTCAAGCCTGACTCCTTGTCCAGGCAATATCACCCTGCCCGGTTGGTTGAGCGAGCCGATCTGTAGCCGCGCAGCCTGAAGAGTTTCAGTATCGAATTGGGATTTTTCATCATCATGGTGAGATGCAGCTGTTTGGAGCGTGTGAGAGTGAGTGATTTACTGCGGTAAAATAAGCCACAGCAAACATTTACACAAATACGCATATATATAGACAGATGGGGGACAGAAAAGGAGGAAGGAAATGGAGAATGAAATCTGAGAAAGATGGAAAGAAAGAGCAAAGTAGCAATGGAGAAATGTAAAACTGGAGACATTGATAGAAAGAGAGAAAGATCATACACATGGATAACAACATAAGTAGAGACATATGAGGAGAGATGACATGTAGGGAAACTATGATAGGAAGAAAAAACAAAGTCATATAAAATGATAGAGATAAAAAGTAGGATTTTATCAGAGCCCTGTTGTTGTTGTAGTTGTACTTACAGACCGTATGCCCCCATCTGTGTGCCTCGCTTTAAGCCTAGCTTTTGTTTCAAGTGTTGTATTTACATGTAGAGTACACCATGTTGAGCAATGAATTTTCATAGTGGGCTTATTGAGGCCTTGGCTGTTACCTCAGTGAGAGGTTTCCAGGCTAAATGGAGGAGAGCTCTCAGCCATCATCCAGGTGTTACGAGTACCACGAGAACCATGAGGAATAAGGTTGAAGATTAAACATGTTTTCTTTTGGCATCTTCAGCAGATGATTAAACACAGCTGATGAACATCTTCCTGTGTACTGTAATAAACACGTGTGTCTGTGTATGTGGAAGAGAGTGCATTTGTTTCCACCGTTACCTGCATAGTTTCTCTCTCTGTCTGTTTTCAGAATCATTCACTGCAGACCATAAGCCGCTGATGGGAGAAGCGCCAGAGGTCAGAGGTTTCTTCCTGGGATGTGGCTTCAACAGCGCCGGTAAGTGCTGCAGGGGAAGAAGGGAGAATGGGTGAAGTGGGCGGGCTTTTAAAGAAAGAAAAGAACAGAAAGAAAGAGAAATAAAGAATGCATGATGAAAACAGACAGTAAAGACATCTCCAGTCAAACTGTTAACTTCATAAACTTTACCTAAAACAGATGATACATATCACTGACCTGATGTGGGGTACTTTCAAATACTTCCTGGTTTAGAGCTTTCTCTTGAGAAAACTATGAAATGATAGAGCCAGAGAGGTCAGAGGAATCTTCGAAGAAAGTAAATGGCAAAATAAAGAGGAAAAAAAAAAAACAAATGAGGAGAGTGTTTTTCCTAGACTTTGACCTAGCATTTGCCAATTGCTGTGGACATCTCTCAAGGCACAAATGAATAATGGAGTGCTTTTTGGACGCACACAAACACATGCATGTACAAACAACAACCCAGGTCACTCCATTACTTCACTCACAGATGAGCTTACCTCTGACATTAGACAGAGGAGGAACGTGGGCATCTCAGCAATCTGAAAAACATAAATTGAGGGGGTGTAAAGGGTAAAGTAATCGCCATTAGCGTTAACAGACACTTGAACAAAAGCTTTTTTTCTGCATAAGAGAAAATGACTACAGGGTTGAGCTCTAGAGCTCTTATGTCAGTAGCTTGGAGGGTGAAGAGAGGTTGAGTCCTAATGAGTGAACATAAAGTGGTTTCAACACATGACACAAAGACCTTCCCTCTGTCTTTTCTTTGCTTTAGAAGTCTAGTTTTCCTAAGTTTGTTATAGATTCTTGCAAATTGATTGTGAATCCCAACTGATCGAACACCTCCTCTCTCGCTCTCTTATTCCCCAATCACTTCTCCATGAGACACATTCTGATTGTAGGTCAGTTAGTTATCCATTATCAGGTTAACAAGGGCTTGTGCGCTTCTGTCCCTGAGCTGCTGGTTCATTTCATATCTCATGCATTTTGCATCGTGTTTCATTCATTAGATATTAAACACTGCTGAAGGTGATTAAGCAATTAGTTTATCAGCAGAAAATTAATCCCCAGCGATGCTGATAATTGATTCATAGTGGCAAAGAAGCAACAAAGAGCCAAACATTCATCAGTTCATCACTGTAAATTTAATATCTTTGAGTGTGGGATTGTTGGTCTGACAAAACAAGTAACTGAGGACATCGCCTTTGACTTTTGGAAATTGTGATGATAATTTTTCACTATTTTCATCCAGTAAAAGACTAAATGAATAATTAAAAAAAGTTTTTTGATGAAAATAATGCTTCAGCCTTTTTTAACAGGAGATGGATAAAGTTTTACAGTCTCCTTGTCATTTACACTGTTTTAAAGGGCCATGCTGGGACTGAGCTCATTGAAATGAGCCCAGCGTCACTGATATCACACCTGGCAACAGTGACTTGATAATTAGGGATTTTCCACCTGCCATGCACAACAGGAATGGTCCATATGTCTTCAGCATGTCTGTCTTACACACTTGCCCTCCACCTGCACGCGGCCACACACATACACACACATACACAAACACAATGGAAACAGCCTCATCAAAAGAGGAGCTTGAGGATGTCCACTTTTCCCTATGCTGTCTTTTATCCCCTCCTCTCCCATTTCTATGTCTCTCTGGCAAGAGAAAAGTCTTCTGTCCATTTCACTTCATCACGCAGATCCACGTGAACCCCCACAGCTAATTTAGGCAAGAAACAAGGATAATTCATGAACCACAGGGTAAAAATCGACAGATTCACATTCAAAAAATTCCATCAGTGAGCGCTCTATAACTTTTTAAACCTTTGGTTTTATAGTTTTGCTTGCTGGGGTTCATTTTGGTTTCCAAGCAATCAGTAAATCTTCTTACTTGACAAGTTGTATTTGTTGCCTGGCAACCTTAAGTTACTTACTCTTGGAGTCAAAATCATCACACTGAACTCTTTAACTTGGAGTGCATTTATATATTATGATGATGGTTCTTTAATTGCTTTTAACTACTGCACCTCTTACCCAACTGCATCACTGTGTTGCTCATAATCACAATGATGAGCCCCTATCCAGGTATTATTGCAGGCTGAGGCTTCTTATCACATTATAAGGCACAGAAAATTGCCTGTATTTAAAGCAGTGTGCTGCGAAGGCTGAGAAAACCATTGGGCTTAGTGGCATAATGCTTTTTGTGATAGTCAGTGACGCAAATGGAAATAAGACCTTATTCCCTCGTCTTGTTATGGTTACGCTTTGGTGAAGGATGTAGAGATAAATGGAAGTGGTGATGGTGATGGTAGCCCTAAAGAGGAGCTGGTCTGAATCCTAATGAAAAGAGGATGAAAAAGGCAGCAGTGAGAGCTGGCAACTTGCACTATAGCTTGAGATGCTACAGACTTACATTTGTGTTTCTTTACAGGTTAAACTAAGGAGGTACATGGTGTAAACAGAGAAGTCCTATAGATGCTGATAGCCATGTTTATGAACTTTAGACACAATAAAGCTAATTTTTTCACCATGCCACCAGTCTATAGAAATCCTGACTCCAGCTCTGTACTTAACACACACATACATTAGGTTGATAAACCCATTTTCTGAAATGTTACTTTAAATGTGACATAAGCTTCTAGAAAACTATGAAAACATAAAAATCACTTTATACCTTATTAGTGCACTTCTACGATAGAGAAGAATAATTACAATTATGTGTGTTTTCTCCCTCTTTAAAAGCATCTTTTGAATTGCTAGTAGCATTACTATAAATGTCAGAAACAAGAGAGAGCAAATATCTAAAGATGATCTGAGAGCGATGCATAAGAGAGGAGAGGGAATGATGGATAATGACATAGAAAAGAACAAATGTTTGCACAGCATAAACGAACAGTAATAGAGTGAGACACCGATAGCGGGGAAGGCAAGGGGAAGTGCAAAGGCAGAGAGGAGAGATGACAAGATGAGTGGAAGCACGAGCATGAGGGTTCACACGCAGATACATGCTCACACATCAGCGTGGTTATCTTTGGTGACATTTATCAGTGCCACCTCGCCTTGCTGGTTGTCTCCACAGCATCTTAGGAGAACACAATCATCCCTCCCCGCTCACCCTCCTCTCTCTTATCTCTGCACCCACCCATCCATCCATCCATCCATCCATCTATCTATCCATCCATCCAGCCAGCCCGCCATTCCAACGTCCACCCAGGCTTGACCCGGAGCGACAGTGCCTGTGAACGAGTGGAGTGATGAGAGATGGAGGGAGAGGGGACGCTGTGAGAGATGGAGATGGAGGGATGAAGGAGGGATGCAAGGACACAGCGTTCATGCTGTCGCATATTGATGTTGTGCGCACAACACATACAGGAGTGTGTACATGTGCACACAACGCACACACACACATAATATATGCAAATTACCAGCAGCACAACACAAGAAGGGGGTTGCTGAAAGGGAGCAGCTCATTAACCCAGCAGTTTTGGAACTGGATGGATAAAATATTGAATTGCCAGAGTTTGTTTGTTGGTCGAGGTTGAAATAAACAGAATGCTGCAGCCGTTGGGTACAGCTGATGAGGTCAGATTGCTCAGGGGCAGATGTGAGCAAGGGTCAAATGATGGAACAAAGGTCAAAACAATCCTCTGTAGATCATATGACATATACAGGCTGTGGCAGAGAACAAAAACTGCTTTGGTGCTCTTCTCTTCTCTTCTCTTCTCTTCTCTTCTCTTCTCTTCTCTTCTCTTCTCTTCTCTTCTCTTCTCTTCTCTTCTCTTCTCTCCTCTTCCCTTCCAAATTAATGAGATATACTCGCAGTCCCCCAGACAGGCTATCAGTGAGAGTGAAGGGGAGAGAGGTCATGTTTTTTGTTCTCATTTCCCAAGTAGTGCTTGTGCAGTGGACCCAGTAATCTGTGAGAATCGGATAAAAACTCTGTATTTATTCTGAGACTAACAACTTCTTCTCTTCTCTGCCATTTTATCTGCTAAATAATTAATAAAATACAGATTTACTGGTAGTGAACATAATCATTAGTTGCAGTTCTAGTCCAAAACCCAAGGATATGTACTGAAAAATTAGATTTATAGAAAGATAAAAAAAGGTGAGGGTAGAACCAGAAAACATTTTATTGATTGATAAATTGGCAAAACAACTAATTTCTCATCAGTATTTCATGTGTTTTCTGTAAGGAAGTGAGTGTGATTAGGAGATACTGTTCATAACAGTTTCTGTGTCGTCCTTTCTCTTCCTGTGTCAGGTATGATGCTGGGAGGTGGTTGTGGTAGAGAGCTGGCTCACTGGATCATACACGGCCGCCCTGAAAAGGATATGTATGGATATGACATCAGGTACATCACTACATACAAATACTGTGTAAAACACACAAAGGTTATGAGCTGTGGACTTTACCACAAGAGGTTTCATATGTTCAGTGCCACTCTACAAAGCCAAACATGGTTTTGAGCCTCCGATTATATCAAAGGCCAGCAGGAACCAGAGTAGTAACAAAGTTTTAATGAAGTCTGAACGACTGGGACTTTTAATGAGCGTTAATCTTTCGGGTTCCTCTCCTTCCCGTCTCAGGCGATTCCATAACTCGCTGACAGACAACAAACGCTGGATCAGAGAGAGGAGCCACGAGTCGTATGCTAAAAACTACTCTGTGGTGTTCCCCTTTGATGAGCCTCTGGCCAGCCGCAACATGAGGAAGGACCCTTTCCATCAGGTATGGTGAGCGGGTTTTGATCTACAGCACAAGCAGTTAGACGGAAAGTTTCTTGTGGAGTTCAAGGAAACATCCCTAATGTGCTCTGTCTCCACTGTGAGTTAAACTCCTTTCAACTGTGTTTGATGAGTCATTTAAGTCAGGCAGCACGGGTTTAATTGGCAAAGACATCTCTTTTTTTTCTATTATGCACATAACATTGATTATTTTACAAAGTGTAGAGAAGGAATGAAAAGCATGAATGAAAGATTAATTCACTGATTGGATAATATTGTAATATTAGACACCTTTTCATTTTTTAGGGAAATAATGTTAAACAGTAAAATTTGTAAAAACACAAATGTATAGAGGGATAGATGTGGATTTTTGTGCTAGGTTGATGAGTGTTCTTGTTATTTTTTCCATTATACATATACACAAGACACAGCACGCAAAACTTTTTGTCTTAATTAAACATCTGAAGTATGATAAATCAACTAAAAGCAGACATGTTCTCATATTCTAGTGCCTCCCCCATATTACTACATATTATCCCCAGATCTGATAAACATTAAGCCTAACCTTGGCTTTATCCAAGTACTTTCAGTTAGATAAGCAGGGCTTTTACTTTCTGTGAAAAAGTGTGGGCAGTGTTCTGTATCTCTCAGGATTTCGACAGACAGTCACCTTTTGGCTTTTTCATAGCTGATAGGAAACTTTGTGGACGTGTATTGACGAGGTTTCCCAACATAGATGAAACCGGTTCACTTGTTTAAGTCACAGGAGCATTTCTGCTGCCGTATAACCTGACCAGTCATCTTTGATCACTTCCTATATTTTTAGAGGTTGTATGACTCACTCCTTTTCTCTTTTTACCTGTCTGATTTCTCTCCCTCAGCCATTCATTCTACTCTCTGTCCAAATTTTTTTCTGTGTTTAGCCTTCACTCGTTTTTCTCTCATCTGATATTTTCTCATTTTGACGTCATCCCCAGCACAATTTCTTCCTCTATTCATCCAACTAATCTTGCTTACTGTGTGTTTCTCCCTCTTCCTCTGGTCTTTGTCCTTGTTACAGTCTGTGTTTTGTGTGAGAGAAAAATAATTGCCACTATTTCTTTCTCTCTCTCTTTAACCTCAGTGTCTGATTGGCTCTATCACCACATTACGGTCTCAATTAGCCAATCAACATATATATTATTCTGCTGAAACCCCAGGTTGTGAAGGCTTGAGACATCCATGTGCATGACTGTACAGAGAAGACAGTGACTAGAGTACATCTCAGTTGCCAAAAATCAGGATTAGGTTGCAAATGTAGAATCTGTGTGTGTACTTTCATGTATGTCAGTATTTTGCTAAGCTAGAAATACTGATGTCATCTCTCTCAGTATGTTAAGTTACCTGTCACCCTCTCATTTCTTATCTTCCCCTCTCTCTCCTCCTGTCTCCTCTGGTCAGAACTAGAGGCAAATATCTGATTCAGGCTCGTGCAGAAAGCAGTTAGCAGTATAACTTATCCCCCAGCCGCTACATTTATTAATGTGATCCCTGCCAACATGATTATAAATGATACACTTAGCTTTGGTAGCCTGGCTCTGGATGTCTCTGAGCTTCCTTTCCCTCCTTAGCCCTAAACAAACTCTTAATGGGCCTTGCTACCATATTTTATGCATTAATGACCCACTTAGCCGCGCTTTCCCACTTCAGACTTCATTTACCTTTAACTGTTGCAATTTCTACCCCCGCTCACGCATGCAGGCATTCTTTCAGAACAGATTACTGTCACACAAATTGCATTAGCAATGTTGTCGGTGCATTTTGTAGCTCATGTTGACTGCTTTCTTAGAACTTGTTTTATTTAGCTTCCCTGACACCTTTCGTGCATAATTAAGTGATTTCCCAAAGGCCTTTTTTTAAACAACATAAAACAAGATTTTGTACTGAATGAGCAGTCAAAATGCATGAAGGTGGTAACTTTCAATATGTTTTTAATGAGTGGTTTGTGTCCACACAATGAGTTTCACTGGCATTATGAGGACAAATTGGATTAATTACTATCTGATTGACTTTGTCTTCTGATGACAGAAAAAAGGGAAAATCACATTGACTATAAATACCTTTTGTACTGCAAACAATGTAGTATAACTCTTTCTGTTCTTTTATAATACTTTGAAGGACACAAGGTGCAACATCAGCTGTTCATCTCTTGTTTTTTCCTCTTTCTTCTGCTCACTTTTTAACACTTGGTCCTCTTAGTTTGAAACTGATCTGCCCCTCAAGTTCAGTTTACCTCTATGTTTTATAAGGAGAGCTCCATCTCTCTTAAGAGCAACATATCAGTGCCGTATTATGCGTGTCATAACACCTCCACCTTTTTTTTCCTATGTAAGACCAAAGATTGGCAGCATATATGTTAGTGTCACTGTCAGGTCTCTATAAAATCAACAGTTTTTTCACATTCACCTCACAGATCTGTATATTGTAGTACTGTTTGATGCTTTGAGTATTCTAGGCATCAACTGACATGTTCACTTTTATTTTCCAATGCAGTGCAAACCTTTGTTCCCACAAATGTTTTTCAGCTTTAAACACTCACTGACTAGTTTTCAGTGAGTCACTGTCATAATATCAAATATATAAGCTGATGGACAGATTAATGTGGCAGCATGTAGTGTTATTTTTATCTATTGTCCTGTTCTACATCAATGCGGCATTCAAAGCACTGCTTTCATCACAGCCAACACAAAAGACCTTAATTTGCATGATAACAAGTGCAGGGTCAGCTATTATCATGTTACGGTTATTGTAATTATGGCATCAGATTTTATGCTAGACAGCTACAGTATGGAGGACTTGATAAGACACTGTTCTCAGGTAGTCAGGCTGCATCTCGAAGGAGAGCACAGTCCCTGTGAGACTGGGTCGGTCCAACCCTCAGCTGCAAGCCCATTAGACCCCTGCTAATCACTCGTCGAGGGCCATCACCTAGCAACTAGCCTTCCTGCTGTTGGAGAGCCTCAGATAAATGTAGGGGGTGGCAGAGCGAAGAAGGAAAAACACTGGAAAAGTCTAATTATTATTTTTAAAATTAGCTTTTGTTCACAATACTGGCTCTTGCTCCTGATCATGACGACATGTATTATGGCTAAGAGGTACTTAAGGGGTTTGATCTGCCAAAGAAACTGTCCCTGTGCAAGTATTGAGACTGTCTACTTTTAGGAGGCAACACAAGCTTATTTCAGAGCACAAACAGGCCATCTCTGACACTGCTGCTTACACGTTTTCTCCACCTCGGTAGCATGGATGGTAAATATAGCTCAGTGTGGGAAGTTTTGGCAAGAGACAGCTAGCTGCCTGCTAGGAGGAGAGCATAGCAGAACATACCTACCAACTGTGGGCGACTGTCAATTTTAACAAGGAGGATGGTGAGCGCTGAAAAATCTAATTTCAACATGGTTCAAGAAATCAAGAATTAACAAGTGAACTATATTTGCAACAGTTTGATCTAAAAGAGGGTTTTATCATCACTTCTAATCAGTTCCTCCCACACAGGATTCATTTTTAATATTTAAGCAAGTTAATTTGTTTCTCATTTGTCATATTGAAATGAGTTTTAAAGCTGTGCTAATCATTATTTTTATATAGACAGTGGATCAAACGAGTGTGTGCAATATGAAAGCATTCGCAAAACCACATAGAATCACCTGACTCTGCAGTTCCTCTCAGCTCTACAGACCGTTTTAGCATCTTTCAGCTCACTGTTTTTGTTCAGCTTTACTGTTTAGTCTCACAGTTCTCACCAACCTTGTTTCCTGCTGCATTAGACAGCTGTTTCCAGCAAAAAAGCTGATAATCCCACGGTACGCTGCCTATGCAGCACTGAATGTCAGACAGACAAAGTTGGCAACTTGCTAGTGAACATAGTGGACCTAAAGAGATGGTGGAGACCAAAACAGAGCTTACAGAAAACTGAATATTACACTTTCTTTCCTCAGGTGGCCAGAAACATGGCTCCAGATAAATGCTAATGTGTCTTGTTGATGTGTAATAGGTGACTGTTTGTTAGCAAGTTCACTGTAACAACAACTTTATAGGGTGATGATATGTCAACCTTGTAGTTCTAGTTTGTTCTGTTGCCTGCAGGTGACCCCCAAAAATTAATTAATGCTGTTTAAAATACTCAAAAACCCATCTGTGTTTACTCTGTCAGTAAATGTTTTCACGTCTAGGTTGTTCTGTGATGTTGCTTAGGATAAGAATTAATTTATGACAATACAAATTTGTAAATTTTGTGAATATATGCTATTAAATTCTTGCCATTTGTGCAGTTGTTCCAAAATAAATACTGAATAGTAAACATGCTCATCTACTCTCCGTACTGATTTTACCTCTTTTGTTTGTGTGTATGTGTGTGTTTCTTTTAGGTGCTGACGGAGCAGGGCTGTGTATTCCAGGAGAGACATGGCTGGGAGAGACCTGGTTGGTTCAACAAAGATGGGCCTGCACCTGTGAGACACTAACACCACACACGCACACACATATTGCACATAATTAACAAGAGGCCCTTGGAAACACAAACAATTAAGATGCTAATTTTTTCACAAGGCTTGCTGGATAGGAACTGTTGGGACGGATTGACATACAATAATGGACGACACTGACACAGTATCTAGCCCATTGTTTTGTCCCTCTCTACACTTGAGAAACGATAATGACTAATTAGCCTCTAACTGTTTGTTTGCTTGTGTTATTGCAAAGGTTAAAGACTATGATTACTATGGAGCTTATGACATTAAGAAGAATGTGAACTACAAGTACAACGAATTGCTGGGGAAAGAGTACACCTTTGACTTCCCTCCACATCATGACATGGTAAGACACCAAGTGTGTGCATGAACATGTGTGTTACTGAGTTCATTAAATTGTATGCAGCTTCCTCTTTTGTCAGACCACAATATGGCAAAAAATCATGGGTGGACAGATGAGTGCGAACACTCTCTGAAGGCTCCCATGAGGCAAGGGAACATGTGTCCTCATGGGAAATGATGGCCATGGACAGCAGACAGTGATGAGAGCAGAGTCAGTGAGTTTCATGGTGCATAGAGGAGTTTGATGGGGAGCACCAGACAAACTCTGCAGCTTGGATTACACACCACAAAGAGGGAATGAACAATCTTAATGTCAAAATCCTTTTCCTTTAATTTCACCACTGTGATGAATGCTGCCTTCAAGGATCAGGCTTGAAACATCATGTTTGTCAAACAGAGGCTGAAATTTTGTAAAATGCCAGGCTCTGTGCTAATTGGATGTGTGTGTTGTGATTTTTTTTTTTTAAACGCAGATTAAGAGCGAGTGCCTTTCATGTAGACACGATGTGGCCGTGTTTGACATGTCCTACTTTGGAAAGTTCTATCTCACTGGACCAGATGCCAAGAAGGCAGCTGATTGGCTGTTTACTGCTGATGTCAACAAGAAGCCAGGTCAGTCTGACTGCTACTGATGCAAGCGTACACTTACACACGCACACACACACACACAGACACAGACAGATGGGAGAAAAGATTGACAGAATGAAGAGGGCAGACACATGGATAGAGGGACTAAACAAGATGGCAACACATGAGAAAAACAGTCCCTGCTTCCACAAAAGGTCTAACGAAAAGATGCTATTGGTTGTATTATGGGTAACATGGGATCCATTGCAATATAAGGAGCATACGCACAATGGAATCACAGCTCCCTTCAAATTTTGTTCACAACCTTTTGATCAACTGCAGGTCTTCTTCAGGCAATACCCACAGGGAGGAAAGGAGGGATGTGTACTGTGCAGCAAAGTGACCAGCGACATCATTATCATCTAATCACATATCCTTGTTACAAGGAAGATGAGAAACATGAATATGAAGAGATACAATATACAGATACTATATAAGAGATAACTGAAGAGATATATAGGTATAGATATATTAGGGGGAAACAGGAAAAATCACAGAAGCTTGGGTTATGTGTCACATACAAACAGATATATAGGCTGTAATGATGGGCTGTAGGATCCAGCAATGTTAAAGGGTGGCACTTACTAGTGTTAGGGCATACAAGGGAAGTTAGGATGTCTCTGCTTCTGCTTTATCAGTTTTGACCATTCATTTTTTTGTCTTTCTCTTGTTAGACAAATTAAAACCTTTTGTAATTGAAGTGCACTACTTCATCACTGGAATAACTGAAATAACATTACTCTGCTGATTTAGAAGTGTACTCATGTAACAATGTCTGTATTATCATGGACAGCTAAAGAAAAAATACAGAATTCATGCAGCAGAAACAGAGATGTCGATGTCTTCCTTGTCGAAACTTGGCACCCACGTTACCAGTGTAGTCTCGAGCCCCTGGTCTCAAGCAGAGACGAGGAGCAAGCTGCAGGGGTCTGGTAAAGTTCACCTCTTTCTAACTCCACAGCCTCAGATTTTTTTTTTTATTTTCAAACTTGTAGTCTTCACACTCAGCAGAGGCTGACTCAAGTGACATTGCTTGAGACAATTCATCAGGCTTCACGCAGCTCCCTCTGGAGCCAGAGAAGACTGAAGACAACTTTTTTTCATGTGTGAAATCAAGAGAGTTGCCCTTTCAGTTTGTACAGCCAGCAGTGTTACACAAACACCAGGGAATGGATTTACTGTGTGATACCTCTAAATGCAATATTGAATTAATTTTCTGTAGCCTCTTTGTTGATTTCTTGTTCTGACGTCTACTTCAACTTATCGTCCATTCACTGAGACGCCCAGCTTTCACTCCAGCTGCTCTATGAAAGTAGCTTCTCAAAAACTTGTCTTTCTTAACTGTGGTAAATGACGCATCATCTGACCTTGCGCTTCATCTTTTTGTCAACCACTCTCTCTTTCTCTCTTTCACATCTCAATATACAGTAATTACAGGGGCAGTAGTTGCTGGGAGAATATTTAATGCCCGAGCAGGCCAACTTATGCTTTGCAGACAGCATTTTCTTAATCACCTGTTACCCCTTATCATCAGTAAGAGAGATAACTGAGCCACAGTCACATATTAGCATGTCACCACAGCCATCAGCTCCTCCGGCCAATGGATGACAGACATGTTATCATTTTATGACCCTTGTAATTAGATACAGAATTCATTCATTAGTAAATTATTCAGAGGATGTCTTCATTATGAATATCTTTGTCAAGTGGTGTTCTCAGCAGCCGTTATGCTTTTTTGGAATTCATATTGCAGCTGTTTCCGTGGTAACTGTTGCTCAAAAAGACAAGATTCACATGTCGTCAGGGCGCGTGTCTCCCCTGGAGGCAGGGACTGATAATGATTGCCCCTTAAAAACAACAAAGTTGTGAGAGAAGTGTAAGTACACTTGAGGTTATTAAAAATTCATCCTTATTCACACATGAGATGCAGGAAGGCACACACACACACACAAAAGCATAGAAACTGGATTACTCACAAAGAACTGGTTACAAGGAGAGGATTGACCTCAGATTTGGGTTCATTTTATGTTTCAAGATTTCTGTCGGCTTGGTTCCAAGAGACTGCGCACTTTAAATTGGCCCACAAATTATGCCGCAAGTATTAATTGTTTATGTGTGTGATTCAGGCTCCACTGTGTATACCTGCATGCTGAATAAAAGAGGAGGGGCGGAGGCCGACCTGACAGTGAGCAGACTGGAGCCTGGTGCTGCCAACCTGCCCCTGGCACCAGAATCCAACGGTGAGAATCTCTGCGTGTGTGTGTGTGTGGTGTGTGTGTGTTGTTTCCATTTTTATCTGCTTTTATATTGTTATATCTGTTATGCTCTATGTAATTCCATTCCATCACTGTTGTGTTCTGTCATTTTAACTGTTGTATTTTACTCCTTTTGGGATATATCTGTCATTCTGTTGTATCTTATTTTGGATTTATTGTCGTTTTACTGTCTACTGTTTATTGTTCTGTCTCCCAGATTATCTATCAATACTGCTGTATTTATCACTCCGTTCTTCTGCCTATTATTCTTCTGTTTATTCTGTTGTTCTCAATGATAAATCATTGCCATTCTCTCTGTTCAAAATCTTCCACTTCTATCACTCTATCTTTCTGCTCCATTCTGTGCATCTATAGTTGCATTTCCCATTAATTTTACCTACTTTTCTATGTATTTCTCATTCATCATTTATGGGACAGGAGTCATTGTTTCAAGTTACACCCCCATCTCTATTGTCTCTCTTTGTTAATAGCAGCTGATACATCAGTATCCAAGTACACAAAGATCAGAAAAGATTAATTCAAAAATGATAGCATGTTACAGTAGCTGGGAAGCAGCAGTTCAGTTCCAGTATATGTTAAAGTTACAAGTGCTCCATTAATTATGGAATCTTTGCACATCCTCTTGAATATATCAACAAAAAAGGCACTTGAAGGTAACACCAGTGATTCAAAAGTTCTTAAATTTGCTTAGAACTTGTGTATTTTAATGTACATATAACCTCTGTCATAATTTCTTTTGTTATATTTTGATGTAGCTATCAATTCATGTGCTGTGTCTATCGTTTGTTGTTGCACTTGAAAGTTTTCTCTCAGCTGTTGTACTTGTCTGATCTGTCATCTGTCATAATGCCTCAGCGCCAACAACAGCCAAGGCTGGAGCCATTATGTTTTCAGGCTGTCCGTCTGTACTTCCATCCCGGTCTCATGAACGGGATATCTCAGGAACGCCTGGAGGGAATTTCATTACATCTAGCACAACCATCCACTTTCACTCAAGGATGAACTGATCAGAATCTGCTAATCATGATAAAATTACATGGAAATATTTTATAGGATAAAATGATAAAGTGATGACATTTATTATCTAAAAGGTCAAAAGTCAGCTTCACTGTGAACATTAGAATGTTCTGCAAAAACACTTATCTGGGCGTTATTCAAAGCCATAACTCAGGAACAGAGGGGGACATTGTGACCATAGTTCCTGCAATTTGTCCTGCTTGGGGGAGACATACAACCACGAGGCTGTAATTCTAGCCATTTCTGTCTCACTCCCCTTAATCATTTCTTTTGTCCCCCACCTTTGCTCCAGGCGATGCGTACTACCTGGCCATCGGAGGCGGTGTAGCAGAACACAACTGGAACCACATCCGAACAGTTCTTCAGGACCAAGGGTTCCGCTGCCAGCTGACAGACCATTCTGAGGACATGGGGATGATCAGCATCCAAGGGCCAAAGAGGTGGGAAAAGAAAAGAGGAAGGGAAGGAGGAAAGAAGGCTATGAATGAATGGAGACATTCATGATTTATACATCCAGGTGAGAAAAGGACAAAAGGAAGGAGTGAGTGAGGGCATAGAGCAGGGGAGATGAGGAGGAGTGGAGAAAAGAAGAAGGTAACTGATTGGTCAAAAGATGGGTTAAGATTCACATCCTGGACACAAGAGAGGTGGGGAAACTGAAAAAAAATGAGCTGTTGGATCGATGAGAGGGAGAGGAGGTTAAGTGGCTTTTCTCAAGGCCATAGGCTTGCGAGGTGTGTGCAGGGACAAACGTGGACTGAAAACAGGAGGCAGAAGCAGGGAGGGGGGGTGTTAAGGTTAATTCTGTAGGCTGTTTCATGATGCTGTGAACCCTGCAGCTGAATTAAATTCAAATCTATTTTTCATCTGAGGGATTGATGATGATGAGAAAGCTCTCGTGGAGCACTCTATCTTTCTGTCTCAACAAGTTTACACCATGGGTTAGAGGTTCATGGGTCTAAATGGTTTTGCTTGACATGACCTGGGACTGACATCTATATCTAGTAGATTCCATCTTTTAAAAATATATGAAGCATTGTGGCGACAAAAGCGGCTCCTAAATGGATGTTGAATGGATGCAAGTTTTTCAAATCTAGAGGTTCAAATGGACCAGAAGTGAAAAAACCTGATCTCCGGGCCTAGCGCTCAACATGAATTAAACTACTAATATTATATTTCCACAATAACTACAGCATTATCATTGCATCATGTAACCTCATAGTAGATACTGGTGTTAAATTCAACCAGAAACTCTGCTTTTCTCAGTATCAGAGTTCCACGTGATATTAGAATGTAGTCTGATGCATTCAATTTACATAATGAAAAGAATCACGTCTCCTCACCTTCTCTGTCTGCCAAGCTGGTTCCCTGGAGTAAACACTGCAGTGACTGTGAAGGACTAGGTGTCAAAAACTCTGTTTAGGAAATATATAGAATTTATATTAGGTCTCATGAAATTACACAGCTATGTAGGAATTTTAAGTTGCAAATCCCTGAACGAAGGCAACCAGGGATTAAGTTTTGACAGCAGTCGGCTATATGAATGCCATCAAACACTGGGTGTATGTGTGAAAGTGTTACGTATGTAGCTGCTTGCCTCAGTTGCATGCGCCACTGCAACTGTGGCAACAGAAAGTCTGCACTGGGGCTGCAACTAACAGTTATTTACATTTTCTTGATTTAAAAAAAATCATTTTAGAAAATGGTGCAAAGTTTTTCACAATCACAGATTTCTTGTGTCCTCAATATATATAATATAAGATACAGAAAAGCTGCAGATCAAGTTAGCGGGTTGAACTAGAGAATGGATCAACAAAAAATAATAATCATTTTCACTACTAGTCTGGACCTGGTTTGGGTCAAGTGCCAGGATTTAGAGAGGGTGCAAGATGTAAAATGCATCACTACCCTTGGTGGTCTTGTTTAATTAATAGGCTGTTTTAAAATATAGGCCATTCAGATATTTATACAGTAAGCCCAAATAAAACATATCTAATAATACCTCTGGTCACTTAGTGTTTTAAAATATTAAATATTAATGTATTTTTGCCATCTTATGCAGTTTAACACAGACACAGTTAAATCTGTGAGATACCATAATCCTTAAGGTTTTTCTTCTTTTGCAAGAATGTCTTTATTTTCTTCTTCATTGGCATCTTCTTCATTTTTCTCTTCTTTCAGTACTTCAGTACAATTTCTCCCCCAAGGTTTTGTGATTCTGTAACTCAATAATTAAATTACCTAACCTGAAGCTGTCACAGTATTTCTTTTTTTCATCCATCAGACCCATCATCCTCAGATTTCTCATGCACAGGTGAAAATGGTGCCTCACATTTGGATATAGGAGGTAGTCCAAGCTTGTCACTTTCTTCTTGCTTCCCACAGTTTTCCTTTGTTCTTTGCTCAAAGAGCGGGCCAGGCCACCTTAACCTTCTCCCAGTCTCACTCTCTGAATCCGTCTATCTTTTGCTGCCCCTCTCACCTCTTCTTCTCCCCACCTCACCGCCCTCCATCTTTGTTCTTCCCTCTTACCAGCAGCAGGGTTAGGCCACTCTGTTCTCTGTGTGGGCTGTGTCGATTTCTTTTCCTTGAGGCTTTTCTCATACTCTGTTTTCCTAAGTCTTCTTCTCTCTCTGTCCTCATGTCTCTGTAGATCTTATCCGGCTCTCTCTTTGTCTCCTCTCCCCTCTCCTCCCATTCTGCTCAGTAGTCTATTTTCAGTGTCCTCTTCCCCTTTTTCCATATTTATCTATCCGTCTTTATTGCTTACACCAAAGCAGAAATCAGTGTGTCACTGGCAGTGACAGCAGTAAACCTGTGTGTTGCTGGGTGTGTGTGTGATTGTGTGTGATTGTGTGTGATTGTGTGTGATTGTGTGTGATTATAGATACACATGCATCACACACACAGAATAGGATGTTGATTATGGAGCTGATTGAGTTTTCTTGAGAATCCAAAGCACACTCAGCTTCTAAGTGTCTGTGTTTGCATCTGTGGATATTTCCTGGTGTGTGTCTGAGTGTGTCAATAACATAAACAAGACTGGCATCTCTCTGCACAGCACTGTAATGATTCTCAGCTCCTCCTGATTGTTTCTGCCACATATGAGGAACTGCAGAAAATCAACCCTCCAATGCTTGGGTCTTATGAAGCAAATTGATCTCTTCAAAGCTTGAGGAGGGAGAAAATTACAGCCTTTATGGAAATGCATTTGTCTGTGTTTTCCTTCCCAGAGATGTGTCATTCAAACTCTCTGGAGAGGAGGAAGTCACCGAACTTACAGATTCTCTCTCTCACACGGCTTGGCAGCATGCTCCAGAGGGTGAAACTGGTGCCTGCTTCGGTTTGCTGTGTTATAACTTGTACCTATGATATAGTAAGAGAGCCCTGTGTGTGTGTGTGTATGTGTATCCATCCTCTGATCCACAGCTGAGAGCCACATTTAAGTGGCAAATCATAGAAACAAATTGGTGGTTCCAAGACCCTTTTACCACACACACACACACACACACACACACACACACACACACACACACACACACACAGAGTCATTCACTGATTACATATAACTAATTGGCCTTGCTCTTGGGCTCTTGAGTTCAGTGAACAAAGCCTTTGCTGGAGGGAGGACAGAAATCGGAGGAAAAGCCTGAAGTAAATATCAGCCCCCATATGTAATGCATGCACACATGCATATATGCAAGAAATGTTTTATTCACATATAAGACCATACCCAGCATACACACAATTTCTACGTACAACCAAAAAAAGAAAAGGACACCCACACAGATATACAACCATGTGCACACAAAGGTAACCTGAACCTTTCCCCAAATATCTTCAACCCTGGCTCTCTGCCACACTGTTGCAAAAATATCTTCCAGAAAAGGCCTCACGCATTGTATTCTCTACCTGCCCACTCACAAACATGCAAGTGTACAAGTAGCAAAGTAAGCTAAACTTAGTTCTTTTTTTTCTGTTGACTCATCTTTATGTAATATTGATTTTTTTTGAGTGTGTGTGTGTGTGTGTGTGTGTGTGTGTGTGTCTTTGTGGGAGAAGGAGGGATGTGAGATTTCCACAACAAATATAACAAGTACAGCTTGTTAAGTTTTGTAGTAATTTTTTCTTTAAATATTTAAAATTTAGATTTAAAAACAAGTGTTAATGTTCTTATAGTTCTGGTGTTAATTGTGATGTGAGGAACACACCAGTTGCAGAGGTGTAAATGTGAAAAATGTAT
Source organism: Lates calcarifer (assembly GCF_001640805.2). Classification (NCBI taxonomy): domain Eukaryota; kingdom Metazoa; phylum Chordata; class Actinopteri; family Centropomidae; genus Lates; species Lates calcarifer. The sequence continues at coordinate 8,839,944 of NC_066841.1, read as the reverse complement.
CGACCAACTTTAAATAACTGGCACAGTTAATGATTTTTCTGCGTTTTCTCTTTCTGTGCAGTCGGGAGGTACTCCAGGAGGTGCTGGACACAGACTTGAGCAACGAAAGTTTCCCTTTCTCTACCCACAAAGTTGTCAGTGCAGCAGGACATCAGGTGAGAACACACTCTCTCTCTTTCTCTCTCTCACACACACACACACACATATACATACAGTAAATTAGCTAGCAACTAATTTCTGCAGTAATTGGATGTGGTACATTTGTCAGCTTCGAAATAACCCTGTCATTGCTGGTTAAATAAAAAATTTTGTTAATTAACAAATACGTCTAAGCAAATCACACACTGTTGAATGAAACAGATTTATTATTTCAAAGGCTCAGTCAACAAAGGTTGTAGGCTGCGTGTGGGACAGACTGCATGCCTCAAAGGCGTCCTTTTGACTTGTCCACTTCTGTCTACATTTTTTGTGTTTCTCTACCTTTTTCTGCCTTCTGTCTCTTTCCACTTCTCCTTCCGAGGTCTAGCAACTCAAAACTCAAAGTTTATAGTGCTGTTATTTACAAGCACTGGGGCAATCTTATATTTACACTGTAGCTGTTGATCAGGAAGTAGAGTGGGTTGTCCACTAACCAGAGGGTCAGTAGTTCAGTCCCCAGCTCCTCCAGTTTGCATGTCCAAGTGTCCTACGGCAACTACTACTGAACCCCCAGTTGCACCTGATGGCTATCAGATAGAGAGGTCCTATGTACAGAAGCATGTGTATGAATAGGTAAATGTGACTCCTGATGTAAAGGACTTTAACTGGTCATTAGGACTAGAAAGGTGTGATATAAATGCAGTTCATTTACTTAAATACATTTACGGTAGCAATAATGCTCTAAGGTATGCAGGCTCGGCTTCTCGAGTTGACCTCTACAGTGTTTCTGGCTTCAGATCAAAAAGAGCATGCTGTACTGACACATGCTGCAACACATATGTCCACACACACACACACACTTGCTCCGTCTTGGTCGCTCTTGCATGAATTATGCAACGCTCCAGTGATTGCAGTCAGCATCTTCTCACAGCTCTGCAGGAGTGTGTGTGTGTGTGTGTGAGAGAGATAGAGAGAGAGCGTGCACGAATTGCTTGTGCTGTGTTCCAGCTGGTTGTTGGCCTTGTCTGGGTGACATTTTAATGGCTGCACTGCTGCGAGAACAGAGCTCTCTCTGCCCTCTGCTCCCCTCATAGCTCATTAGACTCTCTCTCTCTCTCTCTCTCTCTCTCTCTCTCTCTCTCTCTCTCTCTCCCTCTCTCCCCAGTTGAAGTGAGTGTGCTAGCATGCATGTTGTCATGTTTATATGCATTTTTTGTGCTCACGTCTGTGCTGCGTGGATTTGTGTTTGATGCCTGCCTGGTAAATCTGTGAGTGACAGTGTCCACGAGGCATCCGGGTGTTTCTGTGTGTTTTAAGTTTGTCATCTGCATATCTGGTGTAGTGTGTACTGTGAGCAGAGCGCAGGCCTACATGTATTGTCCTTCCCCAGTGTTTCATGGTGTACATATGGGGCCCAGGGTGATCCCTGGCCAGCCAGATGGCCTAGCTGTCACAGCACCCACTGGGGAAACTGTTGGGAGTTGGGAGTTTTTTCTCTCTCTCTTCCACACACTCATTTACTTCCTTTTTCCTCCACAGCTTTCACATCTCTCACACATATTTTTTGCATCTTGTCCATTTTGGTATTCGCTAGCCTCATTGTTATTCTCATATTGTGACTAGAACAGCCTGACAGATGCAGGAAGACTTTAAATTCAACAGAAATAAACTCTAGTCTTTAAGTTTTAAATTAAAAACAGTAAGTAGTCCCATCTGCATGCATTGCATTAGCGCTGAGTCCTTTAGCGCATGTGCATGCTAGGAAAAAAAATTCTGAACTGTGTTTTCATCGATTGCCACTATACAACACAGAGAGGCTCTAGTTGTTGGTAATAGTTCCAAAACTGCTATGTAGTTTACTACAGCAGCACAGAGATTTCCAGGAGACGACTTTCTGTGTACACTCTCTGGTGGAAAGACAATTTTTTTGAGATGATATCTATTAAATTGAGGTCTGAAGAAAGCTGAGGGAGGCTTGCACTCCTTACTCCATTTAACCCTGTTTGTGCTCCGTTTCCTTAAATCTTTACGAAGGAGTTGTTGGGTCAAGCGTTACCATGACCAGTATTTATACTGGACAAAATTATCAGAATAACACCAAGGTTGACAAGAACTTTACCTTTTGATTTGTGGTGTCTCCTTTCCTACCTTCAGCAACTCTCAGTCAGTCTCTACCTCTTTATCTGTGCTGTTTCTCTAACCCTACTCCTTCCTTTCTTTTTTTAAATCTCTTTCAGGACTGAAAGAATTTTGGCCACAACATTCATTTCTAAGAAGGAGATTACAGTTTCCCTGCTTCCTCCTTTGTGCACCTTATCTTAACATTGCATCTATCCCATCTCATTCTTTTCTGCCGCTTTCTGGCTGTTTGCTTTTCTCTCTTCAGCAGCAGCAGCACATTGAAACTGCTGTTGGTATTAAAATGCATGACAAGTAGAACTGGTCCTTGAAGATGAAGAGTGTGTGTGTTTGTGCATGAGTGAGCGAGCACAAGCAGAGACGTGGCGGCCCGGTCCTCTGCTTGCCTCTCTCCAGCTCTCTAAGCCTCCTCTCTGCTCCTCTCTCGTCCAGGTGCGAGCCATGCGTCTGTCATTTGTCGGAGAGCTCGGCTGGGAGCTGCACATTCCCAAAGACTCCTGCCTCCCAGTCTACCACGCTGTCATGGCTGCCGGTGCAAAGCACGGCATCATCAACTCAGGCTACAGGGCCATCGACTCACTCAGCATAGAGAAAGGTAACTTTGAATAAGAGGTCATAAAAAACAAAACAAAAAACTAACCCTAACATTCAAATTCAGCTCAGGTTACAGGCTAAATGAAATCTAGCCAGTCAGTGAATTGAACCTGATCCTCCTCTTCTCTTTGTCAGGGTACAGACATTGGCACGCTGACCTCCGCCCAGATGACACACCCTTGGAGGCGGGGCTAGCCTTCACCTGCAAACTGAAGAGTTCAATCCCGTTCCAGGGTCGCGATAGGCTGGAGAAACAGAAGGAGGAGGGGCTGAGGAGGCGTATTGTCTGCTTCACCATTGATGAGTCAGTAAAACATTTCTGTCTTTTTCTGTAAAATTTGTGTCCAAAAAAACATATAAAACATATTACTTGATTTAGTTTCCAAGATGGAATTCCACCATTTCCTTGCTGTCCAGTCAAATCTAAGGACTGATTGGTTTACATCCTCTAATGGGCTGAGAGAATACTAGAAACTTTGGGTTTATGAAGCCAGTTATACACAAAAATGCACTATTGTCAAACTAAAAATAAGCATTTTCTCAGCGTATAATGAGTTTGAATTTTGAGGATGCAAGATTACCCAACAATAGCATTTAGCTATCATGAAAACATTGCTTTTTACATAGAGAAGATGCTATTAATGTTGTCATATTCTGTATGGGCCCGACAGTCCTGATTAGTGTGAATGTGTGTGGTTGTGTTTATGTAAATGAGTGTGTGCAGGAGAAAGGCTACAGTGTGTAGTCTAACATCTCTTTCTTTGTCAAAGGAAAGTACCGATGTTCGGTCTGGAGGCCATTTTCCGTAATGGAGTTCCTGTTGGTCACCTACGGCGTGCTGATTACGGATTCTTCATCGACAAAACTATTGGTTATGGATATATCCGCAACCCTGATGGAGGAGTGGTAATATTCTTTTTTTTCTGGGCTGTCTTTAATATTTTGTCACTTGGTCTCATTTTAAACCTCATTTTTCTTGAATCAAGACCATGTTTTACCAACAGGGCTAAAAATTGTGAGCTGGTAGGTGCATCAAGTGAGTCATCAGTGTTTTTGTGTGTTGCTCTCCTGATAATAATACAAATGCACACACTATAACAGATGGAACATCAGACTGAAGGATGGATGCAGCAAGAGAGACACAGAGAGTTATCGGTTGAAGTCGTTAGCTCAAAGGCAAAGAATTAATTTTTTTTAATTCTGGAAAATAGAGCATCATCCTTCTGTGATTTGACAAGTATTTAGATCCGTATCTCTGAGTGGGTGCTCAACAGACACACACATACATTGTGTCTGTGTGTGTGTGTGTGTGTGTGTGTGAGTGTGCTCATTTGTTTAATATCCATCCCGGAGTCGTGACCTGCAAAACAAAGCGGATTGACCGCTGGCTTCGTCGAGCACTTCAGTTTGGAGATGCACTCACACAAATGTGAACATGCGTGCACACACACACACACACACACACACTACTGAAGTCAGTGATGTGATTGTTTGGGATGTGCTCTGTGTAATACTGAGTGACAGGAGACCAGATCACACATACCTGTGTGTGTGTGTGTGTGTGTGTGTGTGTGTGTGTGTGTGTGTGTGTGTGTGGAGAACATCTGCCCCTTTCTGTATGCTTGATCTCACTTGGATTTCTTTTCTTGTTTTCTTTCTGTTTGTGTCTCTGGTTTTCATACTGGATTTAGTGATTACATTTTCTCAAACAGCTTCCTTATGATTTTTTTTGTAATTCACCATTACACAGCCCTGTGGGTACACCATTAAAGTCAGACCGAGTTCTGTCATGCATCAGTGGTGTAGTCAGTGTTTCCTGAAAACGAGTACTGTATTACTTGTGTAAAGTGAACAAAATGATGATGGGCAGACGGCGATTAAAGTAAGTTCATTTAAGTCACAGTAAAACAGCAGTCAGAGCATCTAAAGGAGCTATTTGTAAGTTTTGCAGTCGCTACATAGCCACTGTTAGCATTAACAGCTGTTTACTTATCAGCATCAACCTGCATCCCTTTACTCGCCAAGAGCTGTCTCCAGCAGGGGAAAGCAAAGGCAATGTTTTGCATCTAGTTCTATTATTTCTTTTCTCCTATAGAAGCTAACATGCTAACTAGCTAGCCCCAGCCTGTCTCATCATCACCGATAGCGATTCACTGTAGTGTCCACACTGCCCTGAAGAATTAGCGCTGCACAGAGGCGTATTCTTACCTCTTTGTCTTGTAAATGCAATAATTCCTGAAGCTCTTGCCAAGCGACCGTCAACACCACTCACCAAGAAACCACATTTGGTAGCAGTGAAAACGTACACATAGCCCCTTTAAACTTCCATAATGTGACTCAAAGTTTCCAAACTTTTAGCTAGCTGGTCACCACAAACCAGTTTCATTTGAATACATTTATGTATATGTCCTTAAGTTCAAGAAGGGTCATTAAAATATTTTAATGTTTCACAGGAAGAGAAAAGAGAGGCATTTTATATAAAACATGTAAAAATATATATTATTTTCACATATATATTCACAGTTAACACAGGGACACAGGATTAGAACTTGGAAAATGTATATTTATTTCACTGTCGTTATGCTTTGATTACTTAATCTAAAGCAGGGTTGCCCAAAGTGCAGGGCCTGCTGTGATCTGAGCCCCAGGTAGTTATCTAATAAAAAGCAAACTGGCATTTAATATGTTTTTAGAAAGTTAATGAATGCTTTTCATGATTTGTGGCTGATCTTTTTTTGGTTAAATGAGTAAGCACGTTGATATTTCAGTTATAATAACACCACCTGACTAAAGATTGGGATTTAAAAATAAAATTTTAAATAAATAACCCACTGTTCACTTTAGAAACCTGATATCAATTTGTATCTCGCCAGAATTCAGAGGTAGCAGGAGCATGCTGCAGGCTGCCATTAAAAAATCAGGGACTGGGAGGAGAGAGTAGACGTTTTAAACTGGAATGAAAGCAGCTATGTTCCCGAATAAGGTTGTTAGCTTGATGCAGCCTTGACCACAATGTTGTTCCCTCTAAAACCTTCATCATGGAAGTAGTAAAAAGTAAGTGGTGATGAGAGAGAGAGCTGTGTATGTGTGTGTGTGTGTGTGTGTGTGTGAAAGAGAGACAGAGTGACAGTTCAGTGGGAGAGCTGCAGGGAGGGAAAAAGGAGTCAGTCAGTGAAAATTAGCTCCCTGTGTTACAAGGGTGCTGACGTTGACTCGTGAGTGAACGCATTGCTTTCAGCGTTTTATAACTCCTGCGACGTTCTCTCGAGTCAAATGTGAAGGCAGTAAAATTGTCCTGTTCTTGAGTGCTGTGGCAAGAGTGTGGATTACGTGGCCGTCTCATTTTCTCTCTCTGTTCTGTCTATTTTCCGCCATCTCCTCGCCTCGCCTAAATTTTAAATTCCCTCCTCTTTACTTTTCTTGCTTATCTCCCTCTGACATTTTATCGTTGCCTCATGTTTTATCCTATCTCTCTCTTTTCCTTTCTTTATCAGGTGAGTGCCGATTTCATTAAGAGTGGCGAGTTTACCCTGGAGAGGATGGGAGTGACATACAAGGCCAAGGCCCACCTCAAATCTCCATTTGACCCTGAGAATAAACGTGTCAAGGGCATCTATGCTTGAGAAGGACGGTAAATGTAAAAACCAAATCAAAACACACCCTGGTTGGATAGTGAGGCTGAGGGAGGTGCAGCTGATTTTCTTTTTTTACGCACAGGTGCATCTATTTTAGTCTTTACTTTCTCTGTCAAATACTAGGTATCTCAAATGTTGATCTTTTTATTCAGATTACATCTGCAATTTGAAAGAACTGCAGTGGCTGTGGTGGAACATATACCCATTGTAAAACAGCCTTTTATGGACAATCTAAAATCTGTACCCAGATGTTAGAGGTGCTGAGCTGAGTCGGTTATTGATGTTTTGTTGCTGTTGGTGCTTCAAGTTCACGTTTTTATGCCCACTCTGTACTTGAGAGTGTGTTGTGAATGCTCTTGTGTGACTAGTATTACTATGAAGACAAATCCAAGAGGTAAATCTCCACTAATCAACGAAGTTTTAATGAAGCACTAGCAGCCAGCATAGCAGTGAACCTGATTCATTACCATGATTATAGGTATGACAGTAATGTTTTATATGAATCACAGATAACTGTTGCCTTTGTGACTAAAGCACTTCTAATAGGGGTAAAAGTAATGGTTCCAGATATGTGTGTGTATGTGTGTGTGCGTGCGCGCTTTTACTCAAATTAAATATGATCAATTCTTAATTAGTGGCCAGAGCATTTGTGTACTTTAGCTGAACAGAAAACTAACTTAATTCTAATTTTGCTGTCAGATCACAATATATTTTAAAATATATAATATAATGTAGTGCTTGTCCTAGGAGGCCACAGAGTGCTATATGAGGGAATACAAACTCAAACTCATCTCAAACTACACAGGTGCCCTACAGGCAGTTGGAGTAACATTACAGTGACTGATGTTTGTGCTGATAATAATGACTAAACAGAGTTTTACTTGCTCATGTGGTATCTAAATCTGAAGCAGACAGCCTGAGTGTTGATCAGAGTTGGAGGAAAAGGGAGAAAGAAACACCCCAAGGCACAATGTACCAGCAAGAGACAAAAATACTGAACAATGACAGAAAAAGACAACAGTTATCAGAAACCAGCTGCTAACAGATACAACCCCTCCATTTCCTGATCTGTCCCCTGTGTTACCGTGCTCTGCAGTGTTAATCTGCTTTTGCTGCTGTTTGCAAACTTAATGCTCTTAGTTTTGTTTTTTAAACAGGTACATTGTTCTTTAATGAGGCTATCTGCTGACAATTCATATGTGCGTAAGAGCTCCCATTTGTCTTGTTTCGCTGTTGAATCAAACACAACATTTTGTGCAGGCTGCCTCACAATAAAGCAGTTCAGCGGGCAATATCACATCTCCTTTTTTCTAGGAGAACCTTAACTGTGAAGCGTTTGCAGGAAGCGCCACCTGAGCCTTATTAATAAATATTCAATTCAAAATATGAACCTCTGTGCAGTGGAGTAGCGAGTAGCATAGTGGGACTGTACTGCAGGGCTCATGTAATAACACTGTGGAAAATCAACTGCTAATTGTGCCGAATCAACTACCTGAGTCAGTGGAGAAGCCTTTGAGTCTTCACATTTGAAATCTATGGTGCCTGTACACATATACTGTGTATATATACAGAAAGAACTGCAATTAAGTTAGCTAGCTATGAAGCTGCTGGTTTCTGTGGTCCGGGTCTGAATGATAATGTCGTACTTTGCTTTCAGTCTTAACAGAAAAAAGTGTGACTTAAACAGCAAAAAGAGAAATCACTACTTTAACTCCCTGATAAGTGATTCATGTATGAAATACAGGTGCTGGTCTGTACACTAATTGAAGATGTTTTGTTAATTTTGTGTGTACAAACATTGTTTCCAAGTCAACTACAAAACGCAGGTATATAGTTTTTGTTTTGCCACCTTGCCACTTGATTATGGATGATCTTTTCCATCTTTGTTTACAGCCACTTACATTAACGCTGTTGAGGCCAAACAGAAACCAAAGCTCACCACACGCACTATGCAAACAGCAGCCAAAAAAAAAGCAGGTCGAAGTAGAGGAAGGCATTTGTATGTATAAACTACTACTTTCCTCTCAGATGTGTGTCGCTGCATGTTCAGCACAAAATGTTTACTAATGTGGAGTGATTCATTGATTCAGCCCAGAAGGCCATTAATCATTGAAATGGTTGTTCTCAGGAGTAGCTTAGCTTGATAACAAGATTTATATGGGAAATGTGAAACACTATCACTACTGGTCTTCTACCACAGTGGCTCCAGAGGTTTTTTTTTAAAAATTCATTTTATATCATTTCTCTCCTTCCCGGAGTGTGACGTGACTATTGCAAAGCCTTGGTGATTATAAAAGCAGGTGGAAGGCAAAAAATATTAATTTCTCATGCTGAGCTTTTAAATATGTTTCAAAAAAATTGTGCATCTCTGTTACTTTTGTTTAACATTTTGACAAGTTTAAAGAACAAAAAAGATCAAATTATGAACCTAATGTTAGTAGACTCATTTATTCTGTCCAAAGCGATTCATGTTTTAATAAATGCCTTTTTAACTGCCAACATTTTTGTGACTTTTATTATTTAACACACAGAAAATGATGCAAGGACACACAGTATGTAGCAAAAGAGTGTAGATAACAGTGGTCAACTATAAAAACTGTAAAAATGAACCTAATAACACAGACAGTGGGTGTTTATATAAGCATATATTTATAGCAGGTGTCAGAAAACCCAGCAGAAGACGTCATCTATCTCCAAACGCAGAAATGAAACCCAGGCAAATTCTGCCAAGTCACAGGAACTTCTTTAACTTGCCCCAGGTTAGGTGCCTGGGGCTGAAGCATGCCGTCGGGCCCCAAGGCTGGGCTCAGACTGGAGCTGTTGAGGGTTGGCTGGTGGGTGGCGCTCCTCCCTCGCAAGGGTAGTGGGGTTTTTCAAGGATGTCGGTCACCACCGGTACAGACTGTTTGTCCCACACTCCCTGGAGAAACAGATATATGATGTTTTTGATGTCTGATGTGTTGTTTGGTCCTAAAAAATTCAAATAATGACAAAAGCAGGCCCTGTCCTTGATATTTAGACAGCAGATTTTATTGATGTAATTGCCCAGTTGTCACTGAACAATGTATCACACATTGTGCATCTTCAAAAAATACACTCAAGGACATGTCTTTGTGGTGTGTGTGTGTTTTTTATGGGATGCAGCATTAAAACTGTAAAAAGGCTCCTTCTTTCCCCTTTCATAAACCCCCTGTTTCTCAACATTAGTAGTTTTTTTGGTTAAATAATTAATCTCAGTACAGTGTTAGTCAATTTCACAATCTAACATTGTGTGGGTTTTTTTATATTCCACAAATAATAATTATTATAATGAGTCAGTGGGTGTTTTTTCTGATTAGAATGGTGCTGATTATCTGCTACTACAGTGAAAGTGAAAACAGGGTGTATCATCAGGTGACAAGACACTGTTCTGCATTAGAAAACTCTTACAGTTTGTGTACTTGTGTTTGTGCCTCTCTGTGCTCAAATTATTGCTTTATTTGTTAATGCTGAGCAGATGGTGGGCTCCACTTAGATGAGGCTATGGAGGTGAAATGCCATCACTTCTCTGTAATAGGAGAGTAGGTGGCTGCCTGCTGTGAGGCTGTGGCTTTTGTTGCTGATTTCAGCTTTAAGTTGTCTTTGTTGAATTTCACAAGTTCCTGTAAGGAAGTGTATTGCTGCCACACCAGAAAAAGAAAAACAGAAAAGTATTATAACATAAAAAGTTGATCATTATAACAAGGTATTTTCACATTCTTACAACGTACACACTTATCACATTATGTTGCTTAAACAAGAAAGGATTTTTGGTATAAAGAGATATGTTTGTATGCCTAAATAACATGAAAATATTTTGTTTTCATGTCAGAAAGTCTTGTTATAAAGTGAAAGACATTTTGTTATAACAATCAACTTTTCACAATTCGTTGCCGTATTTTTGCTTCATACCTTTCTACCTTTCTACCTTTATAAAACTAAATTTTTTGCATGAGCTCCTTCCCACAGTTTCCACATGTCAAACAGTAGCTCCTGCCCTTGATATGGAGTATTGGCACCACCAAGACTAAAACTGTGACAGTCTGAATAAAAGCTGACCTGCTGCATTACTAGTTTATTTCACGCATGATGGGTTCTCCCAAAATATCTTGAAAACAGTTGTCTTTAAAATGCCTTCCAGTGGTGGCACCATTAATGGAATTCATGTCAGTTTATTTAAAGGCCACCCACTGTGGTTGAGCTTAAAGGCCCTGACAACCTATTTTCTCAATCAGCGTCGTAGTAAAAGTGATGGTGTCCCATGTTAACACAATGTTTTCTGCCAGGAATGAGACCAGTTTTAGTTCTTCTTTTTTTTTCTTCTTGTCTTTACTTTTCTCACTGGTTTGAATAATAATAGCTGCCAATGTTTTGTTTTTTTTCCCCAAAAGCATAAATTGTTGCATATTTAGTCATGAATATGTAACTTATAGAGAAATACCTACAATTTTACACCATATTTTAATGTTTTAAAGAAATAATTGAATGAAAACGTCACTATCTGCTCCTCAGTTTCCCTCATCCTCTGCCCTAGCCCCTGCCTCCTCCTCTCTATCCATGTTTGTCCCTTTATCTCCCCAGACCTGCCATTTTCCATCCGCCCACCAGATGTCCTCGGACTTTTTCCTGTCTCTATTTCCACCTGCACACCTGTTTTTTTAAATTATTTTTATCTTCAGTCACCTGTGCTTCCCTGCCCACTCACACACCTGTTCCCAGTTACCTCATCAACCCCAACCACTATTTAAACCTGCCGTCGTCAACCAGCACTTTTTTGGTTCGCCTGCTCATGCTCTATGTGCCTGCAACCTGCGTGTGGTACCCGTTGCCTGTCTGCTTTTCCACCCACTTGTCTGTAAGCCTCGTTTTCCTCAGTTTTCCTCACTTCATGAACTTGCCTCTGCACCTGTCTTGCTGCCTTCAGTGTGACAGAAAATGAATCACAACATATGAAATCAATGAATTGCATACTTGTCTCCAAACCTAGATCACCTATTATTATTATTATTATTATTATTTATTTATTATTATAATTTATTCTATCTTAGTTGTGCTCTTGATATACTTATTCAAATACTGGTATTTGTCTCATGTAGCTGTATTTGTCCTTTTTATTTGTACTTGCACAATTGATGTCACACTTAAAGAGGAAAGCTTTTTCTTACTAAAAAAAACCACCTTGATCAAGGCCTATACATGATTTGGAACTATTTCATTCTCTCTGATCCAAACATTTTGTGTGTGTTTATATTACAAGTTTAAAAGGTGTTGGTGCATTCAGTCTGAGCCCCCTTTCTAACTGATGTCTTTTGAACTGGTTTAATTGGTGGGTTGGCAGTCCATTGTAGTGAAACAGTGTTTGTGTGTGTGTGTGTGTATATGTGCATGTGTTTGGGGACTTACAGGAAAGAGGCGTGCAGTTGACTGGTTGCAGTGCATGGACATGGGGACCGTGTTGTATAGCGAGTCCAGCACTTTCGCAGTGAACACGTCCCATTGTAGCTGAGAATACTGCTCCGTCACACTAACCTCACCACACACACACTGGTCATTTCCATGGAACCTGGAGGGGAGGATGGGATGGAGTGAGGAGAGGGAGGTTGAAGGAAAGTCGATAAAAGAGGGAGGATGGAGCGAGATTGAAGCGGGGGGGGTGGATGGAAAAAAAGCAGTCAGAATTGACGTCAGGGGAACACAGTTTCAGTTTAAAAGGACAAAGCATCTGGTTCTTGAGATTAAAAGAAGTAATCACCACTCTGGTCCCCAGGAGCAAAGGAGAGAGAGGGGGTGGGAGGAATGCTGAATGATGAATGCTGAAAACAAAAATTGCTTAGTCACATGGGAGATGGAGAAGATGCTAAATGAACAGGAGAGAGTGAAGGACAAGAGGAGCAAGCAAATGATTTAAGGGAGAGAAAGAGTGAGAGAGAAAAGGTTTTCGTTTGTGTGCTACCTGTTAATCAAATTAAAGTATTTCTGCAGGTATCCAGGGTCAACATGGCTTTTGCAGAGCTCCAGCTGAGTCCGAGGGTAGTAGTGGATATAGTTGACACACATTTCCTCCATGATGCCAAAACCTCCCTGAGGAGATGGAGAGATTTGGTGGGAGATGGGAAAGGAGGTGAAGATATAGTGCAAAGAGAAGACGTAGGCATTAGAGAGAAGAGATGGAAGGATTATGAGATTGAAGGAAATATGAGTGAATTTGAAGATGGAGGGAGGAAAGAGACTAAAGAAGGCAATACTCAAGGTTATTTGTTGTTGAGAGGGCTCAAGGTGAACTTTTAGCATTATAAAAATAGTGCTGTGTATTGATAGTGAGCTGCTCACCACTGTAGGCTTGCTCCTGTCTTCTGTGTTATAAGTGCACTTAGTTATGAGGACGTCGCCCTGCAGGATCAAGCACAAACGCACCAGCAGTTCACCGTATTGTAAGATCAACAAAGAAGCCGAGGATAATTGAAGGCAACTGACAGATAAATTAATTATTTAGGAGAGCCAATGGCCAGTTTGCCGTTAAACAGAATGTTGCTTTGTGAAGCTCAGCTGCTGTGGTTTTTGTCTCGTCTGTCTCTGGGGAATTTTCCTATCACAGCACTGATTTTTACAGCCTGTCCCTATTTCCACTCCATTTAAGCACCTTATACAGCAGCATGGTATTCTAATTCAATACTTTAAATGCAAAGGGGGAGAGGAAAACGTGGGGCACAACCCTTCAGGAGTACTTGGCTGAGCTTGCAGAACAGCAAAATTTCCACTTTTGTCTGGATGTGAAATCTGCACCATGGAAAACTAAAACCAAAGAATAGTCACCGCTTTTGGTCATTTCAAACACACACAGTCATCAACTTTATACTTACAGGTAAAACATTCACCATTTTTCTTAGAACTCGAATCGTCTATATGAGAGAAGACAGAAACAAATACAGTAAATTTAAAAGCAAAACATAAATTTTTGGACTTCCTTGGTTCTTCTTTGGACATACATGTGGACATGAAAACACTATACTTCAGGCTGCAGCCTGTGTTGTGATTAGAAACTGCTGACAGTGATTTGTTAAAAGGTTTTTCAAAAGTCAAAATGGCATTCCTTGTTAACACTAGATATATTTCTACAAAGCATTCCCTTCTGTAGCATCTTAATTGTGTGCATAATTGGACACTTTGTGTACAATGCATTTATTTCACACACTGCGAGATAAAACACCGGTTGCTCTCAATGCTTTCCTCAGGGGCAGCTTTCATTAGCTGTGTGCGTGAAAAAGCCCATTAGCTTTGCTGGGAATGGTTTGATAAAGTCCTCATATGCCCTAATGAGACTGCAGGGTTTGAAACAACACCACCACTGCACAGGTACACTCAGATTAGTCTGACATCAACAGTAGCTGGAGATTGTATCAGGCAGTCTAACAGATGTCCTTCTCTTCTGTGTGTGTGTGTGTGTCTGTGTGTGTGTGTACCTGCCTCAGGATATTGCACATAAATAAAACACAGCAGATGTCAGCTGCTGACTCTTAACAATGTTAATGTTGCTGTGTGTCAGTTTTGATCTTGAGTTGATGGACTGGAGGGTTTTTGCTTTGTGGAGGAAGGTTATAGTGTGCTACACCTGATGAAGCCTAAATTCCTGACTCATAACAAATTCATGACTTATATACGCATCAGCCTCACTACTGAAGACTTAGAACTTGTATGTCTTTGACATGAGCCAATTGGCATACATTGTTTTCGATCTTTTAATGGGATTTGTTGATGATGAGAGGAATATAGAATAACGGCAGTCTAACCTTGTAATATTTTTGGCTTTTCAGGGCTTGTGTAGCACCATTTCTTGTCTGTAGCATGTACAGCACTGACCATCAAGCATTTCTTTGTAATATTCAACTTATGTAGCTAATATAGATCACCCACGGCAAAATCAAAGGCTAAATCTCCCTAAGACTTAATTATTATGAAAAGGTTTTTATTCTGCAGGTGCAGTGGAAGCAGCAAAAGCCAGTGTCAGTCTTCATTTCTCACTTTCCCGTTGAGGATAATCTTTGTCCCAGTGACACACAGATCACAGTGATGTGGAGTAAAACTCACTTGTATCTGATCTAATATGATCTAAGATGCAACGCACAAAGGTAGATCTCTGCACCGAGTTCCTCTGGGTGAGCTAGGCCCTGCTGTTTCTCACCTGGTAGTGTGTACTGAAGTGCTGGTCCTCCTGCACCACCTCCAGTTCTTTGCGTCCCCTCACCAAAACTGTCCTCACCCCACGCCCCGCCAGGTGGGTGTGCAGCTGGGACGCAAATATATTGATCCCTCCCGGAGGCAAAGCCTGGACAGAGAAACAGACTTTTGTTTTTAGGTCAAGATTTTTGTGCTGTGAGGACAAAGCTTAAAATATGCAGCACCCCAGCTGAAATATTCACCCGGCATCCTTAACATTTGAGTTTTTGCATCATAAATAATACAGTAAAGAATGATTTTGTATACATACAGTCTGGGTGCACTTGGAGGTGCAGTACCCGCTGAGGTAGAAGGTGTGTTGTTTGGGTGGGATGGCCATGACAGGAGTGTAAACGAGGCCGAGCTCCATGATCCCCGCATCGTACCGCCTCAGGCTGGGGGTGTAATGCAACCGAATCCCTGATGAGTCTTGACGGCCTGCATGTACAAAATTTAGAGCGTGTTGAAATATGTAAATATGTTTGCTAGTAGAACATATAAAAACATGATAGAATTATTTTTGCACTATTCCAGTCAGTGAGTATATATAAATGAAAGAAACATCTGTGGTTTTTAGGGGCTGTTCGTCTCCTAGAGCAACAAATGTAAGATTTGAGTCACAGAAAAAAATTCTAGGTGTTATGATGGTCACACATGCTGTTACATTTTGAATCACCTGGCATTTATATTGTGTAGACCAGCAAAGACAGCATTCTGGTTGTTCAGCCTACGAAGGAAAAAAATCACTGTAGCCAGGCAATATTCCTAAAATGTTAAGTGGTGAGTCTGGTCTTATTTCTGAGATGAGTTTGAAAATTCAAATCAAGTTGGTGCCCTAGTGGCCTTGGTGTTCAACTCCAGTACTTTTACTGCACATCATCCCCATCATCCTCTAGTTTCTTGCCGTCTCCCTATTGCATACTCTCTAGTGGAGTGGTACAGTGATGACGTATATTTGTAAGCCAACCCGGAAGTTAGCATCACCCTGGCTCCCTCGACAAAAATCCAATGGGATTTTTTTTTACTGGGTTTTGAATTACTGCAGAAAATAAGGTCTGTTACCAACTAAAGTTTGATAACTACACGCCGACAACCTCTGCAGTCTCATTTGGCCAGAGGAAAGTTTGGAGGAAGAGGTAAAAGGATGTACAAAATCTTAACAGAAAACAAGTCTAAAACAAGAAAAATGTGCAGAGAATTAGAAGATAGTCGTGTAGGAACTGTGCACATTGTAAGGTCAGATCAGGATAAGAAAGGCAACGTCTGTAGTGACTTTTACAGGCAAGATCAAAAGTTCTATCTGGAAAATTTTAAATGAATCACTCTGTTGAAGATAAGCCTGGGGCTTCTACAGCAAGATACAGAGAATCCTACTGCTTCTGCATGAGTGTAAGACAGAGTGATCTGAATACAGAGTGGTGTGTGTGTGTGTGTGTGTGTGTGTCTGTGTGTGTGTGTTTACATATGTACCAGATATAAGAAGAGGGTTGTGGTAATGGACCTCCAGACGAAGGAACCTTGAGGATCCTTTTCCACCCATAGGTAGCCCTGCATCAGGAGGATAGTAAAAGGCCTGCAAACACACACACACACACACACACACACGATTCATTATTATCCTCATTTATGCACAGCTGCTTTGAAGTTGTAGCAAAGGCCCTTCACATATTGTACAGATTATTTAAGGGCTGTTCAGTGAAAACATTTTTAGATTTTAGATTGAATATCCTCATATCCTGCTTTTTTGTTGTTATGTTCCAAAAGGCATTGTATTAGAGATGGAACAAATGTATTTCAGAGTGGGGAGGCCACTTGCAGTGTTTAGTGAAAGGAGCCAAGGTGTAATCACAACGTTAAAGGGCTAGTGCCCTGAGGCAAAAAGACATTAAAATGTCTCAAATTTTGGACCTAGATATCAATCATAAATTTTTGCATCCTTGCAACACAATAGGTCCCCCTTGTGCCATCAAAACAGCTCTGACCCATTGGGGTATGGGGCCTCTGGGGGTGTCTGGGGGTTTGTGGGGTGTTCCAACAAATTCCACAGATTCTCAATCGGATTGGGACATAGGGAGTTTGGACGAAACTTGGGCTCTTTGTCATGTTCTGAGCAGTTTTTGCAGTGTGGTGGGTGCACTGGCCTGCTGGGGGAGACCACCCCTGTGAAGGAGTGCTGTTGCCATGGGAGTGGGTGTGCTTGGACTGCAACAGTGTTTAAGTGTGTGGTATGTGTCAAATAACAACCATAAGAATGCCAGGACCCAAGATTTCCTAGCAGAAACATTGTATTGTGACGAGATGATCAATGTCATTCGCTTCATCTGTCAGTGGTTTTAATGTTGTGGCTGATCAGTGTATATCTGGCCTCTCTAAAATCTTGACGGGTGTTTTTCAAACTTCCAGAGGAGAAACTTTCATTTCACACACAGTAGGGTGTCTTCAAATCCAGTTGCAGGCTTCTGCAATCCACTTCAAACAAGTGTTCCATCCTCAGTGTCAAAGTGGTATATCGGAGGAATCACTATTTCATCACTCATACTCACCTTCTTGCCCATACTGCAGAGATAATAGGTAGCCTTGCTCTAAAAATAAAAAGATGCCTAGCCTACTCACAAACTCCAAACCACCCACAGAATTTAAAACTGAAACAGCAACAGATTATAAGACTGAAAGAGTTTTTAAACTGATTATGATACAGAAAACTGAACATTTACACATAGTTTTAAATCACTTTGCATCAGCTATGTTCTTTGTTGTATGCCTTCAGGTTTTTTTAAGCCTTGTGGGGATCTACAAGCTGGCTCAAAACCTGTTTATCGATTATTTCCAAACCGAGAAAGGTTGGTTCTTGTGTGGATGCACCCTCTGGGATACTGGTTGAACTCGTGAGGTCCATTTCCTCTGCCTTCCTGTGTCACTCCTTGGATTCTGAGTGTTCTGCTTATCATAACAAGAAAATAATTTTTGAGTCATCGTCGGCTCAATTGGTGAACTTGCTATTATCAAGGAAGCTTGATTTAATCCTGATTCATCATCTATGTCTTTACCTATTTCTGAGAGAGGCCAACCTTAAGCCACTTCTGCTGATACAGTATCTAAAGGAAGAAAGACCTGTTTTATTCAATCTTGCTTTAATGTGTAACAGTAAAATCCTTAGAGACTTTTTCCCCTACGTACACGGACTTCTTTTCCTCTGGTGCTGGCCTCTCTCTTTGCACTCTGATAGTGTTGTACATTATTGCTCCTCTCCTCTTTCAAACTTCATCAACTATATTTTTCCATTCTCTCTCTCTCTTGTTTTGTGTTTTTTGCAAGGCCACATTTCCCTTCGGATGCAGTGTCGGGGAGAATGAAACAACACTATTAAGAGGTGATGAAAGAGGCCTGAATATTTCCCACCTAATCTTGTCTTCACAGCTCACAGCTCACAGAAGGCATCCTGCTTGTTTTTGTTTGGCTGGCAGATAATCCAATCAGAGAGGGGCCAGGCTGGCTGTGATACAGTGGGGAGCAGAGCAGAGAAATATGGTGACAGGCTCACCGTCCCCTGTCCTCTTTGCTTTATGTGACTAGCGGGCTGCTCGCTCGCTCGGTCAGCTGGCTGGTTGGTAGTAGTGGTATGTAAGTGGGGTGATTTAAAGCATGATAGATGACTGGCTGAATGACTAGTTGGCTGACTATCGATGAATGACTAGTTCAAAAGAGAAAACAGGTGCACTTCTCCTGCATTGAACTTGTCAGTAGGTAACTGCAGCGTACTTGTTTGAAAACTGTCCTCACCTAAAAAAAAAAAAAAAGGAAGACTCCATAGGTTATCTATGCGAACCTTTTATTGTTAGGTAGCCATAGGGAGGAAGACGTCAGATGACATTGTTATAGAGCTGTATGTATATTATTTTAACCATGACGATGAAGGTCTAAGCCTTAGCAAAAAACTATGATTTTTCCTAGGAATGGGAGCTGCAAATTAGCTTAGGCTATAAACGCTGGTTCATGCATATACATATCTTGATTTTTTTCAGTTAACTGTTCAACTATATTTTCTGTAAATTTGATTTTGCTGCTGTAAATGCACAAAAATCTCAAGAATTATAATTTACAAGAATAAAACTGCCTTGGTGAGTTGCTACGGCTCTGCTGACTGCTTAATGATGTAGTTAACTTTATAATTGACAGAAAGCTGCAGAGAGAATGCAGCCATGATGAAACCCTTTGTGGATCGGTACCTCAGGTACATGTGGATTCATTCATGTTCATGTGTGAACTTGAGTGTCCATGTAAGCAAGTTTGTGAATATTTGCATGTGAGTGTGCTTCCTACACACGGACTGTCTCTGAGCTCTTAATAGACTTGTGCTGCGTGTGGGATCATCTTTACAAGATTTTCTTGCTCGCAGTTCTAGGCTCGGTTATTACTATCGTAGGAGTATTTGTTTATCTCTTATAATAGATTCAAATACTGGACCAAAATCAAGCTTTATTCCAGTTCTCTCTTTCAATTAAACACCTATAATGTGTATTAAAAAGCTTGACTATGTATATGTTTATTTTACATATAATGGTATTTGTGTGTGTTTGCTCCTCTGTTTACATCTTACATCTCGGAACAGTGAATACAGTCAGTGGAGAGTCCTCATAAAGATAGAAGTATGGGTGTCTTTTTTCCATCATACCTCAGCACCCATAGCCCATGCGGCTAGAACGTGGCGGCAGAAGTTGAGCTTGCCCGGCTTCATCTTGTCATCACAAGAGCCGCTGTAGTCTGGAACTTGGCGGATATCCGGAGAACACTCAAACACCTCTATGTGATGCACGATGGCCTCGTTACCTGGAGTTATCACTGACTCATACTGACAGAAACAGAGAGAGAAAGAGAAAGTCGTGTTGTTTTATGTATTTTCACTGCTAAAACTTGTGGGACATTTGCTACCTCAGAATTTTATTTATATTATATGTGAAATACCATTACATATCTTATCCTGCTGTATGTTTTGTACTGGGTCTGTTCACATTTAATCACAATAACTATCCCAGATCTGTTTCTCAGTGGAAATATAAGGATGCAAGGTGTTATGTTTCTTCTCTCTAACCATGGCAATTCAGCTCATGTTTTGTTTGGCCCAGCTGGCAAATAGGGAGCAGTAATAGCTCCCTGTACATGATCTCCATCTAAAACACCCACTCCACTGTGTGTAAATAAACTCTAAAGTTAAGTGTTTCTATTTTCAGAGGCGTTTATACCATAACTATGTGGTTTTTGGGCATGTTTTCAGGCAACTTCTGGATGAAGCACCAGTAGGTGGTCTCCTGATTTGGTATGATGACATTTGGCGCCACGACATCCAGCGTCTGTACATCTGGAGGCAGTGTGGGAGATGGTGTGTCGGGCCGCAGCATCAGCACCCTCTGTACCCCTGTGTGGATCCGGGACAGGTTCAGCTGCTCCAGAGAGGCAAGTGGTTGATCCAACAAGCCATAGATGATGTGCACAGTTCCCTCCTGACCAATCAAAACAATGAAAAAAGAAATGGATACAAAGCAGAATGTGAAGAGCTAGGCTGTGTTTCAAATCAGTAGTCTCTCATGATTATTATTTGCGTGAGAAGCCTACCAAGGCAAACACAACTTTTCATTATGTTGTCATAGTGATGTGCATTGGTTTTGTGTCTGGAACTTAGCGGTCTAATGTGGTACCATGGAAACCATAATCATTGTAATGAATGCTTCAGTGGAAATTGTGCTGATTATTCCAACTTTCTGAGTATTTTATCTCCACACCTGAAACCATGAGCTCTCTCTCCGTGATTACTCGTGTTGTTTTTTCTCAAACGCACCAAACACAGCAGTAAAAATAACGCAGACACACACCCTCCCACTCACACATGGGCCCTCTCATGTACACACGTACAGTGCAATTACATTGTGTCCTTCTTTAGGCCACACACATGACATGTGTGCACTCACACACCATCTTTCCCACCATCCCCCGCGTGTTATATTCTCCTTCTTGCCACCTGTTAACTGTCAAGTTCAGTCAGTTCAGGGCTGACAGACGTTTTTTTTGGCTTGAGGCCGTATGCGACATATAAAGTGTGCTTGCCCTTTACATGCACTCGGGACAGAGTGGAGAGGTAACATAAATGTAGAAATCAGTCGAACAGTATTTGACTTGCATGGCAGCTTTCAAGTGCAGTTCAAGGTGCTTTAGAGGCGACGAATTAGCAGATTAATAAGCAGAAAGATAAACAGCAAAATAACGGGAGACTACTGACTGCAGAAAGAGAATCACCTGATGCTTTAGCCAGTGATCTTAAAAAAGAACAAGAGCTAATTCTACGAGCAGTTCTATTCTACCTCCAGCAGTTCACAGCTCATACAAGATGACCAAACCTCTCACAGGTTCTCCAAAAAACAATTTATATTTACTCATACTCTGAAGCTAACAGACCCACATCCTCCTCCTCACACTCTACACACCTCAATGAGGTAGTCTCTGGGATCACAGGTGCTGAACGGTCTCTTGAAGAGCAGGTGGAATCCATCTGGTTTCTGTTTGGCCTCGAGCAACTCGTAGTCTTGCTGGCTGTCCAGTGAAACACGACCCTCGCTGTCGCTCCATGCATCCTAAGGGAAAAGACACATACAACATGAGAAATCAAACCTATAGATATAGTAGACACCAAATAGACCCAACACAGACTGAACTTTAAAGAGCATGTTGTTATCACACATAGTCATGATTTCAAGTGGCACAATATTAGACTGTGGATAAACTTATCTTAACAAGCTTGTTTCCATTTTAAAACAGGTATGGAGGATGTAGTGGAGGGAAACTCATTGTTCAGCCATTAAATTTCAGGGGATCTGTGTGTCCATGTAAACCAGTGTACTTTAAAATCAACACAGATTGACACAGTTGACAGTGGATTATGATAAAGTTAATAGATAGATAAATAAAAGAATAAATAAATAACTGTGGCATTCCGTGTTGTGAAACCTCCTCAACCCAGTGTGCAAGATTCTCCTTCTCTGCCAGCAGGCTTTGCAACAGCTCAGTCTATCTGCTTCTGTTATGTTTCTCACATTCATATCTGTCCAGAATAGCACCTAAGATCTCTCCCTTTATTTCTGTCTCCCTCTCTGTCCCTCTTATATAACTGTTCTGCACAAACTGCAAAGATTTTGAAGCCAACAATTTTCAAAATACAATCAGTATATATAAATCTAAAAAAAAAAAAAAATATGGGGGCAATATACAGTATGTATTATGTGTGTTACATACCTGTGTGGAGCGTACACTAGCTATGACCTCAGGAGATAACTGAGAGGCAGAGTCATATCGTGACTATTTGATTTAAAAGATGTTCTACCAAGTTCTTCTGCTAAACTTTGAGGGATAGTAACAGGAAGAGGGAGTTTCATTCTGAAAGATACTGTTTCAGAGTGCATACTTGCACATTTGCATATTTGCGATAGATCTGAAAAAAACTTAAACTTGCAGCAGGGTATTATTTATTGTCCATCGTCCCGAGCTTGAGCTGTGGTTTCCAAAGAGTACCACTGCTCCATTGTGTCCAGAAACTGTCAAATACAGTGCATTGCTCCCTAGAAATTATCAGCATGTCTCATGTTTTACTAAACTATATATTGGATGACACTAGAAATACTGTATATAGCTGTAAATGTGCTTCAAGTCACACCTAACTAAAGGAAAGAAGTGAATGGAAAAGAAAAACTTTTAGCGTTATGTTTCTGGTTAAATTCCACATGCAAAAAAAATTCAAGAATTCAAGTCTCCTTTGCCTGATTTGAATACATTGATTTAAAAAGGGATTTTAGGAGTCCCTGAATGACAGAGCATGTCTAAAAAGTGCCTGGCTTTTTGCAAAGTAGTGTGTGTGTGAGAGAGAGAGAGGGAGAGAAAGAGAGAAGACTGTAACACATAGCACAGCAGTGACCTTTCTTCTGCTGGTAATTTTGCCCTCCCGAGGAAAGAGAGACAGATGGAGCAAGGGGAGAAGGAGAGTCGGATAGCAGGGAGGAGATCAATTTAACAAGGAAATACTTCACAAGGATGTGAGTGTTACATTATGATGGTTAGATTTTAAACTGCACTGATGTGGTACACTGGGATTTGGGTAACTAAAGGGAAACAAGGCTGAAATGAATGTGAGGATCAAAGCTACTGTTGAACACGCATCAGAGTTTTTACTAGAAAAAATAATTACATTAAATTTAAAGTGAAAACAAACCATATCCCCAAATCAATTCTTTCATGTCATTTATGTACAAACATTTCCCCAACCAATCAGATATTGGTAGATACAGTCTCTTTTTATTTTATAGAACACAACACTCCCAGACAAACGAAGAAAAGAAAAGGTCTTTCCAAATAGGAAGACTCAGAATTGATATTGGGTAATTTTTTTTAACTGCAGTGAATTAGTATTCACCCTGCTCGCCTGTTCTCATTAATATTTTCACATAAACTGTATCGCAACACTAAAACAATGGACAGAAATGCAAATGAACAGGAAGGTAAATTGGATTTTTATAGCAAGATAAAAGGTTTTCCCCTGAAAAAATGAACAGCAAGCTTCAGAAAAAGAAATCTGAATTGGATTTGTGTGTGGCAAAATGAAAATGAGGCATTTTACACATCTCAATCAGCAGAGGATTCAATTTTGATATGCTAATACCTGCTAATGATTCCCTGATGAACTTAAGCTATTAGTGCAGTTTGAGCGATTTCCAATTAGCAGGGGCCGATAACATCCTTTGTGACTGTGTGATCATGACGCAAGCTGTCCGCCAGCTCCTCGTGCAAAAACACCAATCTCACGCCCCGGGGGCCACAGAGAGATGGGGAACACTGAGAAAGAGAGAAACCTCCACTCCTTAAAGACTTTCATGTAATCTCTGTACATTTGTGGATTTGACAAGTGAATACAGAGAGAAATTTTTTGAAGAGAGAGACTTTTTCAAACCTTCTGTGCTGGACATCCATGTCTTTTTAGAAATCAGTCTGATTTTTTATGATTTCAAACACAAATTCTTTTAAGTTCAGTCATTTGAAAGACCAATTAAGGCTTACCCCAAAGTAGCTCTTGGTCCCAGAGTCCCACAGCACCACAAGGTCAGCGTTGGTCAGTTCCCCGCGGTCGGACATCCCCAGGACCACGCCGTATCTGAGCTTTGCGACTCTCAGCTCCATGTAAATCTCCAGGTTGGTGTAGCTGATGTTCCAGGACAGCTGGAGCTCCCCGCGAGGGTCAAGGGGAACACGGAAGGGCATAGGGAGAGGCGGGAGAGGGCTAGAGGCATTCGATTTGAGGCTGGACACGTTGATCGCATTGGTGGGTGCCTGGTACGAAGCCACCAAGATGACCATTAGAGCAGCCAGGGCGGTGAAGTACATGATGGTGACGTCCTGAAGGCGAAGGTTCCTGTTGAAGATCCTCATAGCCCTCGATGGCAAATCTCAATCAGTTTCGGTGTACTGGCAGACAAACACTCTTTATTTTTTTCTTCACTTATTTTGTCTCAGCAGAGTTGTTTTGGAGTTCAATCCAAAAAGTTGTGAGGAAAGTTTTTCTCCCGTGTTGTTGTAACAATGCTTTAACTCTCCAAACTCACTGGTCTTGTCTGCCTTGTCAGCTCTGCTCTCCTTTTTGGCCACAGTGGACTCAGTATCTCCCTTGTAGTGATCAGGTGCAGTTATTTAGGCTTGTCTTCCCATGTTTTCTATCCTCTCAGGCCCTCATTTTCTGAAAAGTTTGACTTTCTTTTGAGTATCACTAACTTTCCAGTCTTTAGGTTTCTCTGTTTTCAAGTCCTTGTGGGTATTGTCTCTTTCCTCTGAGCAACTGCTCTGTCTCTCTCTGTCTTATCCCACCAACTGGGTTTTAAGAGACCCCTCCCTTCTGAGTTGTCTGTTTTTATCCAGCCTAATGGCATTACATTTGTTGAGGAAAATTGGATTGTATTCTTTAAGCCCTGAGGTCAACCATGATTCTGCGCATCTGCCAGCTCCTAATTGATCCAAATTCAACCATGGACATTATCAATGACAATCGGCTTCAACTAACTTAGCTTTATTGTTCGCTCCATCTCTGTCTTTTTTGCTTTGGTGAGCATGCATCATACATTTCCTTGACCACTTCCTGACAAAAAGTATTCTGAGCACTATACTTCCCACTTGGCTTTTTTAGATATTTGATTCAAAATGGTTTTAGGGAGCAGGAAGCAGTTGTGAAGGCGTAAACAAGGCCTTAATGCATTATGCCCTTACCTTAAGCCATCACCTAAGGCTATGGAGGACCTAATCAAAGTGTCAATTATGGGTTTCAAAAGCAAGAGGGACACATTCAGGTTGGTTTAAAAGGTTAGCATAGCCCCTGTGGAAGTGTGTGTGTGTGTGTCCCTGTTTTTGTGTTTGCATTTGTTGAAAAAAACGATTAGTTACATTATACAAATGGATTTAGGACTGATATTTAAATAAAAATGAAATACTGATCCTTTCCCCACCCTCTACACACATTTGAGAACTAATGAAAGTTGGGTGGGGAATGCAGAGAGATTGTTGGAGGGATATGGTTCTATGTCAGGCTAGTTCAAATTGTTGTTTTGATTTAATCCAAAAGTATTGAAAGAACAGGTCAACCCTTTGAGAAATATGCTGGGAAGTTTGGGAAATATATGCATTAAAAAACAAAGTGAGGAGTATGTGCTAAGCATAGTTTAGCTTAAGGTCTTTCTGAATGTAATGCGCCACCGTCCTGTAATTACCCTATCATTACCGCTCAGCTAAACTTCCATAGTGTTGCTTTGAAGGCCCTGCAGACCCATGGCTGTGTTTGCCATTACTCTGACTATATATACCTCTGTGGTTGAAGTTGGTTGGAGATATGCAAGGAATACTGTGACTTTACCAAACTACATGAACTAATAATGATAACACTGTAAACTGTTCCACCCAGGAGAGCGAGGAAGCTGTCAGTCAAACAACCTGTCCACACCCACACAGTCTTGAGGAGCGGTCCAGTCAGGCAACGTCGGCAACATTTCTCAAACCTGCCGTCCAACCGGAGCATAAAAGGTATGGTCACATTACATTTCCAAATGTTTGCTCCATTCACAGCTGTTGAAGCCAGAACAGTGGACAAAGTCAAGAATGTGTCTCCTGTTTTTCTGCTTCTCGCACAAGCAGATTTACATGTCGGAGTTCACCTTTGTTCAACTTTGACCGTTTTCAGTCAGCAACAGAAACACACAAGTGGAAAAGTTACTATTCAAGTCTTTTTATTATTCACCATTTTTAGTACAATGTCAGACTACAAAGTAACGTTGCTCTCACACCCGTCTTTTTAGCATTTATCCCGTGAATAATATTCATCTACAGTATTACCTGCATCAGAAATATGACATCACTTCCTTTTTGGAGCCAGTGGCAGGGAAATTTTGTTGAACAGTAACGTAAAGTGACAGCAACTTTGAGTCCACCATGTAATTTCAATGAGAGGTGGGAAGGGTGGAGTCACCCTGGCAGCAATTTCCAAACTGGGAGAGGACATCAACAGAATTTTTATTTGCATTGCTGACAACATTCGTACTTGAGATAAAATTATCCATATGCATTGGGAAGCTCATCATGAAATGAGCAGCAGGGTGAATGCAAATTCTGTGTGTGTTGGATTAAATTTTGTTCATGACGTCAAACCACTGATTCCTTTTTGCGGACGAGGCTCATAAAGAGAAAGGTTTGGATTTTGAGCAGAAAACAGAGAGAGCAGAACAGAGAGGCTGGTATCGTGTTGGTTAATGTAATAAAGACCGTAAGTCCCTGAGGCAAACAGAGATCTCTGTCCTTCTAATGTCTCTGGCCTTAACGTGAGGCTGAGTAATCTTCTCTCTCTCTATGTGTCTCTGTATCTGTACAATAATTGTTTCTTTTTATCTTCTGCGTCGTCACATTTCTACCTTTTCACAAGTCTGCCACCTCTCTGTCACACTGCTCTCCATTACTGCTGATCACCCACTCTCTCTCACTCTCTTCCTGGCCTCTCATTTCTCTTACATGCACACTTATCTTTCTGCTGCTGCTCCTGATGTGTCAGCAAACACAAACAAGATGAGACGCCGTAAAGACGGCTGTGATCTGGAGGGAAAGAGAGAGAGAGAGGAGGGAGGGGGATAGAATCTGGGGGTGGGGGGATGGATGGGGAAGAACAGATTTAGGGAGAGAATGATGGGCCCTGGTGTAATCATGTCTGTGGGTGTGTTTATGCAAAAAGCCTGGGGGTATATGTGACATTATCCTGCCTAGAACAATCCAGATATTGCCCCCAAAAACCTTCCCATCATGCATTGCATTCAGTTTGGGACAAGCATATGCATGGACACACAGAAAGTCACACAGATGCTAAAAATAGTTAGAAATTTACGCTCCAAATGATCCATAGCTTAACAACACAGTGTACATATTTTGTGGCAAGTGTTACTGTATTCTGTTACTTTAAGGTCTGTGTTGCATTTAGGGTCTGTTTGCATTGTATTATATGTATAATATAGTTCAGTGCTATACGTTAGTCCTGCAACATGTTTGTCTTTTACAGCATCAGAGATACATTCAGTTCAAACGCAATTATTGTCAGGCTTGCCATATACTTTATATTTCCCTCTCATTTACATAGAATGGGACAAAATAACATTACAGTAACACCTTTCAACACAACGATTTTAATAGAAACAGAACCTGAACCCCCCATCTGCTTATCTTGATGAACTAATGCCCAACATTTGTATAACTACATAAATTAGATTTTACATCAGTATTCTGGAGATTTTGTAAAAATGTATTCTACTTTTGGATAGAAACCTGGATATATTTTGATTAACACAAAAAAAGGATATGTCTTAGTTGATGTTGTACTTAAACCAGCCAATGTAACATTTGCTGAACATCAGCCATTGCGACCGTAATCTCTACTGACAGGATAATAGCAATGGTGTGTAAATGACTGAAGTAATGTAAGTTACACCGCAGTTAGCATTGGTTAACATTAGCTAACATAGTCGCCACAGGCTATTGGTTGTACTAGACTAAGTAAAGCTGTAGCAACAAAGAGCAAGGATGTGTTTTATTTCTTATGAATTCACAAGGAAACTGTGCTATTTCTTCTTTCTAAAGTTACACAGCCTTACTTTACAGTGGGTGGTGCAAATTCCTTACAATTTTGCAAATATTCAAACCAACTTAACATGCAGTGAACTTGTGTTGCTTGAGGCCCCTGGAGTCTGGGGCCCTATGGCAGTGCCCTCTGCCTGTTTGGTAATCCAGCTTTGACCAAAAGAATATACACAGTTGCAATAAATAATAGCTTAATTTAAATTCTGCCATTAAAGCTTATTGTATTTTTATGTTAGCTGACCATTAGCCACTCTGACATACCTCACCCTGCTCGCATGTGCGTATACAGATAAGAGCAGAATTCACCCCGACATGACCAATCCAACCATCTCATTCTCTCCTAATATAAATATTTCAACGCTGCACACTCTCAAAAGTGCACTAATCTCCACTTCTGTGAGTTTGAATAATGAATGCAATAAAAACTCACACCGCTCCTCTTAACGTTGCCTCAAACTGCCCCTCGTCTGATCTGAATAGGAGAGGCGAGCAGTTGTAGGGTTGGATTGGATAATTAGAGGAGACGATGAGTGAAGAATTCTGAGACAGAGAGAGAAAGTTAGAGAGGGAGAGACAGAGGAAGGAGAAGTGAGTGGTGGAGGCTGACATAAGGGGGAGACTGTCTTGACTGGCGTAAAGTTGGAAACTTCAGATCCATGAATGGATTACTAATATGCCCTGTAGTCAAAAGGTAGAGTGATAGAGGCAGAATGAAAGGACAGGAGACAGAGGGAGGTACAAAGAGAGAAAAATGATCCTTCCAGGGACAGTTGTGTCCGTTGTCCTAATGGAATTTAATGAACGTTTTGTTCCAGACAGAGGGGCCAGTTTGTTTTTCCACCTTGGCTGAACCTTGGGCAGAGGACAGGTGTAATTTTTAATTATCTTTATAGAGTTGGCTGTCACATATGCATATAGCTGGGGTGATTAACAGTTGTGACTCTAAGTGGGAAGTTTAATGGATCCACTCTAAATGCTGCAGCAGCTTCTTAATGGGTGTTTGGGGGGGGGCATAGTGAAGGTTGACTTTCAGGTTTAGGCTACAGCACTGTGATGGCTGCTGCTGAGACATTTGAGAGAGAGTTTGTCTAAGGACACAGCTTCCTTTTTTTAATATGAGGAAATTTCCAGCCACATCCCCCTACTAACAGCAGCCTTGCATGTCTTTAAGTCCTTCCAAACGCACACAGCTTCCATACTTCTGCATGGAAATCAAGACAGACCTCATCCTCCTTCCTCCCTCTCTCCTGTCCTCTCTCCATCACCCACAGCCAATCTGAGCCTGTGACTAAAGCGCCATCTCCCAGGCTGTTCACTCCAGGCTGCATCTACTCGCTGGGTCTGCAGGCGCTAAGAGCCACCTCTGGATTTTTTTAAAAGCGCATTTCGTTCGTCTCCGCGCAGCTCCGTACCTCGCTCTGCTGGAAATCGGCAATTACTCGTGAGGTCCAACTAACCCGTGCATCAGATATAGAGTAACCTGTATTTTCTGGGACATAGAGAGCTGCCGACAGACTTTGTAGCATCCCCCCAACCACCACCACCCTCCCTGGAGCGACTGACCAGCTCGCTTTTTGTCAAACATGGGATGCAATGACAGAAACGTACAGAAGAGGGAGGAGATAGATAAATAGATTGACAGAGAGAATAGAAAGAAAAGGAAGCGTGCAAATAAAAGGGGGAAAGAAACCCCACGTATATTGGCCACGGAACCCTGGATCAGAGCTACAACGAAATATCTGACCTCGACCTCCTCGGACGGTGGAAAGAAACTGGTTGTTGAAATGGAGATGTCGAGATTTTCTATCATCCCGTCTCCTCCTCCAACACACACGCTGCCGAGGCTGATGATGATGATGATGATGTTTGCGTAGGAGTGTTTTATTTTGCAGGCAGCGTTGGTTAACCAGTCTCTACTGTTCAAACAACTCCAGACAAGCGGTGGATGGAACTGTGCGTGTGGCTGGCTGCCTGCTCCAAACACATCTCCGAGAGATCTCATTATTATCACTATTATTAATATTCTTATTATTGGGGCATTTTTGTCGCCTTTGGAGTGTTTTGGAGTTCTCTTTCTGCGAGCCTGGAATTGGACAGAAAATGTTTTGCATGCGAGTTAAGAGCCTGTCGGGAAAAGTAGTCTAGAAAGAGAGAATACTTACGAGGACGCATCTTCTGTTTTGTTTTGCGTGTGTATGTGTGTGTTTTTAATGAACAGCTAAAGAGGATCAGGTCCGGCAGGGGGGGGGGGGGTTATTTTGACTCAAGTCGAGCTCCTTCTCTACTTCGGCGTTTTTGCTGATTACTTTACAGACACTGGGGACTTTTTCTTTCTTTCTTTCTTTTTCTTTGTTTTTTTGGGTCATAGGTCTCATTATTCAGTGACTGAGGTCGACACAAACCCAAAACCCAGCAGAGGTCAGGACCTGAGCTCCGAGGAGCCACCACTACCCCTAGATGTGACCCGGAGAATTCCTCTTATCTCTGAAGGTAAGAGTCCTCAGCCTGCAAGGAGAGGAGGCTCGTCCTGTTCTCCGTTCACTCTTCCTTACACTGGATTTTTCGATTGGTCTCAGTTGCAGCAAAACAGATGCATCTGCTTGTCAAGTCATGCACTGAAAAGTTGGCTGTTGGCTGCATGGTAGAAAACAGATATGATTCATTTCATGGATAGATAGATAGATAGATAGATAGATAGATAGATAGATAGATAGATAGATAGATAGGTGGATAGGTGGATAGATGGATGGATGGATGGATGGATGGATGGATGGATGGATGCTTGGCAGAAAAGCAGAGCATTCCAGAGTTTCTCATTTCAGCACCATGGACAGAGCCACACTGGTCTCATTGCAGGAGGAGTCTGCTTTTCATCTCTTTATTTCAGCCAGAACATGTATAATTGATTATATTCCATATTCCAAACACTCAGTACAATATGTGTAACAGAGAGTGTTTCTATAAGCATAAACTCAAATATGGACAAGATACAGCAGTGGATAGGTAGGTAGAATTAACAGATACAGATATACAAACAGGCGGAGAGATGGATGAGAAAGAGAGGAGGCTAAAGGCAAGGGAGAGGTTCAGTGCCTTTGTATGACAGACTTGCTGGCTGGCCGGCTCGCCACATGCTGACAAAACAGCATGGCTCGTGAGCCACAGCTACTGTCACCAACTGTTAGCCATGGTCACATCCAAACTGTTCGCTCCAGATATTTTTAGGAAAGGGGTGGAAATGCATCTCAAGCAGCATTAAGGCCGTGCAACGCTAAAACATTCCACTGAATGCGGTTAAAATGCCAAAAAAATATTTTTAGGCAACCCACCCCTCCACCCCCACCCCCCTATCGGGTGTTTTGGAAACATTGTGGTGGATGAGGTAACAGCTTAACAGCTAGAAAATATGAACCCACCAGTGTAGCCAAGGAAGATTAAGTTGCAGCTACTGTTTTTAGATTTGATGAGAGAAAATGTTTCCTGTCTCTAAAAACAGCACAGGGAAACTTGAGGAATTTGGATCAGGAAATTTAGGCCCCCAAAAAGGGAAAGGGAACATTTTGCACAACCTGTGTAATAAAAATAGAAAGAAATACTGAAGATCTGACTCATTTTTAGTTTTTAGTTTTTTTTGTAGTGATGAGCACATCCTTACCTCTGTGGCTAATGTGTCATAAAAGCAGCTGGGAATGGTTATACATAAATAAAGACATAAATGAACCTGAATGTTTGCTACTAAACGCACTCTCCTACTGCCCACACTGGAAAATAATGGGTTTCAAAATATAATTAAAGTAATACAACATCTCTACCTGTTAGAGTATCAAAACTCCAGTGTGCTGTTTGACAGAGCAGGCGTCTATTATATACTTCAACTGCACAAGGAAGAATAATATTTACTCATCTCTGCTGTGCTCGTGTATCACCAGAAGTGATTCTGAGTTATTGATTCTAACATCTAATATCTTGCATTTGTTTACCCTAAATGCCTCACCTCCCTTCCTCATGCACTTAAAAGTTTGAAAAAAAATCCCACCTCATCCTCCAAAATCATTGTTACCACATATATATTTTAAATGCCCCCATGTAGGGCATGAGGGGTTACTATATCTCGACCCAGGTAAACACCTGTGGGACCTGTGTCATCATCAGAAACACCAATGAAGGGATATCTTTTGGAGGGATGGTGTTCATCCTCCTTCTGAGAGGCCGGTGGAGGTCCAGCACATTATTCTAAGATGCTTAACATAGGTTTTTCCTGTAATTTGCCAGAGGGAAAGAGGGCTGAAGTTGGGCTACTTAGATTGAGTCACTGCTGTATGCACATTGAGCTACAGTCAGTTAAGCTATGATGTCAGAGCTGTTCTTCATATCGTATCATATTACCCAGTCTAAGACGGTATCACCGAAAGCTAGTAGAGCGAATGACAGCTGGGACCACATTCATGTGGTGGTCTGACAAGAAAATGAGTACACACACACATACTGTGGTTTTAGAGGCCCTACAACAATGAAAGACAAGGAGGGGCTTGCGTTCCCATGGCGACTTCCTCAGTGACCCTTGCAACAACCTTGGCCCCCTGGGAGATCAGTCATACTCCTGCGTGCATGCACACACACACACACACACACACACACATACACATATAAACACAAACACACACTCAAGTACCCCTCAGAGCGTGACTATGAGTGACTGTGTGTTACTTGTCTGCCTGATGCTGCTGCTGCTCTACCAGCCTCTCAGTCATTACAGCAGGAGAAAGAAGAAGAGGAGGAGAGAGAGAGAGAGAGAGAGAGAGGGAGTTGAAGGACAAGCAGATGAGTAGGATGTAAAAGCAAATTTCAAAGACAGATGGGTAATGAAAAAATATGAAGAAAGGTGTAGAGAAAGGAGCGCATATAAAACAGGGAGCGAGGGATGGAGAAGAAGAGGAGGAGGGACGGTTTGAATCGTGGTAGAATAGTCAAGTGTGAATACAATTACAGAGGCAGCATATCCTCTTCTTTTTTTTTCCTGGGCATTTAAAGTGTACTCACATATCAGCTTAATTACCTTTAAAATGCACTATGGGGAGGGGGGAAATCATGATAAATCCGCTGTGGTTGAGATAAAGAGGAGAGAGGAGAAGTGGAGTGGATGGATTGAGACTGGGGGGAAGGGAATATGGCTGCTCAATGATCATGTTAAACAGTCACCACCCGTTCCTCCCTTCTTCCACCCGTCTCTCCTCCCCTCCCCCTTGGCACCACGCTCTCATCTCCCCTCGCAGCTACACCCTGACATGCTCACACATCACGCTCATGCACAGATGGGTTCCCACAAAGACAACAATACGGCCGGCGCACACAACCGCGTGCATACACACACACACACACACACACACAAGCTTGTGCACAAACCGTTGGTCAGCTGGCCTCATCCCAGTGAGTGATTGTAAAAAACTGAAGCTCATTCCAAGGAGTAGAAGGGAGGCAAGGGAGGTTAGGGAGGCGGGGAAAGCGAACAGGAAGAGGCTGAGGAGAAACAGCAGCAGAGGAAAAGCTGCTGTTCCTCTCTGTGTGTCCTTCCTGAATGAATTTTCATGCACTTATATGAATAGAGCCAATAATTACATTGGTTATATGGTAAACTGATTTTCCCATTTTATCTATAATTGAGGTAAAATTATGCTTGCACCCCCCCCCCCCACCAGTATAGTTCATGTTTTCAATAGTTTGAGCCATCGTTCCTGCAGTCATTAACAGTTTACTCAACAACTTAATTGCTGTGATCTGAGGACAGCATGACATCACCAGACTCACTTCACAATTGTGCTACATTCATGTCATATCGTTTAAACCGTAATTACCAGCATCCGAGTGGAAAAACGTTCGTGTCAGCCCTATAATTGGCAGAAACGCAGCCAGTCACATCAAAATAAAATTCAATATTAACACTGCAATCAATTCAGCTAATCTTTAGGGCATACACTGCAATTGTTTGGATCTGGTTTCACTTAGTCATGAACCGCTACAAACACACCACACAGCAAAAGTAGCTAATTTAAGCTGTTTAATTGGTGCGACTGCAAGGTTAGCACTAGAGTTAACCCCCTTTGGATTAATGATGATGATGATGATAGATGTAAACGTCGCCTGAATGCAGCGTAGGCCCAAGTAAAATGAGCAGGTTGTAAACAAACACCTGGTTTATCCAAGTTAGATAAAACAAAATTAGGATCGGAGGGAAAGTGGTGAACACACCTGATATGTTCATTATGTTCAAGAGCAAAGTTGAAGAGCAAATTTAAAGATTTTAAACTGGGAATTTCCTTATAATCTAATCACTGCTCGTGTTATTTGTCCCACTGGATCCTGTTGTTGCTGTGTTCCTAGATCTCAGTGTTGGATTTGATGAGTAAAATGTTTTATCCTAGTAGGAATGACAGCTGGAGCTGCCCAAACAAAACCTATGTTGAGAAAATGTTGAAATTTCCTTTAAGCCTTGCGCAGCCAATCTGTCTGTCTATATGGCCTGCAGCATGCTGCATATATTACACTACATAAAAAGGCAGACGGCACAGTGCTCGGACTAAGTTGACAATTTACATTATGCCTGTAAGTGTAACGTATTTCAAAGAGGCTTAGGGGCTTCCTCATTTATCAAGCCTTTTTTTCTCCAAAGCCTACATGCTTATTACAGGATCGTCAAGTTTAGCTGTATAATGTTAAATCTGAGACTAAAAAGTTGCCAACGTCAACATGCTCCTCCTGGAAAGTGATGAAGCGAAAAGAATTTAAGGACAAGCTAGCTCAGCAAGGTCGTGACTCACTCTGCCACCAGAGTTGATCACAACAAGCGCATGGCATGGGATGAGAGATTCTCATTCATAAATTCCACTCACATTTTGCGATGTTTTGTATCTTATTATGCATCTCTGCAATTCTGCCTGACTGCACTCTGCCTCACTTTTTTCTTCTTTTTTTTCTTATCGGCTTAGAGATTAGCATACAGTGAGCGAGCTGGGAAAAGTTTGCTCAAATACAATCAGAATGGAATTTTTAAGCGTAAACCGCCCACTCAAAAGACAGAAAAGGCGATGGTAAAATGTCAGTCTGTAATAGCCCTGTCGCCATAGTAACTGAAGACCTATTCGTACTTTTACACACACTGCCTCTTGAGCACTGACCATTAGCACTAACAACCAAGCAATCATCAGCCTTGAGCTTTAGCATGTTTCCTTCAGGTCTCTATACATTTGGTGGAGGACATGTATAGATCCATCCTTTCACCCTTTCACCCTCTCACAGCTGCCCTTTGCAGCCTTTTCTACTTTGTTCTTCATTTATTTCTCTCCTTTCTGTCAGTGTCTTCTCTTGCCCTCTCCTTTTTTCCCCCTGCCTACTGCTACTAATCACTCTTGTCAGTGCTTTTTCCATCCTTCCTTCCCTACCTCCTCCTTGTTTCCTAGAGTTTTTTCATTGCTCTTGCATCAACCTTTTGACCTTTAGAGGCACCCACATACACAGTAGACACATGCAAAGAGGTAACTGTCAGGCACAACGATAGAAATATCCTGCACTTGATGTTTTAGTGTTTTTTTTTCCTCACTGATTTTTTCTTTTCACCTAAAATTTGCCCTGTGGCTGTGAACAACTCATGATGATTTTTCATGATAAATCCTTTTTCAGCACGATGTAGATTTTTATGCATAAACACAAACACATGACGGAAAGGGAGATTTGTGAAAACAGTCTCTACAACTGCAAACACTCAATTTAACTGTGACAAACATAAAAGCAGATGTTCACTGTGCAAGATTTCACATCTAATGCAAGTCTCCGTGAGCAGATTTTAAATCTGTATGCAGTACTAATTGCTGCATGGAAAATCGAAAAAACTAATGTTCCACAACAACACGAGTCTTTTCTGAACTGATGCCCATGTTTGCAGGCTGACATTGTTTTTTGATGCCTTCTAAAGCTGTTGCAGATGACCGTGGCTGATGCGATTAAAGTTTCGTTAGATTTAGCCAAAAAATCTACTCTGTTAAGGGAAATGTTGTAGTCAGTAGTAAATCAGCCAACTGGTAGAAAGTGGATGAGAGCAGCAGTCTGTATCAACGTCAAGCACTTCCATCCATCTCCAGTTACAGTACATTCAGAAAGTATTCAAACCCATTGGCTTTTTTCACATTCTGTTATGTTGCAGCTTTATGCTGAAATCATTTGAATTCATTTTATCCTCCATTAATCTACACTCAACACCCCATAATGGCAATAATGCCACACACTTGCTTGAACCAGGTCATCCTTACACTTTACACTTACTGAACTACATCTGGTTTTGCTAAAATAGTGCTGCAATAGAGCAAGTTCAGGAATGGAGATAGTCAGAGAAAGAATATCCCCAAAGTTGGTTTTACCCATAATGAGGAAGAAAAAGTCTTGAAGAAATCTCTAAGAATAAGTATTCACATGCCGTGGAACTTTTGAATTTTTGTGGGTCTTCCTTGTATTGGTGGGTATCATTTCCCACAGTGCAT
Organism: Lates calcarifer; assembly: GCF_001640805.2. Taxonomy (NCBI): domain Eukaryota; kingdom Metazoa; phylum Chordata; class Actinopteri; family Centropomidae; genus Lates; species Lates calcarifer. The sequence continues at coordinate 8,803,490 of NC_066841.1, read as the reverse complement.
TTTGTTGTACACCACAGCTGTGTGATGATTTCATCAGCGCCTCAAATACAGGGTAACTTCTGACCCTCCTGAGACTCCTCTGAGTTGAGTAACTTGTAAATAGCACATTCGCTTGACAAACTCTGCTTTGACTATGCAAAACAACGCACAGCGGGATCTATCCATCTCTGTGTCAGAGGCGCTGTCTCTTCACTCGTGAGTGGCACCACTGCTCCAAGTGATGTTAAAACAGAGGTTCTGCCTATGTTCCCTAAGGCGGTGTACATCAGCTGAACAGAAACAGAGAAAGAGAGAGAGAAAGAGAGAGAGAGAGGTGTAAACAAAGACAGCAAAGAAAATGGAAGGAGAGGCTAAACAGATAGAGGAAAGGCCACAGGGAGGGAGACAGAAAAAGAGCAGGTGGAGTAAAAAGAGCAAGGCAGTTGAAAACAAATGAAAGGGAAAAACGACTAAAAAAAAGTGGACAACATGACTGGCAGTGTGCCAAGAATACGGCCAGGGATATGAAAAGATGAAGGAGAGCAGCAGTGCAGCATAGGTGCCCAGATGAACTTACAGGAAGCTTTTTGTTAAGAGGAAACCAAACACACACGCAGACAATTACAAGGCTATTTAACCTACATTAGCTTATTCATAAAAGTAAATACATACACACATAACATTCAAGTTGAGTCTTGTTACAGTAACAAACAGAAAACCACTGCCAAATGACTCCTATACCCTCTGTCTCCTCTCCTCTCTCCTCTCCTCTCTCCTCTCCTCTTCTCTCCACCATATGCTTTGTCAGATGTGGGCATCAACAGCAGCAGCTGGGGTTAAGTAGCAGTGAGCGCTGTGTTAACCAGGTTATGATTCTATAATACAGCTTGGCCTTCACTACACCACCTCTTGTCTCACTACATTTACTGTGACTTCCAGCTGTGTGTGCGTGTGTGTGTGTGTCTTTGTGTGAGTACTTATCCTTCACGCACTGCAGGTGCATTTTAATGCATACGTTTAGATTAAATATCTGATGAAATATCCATTATCCAGTATGAGGACATTATGACTGATCAGGTTACGTGTCCTTCACTTAACAGGAGCTCAGGACTTACATTCACATAGTCTGCAAAAAAAAGCCACTTCTCTTTCATCCTCTTTTCTGACACATACAGATGCAGACACATTTCTTCTGGTTTGAAAGAACAGATTTCAGAGAAAAGATGAAACGCTAGAAAAAGATAGAGACCATGAAAATGCCCCCTGAATGTGTTATTGCTGAATTGTTGCAGTATCCATCAAGGACTTCTGATTATGAGAGATGTTCACTGAATACCGAAGTGTTAGAAGTCACTCTAAACTTCATGCCACAAAAAATATACATTTTTTTCCAAATACTGGTTTTATGCACCCGCATGTCAAGACCTGTGCTGATGAACGGGGGTGTATTGCTTCTGTTCACAACAAAACTTTGGGTGACAAGTTGACAGCCAATCACGCACCGGGGGGTGACTGTGCATGACAACTGTAAATGCAGCAGGAGGTTTGCACACCAAGTAGCAAACATGATCGGATATGAAAGCTAACATTACCTGTGAGCTGTGAATCCTTGCAGATAGCAGCTTTTCTCGGCTGACTGACTCCAAAGTTAAGAGAAGGGAGGGATCTGTTGAATCCAGTTTTGAATATAAACTACTGTACAAGAACTCTGAGGGGAAAGCAGCGATGTTTGATACATGCAGGTAAAACAAAATTTTGAATATGCAGCGTTTAATCTCAACTTGATCCACTTTCCTGTGAAGCCGAGCAGGTCCAGATGTGACCACGCTGTATCATTCTGGCGTATGTGACATTTGTGGGTGGTTGGGTTTCACACATTTATATCTCTCAAAGCTGCCCAATGCCATCCAATATGTTGCTTGGCCTCTTGGACACAAGGAGACACATTGTTTTCAGCAGTGACAAACCAGTCCCCAACCCAAGGCTAAAATTATACGTAGCATGCTGGGGAGAGAAAGAAAAGTAAGGAAAAAGTCTAAAATTGGAATTATGTCATTGTCAAGTGTCAAGGAGCAAATGTAATTTAATGGTGTCTAATCTAATTCAGGAAGAGGAAAAGGAATTAAATTTATTTGAGGGCAGTGTGTTACCCTGAGCAGACCATGTAGCCAGAGGGAGTGTGTGTATAAATCCTCACATATGATTAGACTTCTGAGTGTTTCGCAATAACTTATTAACCTGTCATAGGGGGGCAGGCTCAGCACAGTATTATCTGCTTTGGTGTGTTTGCATGGCTAACGCTTTTTGCACCGGGAGGCCCTTGCGGAGCTCCCGAGTGTCACAACAAACTGTCTCCTCTGTCACTGCAATTTCTCAGGAGCAGATGTGACTGACACTGAACTTATAAACCAAGAGTGAACCAGTTGCAGGCAGCATCTAGTATCACTGGATAGATTCATCATATTTAGAGTTAGAGCAAGCTAGAATAGACACAGTTTGGTGCACACTGTACACACACATACAGAGATTATGCATCAGCAAAGGTGAGCGAAACGTGCTGAAATTTGGTTTGTTTGTTGTTCTCATCA